>NC_138667.1:7010547-7610547 GCF_964273445.1 Streptopelia decaocto | reverse complement strand
AGAGACAGGTCTAATGGAGTATTTCCGTTCCCACCCTCCCTTTTCCAGGAATAAGCTATGAGGAAGTGGGAAAGGCATCAGAGAGTGAACATGGGACAGATAACAGAGCGGAATGGAGCTGAACAGCGTGGGGGGCAAATCTCAACACGCTCCCCCTGGGGCATCTGGTTTAAAAGCGCTCCTAATGAAAGCTGAGGCGTGTTGCTCTTGCTGATGTTGCATGAGAAACCGCAGCCCCGTTTGGGCTGCTCTGCACCAGTCGAGCGTTCCATGGGACGTATCACTGTGTCCACGGGCTCTGGGAAGTGTGCACTGGGCACAACTTAGAGCCACAACACTGAGACAGCATTGAATAAAGGCCTCGAGTGAAAAACCCACTGCAATGGCAAGGCAGGATGTGATAAAGTAGAAAAGGTGCAGATTTGTCTTGCACGGTGATACTTTATTTGGGGATGGGTCCTGCAGAATGACTGTCAGACACCGAGGGTGTTTCAGAGCCGGCCCTCGTGCTGGGAAGGCTGGGAGATGCACATTTAAGGCTTACTGGTCAATCTGCAGTCAAATTCATTCTCACTGTAAAGACCAGAGGAGAATTCTGTGTGGGTAAAAACCTGCGGAATTCATCAGGATATAGCGAAAGGAAAATGATGCTTTTACAGGTCAGGAGAGACCTGCTGGCTAATGCCCGTCTAACAGCGCAGAGCTGGCACGGCTGCGAGCGGCTGAGACCGCCGGCGCTGATTCCTTCCCCTCCCTTCATTGGGAGGTTTTTCCCTTTGGACCAGGGAGGAAGGAAAGTGGGTTAAGACAAAGTGATCATTAAACATCAGTAGTATAGAAAACAAGATCAGATTAAAGCAGTTTACAAATATTACATTGTATGCCTGATGTCCTTGACAGACATTCTAAGAAGCAATAAGCTGGTTCTGGTTTTCTGCCTCTCTGTAAGTCATAGAGGCACCCAAAGAGGCTATAGCAACGTCCCAGCTTAGTATTCCGCCAAATATCAAACACAGACACCACTGTTTTCAAGCACCAGCTGTAAGATTAATTCTTTCATCTCAGATTGATCCTTTTTTCATTCCAGTGACTGTTTAGAAATATGAGGAACATTGTGTCCTTGTCTCCCATTTAGCTATCAAAGAAATGAAGGACTTTTCCTCTGTCAGCTCAAAAAGCGCAAAGGTGCTTAATGACATTTGATTTCCTTCTGTTCCTGTCTGATAACAGCCCGCTAGCAAACAAAATACAAGGCAAAACAACTGAACAAAAAAAAAGCTGAGCTTACACCTCCATCGGACAACAGTGCAGCATAACCTGTATCAACAGTGTCAAACAAATGTAAGGAAACCTGGGCCAGGGGGAGCTGTAAAAGCTGCAACAGGGCACCCTCGCTCCCCATATCATCATTAGATGAAAAATACTTCTATTATCGTCTAGAGTAGTCTAAATATAATAAAGGCTAGTACAAACATGAATGAATAAACAAGCACAGATGTCTCTCCTCTCCTCCTCCCTCCCGCATAATCATAATTTTTCAGGCCGTCTTTATCTCCTGAAGGGCACAACATTTTTCTTATCCCTGTTTGTCACCACCAGAACTTGCCTTATTTTCCGTTCTCACTCGGTGTTTGCAAGGACTGGACACAAGACCCCTCCTCCCAGCACCAAATGTCCTTTGATGACAGGACTGTCCCCGCTGGGCATCCCCAGCATCCTGCACATCACAGAGGCCACCAGCACCGCTGGGCAGGGGACGCCTGGCAGACACGGTCCCCTCTGTCACCTTCCTGCCGTTTGCATCCAACCCCAGGACTACGTGATGGCGCGGTGACTCGGATCATGCCGTTGATCAGACAGAAATCTCTTTGGCACAGGAGCAAAGAGCAAAGAGCAAAGAGCGGGCGGCTCGGCGAGCCCCGCGGGCTGCACGGCCACCGCATCACCGGGCTCTGCGGGAGGAGAGGGGCAGGAGGGGCAGCCGGGGACAGGGTGGCACTGCTGCCATCACCCGCCTGACACGACACTGGGATAAGCACATTGCAAAACCTTACCTCCAAGGCTGATACGGTTGAATTTCCTCCTGGATTTCCTCCAGAGTGCTGCGGTCCCAGGCTCACCTCGGGATGGATTTTCTGAGTGGGAGATAACAGAACGCTGTCCCCCTCTCGCTCTGCCCAGCGCGTACAGGTCACACTGTGAACGTGGCCCTGCACCATGGGGCGGCTGGTTCAAACTCCTCGCACCTCCCCCTGAGTCATCGCCAAAGGCTTTTCTCTGTGCCCACAGCTGCTTCTGCCACCTCTTCCTGCAGCCATTAATCTTTTCTGCCTCCTAATTACCACTGTAGGGCTGCACAGTGACCTGGATTGCAACACCAACTGCAATTAAAAAGAATCTTGAGAAGCAAAATAAGCAACACAAAAGGCTTGGAGGAGTTACAAACAGCAGCAGAGTTTGCAGCATCTATCACTCCCCAGGAGCAGCAGGGCACAGAGAAGCCAGCAGCACTGAGTCCAGCACCATCACAGGCAATAACATCTCCCTAGAAATGTTTTTCATGAGAGTACAACCAGCCAAGAGCTTCTGTTAGTTGGAAGAGGGAACATTTTGTAGCTGAGCAACTTACCCTTCAGCCATGAAGCATGGAGGCACCTTGTCCTTTCAAACTTATTGAAAAAATGTGGGAGTATTTTCTAATCTTGTTGGTCCTTGTGCTTCCTTTCCCTTCAAACTCTTTTGCAGCCTCTGAATACATCCAAACCCATGACCATGGAACTGCTTGTGGGAACGGTTAGTGTCTTTGTAACAGCCACATGGGAAAAAATGAGGGGATTTTTTTTGTATTCCAAATATTTAAAAGCCACACAGGAAAAAAAAAGAGAGTTTTTTAAGTTGAAGAGAATGTAAGAGAGCTCAGCCCTGAGCAGCTTGGTCTGTCCAACCAACAGCTGGCTCAGGCTGGGACGCTGGGGCTGGCGACGTGCCTGCCTGACCTCCCTGCCTGCGGAGCCTCTGGCAGCTCAGACCAACATGTGCTGAGATTTTCCTTGAATTCTTGGATTTTGCAGCTGTAAGAGGAAGGACAGGCTGAGAACGTGACAAGAAAAGGAAAATTCATCGCTTACAAAGACGCAGTTGGCCACGTGTGGCTGTTCCTAGGAAGCGGGGAGAGTTGCAAACAATTTCTGCTCTGCGGTTCCCACCAGGGCTCCCAGCAAAGCACAAGCTGCCTCAGATCTCCTGAGTGTTTTGAAATGTGTCCTGGGTTCTGCATTTTGCAATAACCATTAAAATTTGCGTGACAAGAATTACCATGTCTTCCCAAAATGTGCATTGGGAGAGCCAGTAAAAGAGCAGGGGTTGGGTTTTGCCAGCAACATCCAAGCTGGCATTAGGTGAAGCATCCCTCGGAGTACAAACTCAGTATATATTTGGAGATATGCGTTAGCCTGTTGTCTAGATGGATTTCAGGCAGATATTCCTGAGATTTCCATATCTGTGGCATATCAAAGATGTCACATAAACGTTCTCAAATTATTAGATACAGTAAAATTTTTATGGGCCAAGCCCATCTTCTTTGTGCTACTTTAATTCTCTGCTTTGATGCCACTGCAGGGAGCAGGACCGTGGTCAAGCACTCCTACGGACAGCGCTGCTCATCTCAGCAAAGGTGAAGGGCTTCGCTTTAAAGATAAAATGGTGAAAACATGCAAAGACATTTCCTAAAAAGCAGGATGGAAAGCTGAGGCTTTGGAAAACTACATAAATGACTATATATACTCATTTAGTTAGGGATAATTTGGAGATTCTTTTTTTTAAGCTTTCTTCTAAAGGAGCTTGGTGAGCTCTATCTGTATGCTCATTCAATCTGACTAGAGGGCACATCAGTGTAAAAGCAATGCCAAATTCTCCCCTTAACCCATAATCAAAAGACACTGATACATGCAAATGAATAATACACCTTCTTTTAAGGCCAGCATCTGTTAAAAATATTAAACCAGGCAAGTTAAATCCCTCTCTCATCCTGCCTTGTCTTATTGTCACAGGAGGAAACTCCTTTCCATGTGTTTTGTTAATTTTCCTACTCCCTTTTCAGCAGGATGTCAGAAATAGCAAATAAACAAAAAAGAATAAGGCCAGAAGGGCAATTGCACTTCTAGTTAGTGTGAAGAAGAATGAATCTCTGCAGCGATAAGTGCATATGGCAGGAAGGGGGAGGATTTCCCTTTGCAGAGGGACAAACAAGCCTTTCAAACATCTTTGACAGCTCTTACGTTAACACACACTTAGTATTATCCTATAGTGATGAGGGGAAAAAATTGCAAAGCTACAGGGCACATCAAAATACATCAAAAGCTGAAGAGTCATGGAGTGTGGCTTCCCTTTCCCTAAATTACAGGGGTGAAGAGAGTCGCTTAGCTTTTCTGTCTTGTTTGGACCAGAAAGCTGGGTGTCGGCCAGCCCTACCCAGTGATGAGATGGAGCAGGGCAGGACAGTAGAGAAGGGCTGAGCAAGGGCCACTCTAAGGAGACATTTTTTAGGGAAGGGGTTGGCATTCCTGACCATTCTTCTGCTGCCATGAGGCTGCAAGTGCAGCGTGAGCTGCGTGAAGAGGATGCTCGGTTATGTATAGAGCTGAGCTCAGAGGAACATGGACACCACATCTCCTGCTGGCGCGGGACCAGGGAGCCCGCAGCAGCCACAGGGCATGGAGGTCCAGGAGCAGATGTGTTTTTGATTAATGGCTGTTACTTGTTGCAGCCTTTGTGTGTCAGTATCTGGCCGAGGTAGAGCTGAGCGGGGTGTACTCAATGGTGGTGGCAACTCGGAGGACAGCAGGGCTGGGGACAGTCCCTGGGGAGAGGTGCCACAGGAGCGGGGCTCCTCCTGACTCACGTGGAGCCCAAATGCCACCTGAAGGCTGACCCAGCTCTGCTCTCCACCAGCAAGGGCAGATAACTGCCACCCCCAGCATCTCAAATTCACAGAATCACAAGAGTGGTTGGGGTTGGAAGGGACCTCTGGAGATCATCTGGTCCAACCCACCTGCTAAAGCAGGTTCACCAGAGCAGATCGCACAGGATCATGTCCAGGTGGGTTTGAATGTCTCCAGAGAAGGAGACTCCACAACCTCTCTGGGCAGCCTGGGCCAGGGCTCTGGCACCCTCAGAGTAAAGAAGTTTCTTCTCATGTTTAGACAGGACCTCCTGTGCTTCAGTCTGTGCCCATTGCCCCTCATCCTATCATTGGGCACCACTGAACAGAGTCTGGTCCATCCTCTTGACATCCACCCTTGAGATACTTATAAACATTGATGAGATCCCCTCGCAGCCTTCCCCAGGCTGAACAGACCCAGCTCTCTCAGTCTCTCATAAGAAAGGTGCTCTAGGCTCCTCATCATCTTCAGAGCCCTTTGCTGGACTCCCTCCAGTAACTCCTTGTGAGGCATCATTTAAGACATCAGCCCTGGAAGCTCCTTCTGAGCCTTTCCCTTTCTGTCCCCGCTCCTGACTTGCAAAGCTGGGCCAAGAGCCATCCCAGAGGTGTGACTGGGACCAGGCCCCCACCCTGGCATCCGTCTTCTTCTGGCACCTTCTGAGCAACTTCAGCATCTCCAGCTACGGGTCTGTGTCATGGGGAGCCAGGACAGACCAACAGACAGACAAAGGCTCTAAATTAGAGAATCTTGCTCTTCCCAGAGGCCTTTGAGAAGTGGCCGATGAGCCCAATGAGCCTGTCAAGAACAGGGAGCTTTTCGGCAGTCACAGAGTGGTGAACGATCCTGCCCTGGGACAAAGGAATTGCTTTAAAACCAGCTGGGCTTATTTTTATGGTGCGAAGTGGTTGCATGATGCAATTGTGTAAAACAATAGAACAACCAGAAACAGCGCTAAATACCAAACCTGCCTACACACCCTTGCTTGTAACTACTGGGAGGGTGAAATGGCAATCAAAGTGCTGTTTCTTTGCAGGCTGTCTGCCTCCCAAAACCTGGAGAGAGGGTGGGTGGTGTCTGTAAGTGCTCTGAGCAGAAGAGGATTCACCGATGATGCTGGGCAGTTATCGAGCTCCTGGTTAGAGCTGCACTACCTGTACCCTGGAGCTCTGCTGGGGAAAAAGGCAGAAAGAACCTGCCATAATTTCAGGATTTCTTGTAGTCCTTATACAAGAAGTATTTCCCTGCTTCCAGTTTCCTGACATAATTTCACTGCCCTCTCTCAGCAAGGTGCATTCAATGTTTGTTTTAAGGAAAAATTGCCTTCTTAGCGATACAAATCCCTTACAAGCCATCACACTTTCAATACATTGTCTGCAAAACATCTTGATGTACTCTTTTGGTCTGTGCCTGTGACAGCAATAAGCAAGAAGGACCGTCCTGGGATGGGGAACTCGCTATCTGTTGCATTACACTTAAGGAAACCCATTTTCCAGCATCCATCTATCAGCTCCACACGGCACAGGACTCGGATGCTGCCTAATGACTTGGCAAGTCTCGATGGCTGCCACTTCCAATAAGCAAATTCTCAGAGCTCAAGTCAGTGCTCGGTGCCTCCTGGACACGTTCAGCTGCTGCCTCGGCGTGACCGCAGGAGGTTTTTATCTGGGGTCTGGCGTGGCAAAGCGGAGTTGAACACAGCACACAGGGGCTTGGTCTTCGGTCTTTGAAAGCCCTGATATTAGTGCTGGTCATCACAGTTTTACATGGCAATTTAGGCCTTTTGTTTAGCACCTGCAGAGATTCTCAACTGATGCTATGCCCTGGACAGTTTCAGTGATTACATGTAACAGCTTGTGCACTCTATTCACTGTCTTGATCTTCTCATCCTGAATACCCCTCTTAAAATTGTTCGTTGCTATAGTTCTGCAAATACCTCAGAATAATTTGCTTTCTTCTTTCAGTGGACAAAAGAGCTCTGGTATCTGTGTGACAACTAAGCTTTTGGCAGCGGGAATAACAACACTAGAAATTAAAAAGAAAAGCAGATTATACAAGAAAGGGATTTAAAGGAACTCAATCTCAAATTCCTGCAATTGCCCAAGAGGAGCACAATCTATTTAACAGATCTTTCACTAAGCCATGTGCCACAGAAAGAGAATTAGCAATAACTTGTATGATTGCTCATCATTTGCTGATATAATCCAATACTACAAGGATGTTGCCTGGGCCCAAGGCAAACAAATAGGATTTTAATTCACTGACATCACCAAACCAGTAATTGCTTGCTGTTTATAGCTGCCCATCTGCCAGACTTTCTAGCGCAGCCAAGACGAGAAGTGTTAGTTGTGAAACAGGCAGGGAGTTTCTGGGGCTGGCTGCAGCCAACTGAGCAAGCACGATCCCTTCTGAGCTGGGTCCCTGTTGCGGTGGAGATGGGCGAGAGAACTGGGACTGCAGCTTGAACCTCCTTTTGGAAGAGTGTGTCTGGAGGAGAAGGTGGATGCTCACCTACAAGGGCATTAATTGTATGCCAGCTTTAAGGATCAGTCTCACCTTTGCTATAAAGAAATGCCAACAGACTATGCTGCAAGGACAAAATCTTGTATTTTGTCTGACAAATCACAGGATGGATGTCAAGCAGACAATAAGGTCCTTACAGAGTTATCCTTAATTCAGATGCTTGTGGGAGGTTTTATTAGGACATCACAAGTTTCTACAATTTTTAACTTCTGTCGAAGAGGGATGTGACTATTCAGGAATACACAATCCAGTCTCTTGGTACAAGACTTATCAGGGACCAGTATTTAGGTTATTACTAAAGCAAACAGAAAAATCTATGCCCATGATTTCCAGAGGTTCAATATTTACAATAGATTAACATGCTCATGCTCAGCTGCTATCTGCAAAACACTTTTTTTTTGTTTTACTCCAGTGAAAACAAGTTCAAATTCCTTCCAAAGCCCTCTAACAAGGGAGTTATCTTCATAAAGAGAGGAGGATCTCTTTGATTCTTTTTGCTGCCTTGTTAAAAGGTATCAGAAAATAACCACTAACAACAGTCTATCTAGGTGCCAAGGTTTGAAAAGCTCGCAGCTCGGTCCAGTTTTACCTTGGGTAGGGGTTGGCCAGCAGGAACACCAGGAAGGACCCTTGTCCCCGAGTTGATGGGCAGATTAAAGATGTACATGTTCACAGGACAAAGTTTTAAATTAAAATAGCGAAGGAAACTAATTATGTGCTTTTATAAAGTAAGTCAGTGACTGATTCCACTTCCATGTACATGCACTTGCAAAAAGAAGAGTCTAATGGGGGAAACATTTAGAATAAATGAAAGGAATTAACTGGAAATGTAAAAGCAAAATAGTGAGCTTGTCTGATACACACCAGATAGTTATAATCCACAGTTTCCAAGAAGGCAAATGAGGGGACAACTCAGCTGCAAGCCTGTTTGTCTCAGCAGAGTTAAAGAATTCCAGCTCTTGCCTAGCCTGGCTTCTTGATGGAAAACTAAAGCACCATATTTTTGTCTCTGGAATTTGTGTTTGAGAACAGCAACATTCCCTGAGGTACAGCTGATATTTTTATTAATCTTAATCAGATGTATCTCTTCATTCCTCCTCATTCTTTTGAGTCTCCATTGAGCTTGGTAGCAGTCTACTTTTATAATTTGATCTATTTCTTTCAGTTATAATGTGGGAAAGCAAGATGTGTGGTTCCAGCTACCTGGATGATCAATACTACCATGACCATCTGGACGGTCAAAGAAGAAATAATATTAACATAATTAGATCACAGCAACTAGTCAAAATATAAAGGGCCTTGGCCTTGTTGTGCTGAAGTATGTTTTTCATAATTTTAAAGAGTGATACCCCAGACTTGTGAGAATGGTATCTTGGGCTGGATAACCACCCCAAGTACCTGTGATGTGTGAATGTTGTTGAGCCTGGTCTGTGAATGAGTGGAAAACAGGCACGAATGTGATGTGTTTGCAATAAAAATTATCGAAAAAACATCTTGTCTAACCTCTTAGTCCAGGCCCATATCTGTAAAACCTATAAATTGTCAATAGCTAATAAAGACGGCCTCAGCCCGGCTCAGCTCACTGCTTTGCCCAGCTCTGCACTCCTTCCTAAGCACGATCTCTGTCTCTGTGTGCATCTCTGCGTCCTGCTGTGCGTCGTTCCTCATTGCCGCATTATAATACTCACTCCATTATTAACTCGAGTGATAAGATCTAACTCTAAGCTATTTGAATTGAAAATGAGAGCAAAGTTTGTCATGTTTCACTTGTGTAACCTTAACCATTCCTTTCACTCTTGTGCCAAGAAGATATTTTCTGTGCCTGCCTCTACCTTCATTTTCCTATCAGCCCATATATCAAAGGAGGCCTCTCATCCCCCAACTTCTGTTTGATTTTTTAATAGCCAGCCAGTTCTTAAATAAACAGCCACCTCCACAGTCTCTTGGGTTTCTACATTAGACAGCTTCTGCATCTTCTAACCCTGCGGAGAACACTGCAGCGCTTGGTGCTCACAGCCACAGGGCTGCTTGTCAATCCATGACTCACCATCTTCCCTGGAAACATTAGAACAGCGGTGTTACATTTAGGATTTTTTAACAATTTCCAGCTTTTCAGCCTGCTTACCTGAAAACAAGGGCTAAGCTAAGCTCAAGATGGCAAAGAATAGGAAGAACATCACACCCTTATGGCCACGCTAATCACCCTGCTTGCTCCAAATGGGAAGAACACCCTGTGGATTCCAAGATTCTCACGTACATCTTCTTTGTTTCACATGCTCTTGTCTACATCTGCTTTAAAAAAGGTTCGTTGAATTCTGAAATAACACTAAGCATCTTTTCCTTTCATTCCCCTCTAATCAAACAGGAGTAAAACGCAAAGTCGGTAGGTAAGCCTAGAGGACAGGCTATACTATTGCCTTGGTCTGAGTCAGGATGCACAGAAACATTGGGTGTTAATACAAGGAGAAACAGTCATTGGGTCCCTCATCTCCACTTGGCCATGCACAAGCATCTCTAAAGCAGAGCTGGTGCCAGGGATGGTGGTGGAGCTCTCACGGGCACTTGCTGGTGATGTGGACAGCCTTGCTTTCCCATCCAAAGGGTTTTCAGATGTCTACAAAGACAATATGGAGACCACAGGCTGTGTCTCAGGTTCACCTTACACTTCAAGGAGCTCAAGGGTGTAGTCGGCTCAGGTACAGTATCAACATAGATATTCTCATGAAAGAAACCTTCAGTACCTCTCCATAGGGCGCAATTACCAGATGCTTTCAGGCAAGAGTACGGACTGACAAGAACTGGTGAACCAAAGGAAATTTTCATCTGTAACCATTCAAATGAGGGAGGGAATGCATACAGCAATGCAAGAAAATGCAGCGTATTCCCACAGATAACTCTGGCAGAACACCATGTTGGAGCTGCCGAGGTTGCCTTCGCTGCACACAACTCCATGCGATGGGCTGGAAGTCAGGGCTACCTGTGGTCCTCCTCTTCATCGTGCTGCCACATCCGTGCCAGCTTCACTGCCATATCCGTGCCAGCTTCACTGCCATATCCGTGCCAGCTTCACTGCCATATCTGTGCCAGCTTCACTGCCATATCCGTGCCAGCTTCACTGCCGCATCCGTGCCAGCTTCACTGCCATATCCGTGCCAGCTTCACTGCCACATCCGTGCCAGCTTCACTGCCACATCCGTGCCAGCTTCACTGCCATATCCGTGCCAGCTTCACTGCCACATCCGTGCCAGCTTCACTGCCATATCCGTGCCAGCTTCACTGCCGCATCTGTGCCAGCTTCAGTGCTGTATCCGTGCAAGCTTCGCTGTCATATCTGTGCCAGCTTCTCTCCCATATCCGTGCCAGCTTCACTGCCGCATCCGTGCCAACTTCACTGTCATTTCCGTGCCAGCTTCACTGCCATATCCGTGCTAGCTTCACTGCCACATCCGTGACAGCTTCACTGCCGCATCTGTGCCAGCTTCAGTGCTGTATCCATGCCAGCTTCACTGCCATATCTGTGCAAGCTTCACTGTCGTATCTGTGCCAGCTTCTCTCCCATATCCGTGCAAGCTTCACTGCCACATCTGTGCCAACTTCACTGTCATTTCCGTGCCAGCTTCACTGCCGTCCCTGGCTGCAAGGTGGTGACAAAGTCCTCAGCACACCCTTTGCTCCTGCTGGGCTGCAGAGGCCAGGCAGGCGCGGGACCACCTCCGGACCTCACTGCTAATCCTTTCCTAGGAGATGCCCATCACAAATAAAAGCAGCAGTAAATCCTATAAACCCTCCACTCCTGGCTGCTTTGCTCCCGGCAACAAGGGATGGAAATCCATTCACCATTCCTGACCAGCTAACATTGGGCAGGCAGAGCAAGACAGAGCCCTGGAGATGCCTTTACTTTTGGGGGATGTTGGCAAAAGACTGCCAGGAGCTGAGAGCCCCAGCAAGGCAGAGAAACGTTGGAGACACGTTTCATCCCCAGGGGCAGAGGCAGACCCTTAAGAACACAGGGTTTGCTTATTCCTCACCTTCCTTTCTGGCACAGAATGGAGCCTTTTTCTGCAGAAAAGAGGAGGAATTTCAGCGCAGCTCCACAGGCCGGGGAGTGCCAGGCAACGCCAGGGGGGCTGTGAGACGGGGCCACTCAGCACAAGTGTCTGGCGACAGTTTGGGAGAAGCCCGGGCTGGGAGGGCGATTTTAATGCATTTTTGCCACCAGAAGGCAGTGGGGAGCTGCACATGTGAACCGTGGGTGCTCAGCTGGAGCTGCACAGCAGCAGGAACCTCTCGGTCTGTGCTTGGTTGTAGCCCTCTGGTTCCTTTGCTGTCCTCAGGAGAGCACAGGAGACTGCAGCTTACAAAAAGGGCCTCGTTGTCATTTTCTTCGGAAAATAAACATGCATCGGCCTTTTTTTTCCTGAGTAACAGCTATACGAGACAGGAAAATAAACCATCAGAATGCGAAAGTGGGGATGGTCTCTGGGGGCCGGGATGCAGAAGAATCCACAGGGCAGCAAACACATCAGTGGTGCTTTAGCTGGGAGCATTGCAGCCATGTCCCCCGCAATGCCCCAGCTCAGCAAAGGGACAGATCCAGCCTGGCACCAACGTGCTGGAGAGCTTCCAGCCACTCCTTGGGACAGAACATCTCTGTGGGTGCACAGAGCATCCCAAGGAGTGGAAGGTAAGACAGACACCACTGCGGTTCAGGGATTTGAAACCGGTCCTGGCAAGGCAAGTGGGAGGGAACAGCCCTGGCCAGGCCAAGGAGGGTGCAGGGACCGGAGCTGCTGGTGATTGCAGCTTCTAATGTGTTTGTGAGCTTAGAAGCTGGTGTCACCAAATGGCTCTTAAGTAATTTCCATTTATAGGGAAATATTTTCACGTGATTAATGACAAATTTACGTTCTAACTGAGAAACGGACATAAATCCTCAGCACACACAGACTTACCTTGCTGCTCTGTTTGCTGAAACCTTCCTGGGGTGGGCATGAGCATGGACCACCCCCTTGAGCAGGGATTTTCCAGCACTGTTGTTGTTTTTGGAGGGGGAGCTAAATGTGCAAAGTCACTCTGCCCTGCAGCTTTAAGGTATGACTGAGTGGTTATTATGGTTATAGTGAGTGCACATGAAATGCTTGTTGGCCGGTTGCACCACCACGGCCACAGAGCAGCTGCGCTGTGACCCTCCTGTGGCCACGTGCTCTTCCACGCATCTCGCGCATGGTGGGGAAGCAGCTGTTGATAGGAAGAGATTTTCCCTGGAAAGGTTGTATCTCAGAAGCAAGTCCCTCCTGCACATTACTGACTTACAGAGCTCTTGATGACAATTTAAGAGGCTGCCAAGCTCAGTTTTCCACCTGGGCCATCTACCAGAAGATGATGCTCCATAGCAAGGGGAACTGAACAGAATGTATGTCCCACCTCAGCCATTCTGACTGATAATGGAGTATTTCAGCACAAACCTGCCTTCGTCAGCAATTACATTGGGTGTTAGAGATTCAATTTCACAAGTTGTTCAAGCATACCTACATCTGTGCTGCAACTAAAAAGGCAAGTCCTCCAAATCCAGCTGTGATCAAACCACGTGTCTTTTAGCTGGTTTGCTTTTGGCTGGGACGGGTGCCCGACTCCAGCCACGGCACAGCCACGTGAGAATGAAGGAGGAGGCCACACGGAGGGTGGCACATTGGTAATATAAACAGAAACTGGCTCAGCATGGAACCAAATGTGAGATTAAAGTGAAAACAGGACAGAAGTATAAAAAAATAAGGCTCAAAAGCTAGCATGGAGAGTACCAACCACATCTGGGTTTCTGTCTTCCTTAAAAGAAGAGAGTGATAAGGGTTTTTCAGTCAGACACAGACAAAGACCCACCAAAATGACTGAAATATCTGTCTCCTGCGATCCAGCCTCTTCAGGGCAGGAGCCAGTGGTTGCGCGTGGGAGAGCAGCAGGCCCGTAGAGGTCACCAAGTGCTGCCAATTCCCTGTTTATTGATTTCAGGATTAGGATGGGCCAGGGGTGCGAGGTGGCCTTGTGCTGTTTACACGGCACGTCAGGAATGTGCCTGCTCTACCACGATTTTTGCCTGTTTTTTAAGAGAGGCCGCGGCGGGGAAGGCGGGCAGCTGCTGGGGGCACAGTGCTGACGCCAGCTCGGCTCCCCCAGCGCTGCCTTTGGCCCCAGATCCTTGGCTTCTCGTGCAGGGCTGGAGGCGTTTGTGTGCCCCGAAGCCCAGGGCTGGGCGGGTTGTGGATGGGGGCTCCAGGGGAATCCCAGCCACGGCGCCTTGCTGTGCCCGGGAGAAGAGGTTTCCTGCCTTACTTCCTTCATAGAGCCAGCTGGGAAGTTGTCCTGCCCTTCTCCTAAATAATAAACCCATTTACCTCTTTCCTTTCTGCCTGTGATATTCTACATTTTAGTGGAATTTCAGCTGCCATTAATTGCACCCAAACAAAACTTAAGACTTTTGGAAACTTGACAATTGAGACTTGATTTTTTTTTTAAATTCTTCAAAACAAACAAACAAAAGCTTTTTTTGGCAAAACAGCTGCTTACAAACAAACAAACAAACAAGTGCTGAAGCAGACAGCCCCCCTGCTGGCCACATGCAAGGTGGTACTGACTCGTGGGGGGGCTGCGTGCTGCTGGATTGACACTGTTTCAGAGGAATTAGCTCAGAGCCACCAACAGCTGGGGGAGAGCGGCTATTGTGAGTCACTGTCAGTTCCGGCTGCCCTGAAATGCGTGAGCTAAAGCGGAAAGACTTTCTGTTTCAGCACACCATTCTCTCTTTTGGCCTTGTGGCTGATAAAGCTCCCGGCCCCTCTCCGTGCCCTGGCTCACAGCGAGGAGTGTGGAACAAGCATTTTAAGTTTTGGGCGCTGCTGGTGCACTCAGGCCACTGAGGTGGTGGCAAGTTGTTGCTGTTGCTTACAGGCTTAAGTGCGTCGCGGTGGGGGTGCTGTGTTTGCATCCAAAGGGTTAATTGCATTTTCCTAGTGAGGGAATAACAGCACAACCCTCTGTGCACCAGAAGGCATCTGACGTCCCACGTGCTGTTGCATGTGTTGCAGCCATGCTTGCATAAAGATGCCTCAAGTGTGAGACCCTCAGGGAGGACACCAGTGGGGACATTCAGAGGCCACTCTCAAGCAAATCTGCATCTGGTTTGTGAAAGAACTGGTGGGAATGGACACAGTGGGAACAAAGTGGTGTCCAGTGAACCAGTGCAATGCCCAAGGGAGCCATGAAATCTATGTACAACCCATGGAAACTGCCAGGATTTCCCTAGCTCATGACCAACCTTGCACCTATTGTCTTGTCTGGGGTAACTCTGAGCTTCTGGGTCCCAGAAGCTTTCTGTAAAGTTCCCATACAGAACTAGCTTGTGCGAATGCTATCAGGTGGATGGGTGATGTTCTGCCACCACAGTGCTGTGTCTCCCTGTCTCCTCCCACCCATCTGCTAGTGCTCTGCTTCTGGTTCTCTGTTGCCTTTTCCTTTTTCTACTTACCTGCCTCCCCTTATTATAATTAGTTTATAACACTTCTTACATTCATGTTTATTACCCTTGAAAACAGCAGGACTTTATTGTTTCCTTTTGACACTGAGCCTGCCTGTATCTTTCCCTGTCCTCTTCTCAGGTGTGCTCTCCAGAGATGTCATTGTAAAGAAATATGTTTTCCCTGAAAAGCGTACCAGGGCGCACGGACATTGCCCCGTACAGATACACGAGCTTGTCTTCCCTCCTGCAGTTCAAAGTTTGAAAGAGCAAAAGTCAGCATTCTCTTGCTGCTCATCTGCCTCGACTGCCTGCTATGTGTCAGTGTGGTGCCACCAACGTCCTGCAACCCTGACTTGCTTGATTTTCCACTCACTTCTTGCCAGTTTTCCAGAGGAGAATGAGTCTGAAAAGATCTACTACCAATGCTTGAAATGCAAGGAGAGCGCCAGCAATGTTGCAGTGCCCTGCAGGGATTAAGGAAGGAGGAATTCTTTGGAGATTGAGGCTAGAGGGAATCAAGAATGGAAAGTACTGGCTGAAAGTGTGGCAGGTTTCTGTGTGGTAACAGTCAGGGCAAGAAAAGTTCCCAAAGATACAATTATTCAAAGCCGTCATTCACTCAGAAACAGCAGATTGTGTCTGCATGTTCAGGCCCTGCCAGCCTCGCCATGCTGCCCATTTTCTGCCTTTCCAAATTCACAGCCAAAATCAGAGAACAACCCGTTCCCAGGTGTTTATCAGCAGAACGAGGCAAATCTCCCACAGCAAAGCCTGAACACACCGAGACGGTTTTCTTTGCCACTGTCATGTTTGCCATGCGGTAGCTGCCATTCCTCTTTCTTTCATCTCCCGTGCCCTGGCACTCCATAGTCTGGTCTAAAAATATCACCATCTCAGCTGCCAAAGCACGTAAATCTCTGTACGTGTTTCTTCTGTTCCCTTTATCCCCCACTTTTTTTTTTTTTTCCCCCTTGCTTTCTGGATTATCTATCTCTCTTTCTCGTGTTGATTTTGTATTCCTTTTATGTAAACTCAAACATCTGGAAAATTACAGCATAGGATATGCTTTTAGCAGCTTCTTTTTAAACTCAGGCTGTTCTGTTCCCGTGGATGACAAAGCAGCCCAGGCAGGAGCGGCCGCAGGGCTGCTGCCTGTGCCATGATTCAGCAGGTTGTAAAAGGAAGGAATGTCTTCTTTTTCGGGAAAGGGTGGGAGAGAAAGGGAGGCATGTGGGACAGGCATGCGCGCGTGTATTTGACTTCCCGGCGCTGGCGTGATTGCAGCAGTAGCATGCTGTCCTGCGAGTTATGTCGGGGTTAACAATCTGTTCCAAAAGAGGGGCTTGAAAGAGATTGGGTGGAAAACTGGATTTTGCTTAGACTGGGGAGGGAGCCTGCTAAATTATACTGCTCTGTTACCCTTTCAAGTATTCCTCTGTGGTGTTTTTAGCATCTTATTTAAAGCACTTGGTATCTCCTGTGCTGCCTGTTGTTCATGGCTGTTCCCCTGCCCGTCTGTATCTTGTGTTCAGCCCCTGTGTCCAGCACAGCCAACAGGGAGCTTTAGGAGCCAGCTTGGTGGCTTTCTGGAAAAATGTGAGCGTTTGATTCCAGACTTCAGTGTAAACAGGGATTTGCTGATTTCATTTAGGCTAAGCCTTATTTCTGAGCACCAGGGCCCTGCTTGCATTGTCCTAACACAGTGGAATTTTCTCTGTGGGGAGACTTATGTTGCTGACTCATTGCATCAACTCAAAACAGATTTATGTTTACAAAAAACCCCAAAACAAAACAAAAAAACAACAACTCTTATTTCTCCTTTCTTCCCACTCATCCTAGCAATACTGAATTTGGTATTCCTACAGAATATCTCCCACAGAGCACACAGGAGCTGGCTGTTCAGACACAGCTCTCAGTTCCACTGTTCTCAGCTGGAGCAGCTTGGATACAACTAAAAAGTGATTTTACTGATAAGGTGACAGGACTCTGCTTTGTTCACGGCCATCCCGCTCCGCTGTACGGACACAGGGTGACAGAGATTCCTGTGAAAATACTCCAAAGTGAAAAAAAATAAATAGAGGGTTGGACTGGATGATCTTCGGCGGTCTGGTCCAACCAGGCTGTTCTGCGATTCTACAAAGTTTAATCTTTCTCTGGCGGTTACTTGTGCGGTCCCTGTAAACCAGTTCCCTCCTCTGGCCTCTCCTGCCTGGTTGGCACAGCAGGACAGTTATTTCTGCATTTCTCTCTGCTTCTGCACTTGCTTGGCTGTGTAAAGTTGTAATGTTGAGAGCTCACACAGTATTTCACCTCTACAGAAATACACAATGTTAATTTTGGAAATACAGCATGGCTTAATGTTTCTGGTATTAAGCCAGGGCCTTGACCAAGAGGCTGCCTCAGCCACTGCCATGTTCTAAACACGGTGGAGCATCTGTCGAACTGTATCGTTTTCTTGAACAAAATAGAGAAAATATTACTAGATAGGCTGAATTTCCAAAGATACAAGGACAGAGAACACAGAAGCAAAGGTGAATTTTCTGTTTAATATCACTGTGCTCGGGCGTCCCGGGCGGGCCCCCGGGCACCTCCCACTGCACAGGCAGACCCGGGGCCCCCCGGCTGGGTGAACCAAGCTCTGCCGCTGGGGTCTCCCCTCAGCGCCCCCCGAACCCCGAGCGTCTCCCGGCCCCTCCCGCCGGGCGCCCGCAGCGCCCTGTCAGCCACCAACCCACCCGGACACCGGGTCCCCGCCCACATTTCAGCAACCTCCGTCAAAGAGCCAATCACCCAGCACTTCCTGCAATCGCGCCAACCAATAAAAGCGCTCCACGAAGGGCAGCGCCGTTAAGGGCGTGTTTTGAGGCGGGCGGACCGTTGAGCGGCGGCACTTTCAGCCAATTCAGATGAAGCACTCGCTGCGGGGAGGGCGGACAGGCGTGCTCTCCGCCAATGGGAGAGCCGGAGCGAGGTGGGCCGGGGGCGGGGCTGGCGCGCGGTAGATAGGCGGGCGGCGGCGGCGGCTCCGGTTGTGCGGACACGTGACGGAGGTGAGGGCCGCGGCGGGGGGCGCGGAGGAGGGGGCCGCGGCGCTGCGGGGTGAGTGCGGCTTCACCCGCCCCCAGACGCCGCCAGTGGGGCAGATCCGCGATCACTGGGGTGGGGGAGCGGGCCCGCCCTCGGGGCATGCCGGGGTATTGGCGGGGGGACGCGGCGGGGCAGCCCGGGGGCGGCGGGCCGAGGCACTGTCGGGCCTTGGGTGCGGTGAGCGGCGGGGCCTGTGCGTGCGGCCTGGGGCGGGGAGGGCGGCGTGTCCCCTGGGAGCAGCGTAGACGGGGCCCTTGGTGAGCTGGGCGGCCAGGCCGGGCGGCTGGGGGCGGGCACGGGGCGGCTGCAGGCGCTGCCGGCGCCCGCTCGGCCCCCGTAGGCCTGTGAGAGGCCTAGCGGGGAGCGGCGGGTCTTCTGGTAAGTTCTGGGCCCTCTGGGCTGGGGAGCGGCTTGTGGTAGGGCCGCGGCTGCGGCGGGGCCGGGGGCCGCTTGGTTGCCCCTTTCCCGGGCGGGGTGGGACGGGGAGGCGGGCGGGGGCCGGAGGGGGCTGTGGGCTGGCGTGCGGTTTGGGCTTTCTCTGGTTTCGCGTTCTGATGTCGGGCGCTAACGTGTGGAAACAGCTTCGAGCTACCTGAAAACCCTCACCGTGAGTGGGGAGAGCCGCGGAGCTGGCGGGGGAGGTGGGTGCGGGCCTGGGCTCTGCCGGGGGAAGCGGAAGGCTCTGGAAAGGGGGTGCGTAAGGTGCAGAACTGGGGGCTCAACAGGTGGGGAAGATGCAGTTAATCAAACAATGGAGTACAGAGGGGACTGCAGCAGAGAGGTCTGAGAATTTTGGGGGACTTAAAACGCATGCTTTGATTTTTTAGCGCCTGAATATCATTTGTGTAGGGTGTCTTCGCAATAATAAATGACATCTCATTTCTTATTTTTGGTTGAGGATTGTGTTTTGTGCTTTAAAAAAACCCCACACGTTTGAATTAAAGCATGCATAGTCTATTGCTGTCTTGTCTGTACTGATTCTAAAGAGTGAACTTTCACATGCAGTTTTGTGGTTAAGAACTTTCTAGGCTGTAGAAAGAGAAATTCTGCAGGTGATCTGGTTGTGAAGGGAAGCAGACATGTAGTAGTAATGGTAAAAATCCAGACTTTATTAATGTTAACATCAGTAATGCTGCAATGTTTCTGCAGAGCATCATGGCAGACTCTTTCTGGAACTTATTTAGGGTATGTTGGATGTCTGAAAACTGGTCTCTAGCAATGTAATGTATTTCTAGATAGAGTGTGTTTACTTAACACTGTCAAATAAGTATAACTGACACACAGATTTTTAGGGCACATATTACCCACTGTGATTTGTCTAGTTGTTAAAATATTGCAAGGAAATAGCAGAACTATAATAAAGTATGACATGATAAAGATTAAACACTGGTTTGAAATGTGTTACTCAAGATGCACTCTGATGCACTTGAAATGGCTTCAGAAACCTCCTTACTTTTGATTTGGTCATATGGCACTTAACAAAACCAGGAAAAGCTTTGAGTTAAACTTTTTGTTTATATTAAGTTTCAATGTTTTTAGTTTAAAACAATATTATGAAGGGAAGACTTGTACAATTCACAGACAACATCACAAGCCGTGTATAAGATGTAAACTGCTTCCTGTTATCAGCTGCCCTCCTAGGAAGTGAAGCCTCGTGCACAGCAGTAAGAACGTTTGCAGCTTCCGTTGGATCACCCTCTCATTTGATGTGCTGCAGCACTTCCCCCCGAGTAAATGAATAAATCCTTTCCTGAGAATACACTGGGACTTGTACTTAGCCCTGCCTTGTACTTCCCTTTCTGGCCTTTCATTTTTCTGCCTCTCATAGTGATCATGGTGGCAGCTTGTTCTTGCTGGAACCAGTTCTGTAGCATGGTAAACTTGAATTCATTTTTAGGCATGATGGTCTGAAAGATCTTGGGGCGCCTCCAGATCTCCCCCCACCTAATGTAATTTCCCTAGCAGCCCATCTGTTTTATGGTCAAAAAGCCTTGCAGTTCTGTATTTGCCCTCCAAGGACTTCCAGTTCTGCAGGAATGGTCTCTTTGCTGACAAACAGAACATGGTGTTTTCTCCCGTACTGTATCTGTACTGTTGTACATTATTTTTAGAAACTGGCATATTTGGAATGCTTATTAAAACCCGATTTGTTGCTGTCACCTTTCATACTTCATCTCTTCTCTGGTTTGTGCTCCTTACAACCCAAACAGAAGGCAGCATTTTCTGTGGGGCTGTCGAGCTCTCCAGGGGAGGTTTGGCTAATCCTTTCCAGGAGACTTTCCTCAAATCTTATGTAGCAGTGTATCCTGGTCACCCCCTGCTTTAAAATAAAACTGGGGAGGGGGGAAACAACCCCCACACAGATCTCCTGCCCCTGGCCTGGTGTAAGCAAGGTGGGTTTGGTTCAGCCTTGTCTGCTGTTCGAGTTATGATGTTAAAGGTGCTAGAAGTTGCTAAGCCTTCAAGGGGAAAAACAGCATCTGCATCATAGAAATTGCTGCATATATGACTATACTTTTATTATATCACTCTCAGAGGGGTGGTGAGGTAATGTACTGGTTGCTGAGATTGTAGTGTTTGGCCATAGAGTGTAGATCTCTCAAATGTGCCTAAAGACAAGTCTGTCTTAGACAAGCGTGGATGACAGAACTGCACATGAAACTGTGGCATTAAGCTGACTCTTCTGCCAGCAGCTTAATTTCCTTTATCCTTCACTACTCACTTTATCTCACAGTACTTTCACTTGTCTTGCTACAACTCTTTTTGCCTTTGTGTACTGAATTGGACTGGGGTATTGATTCAGGGTTAAAATAACACTGTGGAAGGACTTCGAGCCGTCTTAAACCAGCTGCTGGTTCATCATGAGGCTGTGTAAACAGTTACCCTGGCACCGCAGAGGAGCTGCGATGTGGAAGGTGGAGGGACTATCAGAGGTAGAAAAGGTTTCCTCTGCTCTTCAGTAGCTCTGACTTTAAGAAATGAGTGGACTGCCAAGTTGGGTGGCCAAGCCTTTGCTCAGAAACCATAAAAATCTCATTTGAGAGGGAAGATTAGTATCTGTGTCTCAGCCTTTCTGCTCATCTCCTTGCATTTTTTTGGTGTGTGTTGTGATGGATTTCTTTAACTTTTGTGCCTTTAAATTTTTCTTCCATAATTCTTGTCTTGCATGAGGACGGATTGTGCTTGTTTTTACTGGTGTGCATCCACTGTAAATACTGTATTGAAGTCCAGTATTTGGAACACAGGACTTTGATAGCAGATTTTGCTCTCTCTGTGTTTAAGTCACTCAGCTGTCACTTCAGATGCTGTTGAAACAGAAACTACTGATGCTCTTTCAGTTAAATTACTGAGGTGCAATTCATAGTGACTTAATTTTAATAGGACCAGTTTCATCTGACTAGTAATTCTTCTGAAAAAAAGTAGTAGTAAACTAGATAGCCAGTGGCAATTAAAATGTAGTTATGCATTCTGAAATATGCAGTGTTAAAAACTGGCGTGATTAACCACTTAAATAGATTAGTAACCAAGGAGATGATTGAACTGGTTTTGCAGGCTCTGTTTGATCTGACAGGGAGGTTACTTTCTAAATAGTATGTTCTGGAAGTGTGATAGCAAAGGACTGACACATCCTCTGTGTGGGCCCTTTCTGTGTCCTTCCCTGGGACACGTATGTTAGAATGGTGATGACTGTCTCCTGCATGGGCCAAGTGTTTCCAATGTCATGCCACTAATTAAGAACTTTCCCCTTTATGTCCATTGAAAGGGGAATTCTAAATAAAAATAAATAGCTGAAGCTGAGCGACTGGCAGTCCAAAGGGAGCAAGTGCTTAGCCCTGTGTTCTCAGAAGCTGATCTTGTCTCTGGATCTCGCTCCAATTTGGTTTAGTTTTTATGTTGTAGAACTGAAGTCTGTAGTGCGGCTGTTCCAGGCGTCTGTTTTCGATGCTGTGCTATAGCTCCTGTAAGTTCTAGGGGAAAATGCTTCGGTCTTTTCACAATCAAGTGAATGGTGCTTAAATGTCAGCTATAAATTTCCTAGTGTGGAAGTGGCTGTGGACGGACACATGGAACAAGTGATTTGTGAGCCCTGGCAGTCTCAAATCTCTTCTTGGTTAGCACTTGGGTATTATACTGCAGTAGTTTCCCCTTTGATCTAAATGGTGTGCCAGTGTCTGTAAGTGACTGAAGACCTTATTTAAAAAAAAAAAAAGTAGATAAAGTTGTAGTCATCTCTGACCTGCAGCAGCGTTGTGGTGAAAATGAGGGTGGCACTGAAGTAGAACGGAGACGTCAGAAGCTCTTACCTATTATGAAAGGCTTCCTTTGTTAAAGGCTTTTAGCAGTTGCATGATCAGAAATGCACTAACCTTCAGAAATATTACACAGTTAAAGCTAAGGAAGGGAAGTGCAGGCAAAGTCAAAATTGGCTAGTGATGATAATTGCTTGGAAACTGGACACTTCAAGGGAGAAATCTTATCATAATAGAGTAGGTGGCTGTGTGGCTGAAGGTTGGACTACATTTTAGGTAACTAATTGAACACCTGTAATTGCCAGCAACTTAAAGCTCCACTTAAAAAAATTGGTTTATGCCTGTTTTGTATAAAACCTGAATTTCTTCTCTCTTCCTCTCCACTCCCTATCTTCTATTTAGAAATAACCTGATTTACTAGGGTATAATCGTGTTTATGTTGTGTCCCTAAGGATTGTGTGAAGCTAAAATTTTCTCCCGCAGCAGTACATCCATTATGGGTAGAAGTAGCTTTTGAAATACCAAGAATGTGTGGTTCACTTAAATTGTTCTTCTGAGAACATAGTGTCTTTTATTCCTTATGATCTAGTTCGTTTGTATATCGTTACAGATTAACAGAAAAGGAGCTTGGTATGACAACTGGCAGTTGCAGGAGATGCTCGAGATGCTCTGTGTTTGTACTCAAGGTGTATGAATGGTAGTTTATGCTGAATTTGGGACTGATTTAATATGTAGGAAGTGTCCTAAACAGCTTTCTGTAAGGATATAAACTTGTGATTGCTGCTTGCCGATGATTATAAAGAGGCAAGGACATGAAACCACATTAACTTCTTTTCATGCTTTTAGCTTTTATTTTTTTGAGGAGGAGGAAGAAAGGCTTGTTTGGGAACTTGAACAGATAGTACTTAGTTTTACCTTGAAATGAGGTTTGGTGGGGCCTCAAGTTCAGGCAGAACGTGGACTGATAAGCGCACACCTACAGGGTGGATCAGGAGCACAGATGTGCAGTGACGTGGCTTCTGCCCCTGCTGGATGGGTCATTTTCCAAACCACAAAGTGGTCATTGTAGCTGCATAATATAATTTGAAAGCAGTTATGGAACTTGAGGCAAAATCTTTCTGAATGTTAAAAATGTGTTTGGTGAGGCCCTGTTGGTAAGGCAAAAGTCAACCCTTCCCTTGGAAAGGTGTCCTGGTGCCACCTGCTCTGTGGCTGCTCAGTCACTCAGGACACATCCAGAGCTCCGAAGGTCACTTTTTCAAATTAATTCAGGCTCTTGTTTTCTGTGCTGAGCTTATGCTGGTGGGCATGACTTCATTTGGAGAATGTACTATCTGTGCAAGAGGAGCTTGAACTTCTAAGGGTACCGATATTTGCTTGACAGTTTTCATTCCTTGGTTTGTATGGTGGTTCCCATATTAGTAATAAGATCTATGAGCTGCTGCAAGGTCTATAACTGTTTTCAACTCTGGCTGCACACCGTGTGTTAAGCAAACAAGCTTTGCTGGTATGGAGCAACACTTAGAATCAGCTGTTCATGCTGGGCATGGTGTCCTCTTGGCTCCGAGGCGCTTCGGTGTGGTTGCCTGGGCCTGGGGGAGGGTTGTGCGGGTGCTTTTAGAGCATAATCCTCAGGGCCATCACTATTGTTAGAAAACCGGCTGCAGTTGCATGTTGCTGTAGTGACAAACTGGACATGACCTCAGTGCAAGTCTTTAAAATACAGTTTTGTCGTAGTTACGAAACATCCCCTCTGTCATTAGAAGCAAGTTAAAGAATAATCTAAGAACGGTAGCTCCAGCATGCAAGGTAGTTTTTGAGTATTGGACAGTGCCGATAAGCCTTTAAGACTGTAAATTCTTTTAGTTGCCTAAGCATTCTTTGGAAAGTTGAAAGTTTGTTTTCCAGCATGAACTTATGCCCCTACAGGCACTATTAACTCTGCTTGAGTTATGTTTATAAGTCTACAAGGCTGCAGCCTGAGGCAGGAGTGTAAGGGAAGGAGGGGATGTTTGGTTTTGTACTTGCTTTCAAAAAATGAGTCTCAGTTACAACTCTGGTTTTGGAAGAAAAAACATGCAATACGATTGAAGGGAGCAAAGGTGAGTAAGGCATAGATTGGTTTCGTGGGTGTTTTTTTTTTTGAGGCAGATAAAACTGAGCTGCATGCTAGGAGTGTTGCCTTCTGTATCAACCTAAAACTACAACGGTCTTACAGTTTTTCTAGCAAGGAAGTCAAATTGAAACTCATTTTACATACAAAATCTCTTGAGCTACAGCTTGCCGAGTTCTATCATATTTTAGGTGTGACAGTTCACTGAGCACCTTATAAATTAGTTGAAGTGTGATACTTTAATTCTGTAAAGCTTCTGTTACAGATTTTTGTCTTTGGTCATCCTGTTAAGCTAAAGAGTGGAAGGGGGGATTCAAATCAACTACTAAATAGTAAGAAATTTCCTTGCTGAGTTTGCCTCACTGTCTAGCTGCTTATAGATATCTGTCAGTAGTATCAACAACTGGCAGTAATTCAGGAGTAAAACCTGGAGAAGGGGACTGGTGAATGAAAATGAGTGTCCCACAGTTGAAAGGACAAAAAATATTGATCAGGAGATAGAGGGTTGATTACTCTGTCCTTGAAAGAGCTAGCTAATTGTATTGTTCAGTTCCTGCACAGAAGTTTCTCCATGATGCATTTAAAGTTCTTCACAAGCAAGAAGTAGGTTTTCTGCTCAGGTGTTTGTGGGTGCACAGGTTGTGGTGTTGTGTATGTGCCTGCTGTTCTGCTCATGGACTGTGGCAGTGAAAGAGCAGAATTGACACTTCTGCAGCATGATCTGTAAAACTTCCACACATGGGTCTCCACTCAGCTGTTTTAAATACTTTAGTTTTATGTTGTATTCCTCTCCAGCTTTTAGAGCTCTCTCAACCAGCCAGATGCAGTAAATAAGAGCTGAAAAGATAGGTTTGCACTTTTTTTGGTATGACTAGGCACTTTACCTGTAGTCTTGGATGCTTGGCTTTGTACTGAGAAGCAACACCTTGCTCTGCATGCAGCGTTGACTTGACCTCTTTGCCTTGTTTTATTTTTTTCAGAATATGGAGCTGAAATGGCTACTGTATGTGACCCTGCTCGCCCTTGGGACCCTTGCTGTCCAGGCACATGATCTGGATGATGATAATGATGGTGATGATGTAGTTGATATTGAGGATGACTTGGATGATGGCATTGAGGAGGTGGAAGAGTCAAAACCTGAAACAAGCACTCCTCCTCCAACTCCAAAGGTTTGGCACGGAGCTTCTTTTTAAATTGAGTTACTGCTTGTGTTGTGGTTCATGTGAGTCTGATCAGAATTGTCTTTACTTTGCTAACATTTAATATGTTGTGGTGTTATTCAAGATGTTATATGGGAGCACAGCTTGGAATTCAGCTTAACTGCTTCATTCCTATTCTTATTTCCCCCACGTTCTTCCTAAAGTCTTAGATCCACCCTTGAAGTCTGTGATATGAGTTAATGCTAACATTTCCATCTAGCTGTGTAGTTTAGTTTTAGTTGCAGATGAGTATACTGGCTTGGCACAAGCCCCAGTCTTTACTTCTGTATTTATGCTGCAAGAGTGTTCCAGCAAAGCTGTACTTCACTGTGGATGGGAAATGTGAGCTGGATATGCCTGCATTTTTTTTTTTTAGAGTAGAGAATGTGCCTTTGAAGATGCATAAATGACTCTCTTCTCCAATAGGTTACCTACAGGGCCCCAGTCCCAACTGGCGAGGTGTATTTTGTAGAGTCCTTTGATAAAGGAACTCTGGATGGGTGAGTATAATCTGAAGGATGATTCAATATAGCAAACAATTTAAAATGTTGGTGAAAGGCAATTAAACCTTCTCTAGTCACCTGTGTTATTCAAAATTGAATCAAAGGACAGTGGTTGGGGATAATTACAGCAATGACTATGAGGCTGACAGTTAAAGTGCTGAGCTAAACTAGTATTTCCTTAAGTTCTAGTAACAAGGAGGGGTGAGCGGTACATGTGTTATGTTTTAATCCTTACCTGACTTTGTACTTCAGGTAATGTGGTGATGGTGAGATTCTACTCTTTTTAACTTTGTTTTTACAAGAGCAAGGCATTGAGGCCGTGATCCTACATCGAGGTGGGCTGGGAAGTGGCAAATGCAGGCTTGGGGATAGAACTCTTCAGGTGATGAAGACACTGGGGTGTAGTCATAGGAACACCAAGGGTTATATCTTAAGGGAAGGATTTTTAGTGGGCAAAACAAGGTGTGTTTTTTCAAACCATTGAGTGTCTGTCTTCCAGATGGATCCTTTCCAGAGCCAAAAAAGATGATACGGATGATGAGATTGCCAAATATGATGGTGAGTCCAACCTGGGTTTTGGATGACAGATGTTTCTGATGTCGTTTGCCATACCTGAAGGAGAGGTGCAAGTTTTCTGTTTCCCAGTTACAATTATATTCACTGAAGAAAATGGGAGGGGTGTTTATATGCCTGGCTAGCAATATAAAGTGTAGTTCTGATTTAGACAAAATATCCTCTTGGAGGTTTTAAAATAAGCTTTAGTGAAGATGTTGTGCCAGTAATTTGATAAGGTATCCTATAGGGTGTTATTGCAGAATGCTGACTATTTTGTAAAATTGGGCTAAACAAAGACTGTTTTGGACAAGTTTTGGTAACATTTGGTTAATTTCTCTCCAGGTAAATGGGAAGTCCAAGACATGAAGGACACTAAGCTTCCAGGAGACAAAGGGCTTGTATTGGTAACCCGAGCCAAGCATCATGCAATTTCATCCAAACTTTCCAAGCCTTTTGTTTTTGATACCAAACCTCTTATTGTACAGTAAGTAAAGGATAACTTGGTGTTCTGTTATTTCAAAGGTGACATGATAGTAAGCTGAGGTTAGTTGCATAACTGAGCTTTTGTTGACTGGGGGTCTAGATGATGCAAGTTGCTGTAACCTATTATTATGTTGTTTAAGAGTAAAATAGCAACCCAGGCTCCCAAACTGGGAAGTTAGGAAGAGCATGGGTCCCTCTGAAACCTGCGAAGGAAAGAAGTCTATGACAACTAGACTTAGTAATCTGTCTCAAGACTTCATTTCACTTAATTTAATTGTAACAAGGTCAGGCAACTGACTTTTTTACTGCTAATTGTGAAAGTCCTTGTCCTTTTGAACAAAAGCTGGTCTGTATGTAGGTCAATGCACTTCCTTATGCAGTAAACTGCCTCCTGTCTCCAAGGTGGAATGGATGGAGTGGTAAATATGCATTCATTTCCTCCTTCCTTTATCTTAGTTTGCCTGTCATGGAAGATGAACAGCTTCATTTGCTCTGTTTGGCCATGACTGATGTAGAAGAATCTTGTCTGTGTGTTAGACTAGCAAGTCGGAGGGAAAAAAGTCATTATGAGAACAGTTGAATTGTGCATTATTACCTACTTCATCAGTTTTAAACAAAGACTAAGCTAATTCCTATTTGCACAAGGTGATGAATTGGTCACTTGCTTTGCCATGACTGTTGAGTTCTGGCTCAAAATACAAGGCTAAAAATAAATCCCAGTGGTCATGCACTCCAGCTGCTGGCATCAAGAAAGGATCAAGCATACTTAGCTTATTCCTGACAGAGATGTTTTGCCTTTTTCAGGCTCTTTGGCATCCCTAAATATACTGTTGTATGCTCGTGAACCCTAAAGGGGCTTCTCCTGGGATCCAGTTGCTGTTACTTTGGTTGTCTAGCAAATTGAGTTGTTTGCCCTAGTAATTGTGGGGAAAGTAATTGGCTCATCTTAGTCTCTGTTGCAGTGTCTTACATATTGGAAAGCTTTTTCTTCCTTCTTTCTACCTCTAGATCAGCACTCAATTATTTTAATATTTTCTGTCAGGTTAAGTCTCCTAAATCCTCAATTTTTCTTGTTTCTCAGACCCTTATGAATATTTACTTAGTCCTTAGAGCGCAGAGTGTATTTTTAATATTCACTGGGCACATGATTTACAGCGAACAACAAAAAAAGTCTTACTCTTAATTTGTACTTGAAAATTTTAATTGTGTATCACAGAAGTAATTTTTCCTCACGTATAACATGTTCTTCCCTTCTCTGTCCAAAACTAAAATTAGGTATGAAGTAAACTTTCAAAATGGAATAGAGTGTGGTGGAGCATATGTGAAATTGCTTTCAAAAACCCCTGAATTGAACCTGGTGAGTAATGCCATTACTATGAGTATTAGCCGTGCAAGAAAGATTTTTCATTTTGCTTCTCCTTGAAGAAACCTCTTCAGTAAAGTGATGTGGCATATTTGGGGCCTCATCTCCAAAGTACTTTGGGGGTTCTCAGCAGTTTCCCACTATTTTCAGTCAGAGAGGATAAATACTGAAATCTTCTGGCCTCTCGAGTGAAAACTCTGGAGTTGCCTGGTAGCAGTTGTAGGTCTCTGCTAAAGTTGGCAATGCTTCATATTTCCCAAGATTCTAGGACCAAAGAGAGGAGGCTATGAGAGTAGTCAGTGTATGAAAAGAAACCTCCTCAGGAAGCTGTTGCACAGAAGAGAGGTTCAGTGTTTCATCTTCTAAAACAGATTGATATAAATAACTAAAAATACACCTTGCATTTAGTGCTTTACTTTTAATGTGTGAACCCACTTGTGATTTACTGATATAGTTTTTCTAAAAGTCTTGAGAGGTTGGACTGGATGCAACCTCACATGTTCAGCTGCACATGCTGGCTATACAGAACCATCTGCTTCATAACGTGTCATCCTAAAGTGTGGTCAGTGGAAGAGGCCATAATGCCTAAGGGTTAAGAATTGCTTTCTCTCCTCTCAATCGTATACCTACCTAAAGTGGTTTAGCCTATTCAGATAAAGATTAACTGCTGGGTCACCTTGCATAAGCTTGTGTAGCCTATGGGTTTTCTTTAGCCATCTTCCTACACTTTATAGGAAGTACTTTTTGTCTTCTGCTTTCCTTCTGCAGTCTCATTGGAGTTCTATTATTACTACAGAATCCAAATTATTATTAAAAAAAGGCCACACAAAAGACCACATGGCTCTCCAGCCAGTTTCATATGGGCATTGAATTTTAAGGTAACATTAACAAGAACAAATCGACTTGCAGTGTTCAGTGGTGAGATTATTGTATCCAGTTAGCTCTCAGATTGAGACAGTACACCAGTTCATAAGTGTGTAAATAAAAGACAACTTGGCCTCACTTCTTTCACTTTGTGTGAAAGAAACTCACTGGATTAGCATTCATTATTACCAGTAAGTGATACTTCTATATTGATAGCTCTTAGAATCCTTTATTGTAATGTAGGAATACATGTAAATATTGTGGTTGTCACTTATGCTTATCTTTTTGATATCACTTGAATAACTGTTATTTTCCACCTGAAAAGTAGAGACCAAAGGTGCAAAATCAGAGCTGGGATAATTCTGGTGTTTCCTCTAGAGCCTTGTATTCATTGTACAGGGTTTAGTGTGGGTACTTCACTGGCTTGATATCCAAGTTGTAAAATAATTTCTAATGAATTGGGAGTTCTTATGCCACGCAGTGACATAAATTGTATTTCAAAATAACACAATGAAGTTTTGCATTGTTTTTAAAGGATCAGTTCCATGACAAAACTCCATATACAATCATGTTTGGCCCTGACAAATGTGGAGAGGACTATAAATTGCACTTCATCTTCCGGCACAAAAACCCAAAGACTGGCAAATACGAGGAGAAGCATGCAAAGCGTCCAGATGCAGACCTGAAGACTTACTTTACTGATAAGAAGACACATCTTTATACTCTGGGTATGGTTACTGTTAATTGTGCATGTCAATAACTATTACTGTGTTTCCTAAATAAAAATCTTATAAAATAAGCCAGATTCACACCATAGAACTAAAAGCCACTTGAAAGCTCTGAATGCAATAGCTGATCTTATTATACAAAGGCTTATTTCTTCCTTGCAGGAAGTCCTGATTCATGTGAGAAAGGTCATAAGACCTTGAACTTAGTAGTTAAAAGGAGAACTGAATTTCAGAGCAGTTGCAAGTAACTTGGTATGCTAAGTATATCCAAAACAATTATCAACATTTATGAGCTGCTTTAACGTTCCCCGCTAGTAATTTGGGGTATACTAGGCTTTAAATTTAGAGACTTACTGTTCGTTCTTGCTGCTTTCACAGTACAGGACAAACTCAGTGGTTCCTAAAGTACAGTGTCTGGTCTGGTGTATTAACTATGAAATATTTCAGGGACTACTCAGGAGGATCTCTCTAACTTTTATACTATAGAAGCAGCAATGGATAAAGGAGTGAGACTAAAATCCTGTGAGTCAATAGTAGGGAGTCGTATTCTTGAGTAGAATGTAAATACGTACATTGTTACTACTAAAGCAGTACTTACTGTGCCAATGTCAGCTTGATGTGGTAACTGGTAAATTACTCTACAGACTTCTTCGTGCTTTTAGCATATTTAAAGTAGGACTCCTGCAATGATTCTTCTTTCTCACCAGGTGAGATGTGGTACACTGTTGCTAGTTATATTTTGGCATAAAGAGAGAGTTTCTTAACAATTCTTTAAAACAGTTGCTGGGTAGGTGGTAGCTTGGATTGCTGAAGTTTTAGTTGTACAGTGAGCACGAGTGATGCTTTAGGATGCCTGCTTTGTATCATGTGTGTAATGGCTACATCAACTTTTCTCCTTACAGTCTTGAATCCTGACAATAGTTTTGAAATACTGGTTGATCAAACGGTTGTCAACAGTGGGAACTTGCTAAATGACATGTCTCCTCCTGTTAATCCACCCCGAGAGATTGAGGACCCGAATGACCAGAAGCCTGAGGACTGGGATGAGAGACCAAAAATTCCAGACCCAGATGCTGTGAAACCAGATGACTGGTAAGCTGTTGGAGGGGTGGAACTGGTTGAGGCCTTGCCCTGGTTATTTTGTCCTGATCAAAAAGTCTTTCCTGGATGACTTATAGAAGGTTTTGAGACTCACCCTTGTAATCAAAAGACAATCAATTTAGGTGTAAGGGCAGCAGTTTGGTAGACGAAGGCAGACAGGACCCACGTTACCTGGGAATTACTGTTGAGTGCTCCTGTTACTGTGCTGGCCACAGATAAAGGTTTTACTGAAACAGCTGTGCCAGCTGATGCTTCATCCTTGATGAGGTCAAAAGATAAGCTGCAGAAGGTGTAACTGTAAAATATTATAGTCGTTTGTATAATACATAGTTACAAGTGACTGAAATATCTGACATCCTAAATCAGAAACTGATACTGGATTTCTGTCTTTGAACCTAAGCTTTGTGAACCATAGACTCAATTTAAAGCTCAAATGCATGTTTGCAGTGACCACTACAAATATGGGATTTGCTGTAATACACTCTTTCTAGGTTGGCTTTGAAAATAAGTAGCATTAATTTACAGTTGGCACCATGACTGTTCCATGAGGCATGTATGTAGGTAAGAGATTGCAAGGCAATTCAGTTCTGAAATTAGGGTGTTTCGCTTACCCCATCAGAAGCGAAGCTGGCTAGGTCAGTGGGCTTGTTCAGAGTCTGTAGAATTGTGCCTTTGGGTTGAGAACTTTTATGTGTTGTGTGTTAATACAAAATATTCTGCTCTCAAGGGATGAGGATGCTCCTGCAAAGATTGCAGATGAAAATGCAGTGAAACCAGAGGGCTGGTTGGATGATGAGCCAGAATATGTACCAGACCCTGATGCTGAGAAGCCTGAAGATTGGTATGTCTACTGCCTGTTGCAAATGACTGCAAATATTTGATGGCTTGGGTACTGGCTTTTACAAGTATTGGAAGAGCTGGTTCACTGTTGCTTGCTAACAAAGTTGCTGATGCTTCAAAAGTTGGTCCAAGGCATCTGTTTTTGTGTTTGCCTGCACTATTCAGTTCTGGAATTGTAAACTGAAGAGGGCAGGGATGGTCATCTTGGAGTTGTACTGTATGTGGAAGGTGTGGTGGGGGAGGCTGTGCTCATGGACTGGCTCGTGTTGAGCTTCTGTGCTTCCAGGCTACTTCTCAAAATGCTCATTCCTTCTGCAGTGTCTTTATCTACAGGCCTATGCCTGTATTTCTGTTTCTGTGTTTCTGTTTTATGGTAGGAATTTTAATTTTCCTAGAAATCAGACATTATCCGAGTCCTGTCTTTATACAGAATAAAGGCTGGATTTCAAAACTGAATTTCATTTTTCAGGGATGAGGATATGGATGGTGAATGGGAGGCACCTCAGATTGCAAATCCTAAATGTGAGACAGCCCCTGGCTGTGGTACCTGGCAGCGACCAATGATTGACAATCCAAACTACAAGGGCAAATGGAAGCCTCCTATGATTGATAATGTGAACTATCAGGTTTGTGTTTTCAGTGTTTAAACTGCTGGTCAATGCAGCATTTCTCTTACAAAAAGCAAAGTGATTTAGATTCAGCAGGTGTAATTAAGAATACAAATACTGTCACAATTGTAGTGTGTTTCAGGTGGACATATTCAAAGAGTTTTCTTACTTGATTTCACTTATTTGTAGCATAAATGAGTATTGTTTCCCAAAACCTGATGAGTTGCACCCATAGACATTGTAATTAAGTTCAATGGATTAGTGGTTTTTTTTTCCATTCAAAATGGACTTAAAACTAAAAATGGTGTTACAGCAGGTGAGGCTGAATGTCTTTTGCCTTTCCTAGGGTATATGGAAACCTAGGAAGATCCCAAACCCAGATTTCTTTGAAGACTTGGAACCTTTCAAGATGACTCCCTTCACTGCTGTGGGACTGGAGCTGTGGTCAATGACCTCAGACATCTTTTTTGACAACTTTATCATCTGTACTGAAAGAGCAGTGGCTGATGATTGGGCGAGTGATGGATGGGGGCTGAAAAAGGCAGCTGATGGTGCTGCAGAGGTGAGAAATAAAGGTTTGATTGTGTGCTTCTGACTGGAGCAATAGGAGTATTGCTGATGTTTTCTCCTACAGTCTTTATCAGTATATACCTATGTCTACTAAGGCTAGGGTTTATGATAATCCAGACTGGAACCTTAGTTCCTAATTATAATAGAGTAGTGGTGACTATAAGTAGCAATGAGTACTTGCTGATCTTTTGTAAAGTTTTTACTCTGACAACTGGACTGTTAACTTTAGTCTAATTCTTAATTTGTAACCTATGGAAAAAAAAGTATTTGTGAAGGTAAGCTTTGATTTTTTTTGAGGTATGAAATATAATGTTCGAAGTTGTAAAAAGCCTACTTGAAAATTCTGTAGCTTCACTGCTACGACTTTGCAGTGTGGGATGAAATTTGGTGGTTCTTTTTATCTTACAGCCTGGTGTTGTGGGCCAGATGATGGCAGCTGCTGAAGAGCGTCCCTGGCTTTGGATAGTCTACATCCTCACTGTGGCTTTGCCAGTGTTCCTTGTTGTCCTTTTCTGCTGCTCTGGGAAGGTACGCATTTCCTCCAACAATAAGTAGTAAAGTGTTTAAAAAGAGATTCAGTAAAATGTGCCTTATTGTCATAAAGAATTGCCTGTTTTTGACAATTTCTTTTAGAAACAGCCAAGTGCTGCAGAATACAAAAAGACTGATGCTCCTCAGCCTGATGTGATGGATGAGGAGAAAGAGGAAGAAAAAGACAAAGGAGACAAGGAAGAAGAGGAAGAGGAGGAGGAAGCAAATGAGGAAAAATTAGGTAGGTAAACTAGACTGTCTTGTGTTGCTGAAGAGTAATTTGGGGTCCTTGCTGCAGAGCAGTGTTTAGATTACTGAAAAGTGCGACTTACCAGAGCAAGATGGCAGGGTTCGCTCTTTCACTGTGTGGAGGAAATATGCCAAGGAGAATCAGTCATTTCAGAATGATTTGTACAGGGACAGGAGATGTAGAAGTGCAGATTCTCATTGGATTCCTCCACTGTCTTCAGGCCCTTATCTTGTTTAGCTGCAGATGCTGATAGTTTGTAGCTGCTTTGTGCTGGCCTTGAAGGTGTTATTTTGTTCTCTTGCTCCACTGGGTTGTATTTTGCTTAATAAGGTACAAAACAGGCCTTATCTTGCTGGTGCTGTTGATAGTTTGTAGCTGCTTTGTTTTGCTCAATTAGACAAAGTTTACCAACTTTACAACATACAGTTTAAAACTGGCACAAATATAGCTACTAAGTAATGGTAAACAGACAATACACTTAAAATCAGTTTTAAATTATTAATTCTGTCTAAAATTTACGTATTTAAGCTAAACAATGAATGTAAAAGTTAAATTTGGCTCGTCCAGTGATCTGCAATTGATAAAAGATCATTGCGATACAGCCACGCTTGTCTAGCAGGGAGAGCTCACAGTAGCTCGCCCAGGCTATCAGAAATGTGGAATGAGTTGGTCAGCTCATAGTCAAGTTGCACATAGTGGGAAGGGTCTGCACGGGTGTCCTTGTACCCACAACTTCTTGGTGTTCTCGGTGTTGTGCTCCTTCGTGGGTTTCCTAAAAGGAGTTCTTGGCCTGGCTACAGCTGAGGCCTTTACCTCCTGTGGAGCCTGGACCAGACTGTTGCCAGTTTGGTTAAGGGAGGAAAGGGGTCAAGTGCATCTGTTGCATCTTGAAATGGTTTGAGTTTTTTCTCTGATAGAACAAACCAGCAGGATTGGCACATGTGGAGTAAAGCCAATGGTGAACTGAAGGGAAGTCAGAAATGAGAATGATATTTTTCTTTTTTTATTTTTTTTTACCTCACTTAGAAGAGAAGCAGAAAAGTGATGCTGATATAGGAAGTGCTAGTCAAGAGGAGGAGGAAGAGGAGGAGGATGAGGACAGGAAACCTGCATCAGAGGTAAGAGTGCTTAATCTTTGGAAGTCTCATGCACTTTTTTTCCCTAAGTCGTGTAAAATGAGCCTTACGAAAGTGTTAAAAGTTAACCCGGCTCATGTGATATTCCCTCCCAGTGTCAGAACTTTGGAAAACCTAATCACCCTGCAGAATACAAGTTGCTGTGTCCAACTTCAGCAGAGCTGGGCACCTTGCTAAAGGCTCTGCTGCTGAGCCTGCATTGTGAGAGGAGCGGGGTTGTGTGGAATGCATCTTCTTGAGGCAAAAGGCTTATTCGGCTTTGTGTTCAGTCAGGATGTGACCTCTTAAGTGCTCCATGCTGACTTAAAAATGGGTGGAATGTTGCTTGAAGTTAAAGGGGTTCTCGCCGAAGCTGTTGAGTACTCAGCAGATAGTGGATGTCCACTGTGGAAAGAAGAGGATTTGTGTGTTTGCCATGTGTAGAAAGGAAGGGTAGCAGCAGCAATAGGTCTCTTCAAAATTAAATCCTAATATAGAACTGCAAGTAGATTGTAAGTTTGCTCAAAATGTTTTTTTTAAAGATATTCTTAGATTTCGTTTCCTTGATGTTTATCCACATTGCTTTCTTGCAGGAGGAGGAAACTGTGAATAGATCACCCAGAAACAGAAAGCCAAGGAAAGATTGAAAAAACAAAGTCATAAGAACTTGATCTGTTGGGGTTTTTTTTGTTTTGTTTGTTTCAAACATGGTTCTGGGAGAGGACCTTGGACACCTTACACTGAAACTTGGACAAACCTCAAGATTTCACCATCCACAGGTTCCAGTTACACTATCCAATGTAATGGAGTGTCTAGCAGTAAAATCTTTGCGATCATCTGTTTTAAAGAACATCATTCCTGTAGAAAGAGTGCATTTAATATAATGGGCTGTGGATTTTGGAATGTAACATAACTAACCTTTTCATTTTTGGTTTTAAATATTCTTTTCTGTTTTTAAGTAGATTGGTAGAACTTTTCCAGTCTCAGACCTTGGCTTAATTTAATATATTAGTGAAAAATAACAATGAATCTTGACAGTGCTAGGTGATAAAAACGCAGTTTTATAACTAGTTTTTTTTTTTACAAATATGTAAATTCCTAAATGCACCAATGTCTTTGTATCCCTTAAAATTTGATAATTGTTTGAAGAAAAGTTGTCAGTGTATTTGACAACCCCTCTGCCCTTGAAAGAAAACTGGGGGGATGTATGTGGAAACCAGTAGTGAAACTCTCTAATCAATCAACTTCATTCTTTCGGAGAGAGGGGAAGGAGGAAGAAGGGATGGAAGGAAGGAGCCAGTCTATAGGATATGCATACTTTGCATGGCTAAAGCCCTGTTAAGTGTTAACAAATGATATAGGATTTGGAGTGGGTCATCTTAATGTGCCATCTAATCCTGCGGACCTTGCGGAGAATGGATTTTGTTAGTTTTTGAACTCTTTTTGTAAACCTAATGGGTTGTTGGGGGAGTTTGACTGCTTCCCCCTTTCCCCTCTGTTCAGCCACTGACACTTTCCTTTCTCTGTAACTGTACAGCTTTTTCTTGAGTGTAGTGTTGCCTCAGTTGCTGAAGCGTTTCATGTTCAGCTCATTGTCAAACTCTGTTTTTGTAGCTAGGCCTACTCCTTTCCAGGGTCCAAACACTGGATAGGACAGTGTCCCATATCCGCTCACTCTTATCACTGTATGTCTACTCCTGTAAAATGGGGAGATAGGCAGGTGGGCAAGTTAAACTGAGTATTTGTTAAGGAAAAAAAATAAACAAAAAACACAAAACCGCAACCAAGATGTCAGTATTGTAGGTGGGGAAGGAGCATGTGGAATATTGTAACTGGTATGTGAAACTGTTTAAGTCTTTTTATCTGCTCTTCATGTAACAAATGCATCCTAAATTATATTGTGAATGTTAGGGAGTTCCAATTCCAGCTGAATAAATTTTTTTAAAGCGTTGAGTCTACCATATTATACTGTTTCAAACACCTTTTTTGTGTAATGCAGGTGATCACTATGAGAGCATACCTCTGAGGGCAAATCTATGTAACTTCATTACACTGTACCAAATATGTTGGCGTTTGGATGTCTGTATAGATAAACTTTTGCCTTTCTTTAGAGTGAAATTAAATGTCCTGAAATTACTTTTCTTGCACTGAACTTAAACACTCCAGTGTTGTTTGGTCATAGGTATAGTGTGGGGGAATAACTCCCATGGGTTGGGGAGCGGAAAGTGTTCCAATTACCTTGCAAACAATCTAACCAATTACTAAAATACTCTTGATTTTTGGGGGGGGGGAGGTTGTAAAACACCTTTTACTGCCTGTCCTTATGTTGTATCCCTTGGTTATTGTGTTTGAAATATTAGTGATCACAAATGCATAGCAGGATTTCTTGATCTTTCTGCAGTGTGCAAATAAACTATTGTAAGCACGATACTGGAAGTAATTTCAGACTTCTGTTGGGAGCTCTTGCATGTTTAGAATGCCTTTGCCTGTTGAACACCTGGTAAATACTGCTCCTTATTGCAAAAATAGCTTATTCTCTGACATGGAAGATGTCATAGCTTAAGCATTGCTACTAGTTTGTTCTCAGGACTGTATTTTTATCAAGGAGCAGCTGCTATTTATGACTCTCAGTCCTTTGAGATGAAGTATATGTAAATGGTTTCAATTGAGCTAACATTTTGAGCATAACACAAATCTATTAATGTCATGGTTTTTTTATCTTAATATGCAAACTGCCTTAAATTCCCAAACAATTCATGTGCATACATGTTCTTTCAAAGCATCAAAAGTGAACTTAAGATCTGCTATCAGCTTTTAAAATTATATTATATTAAAGCTAACTGTAAATCTACATTTGCTTCTGCTAAATTTCCTGAGAAGGTCTCCTGTCTGCATGTTATGGCTTTTTTTGATACTATAGTGTATGATGCTTAAATAATCACAACAATAAATGAAGACTTTCCAAAATGGATAGACAACTCCAAAGTTACTCTTTATCCTGCTTTCTGACTTGGGTGGCTCAGTTTAACCTCAAATCACTCTTAGTTGTTTGTTTTCCTCTGAGGCTTTAAATAATATCTGGTTATTCTGAGTACTTTTTAAAGTGCAGCTCTGCTTTTGAAGTACTGAAGCTTTACCTGCTTGTAACCTGTGAACTGGGTTTGGCACTGTTGAAAACACTTGAAGGTATGTTAGGGGCTTTTGCCACAAGAGTGGCAGCTTCTGAAAAGCATTTGCTGTGGCTGAAGACCGGGGGGTCGGTAGACCAAGACATTAAATCAGAACAAAACCATATGGAAGTAGGTGCAGACAGGGTCTGAAACACGAGGCAGTAGAAATGCTGAAAATGTGGTTTTTCTCCTAGAGCTGGTGGAGCTGCAGGTAACCCTGTGTCACTGGAGGTGATCCAGCCCTTCTGCGTCCAGCTAAGAGCGAGTTATTGCAGAAATAATACGCTGTGTTGTCAATGTCTGGCTTTAGGATTGACTCCTGGCCTTGAGGAGAGGTGATTGCAGGTGCTAATTGCAGAAAGCCACACATCTCTGTGGTGTCTCTTGCTCTTCCTTCCAGCGCTCCGCGGTGCTGGTGGCTGTGGGGCTCTGTCCCTCGCTGCTCCCTGGGAATGGTGTTGCCTCATGGTTTCAAGAAGGAGTGGGTTTTATGTTTATTTGTTTTTTTTCTCTTCATTGTTGCTGAACAAGCACTGTGATTTCACTTGCAGAAAGACCTGTCCGTTTCAAAAAGGTACCTGTTGATGCAACTTGGAAAAAAAAAATATGTAAAAACTAATCAATAAAGAAACTTAAACCTGTTTGTCTTGCTTTGTCTAATTACAACTGCCTCAGCCTTTATCACGTCCGTTGGACTCCAAGGACCAGGCTTGGCTGGGATGTCAGAAGAGGTGGCGATATCCCATCCCCTGAGGTGATCGGTGCCTCTCTGCTCCAGGGCTTTTCTCCCTCGCGGTCGCTGCAGAGCCTGTTTGCAGCGGCTGGTGCTGCCGGGAGCCCGCGGGTGCGGGACGAACCTCCCGCCGCCGCTGAGCGGGGCCGGGGCTCCCGCCGCTGCAGTCCCCTCCCTGTCAATCACCTCTGACTCCGCCCTCCGGCACGCTTGATTGGCTGCGCCGCCGCCCCGCCCCCTCCCTGCTCGTGCCTTTTAAACGCGCCGGAGGCCGCTTCCAGATCGCTGCTCAATTCCCGCTTCCGCGCCTTTCCATTGGCTCAGACGGATGTCCCTCACGGCTCGTGACGCGCTACGCGGCGTGACGTCACCCACCACCCAGGAAGCTCCGCCTATTTGTTCTCAACTCGGCTCTTGAGAGGAAAAACAATTTCAAGATGGCGGCGGCGCGGATAACAATGGGGAGCCGGGGGCTCGGGCCGGCCCGTGCCTGAGAGCGGCGGCCGCCGGGCCGCGCCGCGGGGCAGCGGAGCGGGCTCCGGCCGGACCCCGGGCTGGTTGGGCAGCGGCCGCCGGGCAGGGTTGAGGGAGAGCGGGGGGAGCGGAGCGGCACCGGCCTCGGGGGAGAAGGAGGAAGTGGGGCGGGGGGGAGCGGAGAGGGCGCCGGGCCGGGCCGGGGGGAGGAACCGGGGCGGGGGCGAGCCCGGCGGGGAGCCCAGGTGAGGCCCGCGGGAGGGGGAGGAGCGGCGGGGGCCGGGGAAGGCCCGAGGTGGGGAGTCCCCGCCATGGCGGGGGCCGGCGTGAGGAGCCGGTGAACGGCGGCGGCCGCCCCCTTCGCTCTCCGGTCCATGGTGCTGCCCCCCTGCCCCATGGCGGAGTTCGTGGTGCCGCGGCACAGCGCGGTCATGGAGCGGCTCCGCCGGCGCATCGAGCTCTGCCGGCGGCACCACAGCGCCTGCGAGTCCCGCTACCAGGCCGTGTCCCCGGAGCGCCTGGAGCTGGAGCGCCAGCAAACCTTCGCCCTGCACCAGCGCTGCCTGCAGACCAAGGCCAAGCGGGCCGGCAAGCACCGGCAGCCGCCCCCGGCGCCGCCGCCGCCCGCGCCCCCTCCGCCGGCCGCCGCCGTCGCGGGAAGCGCCGACAGGACCGGAGCCAACGGGCTGGAGGCCGAGGCGGCGAGCGGCGAGCAGCACGGCCGCAGCAGCACGCTGATCGCGGTAAGGGCCGGGCCGGGGCGCTGGGGCTGTGCGGTGAGCCGGCGGGCGGTGCGGCCGTGCCCGGCTGGCAGCGAAAGGAGGACGGGAAACGAGCCCTCCTGGCCGGTGTGCGGGCTGCGGTGGGACGGCTGGGGCTGGCCGTGCTTTGCAGGGTGCTCGTGTCTGCTCTGTTCCAACTTTACAGCTGATAAGGGTTGTTTTATTTGTGTCTCTTGTCGCCTTTGCGCGCTGTAAGGCGACATAAACACTGATGCCTGTTGAGCTGGGAGTAGGGGTGGCCTGGGATGCTTATGGTAACTCAGAGTAATGATCTGTGAGTTGGATTTCTGGTTAATTCACCTAAAATGTCCCTGCAGGAGCTGTCAGGGGAGCATTAATGCTGCAGTGGCTTTAGATTTTTTTGTTTGTTTGCTTGCTGATGTCTTTAATTTAGGCTGTTGGGTTTTAGTGGAGTCACTTGATAAGAATATACGTATTACTGCAGTGGAATTTTTAAGACAAATAATATGTGTATTAATTCTGGTGCATATTGGAAAGAATTTCTGTGGAAAGGCAGCTGCTTATTTGCCACTCTGGTGGGTGTGAACACTATGGGAATCCCACTCCACCCATTAAAAACTGGCTTAACTCAAAATCTTAATGTTTCTCTGGCTTCTCTAGCATTTCTGGTTGTCAGGATATATTCATACAACCCTGTTTGTATATCAAGATAGCTATTGCTTAACTTATTCTGCACCCTTTAAATATACTGCTATGTAGTAATGTGACAGTAATGTAGGTTAGTAGGATAACCTCTTGAAGGTTGCCTGTCTTAATACCCGTCTGTCTTAAAACTGGCTATTTGTAAATGGTGGCCTTCGTGAAAATGGTACAGTACTGTTCTAAGTGTCTTTAAAAGTGGATACTGGATTAACCTGAGACATTTCCAGGTTAACAGATAGATTCAATCATGTTTTTAAAATGGTACGTACACTTAGATTAGAAGCAAAGGAGGGTGCAATCCTCTGCTGTTTGGGACCTCAGTTACCATTTTAAAATGGAATCACCATAGAGCTTACTGTGTACTTGGGTATGACCAGCATGATGAGAAACAGTGAAACATGGGGCATGTTGATATCAGCTTTAATGTAACTGGCACCAGACAGCACGTGTGAGGTTTGTAGTGGTTACAAGATGAACTGAAAATGTTGTTCGGCCAAATGGTTTCTACTCTTGCTAATATACATATGAGAATCTAGGACATACTGATTTCTCTGAGGGCAAAGATAGTTGTGATACAGTTAGAGCACTTCAGACAGTTGTTAAAGAAGAGTCTTTGAGGAAGCGAGGAAACCTTGTGCATTCCTGACAGTGACTCTGTAAAACTTTCCAGGTAGCCGTTGTTTAGTGGGCTGATCTTGAGTGTAAAGTTGTGTCAGAACAAAAGTAACTCAAACTCATATATTATTATCTAAAGATTTGGTGGGTTTTCTCTTTATTTCCTGTCTGAGCTCTGAGACTTTTTGCATATGGGGCTCTATCCATTAATAATGCCTATTTTTGTTACACCCAGAGCTCTTTAGCATGTGAAATCCTGTTGCTTAAACTGCCACCACACGTCTTCATATTGATCCTCTAAAAGAAAGACGTCTTTAATTCATTGGTGTTGTTTCTTTTAAATTGCTTTGGATGTGGATTTGATCTAATTAGCATCCATTATAATGAGGGCTCTCAGCAGTGAGGTTCTGAAACACTCTGCACATCTGGGGAAGCCCTTCTGCAGGAAGCTGCTGCCAGTGGCCAATTTACACAACAGAAGAGGGTTTTAGTGTATGAATGAGTCTTCCTCGTGCTGGCCTGCTGTTTCCTTCCCAGGATACATGACTGTGAGCTTAATTGCAGCTGCTGATTCATCACCTCGTTACTAGGGTATAAAGTTGGTTTGCTTAGTAATTCAAGTTTAAAGAACAACAAAAAACAAAACCAAAAAAACCCCACCACACCACCACCAGAAAACCTTTGCTGCTAATTTCTCTAGGGTGGTATTTTACCTCTAGCAATTATGTAGCTGTTATCAAGACCAAGCATGTGCTCTGTACGGGAAGGACATGGGTTTGGTTTACAATATTCAATAAAGTTTGGATGAACACCAAAATTATCTTGTTTTAAAATATCTTGGACACATTCCTTTCAAAAGAATGCTGCTAGATCAGTGAAATATGCATTGTATCAGCTATCCCTGCTGTTATGATCCAGAGTTTTCCATGAAGCTGCATAGGAATCTTCTCTTGAAAACTGGTACTTTGTGTTGAAAGTTAATGAAGCATTTATTTGAATCCTCAAAAGCAAAAGCGACTCATGTAAATGTAAAGGGTTTGTGATCCAGCATCTGAGGGCTTGTCATACAAGGATGTGAAGCTGCACTGCCGCAAGTGTGGACAATGGGAAATGTTTGTGCTCCCAGATGCTTCAGAGCATCGTCTGCGAGTTCTGAATTGTTGTGGGGAACAGGACAGCACCACTGCTTCCCTCTTAACGTCTTGTATGATTTTTCATGTGGCCACAATCAGGTATTTTCCATTAGTCTTTGTTTTAGATCCTGAAGCTGGATGGATCTTGTTTACAGGCAGAAGTAAGGGGCAGTTCATCCTTTGTTTTCTTACTGAGCAGCCCTAAAGTTGAGCCACAGAAACCAGGAGAATGCAGTATTGATACAGAAATACCTCGGATGATTTGTGCACCATGTAGGCCTCTCCTTAATTTGAGAAAAAAGACAGAAAACGTATTAGGTTCCTATCTTTTTAAATTTCGAGACCATTATTTAGTGGTAAATTCAAATATTGACATTAACTTCATATTTCAGTTGTTTAAGATTACATTATTAAGACTTAGTTCAAAGTAGAAGATGCTTAGTGTCTGGATAACGTGTTGCCCTCTGTGTTAATCCCGTATTTTTGAGAAACAAGGAAGTTGTGAAGCAAAAGAACTTGTCCCCTAGCACATTTTTTCATCTTTGCCAGGTTCTGATTTGAGAGAAGGTTCCTTCTTATATGCCGTTTAAATTATCTGCAAAGAAGATTGGCTTCCTTGTATTTCTCTGATAGACTGTAACAGAGTGTATCGCTGCACTGAACAGAAAGTGTTTCCTTGACATGCAAATGAGAGTGGCAAGATCTGGATTTTCATCTCCACTCCTTGTTTTATGATGTGGTCTTTTGGAAGGAGACCTACTCCATGTTTTTTGCTGTTTTTTTTCCCCACCTGAGAGCAGTTGTGTAGAGGGCTTGCTTTGTCTAGGGCTGCTGCAAAACCACAACATGGTATTTCTGGAATGGGCAGACAAGGTCTGGTCGGTGGCCTGTCCTGGGAATGCTTTGTGTTAAAGCTGAAGAGCAGACCGGTGTTTGTTTGGGAATGATAGAAGTTTTTACATTAATAATGGCTAAGTGCTAACTTAAGCAAAGGCACCAAGTAAAAATTCTAAAAATAAGCTTAATTATTAAGAAAGCAATGCAATGTTTCTTGGCTGAAAAGACCTAGAGTAATAAATTAAAGGCAATAGATCGCTTGGATTGTACTGACAAGCATTAATAGCATTCCACCAACAAAGATCAGGCTGGTACACTAACAATTCGGAAGACCTCATTTTTGTGTAGGCTGTGGTATAGGGGTGTTAAATTGTGAAATTATGTTTTACCACAGAAATAGCAAATTATTTCCACATTATTTATACATAACTATAGTGCAGTGTAGTCTTTGCCACCATTGTTTGTTTTTGCTGACAAGTCTGATAGTTTGTTGCCCAACAACTCAGACAGGTTTTTCTCTGTCTCCTTTTAATTCGATGTGAGGTATTGTTGTATCTTTGAAACATTTCCCATACTAGATTAGTTAGATATGCAGTGATGCTTCCTAAATTCTGAGCATCTGGGAGCGACTGATCCGCTGCTGTTCAAGTTCAAGTGAGGTGCAGGATCCGGCGTTGCAGCTGAAGGCACAGCAGGTTTTTTTGATGCAGCAGAACAATTCCTGTAGCAGAAGCTGCCCCTTGTGACTAATGCAGGCTTGGGATATTTATAGACCTGCGTATCCACAGCCCTTCTTCACTCCAGCAGGCAGTCACCCAAATACAAAAGTCTGCTGGAATTAAAGTCAAAATTAAAATTAGTCCAGCAGTTTGGTTCTGACAACATGGTGGAATGCAGGAATAGATTGGGTAATAAAATGCTTTCCTTGCAGGGGGGTGCAGCTTTGGAAGCTGTGGGTAGATGCACAGTAAATGGGGAGTTCTTAGCATGTCGTATAGTCAAAATGTAGTGTTTTCTACCCAAAATTCATGCACTGCCGTTTCTGGTATTTGCATTGTTGTTTCAGCTTAAGAGGTTTTCATCTTTGTTGCTCCTGTTCTTGGCCAGGCAAGAGAGGAGAGTCTGTGTCTGTAGAGGCCCTGCTGTAAGCTCTGGTTCATGGGATCTTCTCTCTGCTCCTATCCTACTGCTGCCATGGCAGAAAAATGGATATATTCTATTTTGGTTTCCCCTTCTAGGTGAGCATGCTGGTATGTAGCTAGGAGGCACATTGGAACTAGATTTTTATGATGTTTCTAGAGTAACATAGTATTTATTCTTTGAAAATGACCAGCGTTATAATCCTCCTGCTGGTATTTCATGACAGATCCTTGTAGACATAACTTAATTCTGAGACTGAAGTGGTAAACTGATTCCAAATAAAATACAAAAAATTATAGCTCTATTGAATCCTGTAAGGATATTTTAATCTCTGTAATGGATGCTTTAAAAAACCTAAATGTTATATGGACCCCAAAAGGTGCAGTATAAGAACCAGGTTTTTTTTTTTTTAATTTTGTTTCTGTCACGTTCACTAGGTATTTTTCAGAAAAAAATCAACTTGCATACAGTTTCTATTTTTTTTATATATATATCTATATATTTTTACTGTCTTCAGTTACAGGACTCAAAGTATAACTGCTTATTGGATTTTTACACAAGTGGTTTGGTTCACTGTCCTCAATTTAAAAATTCTGCATTGTGAAGGGTTTCTCGCTTTCAAGCGAACAATGTGAACTGAACTTTCATGCTTGCTAAGTTCTGATGCATTGAAATGTCATTGGTTTCAGGTATTGAGTGTTTCAGGTATTGAGTGTTTCACACTGTTTTGACTTCTGGAATCACAGAGTGGTTGGGGTTGGAAGGGACCTCTGGAGATCATCTGGTCCAACCCACCTGCTGAAGCAGGTTCACCAGGGCAGATCACACAGGAATGTGTCCAGGGGGAAATAATATATTTTAATTTTAAAGAAACAAACAAAACCCCATAACTAAAACAAACCAGCCATCCAAAAAAACCCACAACACCAACCAACCAAAAAAAAAAATCAAACGAACTTTGTGCTGCTGTTTTGCTCAGCGGTTCATGCCCCTTTCCCAAGGCAGTCAGGGAACGCTGCACTGGACTCTGAAGTTCTGGACTCTGCCAGTGCTAACAGAAGACCTGGAGATGAAGATTTAGAGCTTTTCCCATTTCTTGTGAGGCTCATGGCAGTTTGTGGACAGCTTTCCTGGAGCTCCCCAGCTGCCCTTGCAGTACAAACTCAATGTGGCTGAGCATCGGGGTGGTAAAACTGCTGGGTTTAAGATGGAGATAGAACATAGCTTATCAAAATTGTGTGTTGCCCGTTTTCTGATGGAAGTGTTGTTGTTTGGCTGGGCATGTGTCCATCCCTGGCACTGTGGTTCTCTGTCCTAGTCAGGTACAGCGTGGGTGTCCTGGAGGTTATATGGTCAGAGGCTGCTGGTGTCGGACGTCTCTTGTGCTGGGTGACACCAGGGGTTTGTGTTTGTGTTCCTCACATGAGGAACCCACAGTTAGGGCCTGACTTGCATGTACACTCCTGCCATTCCAAGTGTCTTTATTATCGTGTTGAAGACTATTTTGCTGGTGTGAATAAAATGCAGCTCTGATGTGATGTGGAGAAGGCACAGCCTGTGGCCCTTTCAGAAACTCCGTGTCCCATCATGGGCCAAGGGGCCGAGGCTCGTGTGCATCATCTGCTGTGCACTGTTCTCTGCACAGAGAGCTTAAGTACTTGGGATAAATGCTTTTGGGGTAATAGTTTTAGGCCAAGCTAAAGAGATCTTGGAGGTCTATCTGTTGTTAAGAAGTTGAGTAGGCTGGAAAATTGGGAATACATTTCTGTATCTGATCTGGTGACAATGGAAATGGTTCGTTCCTGCGTTACAAATAAAATTGCTTGATTCTGCTAAGAAAACCAGGGATAGCATAGCAGAGGGCCACTGTGCCTTACAGGGTGATAGTGGACAATAAAATTAAAGCTGAAGGGATTTTCCTAGTGAGTAGAAAGCTATGCTTTACTTTTGTCAGCACTTATTCTCTTTTATTTTTTTGAGTTTTGGCAGAAGAGAGCAGGTTTTTCTTGCCTTGAGAACTCTGTTGGAGCAGCTTGATATGTAGATAGCTTGTAGTCTGGCTTGTGTCTCACATAGTCCTTGTTGCTTTTTTTTCCCTAAACCCAGATTATTGGGCTAGATACAGACAAATAGGGCAAGAACTGAATATTTCCTTTTTCTGTTATGAAATCAAGATCTGAGATAATATGTAAGAAATGCATATAAGAAAGGAAATTCACAAGAGAAAGTTGCACTATTTGAAGAGTAGTTATATGAATGTATTTGGTGTGAGAATTTCAGGTTCTGTTACTCAAAATTAAATATGAATAAATAAAAGGTATCAGAATGTATGTGTAATGGCAGAGGAGAAGGAACCAGTAACTTTTGGTTCCCACAAGTTTTTTAACACTGTCTTTTCTTGAGAGAAGAAAGAAGGTAGAATATGGCTACTAAATTAGTTTTAAGCTGGTTATATTGTAGATAGTCTACACTGAAATTTATACTCCTGTAGTTACACTTACTGCAATAACTCTTCTTAATGTGAAAAGTGAACTAGGATGCAAGTGCATTTGGTGAATAGTTTCTAAAATTCAGAAATTAAGTGTCCTGGTTACAAACTGGGTTCAATCTTTTCTGGTAAGGGTAGAAGACAAGCAGATTTTCTTCTCCTTTACGTGTCTGTTGGCTGTTGTGTACATGTAGGATATGTTTCAAATAATCTTAGATGTAGCTGAGGTGAAGCAAGGCTGGAAGCAGTAACCCTCAAATTTTGCTTCATTCGTCAATTTATATAAGTTACTTTTTATTTAATATCATTTTCTGACAAAGGAATGTAGATTTAGGTGAAAGGAGGACTTTGTCTAGAGCAACTGGAGTCAAGATATAACCAGGAATCAGATATCTGAGCATTATGACTGTTAAAACTCAAATAGATATGAAAGCACCTACATGTTTTTATTGAGGGAAGGAGCCTATGATGAATATTAGAGGTCTGTGTCTCTTTCTAGACTACAGTAAATGTAGTTTATAAGCACGGATGATTTGATTTTAGGTTAGTTGTATACATTGCAAATGTGGAGTACAGCAGCAAAGACCTTAGCACGTAACAACTTTTGCAATATATGTCCAGCAACCAAGGTGGGTTCTGCAGCCTGTGAAGAGCTGTGTGCAGTTATCACTATAAAGCCACCAAAATCCTCATTGCCTTCAGTTGTCTATAAGAATGATAATTATATCAGTGACCAGAATGGGCATACATTTGTTTTTAATATAGAAATTGAAAATAATATGTTCAGTATACAAAACCAAGTTACTACTTGTGTCAGTTTTCAGGGAGTGTGTTTTCCCCTAATGATTTAGAATTAAGGATGATCCATTCCCAAACTTTGAGTGATTGACTCATCATACAACCTTGAGCAGGTTACTCATCCACCTTCAGCTTCAGTTTTCCCAGTTGGAGTATTATGTAAACAAAGGGAAACGTGGCTGAAAGGCAGATGTTGGGATTAAGTTAAAGCTTTCTGGTGTTAGTTTTGCCTTTTTACATAACAAGGAAAATTTCGTAGGTGTTTTTTCAAGTCAGTATTTGAAAATTTCACTCTAGATCTGCTGTAGACCTGATATTCAGATGAAGAGAGCTCAAGTTCCAGTCTCTGCTCCAGATGTACCTCATCTCATCTTAGCAGGTCTTCTGCTACTCTCACTACTCTGCTACTATATCCATGAACCATCTGGAAGATCATAGTTTCCTGGGATGCTACAGTCTGTCCCTCAGATATACATATGATTTTGCTGCTACCTATGAAAGCGTTAAACAAATAGTGGTTTGTTGTTTTTTTTTTTTTTTTTCTGAAGGTCAGCTAACTGTAGACTGTTCAAAAAAATTACAACAATTAACTGTGAACCAGTCCTTCCATCATTAAATCAAAGACTGCTGTTGCCCAGGCAAGTGCTGTGAAATTCTTCTGATAATTTATGCTGGCTCTACACACAACCTCTTGCTTGAGCACTGAGATCTTGAGGTTTCCCCTGTTTGTTCTTGGATGAGACAGTTTTCCCCTAGGGTGAGTGGACTTGCATCGTGGAGACTGCAAGTAATATTAAAATAAGCATACTTGTCCTGAGGGTTGTTTAACGAGCTGCTTTTCTGCCATCCGAGTGTGCTGTGGGGTGAATCAGGCTGCAGCCGGGCAGCCGTTTGTGGGGCTTCTCCTCGTGTGTCCTGCTGGGACGTACAAAGGGATGTGGGACAGGCCGGGAGCTGGCAGAGCGTTCCCTCTCCGAGCACACTGCTCCCTTTGAGCAGCGTCTCTGCCTGTCAGGTTTGCCTGTGGTGTGGTGCTTCCAGCACAAGCAAAGCACAACTGTTGTTTTTTTACAGAATGCACCTGAGGGAAGGAAGAGTTTGTAGTCATCTTTGATGTGTGTGTAAATTCTGTTTTCAGATGTTCTTGACGTCACTGGAAAGAACTTTATACTTGAAAGCATGCTGGCAGGAAAGAAGCTGAACAAAGCCTCTCAAACTCTGCTTGTTACTATTGCTGTACCCTCCGCTTGCTTCTAGGTGGCACTGTGAGAAAAAGAATATGTGCGTTCACTGGCCATGAGAAGCCAACTGTGGGGCTGGTTGGTGCTCTGCTGGTCACAGCGCAGAGAGGAGCAGCTGGCAAATACTCTGGGAGAAAGGAGCAAACTTCCTTCGCCGTGATAGAATTGACTGAACTCTGAATTGCATTTTACATAAGCGTGAAACGGTGGTGGCCTAGTGACAAACAGGCTTTGCTTTAGTACCAAAAATGTGATAGTGTACAAAATGTATGTGCGTAGTTCTTTTCTAAAAATTATAATCACAAGAGGAATTGTTCTTTTTCTCTAAATATTTAAATTTGAAACTGCTTTATAAAGCAGTGTTACAGAACAATTTTACCATGTGTACATGGGCAAAATAAAATACACGGTTTTATTCACATCCAAAATTTGAATCTTAACATTCTTCAATGTTTTTGCATTTAGAACAGGGAAAATCATAGTATGTTCTGGTTCACAGCAATTTCTCAACTTCTTATTGTCAAAGTATTTGGCAGCTTTTGGTTTTGGTTGAAGGATGGCCCTGTTTGGTGCAGTACGTATTTTTGAAAGTCTGCCCTAACAGACTGTAGAAGGGAAGTCATCTCAGGTGATGACTTGTAAAGCAAATCTTATCAAAGCACAGATCTAACTGCTTTTTTTTTTTCCTAAAATGCTTTAGTTAGAGCTAAACAGTGTTGTCATAAGAAATAAAAATCCTAATCTATGAAACATTAAACTAACTCTCTCTTTTTTTTGTTTTGTTTTGTTTTTTTTTTTAGCAGCTCCATGAGACTGTGAAAAGAAAGCTCGATAGTGCTGCTTCCCCGCAGAATGGAGACCAGCAGAATGGCTACGGTGATGTCTTTTCTGTGTCCAAGAAACTGCGTCGTGATGATGGTCTTGGTGGAGTGAGTGGTTCTTCCAATGGAATGCCCCCTGTGTCTCCACTCCATCATCTCGACAAGAAATCTGGCAGCGGAGATACCTTACAGCTTAACGGAAAACATCCGATGGGGCTGGATGGCATCAGCAAGAAGTGTCTTCCAGATACCAACCTGCAGATGAATGGAGGTGGTGATGCCGATGACTCATTTCCTCTGAGTTTGAACAAAGAGCTGAAGCAGGAGCCTGTAGATGATCTTCCGTGTATGATTGCTGGAGCAGGGGGTTCTATCTCGCAGAATAACTTGATGCCCGATCTTAATCTTAATGAGCAAGAATGGAAAGAACTTATTGAGGAGCTTAATAGATCAGTGCCTGATGAAGACATGAAGGATCTCTTTAATGAAGACTTTGAAGAGAAGAAAGACGCAGATTCTTCAAATTCAGCTGCACAGACTCCGTTGCCACAAGATATTAACATAAAGACTGAGTTTTCCCCAGCACCCTTTGAACAGGAACAGATGGGATCTCCTCAGGTTAGATCCACTTCTTCAGGTCCAGCGTTTATTGGTGCTCCTTCTGTACCTGTAAGTGCCGCTTCTCCAGCGGTTGGTAGTTCTCAGGCTATATTTCAGCCTTCCAGTCAATCAATGACTGAAAATCCTAATCAGCCCATGATGCAGGCATCAAACCACTCTCAAAACGTCCAGAGGCCTCTCCCCAATGTGTTGTTACCTGGGAAGGGTGCAGGAAGTGCCAAAGAAATGTCTTCTGCTCATCAACTTCAGCAGATTGCTGCCAAGCAGAAGAGAGACCAGATGTTGCAGAACCAGCAACAAGCTTCACAAGTCCACCAGACAAATCAAATGTCTACTTGGCAACAGTCTGGGCCTTCTCATAGTCCACTGGCTGTCCCATATACCATGGAAAACCCCACCAGCCCGTCAGTTTACCAGCCAGACTTCAACAATCAAAAACTTATGATGCCTAATATGGGAAACAAAAGCTCGCCGAGAGCTGGAGGCAATTACCATGTGAACATTTTGGGTCATCAGCAAAACAGCTTGAACCAGAACCCTGTGAATAGTCAAGGCTCGATGCTGGACTATGGGAACACCAAACCCCTTTCACATTACAAAGCAGAATGTGAACAGGGGGTTCCAGTATCTGGGCAGAACAAGCCCCCCATGTTGGCCTACATCCAACAACGCCAGCAGGCACCGCTGGCTCACGTGAGCGATGACCAAAATGGGATGATCCTGTTGAAACCCAAATCTGGAAACATTGCCTACCGACTACCGCACAGTCAGGTGAATGTTCTGGCTTTTATTACTTTTGTTTAGTAGCAGATCTAAGGTTTTGCGAGAGGGTGTTGGATCCATAAGACTAGAGTACAGATTACCTGGTATTGTTTCAATACAGTTGCTGCATGATTTTAAAGAAGAAAGATATAATATGCAATCAGCTGACACAAGAATCAAGAACTCTGTTTTCCACTGAGGACAGTTTTTTTAATACTCAGTTCTAAGTCATGTGGTGATGCATGATTTTCAGCTTAATGTATTTTGTGGGCAACAAATTATGTCACGCTTCATAGAAGCTTCTACTTACAGAGGTAAATAGATGCTTTGTAAACTTTTGCCTAAAATAACTGGTGCAAGACTGTAGTGTTAAACAGTGTTCTTAAAGAAGCTTTGATTTCTTTACCTTCTTTTTAGTCCTTACTTGTGTCAGAGTTGGCTTACTATATATAAAAAGGCATGTCTTTGGTTGTTGCTTTTTGAAGAGAGATGGAAGCGGGGGCTGCATTCCTGATTTCTTTGGTGTTACTTGGGACTTTTCAAATCTAAGGTTTTGTTACTGGTTACTCCGGGGATTGAGGAAGCATGGGATAGGAGAGAAATAGATCTGTAAGCATGAGTAACATAGCATATTTGTCTGCTAGAAGCAATATGCTTCAGGTTTTCTTGTAAAGGAAAAATCCAGATGCTGCTGCTTTGCCTTACATAAAACTGATACTACAGCTATTCTGCAAGTGAAAGTGTATGTAGTGGATGGAGGGTATAGGCTCGTTGGGATTCTGTAATGTGCCTGCTTGTTGAGAAAAAAGGTCTCTGTTATAAGGATTAAAGCTCCTCTAGCAAAAGCTGTTGGAGATCCAACTCTAGTCATATGTTCCCTCAACAAAACAAAAAACCCATGAGAGATCCGATTAGTCTGTGATGAAGACCACACTGGCATACAAATAAAAATATGGGATCAATGTGTACTTTATGAGGCACAAAATGTCAATCTCTGTAAAAGGTAGCAGAAGTAACAATCTAATGACATGTTGATGGAAGAAAAATGGAAAAGAGATGATTGTGTGTGTCACATCTCCTCCTCCCTGAAAAACATGAGGGTGACCTTGCACCTACACTGCCACGCTTGCACTGAATGAACAGAAATACTGATGGATGCTTCTTGAGGATTTCTCAAAAGCTTGCGTGGAGAACAACTTAGCACAGCTTTACCTATATTTCACTCATGATTTTGTATAAACTGCAGAGAGTGAGAACCAACAGCCGAACCCGTCAGCTGAATTCTGAACTTGAAAGTATTTGCATATTTGCATAACTGGAGATGAGGCTGAACTGTGCTTAATATTATAAAATTGTCAAATTTCAAATGGATTAGCTGGTACAAAGAGAACAGTATCAGATCCTTCATGATAATAATTTCATGTTATTTTTGCTTATCCCAAGTTCCAATCTCCTAAAAAAGAGTTATGAAAAATTAATAATAACAGGCTTATATGTAGTAGTATTTTTCTCCGTGGAATATGGTGATGGTTGAATTGCTGCGGAAGTATGTTAAGACTAATTTTGATCAGTAATAGCCTTCTTCCCTTTCACCTGCAAATAGTAAATACTTTGATACTAAAAAAAGCAACTTTAGGGGGGGGATAGAAAATCACTTGCTGAATTGAATGTAGACAGAAGAGGCAGGATTTAAATAAGTGTTTTGTATAAGGAAAATTTAAAATGTAGTGTTCGTAAAGGTGCTGCCGAAGTTGACTGAAGCTGGTGTTTGAGTTGCTGTTGGTAACTGGTGCCATTCCTCGGGCCCAGCAGAAGCACACAGGGCTGTACAGCCCTGTCTGAGCTGGACTTGGGGAAGTACTTTGAGACTGAAGTTAAATCCTGAGTGTTGTGGAGCTTCTGACCTTAACACTGAACTGTCACTTCTGCACCTGGCACTTTACAGATGGGTTTTTGGATGTCTTTAATTAGCCTCACTGAAAACTGCGTCACACTTTGCCTTTTCCGTTACAAGCTTCGCAAGTGAAGAAGCTATTGCATAAAGATGACAAATTAAAGAGAACTGATCTGATTTTTATTAAATAACAAATGCGCAGATAAGCAATAATTGACAACTTCTGTTTTTTTTAGAGATGTGTTATGATTCCCTTCTTTGTGTAGATTTTCTCTCTCCTTTATCCTGTAAAACAATAAAAATACTATGAATTGTGGTCATCACTATGAAAGTGTCTTTCCTCATTTGTGTAACAACATGCAGTTTCTGAATTCTGGAGGGCTAACCTCTTTCTGTTTTACTTTATCTTGCAGGATCAAACCCCTCCTGCTAACGTTCCTCGCGTTCCTGTTTCTGTCCCGGGCCCTGGCCTGGGTGCCCAGGCTCCCAATGTCTCCATGGCAGGTAACCACAGCAACCCATCCTATATCAGCAATCAGCAGCAAGCGGCAGCGATGAAGCAGCACCAAATGCTGATGGACCAGCAGAAGCAGAGGGAGCAGCAACAAAAGCACTTGCTCATGGAGCAGCAGAAGCAGCAATTCCTGATGGAGCAGAGACAGCAACATCTTCTGGCCGAGCAGGTGAGAGGGGCCAGCAGGCTTTTTTACTTTGCACTGATTTGCTTTGGACTCAAACAGCGTTTGAGATTTTGTCAAATAGTTATTGCATTACAAAATACAGAATGTAAACTGCAAGGTGCTTTGGTATCATAAGTGTAACTGCTGTTTTATGTTTCTATGAAAGTAACCCAAACACACAGTGCTTGATTGCCGAGGTTTGTTTTTTCTGTTGCTACAAGGCACTGTGGTGAATAAAAAGAATAAAACAAGTAGAACTGAATAGTGTGCAAATGCAAGACAATACCTACATGGAGAGAAGGTATCATACCAGCGATGGTGTAATTCCTTGTGAAAGAAGAAAGGCAAATGAAGTCAAAGCAAAAATAAAACGTAAGGTCAGGATACTGTTGATTTGTTCTGTAGAGCTTTAAAAATGGAAGCAATGAGCAGGGGACTCCATAAGCTCATTCTGCTTACTGCCTTTCTTCCCTGTGAGATCCACAGCAGTTCATGTTTCAAATTTTAAAACATCTTTCACTTGTTTACTTGGGGAAAATAATTAGACATCTGCATCCAACTTGCATCTTATGCTGCCAAAAGAATTTAACTCTGCTCTCCATCAGAGTGCAGAAAGCTGCTTTAGCCTCTCCCAGGGAAACGGGCTCCTTGTGTGAACCTTCCTGAGCTTTAAAACTTCTGGAAGTCTTTCAGCTGGGAATCAGCCCAAAGGGCCTTTTTCGCGTCATTGGTGCTTTTCTGCGTTTTTAAAAGTCCACGCAGGCATGTTCCAGGCACTGGCACTGTGCATCCGGAGAAATTATCAGTATCTGGTCTGAGGGGAAGGGGAAGATGAATTTTTAAAAGATTCGTGAGACCCAGGGACAACCTGGTATTCACATTTTCTGGAAAAAGTGTAATGAGCTGTACTGCTGAAAAGTTTTGTCTTTGAAGCTAATGGAGGGAAGGGTGGGGAAGAACCATGGAAGGTGTTGTCTTTGGGGATAATGGGAGGAAAAAAAGAAAAAGCCAGTGGTTTAATGAAGAAAAGAAGAACAAAAAAAAATGCATTTATCCCGGAGAATTAACAACAACAAAGTTTAAATGCTCTGGAGTCCTTCAACTAATAACAGTTGGGAATGTGTTGTTGCCTTAATTTTCGGCACTGTTAAAGAGTGATAAATCTCAGCGTTCTCAGCTTTGAAGTTGGCAGTTGTTATCCTGGTAGACAGGATTTTCACTATAATGATAGTCTGGAAAATAGAGATGGTGAGAGGAGGTCAGGTAGTGGGTGTGTGTGGACATCTTAACATTTATTGCAGCAACTGCCCATCAGAAGCTTTCTTTAAGAAAGGAAGAAATGATACAGCCTCCTCTGAACTGAAAATATGTGAGGTCTTGGTTGGGGAACACATTTTGCAGGGAAGAGCGTAGTAGAATCTGCAATATTGTGGAACTGTGGCTGTGCCAAGTCCCACCTAATAGCTTTTTTGATCGCTTAGAGACTTGTGTTAAAATTGAGGACTAGATTGAGGTGCTGGAAAAGCCCCTTCAGTTCTTGACCCAGTGTAGATAGAAACATATGAATGTGCTTGCCAGTGTTTCAAAGGAAATTGTGCGAACATTGGTGAAGATATTTGATATTTGGCTAAAATTACAATTTGGGCTAAGGGAATATAATGGTGGAAATACTGCTTATGTTGATAAATATATTATCAAAGACTGAAGACAAAGAATGCCCATATCTTCAATAAAATAATATTTTCTGTATGATTTCTGTGATCTATAAACTTATAAATCCAATACTTTTTAGTAAGTTGTTCAGTTTTTGGTGCCTTGTATGTTATCAAATGTCAAAAATGACTAATCGTTACTCTTCCAAAATGTGAACAAACAGATCTTCTTTGAGAGAAGGTGGGGAGAAAGGAAATGTTAGCATCCTGCTAACAGGTGTTAGCATCCTGCTTGTACTTTTGCATCGCTGGTGAATGACAATTATTAGAGCTCTTAGAGCTGTGGTTCAGGTTTCTGTAGCTAAATAATGGACCTAACACACATCAGACCTCTCTGAACACTGGGGTGGTGGATTAGCAGGGTGATAATTACGATATATGTGTTCTTGTATTTTTTTCTACGTATTTGCTGCTGCTTAGGCAGCAAATGTTGCTGTGGTAAATATCAGTATTACGAAAATATTTTATTCCTGTCCTACTTATGGTAGTTACAACTAACGTCTACATCTGCACCCCTTAGTGATACTGGAACTCTGATCCCAAATAAGGAGCAGCTTTGCTTTGGAGCTGACCAAGCTTGGATGTCGCATTTGCCACATTTCTTGAGCTTGACCTACCCACTCAAGCTAAATCCTGTTAGCATTCTAATTTGGTATTTATTTCTTCGGATACACAAGGTACCGGATATAGCTTGACAGAAAGATTTCTGAATCAGTGGATATCTATTTTGCAGGAGAATTATAGTTTCAGGCAGCTTCAGTGCCATTCCCTGTGACACTAACACTGGCCTTGCATCTTGTATTTGGCCTTTTTCTTATTCCCTGAGCCAGGTTTTGCGGTTCCTGGCTTCTCTCAGAACTGTGGCATCTCTCCTTGGCTTCTGTGGTCAGTCTCTTTCAGGTTTAACTGGTCCTGCAAGCAGCAGGTCCTCTGTCAGGCAGCTTCCCCTCCTCATTCCTCTGCGTGTCTCAACAGCTGCTGCTTTGCAGACATTTCAGAAGGATGGCAGTCATGTGCATCTGCTCGTTGGTTACGTCGCACTTCTCTCTTCTTTAAAGGATTATTGCTTGTGCCTTTACCCCCGTACTCTTGGTAGGGAATTTCAGTCCTCTTCTGTGCTCTGTGCCACTTTATATAAGTAGGTAGGTGTGCATTGTATCACTGCTTGGTTAGCTTGGAGCTTCAGCCCAGTCGAAGAAATCTGTGGAAGAAGAGGCAGAAACGCTTTGCCTGGTATCTTTCGTATTGTACAAGCAGCCTGTTGTCTGTTTAAACTGTCAGGATCTCTCAGCATACTGTTAGTGCATGTGCACACACTCTCAACAATCCCTTCAAGGCTTTAAATTTCATTTTCTGCAAAAGTTTTGTAATAGAAAATTTGCTTATTTTATTTTCCAGATGTTTTCATCATCAAATAGGTACAGGTTGAATGTGCTTTCTTAAGGTTATTTTGAGTCATTACTAGGGTTTATTTGAATTCATTGGTGTGTTGTTAAAAATGGTTTTGAATAGTGGTAACAAAACTTGCATAGCTCCTGTTATAAACTTAGTTCTGCAGCTTCCCGTAATCTTCTCAGAATACCTGTGGTATATAAGGGTTTGTGTGTAGTTTCTTCAGTATTGAAAACAAGGGCTAGAAAATATTTGTGTTCAGTTTTTACTTTTCTCTTTGATATTTCTTATTGATATTTATGACTTGTACTTCAATTTCTAAAGGTAGGTCTTAAATGAATTGGTCCAGGACTAAAAAGAAGGGCAAGTTCTTTTTGTACACACTCACTGCTGCTTGGTTTGTACCTGTCAGTGTCTTTGAGTATTGTCAAAAATGCCTGTTGATTATGTTACTGGTTAAAAGACTTAACATACCAGCTTTTCAGTGTTTTAAAGGCTTCAGACACATGTTGCAGTAATTCCTGTAGCACATGCTGTTGTCCTCTTGTTTTGAGTTCCTGGTCTTGTCACTCATCAGATTGAACTGACTCTGTTTGAACCTTGAGAACAAAGGTGTAAAGTGACTTTAAGGCTGCAGAAGCCCCTGTAATTACCAGCTCTGCCCTAAAGTATGCAGATAATTTGTTTTTATCCAATATCATAACCCTTGGAAAAAGGTTGACGTAGAATAGACTATTTCAGTTGGAAGGGACTTGTTTTCTAATTGTCTTGCGTTGAACCTTTTTCAGGAGAAACAGCGGCAGCAGCAAGAGCAGCAGTTGCAGCGGCACCTGACTCGACCACCTCCCCAATATCAGGATCAGCCGCAGAATCCGTATCAGCAACAGGTTGGGCAGTTCACAGGTAAGTAAACGTGGCGATTGAAATAATGGCAGAAAAAATACCAGGAGTGAAAAACAAGGTGTCTTCAAACTTCCTGGATTGGATAGCTTTTAATTAATCTATTACATCATCTTCCCACATCACTGTGCCTTAAAACTTATAGGCCTATACCCTGATTCAGTTGCAAACTGACAGCTTCCCTTGTCCCAGATATCTGGGACAACTTAAACTTCTGATTATTAATACTGCTTTGGAAATGGGTAACATTCTTAAGTACCTTCATTTTTCGGAAGACGTTTTTTTTACTACCATTTCCCTTTACAGATTGTAAATTCTCCTTAATTTTCATGTATTAGGATTCAGGTTTTTTTCTCAAGCCTAACTTCTCTACTGCTTGAATCTATCACACGCCCTCATTACAGGAAAATAAGCGATGTGTTATTTCACTCCTCTACTAGGATGCGTTTAAAATTCTCTGATATTCTTATCCCTCCTGCGTTTAGAAGGGAATGCACTTCAGATTCTCTTTGTTACATGTTAGTATCCTACGTTTGTTTTTGTAGGAGAAGCAGCTTGTTATGTCTTCAGTGCATTAGTGCTGATAAATAAAAGATGTTGTTAGTGTTAGGCTGGAATAGCTTCATCAATGTGGAAAAACTAGAGAATGGTAAAAACTTGTCCCCCTACTTGAAAGCTCTCTACTTAACAGGGCATCAAGAAACCACTTGTCTTTTTTTCATAAACCTGAAGTACAGAATAGTGCTTAATCCCTTTGTTTTGTTTCCTTACTCTCTATGTTCCCACAGAAGTAAACACGGAAGGGAAAAGATGCAAATAGAAATGTGATACCCCCGTTCTGACGGTGTCTGTGACTATACAGCGTCTGGTAGAGCTGTGACTGGGTTTTGTTACTGAACTGAAAAGTCCTGACACCAATACAAAGGGATCGTGTGTTAACACACTGATCAGTAGCATCCTTCAAATATTGCACTGAAGCATTTTTTTTTCTACTGCCACTTTTCTATAGAAATGCAGGAGTATACCTGTTAGAAATAGAATGTGTTTTGCTATAATGAACATCAGTATTATTAAAACTACTTTTTCCTTGTTATGGTGATTGTAACTATTTTTTTGCATCTTAAATCCTGGTATGTGCACTACCTCTTCACTGTATGGTTTCAGAAAGACCTCCCCCACACCTCTGGCAACATTGGTGTTTTTATGGTGTGCGTTTGTAATTAATTAAATTTTAACTTGAATTGTATTTGAATAAAATTATATTTGAGTAAAAATTGAATTAATAATAATGGAGAGCCAATGTTCCTCAACTGGCTTAAAATATGAAAAAATTCTGCAACTTTTTGGTTTGAAAGTAGAGAAAGTACCAGTGTAGGCAGGTGTTCCTTGGTTGACTGTAAGAAGGGGAGTGGATTGTGCATTATGCTTCGCAGTGCTTTTTTTTTTTCCTTTAAGTAGAGGGCTGGTTCTTCTACAGGAAGAAACTTTTTTAGTCTGGATTTATAAGAACAAAGGAGCTTTTTTGGTTTGCTGAGAAGACTTATATCTGCAAATCATCTTGCTGGGCTATCAGTGTTGCATATTAACATAGCAAATATTTCATTATGGAAATTCAAAAGATACTTGACCAAAGATTTCTGAAAGTTATATAAAATAGAAGAAATTTCTGGAACTGTGAAAACACAGGACTGGAAACCTGACAGTTGTACAGTATGAGATACACAGTGTATGCACGGAACAACTGACAGTGTGTATGTACAGTAAGTGGTATTTTTTAACAGCCTAGCAAACTGTGCATGCACTTCAAACTATGTGTGTATACCTTTGTTCACAAAGAAATATCAGAGTCCTGCCTTAAAAAATTAGAATTTTAAAAAATTTACAATGGCAAACTCTTAGAAGTGGTATTCAGATTTTTTTAGGCCATTGGTATATCTGTGTTTGAGATCAAGGTGGAGGTGCGAACTGGAGCAAGAATTGACACTCCTTAATTAAGGTGCTGCTGCCTGTGTGTTGGCTGCGTAGGTTGGTTTATACAAATGCAGCTGCGCCTCCTTTCTAGATTATAGTGTCTACAGGCCTCACTTGGCTCTGCTTGAACTGAGGTATTTAATGTACAAAATATTTCTTTGTATTCCAGGGTCACCTTCAGCCATGCCTGGGGTCAGTAATTTAGGACAGTCCAGCTCCAGTAGTCCACGGATGTTTCCTCAGACCCAGAACATGATTCAGATGGGACCTGGACACAGTTCTGTTCCTCCGCTCCAGTCGGGCTCCAGTCAGCAGGACCGAGGGGTGACTCAATATACCAATATGCAAAACATTCAGCGAGGGGGATTATACAACTTGGCGTCCGGTATGACACAGATGGTTCCCCAGCACGCAGCTCCAAGTGCCAATGGACAGCCACCCATGCAGAGACAAGGCAGCTTGGGCCAGGGCGCTGCCGTTCCCGCTGCGTATGCCCAGAACACCTTAGCAAACTCAAGTATTTCTCAGCAGCACAATAAAGGTGCGCTGAATCCAACCTTATCTAAGCCACAGATGGCAAGAGTACCAGCTGCTATGGGGGCTCAAAATCCATCTTGGCAGCACCAGGGTATCCCTAATATGAACAACCAGACACAAGCGAACAGTGGCTTAGGACCATTTACTGCCAGCTCCTCTTTCCACATGCAGCAAACTCATCTAAAGATGGCCAACCAGCAGTTTGCCCAAGGAATGCCTCAGGTAAGCCTCAGCACCAGCCGGCCGATGACCTCCATGAACGCTGCTGTCTCTGGGCAGCTGTTGTCATCGTCTTTAGGGGTGCAGCAGCGGACAAACCCACAGCAGGTACCCTCCCAGCAAGTCTTGCCTGGCATGAACCAGACTGTTCCAGATCTGAATGCTTTCAACCAGAATCCAAATCAGCAAATGCCCAACAGAGGGAATCTGCACTGTAGTCAAGGGTACCCTGTGAGGACAACCAGTCAAGAGCTGCCTTTTGCCTACAGCGGCCAGTCGGGCAATAACGGACTTCAGAATCTAACTGGTGACACAGACCTGATAGACTCTTTGCTGAAAAACAGGACTTCAGAGGAGTGGATGAATGATTTGGATGAGTTGTTAGGAACTCATTAAAATAGGGCCGGGTGTGTGGGTTCTATTTTTTTTTTTTTTTTTTTAATTATTTCATGAAATCTAAACAACACTTGGACCAAAAAAACCTGTGGTGTTGAGGAGTCCTGCAGGCATTAGAGGTAAACAGTTGGGAAGGGGACTGGAGCTGCTTCTCAATGAGTGTTGATAGGTGGTGATGGCGCACCAAGCAGGTCTGCGGGAACAGTGCGCTTTGTCTTGGTGTCTCTAAGGAGTTGCACGCTTGAACAGGTCAAAAAAGATTTGTGCACATCCTAGCCAGCCTTTCAGAAATCTCACATGCAGTGTTCTAAAATGAAATTCTTTAATTATTTAAAAATAAAACAGAATTCCACAGAAATAGTGCAGAAAGAAAGAAAATAGTTGCACAAATTGTGTTTAGGGCTTAGTCTCCTGCAGCTATTACTTGCAATCATTATTTGTTCATAGCTTGAGATGCTGTTATAGTACTGTCCATCAAACTTCTGACTTTTTATTTGAGAAGAGGCTGTATTGCACCTAAGTACATTTGCAAAATGTTTTGAATTGTTTCTTTTCCCCATCGCTGAAGCATGTGCCTGTACTTTCAGTAAGTAAGTGATGTTTCACAGTAAATATTTCTAGATGCTGGTAATAGATGAAAGTATTAAAACCTGGCCAGTTAGTCTAGGTAGTAGTCTTAATAGATTGTAGTCTTTTAAGCTGCAGTTTGCACTCTGTTGTAGAGAGGCACAGTTCTTGGCTTGTACCTTGCTGTGTTTAAAGGGGGAATTTCTTATGGGAGAACTTTTAAACTATAGTAGGTTTAACGTGAATTGTAAAGCCATTTACTTTGCACCTGTTTCTTCATAACTTATTTCCAAAGGTAGTTTTATTTAAATGAAGACTTTGCTTCATGACAGTTCATCTAGTTTTCTTTGTTGTAAAAAGTAAAGCTAACTTTTGAGATGAGTTCACTCCCCAAAGTTAGCAGTGATGCAATGAGCACAAGACTTTGTCACTTCAGAATTAAAAAAATGAGGAAAAAATGATTTGGCTGAGAGGTGGAAAGTCGTTATCAGCAATAACGGCACAGGCAGCCTGGGAGAACATTTGTATCAGGGTTGCTCCAATATGGAAGTCTCCCCCTTTAAATACTCTTTTTTAAATACTGGGTTACGAGATTGATAATCTTTCTATAGACTGGAGGATTTACTTCTTTAATATCCCTTGAAGCAGATGCTGGTTCTTCGGCTCAGCCCAAGGAGACCTCTTATCCATATCTTGGGGTCAGTCCCAGAAAGGACAAAAACCACAGTGGGAACACTCAGTGTTCCAGAGTCCTTACTTTCTACCAAAAAAAATTCCATTATCCACCACCAAACCACCTTGCCTTAACCTTTATTTTAAAATGAAAATAAAGTTGAAAGCTTTTGTTTTAAATGCACAAATACCTCTTCCCTTTCTAAATCCACTTTTTTTGAAAACTCCTTTAAACTTTTTAACCAAACCCAACGTTGTGATTTAAAAGCGATTCTCCTTCAACACAGACTGGCTTCTTCAGGAGTTTTCTGTACTGCAGAGATGCGTGAGAAGAGGGTTTTTCCCAGAGTGGGTGAAGGGAAGTGAAGGATAACATTGATTTCAAAGAAGGAAAATATTTTACTGTATCTGCAGCTCCTTTATGAGACAATTTGCACTTTTAAAAACTGCTTTTTAACACTAATACTTTAACCCTTTCCAAATATGCATGGAACATGGTTTGTCCAGCACACTTACCTAGTGTGGATGAATTACGCTCTGTTGAACAGATTTGATATTGTATCATGTTGGACTGTTGGTGAAAGATGTGCATTGATCAGTGGATCCCACCGTTGAAGAGTGGATAAAACTTCACTGAAGCAGACTTAATCTCTCGTAGAGCTTTTGAGTCTTTGGATGGGAAGACGAAGGTGTTAGTGACTTTGGTTGTTGACACTTCTGATATTTTCTAGAATAAGTAGTTGAGATGCAAATAACTAATGCTAACGTTTCTTGTACTGCCAATCTAAGAAAAGAGCTAGTGAGTTTGGTTTACTATTAATTTAAACCAAAAACTGGTCCAAGGTTAAGTATCATTAGAAGAGCATAGATAAACTAGCAATGGCAGGGGAAGGAGTGTTGGCTGTGTTTTTATTTTTAAGGGTTAACTTTGCACCAGTGTGCCTTCCCTTCCTGTCGGGGGTACTTGGGACCTCATAATTTCAGTGGCATCCTTCAATGTCACTTGTTTTTTTCTCCCCTTTACAAACACTTGAGAGATGTAACAGGGTAGTAAGACGCAGTTTTCTTTCTTCCCTGGTTAGGTTGTGGTGAAATCTGCTCTGGTTTTTAGTAGATTTTGCACACAGACTTTGTTTGGAATAAGTCAAGATACAATCCATCCAGTTGCGATTTCTTAATTGGAGAAAAAGAACATCTGCTGTTTGCATTATTATTATTACCAAAAAGGCAATCCAGCTAAATGTCCAGGAAAATGCAGATGTCCTCTTTCCTCCACTGTTTCTGGAAGCGAAGGTGGATATTGCTCTGCTTGACCTGAGGGTTTGTTCGGGAAGGTGTCTAGATTTGGTGATAGGGCCTTTTCATGGTACTGCTGAAGTAAAATGAAGCACGATTCTAGGCAAAAAGGATTATAATGCCCATTGGTCTTCATATGTGAACAGGATCCAAACAGCATTTAACCTGATAGAAAAAAACAGCCCTTGCTTCTGGTTTTGGTCCCTGTCCACATAATGTGATCAGACTGTTGGAAATACGGTATCACTGTAACAAAGTGGAAACAGTTCAATGGAAATGAAAATACGGTTTTGATGCCCGTAGGTGCATGGGTAGGGCTGGGCTTTGCCTTTGTGCCCTTTCACATGTAGCCGTCGATATATGCACTTGGGCTTTCCATTTGCTGCAGCTTCAGAGCAATAAAACGTATCTCCCCTGAACTGTGCCCAGCCAGCCGCCCATGGCTTTATTTATAAACTGCGGTTTTGGTTGGGTAGGAAAGGTGAGAGTGTCACTGTGCAACATCCACTGCCTTCCAAAAACCACGATTGAATTGAAAAGGGTGCTCAAAATTTTGTTATACACATTTCCTTTGTGTAAATAAATGTTTACAATTTTATATTAAAGATTTGAATAAGAGTTAGATCTTCTGACTGTATATTTTTTACTTTTTATAGATTTTAAAACTATAATTCTTTATATATGTGTTTGGGGGGTATTATGGTAAGTTTTATGCTTGTAAATGGAGAACAGTTGAATTTGATGCTAACCTTTATGAATTTTTGTCATTGAAATGTATAAAGAGTCCATTAATCCCCTTATTCTTTTACTACAATTACTGGTGCACACCAAAAAGAAATCCTTCACTTCTGTTTTATCATTATAAAATAAATATTTTGCTAGTGTATGAAACATATGTGGTGTGGCTTTATCCATCCGTGTGAGCTGAGCAGAGCTGAGCGTTGTTGGCAGGAGATGGTGCTTTCGCCCCAGCGCACAGTCCTGCTCAGCCTGGCACTACAGCTCAGCTGCTTCTGCTCTGTCTGACCAATTCTTACGGTTTCAGAAAGTCCTTTTGAACAGGCCTTGGAAAACTTTCCTTTGAACACTTTATGCTGTACCTGCTGCTTCTGGACTTTTGGTTTTTAAATGCAGTTGTGGGCCTTAGGCTGGGAAGTATAACTGCAGAGGGTGTTACTAGTGAAAAGGATCTTAATAACTGCAGAGACCTCACATGTGCAAAAACACAGAGTTCCAAAAATATGCTCAGATTCCCTCAGAATAACAGGCCGTAGATGTTTGAACTGGTTTCCTTGAGCACTGTGAAAAGACGATGTGTGTGTGATGTAGGCAGAGAGCACCCCCAAAAACCCGAACAAAACACAGAAATGAGGAACACGTCCTGCAAGCGCGAGTTAATGTTTCTGAACAAGGAACAAAATCCTGGCAGCAAACTGCATGAAGATTTTGGCTTAAAGGTAGTGGGTTGAAGAGCCTGTGGAAAATAGCGGCAAAATGGGTCTTTCAGAGCTTTCTGGATTGTTGAGCCGCTTGAGAGAGAGACGTTTATTATGTTTGGTTAAAGAGAAGTAAAACAAGGATCTGTGGCTCCATCAGTGCCCCAAGGAGCTGAGCGTTAGTGGTGTGTGTTTGGATATTAATATGGTCTTGTTAACAAGTTATTACTTGAGGAGTTACTCTGAAGTGAACATTTCAAAGCGGTTCTCTTTGTGAATCATACCATTTGCAGCAGACCCAAGGATTCAGTTTTTCATGTAGTATTTCCTGTTAGTCAAGCACACCCTTTAACTGATGATATCTAGTCTTAAGTTCTAAACTAACATCTCAAATCTCTCCAACCACAGATGTAGCAGTAGCGATAACGAGGAATTTGCAAAGTGTGACACATGCGTTTCTTGTAAGGCTGTATTCGTTTTACGTGTTACTGCGATTTCAAGCATCCCCCTATGTAATAAGAATTTTAATCAGCTTCAAACATCGAAGGGTCATTCTCCAAGCATCGGGAGTTGATGTCTTACTTATGCAGGTACTGTGTTATTTATACAGCTGTTGTGTGTAAGGCCCCAGGTCAGAGCCTTCAGACTTCCTCACAAATTGCATCTTGACTTAACCTGAGTATATTTTGAGTATATTCCTACTCTGCAAGTTTTGTGTTGCGTTTGGGGGAGGAGGGGACTTGTAACTTCAGAACCTTATAAAGAACCAAATGTAATCATAAGTCACAATACCAACACGAGCCGCTTCTAGCCTGTGGGGAACGGTGAAGTTATTACTTTAACTTCTGCTTTATTTTCCCATTAAAAGTGCTGTGTTATGTTTAATGTTGAGTAAAACAGAAGTTTCCCAAACTGTCCCTTGTTGAAGTGATGTCCCCATGCATGTTTTTCCAAAGATTTTTAAGGAGCCCGTGGCAGCTTGTGATCAACCTCTGCTCAGAAACTGGTCCTCGTTGTTGTTGTTATGTTTTATGTTACTGTTTTTCCTGAGGCTAATGTAACTCTAATGGAAGAGTTTTCTGAACCCTCAATTGGTTGTTGAAATGGTGTAAGCACAAGTAGACTCCAGCTGACATTCCCCCTCTGACTTTTACATTAGAAACCCCAGATGAAATCTTTTGTTGCCAACAGGTTCTGTTAAGGTTAATTGTTTTATTTCTATTTCAGCCTGGGTTGGTAGCAGCCTGGAGGTCAAAAGTCGGGTCGTATTGAGTGTTTTGCAGAGAAAGGGAGTGGGTTTGCTGTGCTACACGTGTGTGTTACAAAATGTACAATTGTTTACCGAAATTGAAGTGCTCAGTTTGAGAAGCTGTCACGATGGGGTTTGGAGGTGACGAAGATCCAGACTAGAAGAATGAATTTGCTACATTCCACTCCAGAGAAACTGCACGTCTGGTCACTTGTTATTGGGCGCAGATTCCGTCCTGAGGTTTTGTGTGTGACTCTACAGAGAGAAACGCAATCGCTCGAGCATATCCTGTCCCCTCTCCGCATCAAAACCAAGGGAAAACCTTAGCTGATAATTATACCTCCCCCCGCCCCCTTTGGTTTTAAAATCTTTAGAGTCAGTATCTTATCCATATCTTGTGTTTTGGAGCAACTTCGTAACTTCTTGAACTGATGCATGTTTTGTTTTTTTCTGGTCTGGGGGCAAGTTATTCAGGGCTAAAAGGCGTTCCTGCTCCAGCAGGGGGATTGGACTAGATGATCTTTTGGGGTCCCTTCCAATCCCAAACATACTGTGATACTGTGTGATACTGCTGTTTATCAGACTTTGCATTGCACACTTATAATTCTGATGTCCGTTTAGCATCGCTGAGGGTCCGTGTGTTTGTACATCATGTGCTGCCTCTGTTCTCAGCTGAGAACTTTTATTTTGTATGTTAGCCAGGAGAAGGTTTGCACTGTGGAATTTTAAAAGCACCAGAAAACTACGAAAAGTGCCCCAGTGTTAGAAAAGGGCCGTACTTGGTAAACTAACCGTGTTCGTTAAAAGAGTAAAATATCCAAATGCTCTTTAAAAATTCAGAAACCAGTAACAGAATGAAGTTATTCTAGCTGAAGTCTAGGAAATCTTGCATCTAGTCAGGTCCATTAATTGGAATAAGAGCAGAAGGTCAAGTCATTAATTTGTAAATTCTTGTTAATAATTTTTACAACCTTGCACATAATTTAGATGCTGTAGAGCTGATTAAAACTAGCAATAAAAGGGCTGGAAAAATTCCCATCAGCCTTCAACTGCCAGCAATACATAATTCAATCCTGGTACAAAACCTGTAAATACAATTGCCAGAATTTCACAGCTTGCTCGTGCAGAAGCTGTCGCTGTTGGGGAGTTCGGCAGAAGGCACTGTCTGGAATGGCTGTTTTGGGCTGGCTGGCTGCTTTGGAAACCCGTGTGGCGTGGGGAGAGTTAACGTGGTGGAGGAAACACGTGTGGGGGCAGAGCAAGGAGCAGCTCTGGGGGAGGAGGGTGGGAGAGAGTTGGGGAGCAGCCGCTCCGCACTGGGGCTCAGTCGGCACCATGAGGAGTCAGATTGACCTGCTGGCCACGGTCACAGTTCTGGGAGTCCTGGAGCAAGGTAAACGGCCTTGATATGTTTGGTGGTATTAACCTCATTATATTGAACTCGATGGAACTTGATTTCTCTATGTTGCTTGGGAATGAAAGTCGCTGTTTTCCAACGTGGTAAAATGATGCAAATGTTTGGCCGTTCATAGTGGAAATGTCATGCCTGAGGATGTTCGTCGTTTAATAGGGACTAAAATGATTTGCAAAAGTCAAAGCCAGCATCCTAGGGAAATGAAATTTAAATTTTACTTTTAAACTTAAAACCCTTTCAACAATAGAATGTCTTTGAAATATTTTCTGTGTAGGTAATTTGTAACTTAGAGTGGCCGGAGGTAGCCAAAATAAAAGCAGGTTAATAAATGTGCTGATGAAGAGGTCAGTGCGTATATCATGTGTATATGGAAAAGAGCATCACGTATACATGTATTTCTTCTCTGTGAAATACTGTTCAGTGTTCAATTCATAGAGCTGAGCTGCAGGGAGCAGGTGACAAGATGAGTTGACAGCACACAGTAATTTGGAAACTAATGCAAGCCCTTCTGGTCAGAAATAGATGCAGATGTTTTCAAAGAAACTCAGCAACTTCTCGTCCTTTAAATAGATGTGTTTGGTTTAAGCCATTTAGCGAGAAGCAAGAGAGTTGCCAAGCTCTGTCTGCTTCTTGTGTTTGAATGTGGGTCCTTTGGGCAAAGGCCTCTCCCCCGGGCCGCAGGAGGTCGGGATGCTCCCCTGCCCGGGGTGGGCACAGAGCCCCATGTTATTTCACTGTAGAGCTATTGCACCTCTTTGCTCACAAATGGATGTGAATCTCTGAGCAGTCCGATGTATTTTTAGCCATCAGATTATAAATCTCTTAATGTAAGTATTATTTAAAAAAACAAATACTCTACTTGAAGAATAAAGATTTCTGATTTAGCAGTAATTTCCCTCAAAACATTTACAGAGAAATAGCAACTACAAATGGAAGATACTTTAGTCTTATGAATTTTTTTTTGTTATTAAACTAAGTGGGGATGAAGAGAGTGTTTAATGTGCAAAGAGAAGACATAAAAACTTAAATTTGAGTTATGGAAGCATTGCTAAGCGTTTTCCTTTGGGAAACTCAGTAACCAATCCCTAGGTAGCAGGTTTGTCTCACATAGGTTTTATGAGAACTTCAAGTATTTTTTAAAGGTTGCATCATTCTATGGAAACCATATGCAGGTGTGAAGCCAGCAGATAAATAGCAAGCATTAGCACCCTCTTACCTGTGGTCAATCGGACAAAGCCTCATTTTATGGTCTCTGCATGGGAAGCCAGGGAGCAATAGCAAAATAGCCTGTGTTTCCTTTCTCTCCAGTAGTAAGAAATGTGTGTGCCGATGTCACCTTGATTCAGAGCTGTGCAGTAGCTTTACTTGCATGTTTTGAAAGGACATATTCTGTACATGAGCCGCAGATCTGAGATTCAGTCTGAGAAGGCAGAGCACTGACAGACAGATGTGCAGCGATGCACCAATGCCCTTCCATCACATCCTGCTGTAGGAGACAATTTAATGTCTGAGCTTAGTACAGTGTTGGTTGAGTTTTATTTTCTTCTTAATACTCTGGGAGCCCAGAGTTCCCACATTCTTTCAAATCACTTTCCCCTTTTTCATTTAGTTATGCTCAGTTCAGCAAAGCTCTGAGCTTAGTGCTCTGTAGATACCTGCCCTGTGTTGAGTGCTGTACCAGAGCAGAACAATGCTGCCATAGTGGTTATTTCACCACAGAGCTTGTTTGCCAGGTTCACTCAAATGTGACTGATGTCAGCTATGATATGGTTTGAAAAGTTTGTGGACATAATCAAATGGAGAGCGAAGGTCTGGCTGGAACTTCCACTGAGGAACAAAGCACAGGGAGAGCTCAGCCCCTGTGAGCCGTGTGGAATCCACACGTTCAACCTCAAGACACGAATCACAAAACACTAGTTCGAAAGGTCCTGCAAAGTAGATTCCGTGCTGAGGAGGCTTATACAGTGTTTTCATTCTGAGAACTGCTTTTGGAGGATGATTCTTGATCCTCAGTGCTCCACTCACACACCAGGCTGCAGGACAGCTGGCTGTCCTCCAAAGGCTCCTCTTGGACGGTTGTTGGATGTATTATCCATCCTCAAGCACAAGGGATCTGTTGCAGGACTTGCAGGGCTTGCCCCTGTATCCAAGCAAGATGTTAAGCATAGACTTGATGGAGAAGTTGGGTGTGAAGTTATTCTTACCATGTCCATCAGCCGTAGGAATGCTCCATTAGGAAGGGTGCGGATGGCATGAAGCAGATTGAGTGTTGCCCAGCACAGTTGAGCTTATACCTGAGCCAAAGCTGCCCACGACGCAGGAGCTTCAGCTCAGTCTGTTCCTTGAGAGGTGGCTGGGGTGAGACCTTGCGAGCATTAAACAGATGTGTAGGAGCAATGTGCTTAAGTGATGTGAAGAGGTAACAGGATGGGTCAGGTTTCATCAGCTCTTTCCCAGAGCTCTGCCAGCTGCTGCAGAACGGCCCGTAGTGCGCTACCCATCCCGGGCTGCCTGGTTGCGCAGAGGATGCTGTGCTGCATCCCGGACCACAATCCTCCCCCTCCACATCATCAGCGTGCTGCACACAAACTGGGACCGCAACCCACTGTTTCTCCCTGCCCTTCTCTCTCAGCACCTCTCATTTAGGGCTGGGTCACTGCACACACCGTGCAAGACACTAGAACACCCAGATGTTTTCTTAATGAAAGTCTGTGTGTTTAAATGAATGATATGTTGTGTAATACGCAGGTCACATAGCATCAGATTATTTACGTTCCTAATTCCCTTTTCTTCTACATATGTTCTAATGCTTTTCTGCAGGCACACATGGATCTGTCTTGTCTTTAATCTTGCAACATCTGCCCCTACTTTTCCCTTCTCTATCCTGCCGTTCTGCTTTGATCTTTGTTAGAATGACAGTGTGCCAGGCAGCCCTTGCAGCCTCACTCCTTGTCTCTCTGTTCAGTGCTCTGAAAATATTGCTACGTTAGGACCTTGCTAATCCAAGTGACTCACTTAGCAGCGTGCAACACAGCCACCAAAGTCAGTGTTTTTATAATTTAGTTTTCTTCTATATGAAAACTCTCATTTTCAATAAAGGCAGCAATATAGTAGTGCACCTAAATAAAAACACTTGAAACATCATCAATCACCTGTGGGACTAAGGACTCTCATCAAACAGCCCTAATCTTCGTATTAACAAGTTTTCATCATTTTGAAGTGACTTTCCGTGTCCTTTACAAACACATGAAGGAGTGATGTAGCAGACGCTGGGTTAGTACCTTGACCCAAACTTGGCATGGGATGCCAGTGGTCATGGGCAGCACGTCTGCTCCTTGAACTGCTCAAACCTTGGGGCTGCACGGCAGGAAGGAAGTGGAAAAAATAATCGTCCCTTCCCCACTTCTTTCTATTGCCACGATTATGAGCATCTCTAATTGACTCAAGGATGTGCCACTGCTTCAGGTTGCTTCACGCTGCTCTGTGACATGGGGCTGTCCTTGCACAAAGCGTTGTGCCCGCTGCGTGTAGCGGGAGGTGTTACACGTCGTTCCCAGCAGATTGGCTGAGGATGTACTAATGCTCCAAATACAGAGCGCAAGATTAAAAACAATCATAGTTCAGTGATGGGGTGTGGACCGAGGATGGTTTTAATGGCGTTACTGACCTTCCTGGGTACGTGCGATGTGCCGGGGAGCAGCGCCGAGGGCTTTGCTGCTGCAGGAGTCCATGCAAAGCACCCGCCAGCACGTGGGCCCTGCGGTACGTGTGCTCTGCTGGGATAACCAAATACCAGTTTAATGTACGAGCCTAAAATAAATGGCACGTTTATTCCGGGTTGTGTGTGACAGCTCTGGACTATGAACCCAGACACTATCAGCTCTTTTCCTCGAACCGCTTACTTGACTCCAAGTCAGATAAGGCTTGGCTAAAAAAACCACTGCTGGGTTCTTACCATTCCTGGGTTCTTTTTTCTCTTTTAGCCTATTTTGCACTGCAGGTGATCTATGCCCGGCGGAAGTACAAGATATCTCCTCCTGAGACAACGGGTCACCCTGAGTTTGAGCGGATCTTCAGAGCTCAGTAAGACTTTGACTTTTTTGTGGTGGTTTCATCTAGATATGACCTGAGTCAAATGGCACTACAAGGAAAGACAGAAGTCACCTTCAACTCACCTTTTCATTTATTTTTTCTAATACTAGATTATTTTGTTTAAATGCTCTGTGTGCAGAGGTCTGAGTTCTGATTTGGAGCACTTTGCTCTGGCTGGAGTGTTTCTGTCCATCCACAATAATCCTCCTTCTGGCATTGTGAGACGCAGCCAAATTACAAATTAGTGGCTGTATGGAAGAGATGCTGAGCATTAATGCATTATAATTGTTAACATGAATGTTGGCTCTGAATGGTGAGAGCAGCTGAAGATGTATTAATAACCTAATATTTTCCTGTAAGTTTTTGCGGTTGGATTGTAGCGAAGGACCTTGCTGGCACAACCAGCTACCAGGACATTCTTATTTTCTTTATTTAAGCCATTGTAGTGTGAAATTTGGCACTTGCAGGACCATGCCCAGGGCTGTTTCTTTTTGCTCTGTTCCTATGGAGAGTGCAATGCTGGAGCTAAACTGGAAACGTTCACAGATCCCTCTGGCTTCCAACAAGCAGCAGATTCCGTCTTTCATCTCAGTCGTGCTGCTTTGCAAGTAATTGAAAGGAATTGGCCAGCGCTGGATTGAAGGACAGCACTAAATCCTGAACAAAGCAGCTGCGTTTACTTGCCAGAGCGCAGGAAACATTTGCGGAGTGACAAACACCCGCTTGGGTCCTTTTGCGATGCAGTGAAAGGCCGGACTGCATGGGAGGCACCAGCCTCTGCTGGCTGGGTAGCTATTGATGAGGCTTTTAGTTAAATACCAGGCTGTGCATTAATGAAGTCGTGCTGGGGAAGCCCTCTGCTATATTCTGCAGGATGGCAACCTCGAGGATCTTGAGTTGGAGAAGGTATTTCTTCATCATGGGCTTTTTCTTCTCTTTATTCTTTTCCCAGGGTTCAAAAGGATAATTTGTTTTGATAGATTAAAAAAAAAAAGAGGGGAAGGAAGGTATTGATTTATTACTCGTGGAAACCTGGCAGTCTCCTCTCGCTGAGGCTCAAACGGGATTTGCAGCATAAGGTTCTTCAGACTTTTTCCAGCTCCCAATCTGGCTCCATCCCCTGAGGCTTGGTAAATTTTTGGCCAAATTTAAGATTGCAATTTTGTATTGCTTAGGGAATGGCAGAATGCAGGAAAAATCAAGAAACAAAATCAATGTCTATAATAGCACAGCTCCCATCATCCTCTCTTACAGAAAATCTGTGGTTTTGTCACAACAAGAAAAAGGAAGAAAGCCTGGCTGCAGGTCTGATTGCTTTCTGCTGAATTAAATCTAGGGAAAGGTTTCTTCTTGGAGCAGGACTTGCGTGACACCCACATTTGAGCTGTGCTCACCCAAGGGGAAGGGAACACTTTTGTTAAGTAATGTGAATGAACCTCTGCCCTGGCACGGTTAAGCTGTGGTTGTGCTCGATGTCAGACAGCACGGTGCATGGGGACAAGGACAGAGCCTGCCCGGGGTTCAGCAAAGACAAATCTCCATCTCAGCCATGGCTCGTCAGTGCAGGGTCCACGTGAATGTGGGTGAGCTGAACACCATGTGTTGTTTGGGTGCTTTTCTTCTCTCAAATCCAGATATTGGGTGTCCTTGGTTGCAGAAAAGGCCCTTTCTCCCCAGCACAGCAATGCCTTTCGTTGACCCTTTCAGTTTGCTCCAACGTGCATTTCTGGCCTCAGTGAACTGGTCTCTGATGTGTAAGGATGCAGTTTTAACTCTCATCTCTGGTTCTCACCAGGGCGAATTGCTCGGAGTACTTCCCGATCTTCATCTCTCTCCTCTGGGTTGCTGGAATCTTCTTCCATCAAGGTAAGGGGTGGTGGTGGGAAACTCCAAACCACACGCACAAACCAAAAACACCCCTACTTAAATCCCACTGTGACTCAGGCACATCCTCTCTGTTCCCGTGAGGCTGTTACCTGGGGAAAGCAAAGTTCCCCTGTGGCTGGATGGACCGAGGAGCAGCCCAGCTCCAGCGGCTGAGCTGTCCCCCGCCCAGAGGAGAGGTTTGGTGGCATCGGCAGCCCCGTGCTGCTTCCCCAGAGCCCAGCTGTCCCCTCCTGCACCTCGGAGATGAGGTCGGGCTGGTGCGGGGTGCCAGGGGGGCGGTGGGGCAGGTCTGTGCTTTGGGGGCTGCTGCTTCCCGCTGCCCCGGGGAAGGTGCACGCTGAAACAGAGCTGCAACATGATACCCAAATCGCTGTGTCAGGATGAGAAACCATAACTCAAACAATTAGTCATCCCCTGTCCATCCTGTACCAAGTGGGTTTAGGGGATTCAGCTGCCACCGTGGGGAAGACACAAGGAAGGAACATGGAGGATGGCAGCCCTGCAAACCCAAGTCCCAGGGCAACTTTGAGGGGGAGAGAAGTTCATTCCTCGCAAAAAAGGAAGAAAACCCATTTAAACACCCGTAGCATTTTAAAGCCGAGTCCTCCGAGATTGGTTCTTGTGGCTGTGCCCTCATCTGCCGGGTTAGCGGGCAAGTGGGTGGCTGAGCTGGGCTGCAGCTCCAGCAGCGTCTGAGGCCCCCCAGCCCCATGGGGTCTCGGCTCCTCTCTCCCTCAGGTGTGGCTGCGGTCTGTGGGCTGCTGTACCTCTACACCCGCTTCAGGTACTTCCAGGGATACGCTGTGGCCGCACAGGGACGGTTAGTATCCAGCTGGGGCTGCGGGCACCCCAAACCAACCCATGGAGGCTGGATGCAGGATGCATCCCCTGGGGCATGTTTGCATCCCTTTTCCTCCCCTCCTGCTCCCACATGCTTGTGGCCCCACCAGCTCTTCCCCAGAGGAGGAGGATGGAGATGCTCCATTTCCCAGCTCTCCTGGCCATGTCCCACAGTGTTTTCTCCCCACGCAGGTTGGGGCCGCTGTACGCCAGCGCTCGGCTGCTCTGGCTGCTGCTGGGGCTGGCGCTGGCCGGGCTCCTGGCGCATTTCTTCCTGCCCAGCTCCTTGGCATGGACGGCAGTGCTGGCACGGCCCCTCCAGCTGCTTGGAGCCTGGTGAGCGGGGCCAACTCTCCCAAAACCCTCTGTTCAGCTTGGGTGGAGGGGAAGGAGTTGCGTGACATGGAGACCAAGTATCTTCCCAGCTTTGTGCTTACCTTTGAAGGGAGGTGGTCCTGGCCCTCCGCCGCTTGCAAAGCTGCACTCTGCAGACACAACCTCCCTTCTAGCAAGCAAATGCTGCCCAGCATCTGCAGATGGGCTTCCCGTCTGTGTTTTGTAGCACTGTCTGCGCTAAAACCTCTAACACCTTTGGCTCGGAGTTAACCCGCACACTGTTGTTTCTCCTCCTTACTGCTGTAATGGGGGTGTTGAAAGATCATACCATGAATGCACAAAAAATAAATTCCTCCTCCACAGACATCACCTGTGATTGTCAGAGGCACTTGGGGGACCGTGTGTGAGAACAGCTGAAGGGCAGGGGAATGGGCTGCATGGGAAAAGCTGCTGCAATTAAAATTAATTTTATTTATTAAGCCATTATATAAACTTTGGGGGGAAAGCCTGGCTCTAGTACAAATGCTAATGTCTGGGTTTGGCATTGATTTGAATGATCGTGACTTGCCCTGATTTCACTTCTCACCAAACCTCTCTCTAGATGTCAACCCCGCTGCAAACTGAGGTTTTGCACGTAACTAAAGCAGCCAGCACCCACGCAGCATGTGGGAATAATAAAACAAACAAACGTATTTTGTAAGACAGCTGTTTCACAAGTGCGTTCTCAAGCATACAAGTACCCAAGCACCTCCCTTGCTCCCCACCAAGGAAAGAGCTGACCTACCTGTCTGTTTTTAAGTAACTGGTGAAGATTCCTGTGATGTTGGGGCAGAAATACCAGTTTCGCACTGGGCTATTCTGCTTGTTTTCCCCAAGATGAGTAACACTTTGGTAGAGGCAGGTAGGGGTGAGTGCTGAGGAATGGCACCATTTGGGCTGCTGGGGCTCCGGCTGGTCCCCAGCCCCCAGGGACAGCCCCGTCCTGTGATGGGGAACAGGGCAGCAGAGCCAGAGCACGTGCCAGTGACTCTCACTGCTGCACCACAGGTTTAAATTTAGCTTTTATTACAGTGCACATTATTTTATATATTTATATATAGAGATGTACTTGAAAAATCAAATGTATCCAATAATAAAAAATACAGCACATTAAAGTAGTATAATGCATTCCAGTGTATAGCTGAAGAGACATTGGGATTTACACTAATCCCTACTATTTTTGAACTGGGCTACTTCCGCTTTTTTTTTTTTTCCCAAAAATTCACACCGATCAGTAACTGAAATAGTTATTTAAAAAGATGGTTTCTGCACTCAATCTCAAGGCATAAAGACACTGGAGACTTCACGGTGAGCTGAAGGGCTGTGTTCAATGCTGGCAGGCACAGTGTGGCGTTTGTTTTTTTGTTTTTTGTTTTTAATTTTCCCTGCCATCCTCATGGCTCCAACGCCTTCGGATTTGTTCCTCCTCTGCTGCAGGAAGCTCAATCTTCGCTGTCGCTTAATCCTCAGCTTTGGCCAGGCCCATTGCCCGGGTGAAGAAAAGGCAGCCCGTGGTCTCTGGCCGTCTCCATCCCAGCCGGCAGGACTCAACGTGACCAAGCCCCCGCTCTGTCCCCAAATTCAGCCAGCGATTGCCCTGTCCTTGGCTGAAGGTGCTTTTAGTCCCCACGTTTGCTAAAGCTCATCCTGACCCCAAACCGTCCTGTGTCGGTGCGGCCCAAGCGGCCATGCACCCATGAGGGGACGAGGGAGCAAATCCAGCCCTCTGCACGGGATGATGCTTTTTGCTCTCCTGCTGGAGAAGACGACGTCCTGGCCCCGCGGCCCCTTTGCCGAGGCCCGTCGGGTGTGCCCTGGGCACGGCTGTCCTTGTGCGCGGCACCGCGGGGAGGAGGGAGCGGGAGGGGAGGTAGGGGACCCGCGCGGGTGTCGCCCTTCCTCACGCCTGTGTCACTCTGCCTTTTTGATAAAAATCTGAAAGGAGAGAGGGTTGCAATCAGAGAGAAGCTGGTGGAGGTGGCAGGAAGCCAAGGGCACGGCCATCTCTCTGCCGACAAAGCCTGGCTTACCTCACTCGAGATGAGCCACACCAAGCCCCGCTTACCTCGCTCAGGATGATCCACACCGGGGAATCGGTCTGGATGGACAGCCTGATGGCCTCCAGCGGCCCAAAGGAGGGGTCGACCTCACCATCTGCGACACCCTTGGAGAAGGAGCCTGGTGGGGAGAGCACATGGGTGACATGGGGAGGGTTGCTATGTCCCACTTTTGGTGTGCCTGTTTGTTTTTTCTGAAAAATTAAACAGGGAGAAAACAGACAGCAGTGGGTCCCTGTAGGCTGCACTAAAACAAGCTCCGGTGGCAGGAGACAAAGTCCAAGATGCAAGTGGTGTGAGTACCGAGACAGGCTGTGGAGGGAGAGCCTGACATTGCCCACTGTGGAGGCTTTTAAGACCAGGTTAGGCAAGTGGATAATCTGAATAATCTGGTCCCAGCTCTGAGCAGAGACGGGCAGAAGCGTAGGACTGAAAAATACCTGAAGAGGACACCTACTTGAAGAGGGGAAGGAAGGCAGTAGAAGAGACAGTGACAATTAAATCCTGTTCCAAGCAGGCTCCTGCCATGCAGAAATCACTAAGGGTCTCAATTCACTCAAAGATGAGGCTCTGGGCTGTGTCACCAAACCCAGCGGGCAGTTCACCACCCCCACCCTGCTGTACCTATCTGGATGTAGCCATCCGGCGTTCGGCGGTATTTGACGGCTGTGCCTCTTCCCTCCTGCAAGGCCTCCTTATCCGACTGCAGGCTCTGCGGGAAGGAGAGCAGCTCGGGCAAGAGCCACCCAAAAACCCCAACAACAGCAGCAACCCTGGAGCTGCCCTCACTAGCAGCCCTCGGTATCTCATCCCCCTCACCTGGCTCCCCAGGCCTCATGCCCCAAAACAAACGGACATTTGCTGACCCCATGCTGCTGCTTCCACTGCACTGTCCTGGCTCCATCCCCTCCGCAGCCTTCCCAGCCATCCGAGCATCCCCTCTGCAGGCACGGATGGCTCCTATAGCGACTGCTCAGCACCGCATCCCCATCCCAAGGTGCTCCCACAGCAGCTGTGACCCCCCAGCTCCCAGCCAGCACCTCACAAAGGCACCTGAGTCTTGTAAAGATGTTTCCTGGCAGCTATAAGCAGCTTCCTTCTCTCAAACCTTTTTCGCGTCCCGCTCGACCCCCATGTCAAGTCTCAATAAAACACTTACGTCAAATGGCAAAACTTCCACAGTGGTATTGAAGAGTTTGTCTTCTGGGTGCTCAATGTTCCCGCTGCGGAAGAAGAACCTGTGAGAGAGACCAAAGCCATGGAAAGCCACACTGAGTGAGGGGGGACATGATGGCTTGCACCACAGCTGAACCATCAAACAGCTCAACCTAACAGGTACCATCCCAGAAAGACAATGGGCGTATGGTTTGGAAAGAGACCTTCTGCGCCACATTAGCTAAAGTGTGGATTGCTCACAAGCGCAGGAAAGCAAAGAGCTCCAGTAAACATGGCCCCACTAAAAAAAGGGCCAAATTATCCTTCCTCCTGGGCAGCCAAGCAGAATACGGGCAAGAAATGCAACCTGAGCCAGAAGAGCAAAAGGAAAGTGTCTCCACACGCTCCGAGCTGTCCCCAAGTCCTCCCTCGCCCACCTCCCCCAGGCACTGGCCTTTCTATGCGGAGTGGTTTGAAGAATCTGAATCTGATGAAGTCTCCAGCGGTGGGAGTGAAGGCCCAGAAGAAGTCCTCCCGCAGGTAAGCCTTCTCCAAGGTGAAGTGCTGGTAGGTTTTCAGGCTGGTGCTCACCTCCGCAGGAGGGTTGACGTGCTCTTTCCGCAGGGCCTGCTTGCCAAAGTCTTTGTCCTTGGTTGGGTACAAAGCAAAGGGGCAGAAAAGGGTCATGAGCTACTCTCACCCAAGACGAACAGAGATCCCAGCAGTGAGGCACAGCAAGTTAAAAGCTCTCAATTTGCACAGCACAGAAGGATAAGAGATGGAAGAGATGTGGGAAGGCACCAGACAGGGCAATGCTGGATCCCAGGAGGATACAACTTCAGAGGTGGCACAGAGAAGCACCACTGCTTTGCACTCTGATCTAGCACCAAAGAGCTTTTAATTGTCTAAGCATTCCTAAATGCATGTCCTGCCCCAGGAGCTCTGCAAACAGCCCTTACACCTGAGGAGAAGGTGGCTGGGAGGAATAGCAAAAAATGGCTGGATTACATGGCCTGACAGGCACTGCACTGAGATACAAACTGGATCACACCATCCATTTACCTGGGGATCCAACAGACACAGCACTGACACAGCCCAGGGATGTGTGTCTCTGGGTCCTGCATATACAGCTGTGGGAAGCTTGATTTTGTTGATGTTTAAATACATACAAACAATTTAAGCTCTTACACAGCAAGCTCTAGTTCACCTATCAGCAAATCCCAGGAATAAGGAAGGTGACGGGAAGGAAGTCTGACCAACTCAGGAGTCATCTCTCCAGGGTTTTTCAGTTGATGCTTCAAAACCACTTTGCCTGGACCATGGTTTGGCACACAGGATGGGTGGCCAAGACCAGTACTGCGGCTTACAAGCTTGCAGTGACTGCAGGTATATGTCACTGCCATTCTGAGAACCAGGAGCTACATGAGCTCACTAATACAGAATAAAACACAACCACCGCCCAGAAGCCCAGCTGTCACCATCTCACCATTTGCTGCCACTGATGTCCCCACCCCAAAAGCAACCAGCTCCTGGGTGCTTGCAGGCTGAGGCTTGGACAGGCAGCTGGTACCCACCTTCAGCTTCTGGATCTTCCCGGCCAAGGAGGAGTGGGTTCCCACGTGCTGGAAGAGCGAGGGCTTGAAGCGGATCCTCAGGTTTGCCTTCTGCCTGTCACAGTGTTTCTGAAATGAGACAATCCCGCAGTGCCCCGTGTTAAACCTCTGCGGTCAACTGTGACCCGTGAGAGGAACGGCCAAGGGCACGACAAGGGATAAACATCCCTGTCTCTCTAGTTCTTTGCCTTTCTGTGTTATCTTGGTTTTAATTTGGCAAGAGAGCTTTTAACTGTGCTCTGGAGGAACCTGACTGTGCCTCTCGGTCACCCACCGGGCATTGCCGGGCAGCCGATGTGCCCGAGGTTTAAGTGCCACATGTCTCCTTGCCAAGCACGGCTTAGCAAATGTTGAGCAAATCCCCTCTGGGTGCTGTCAGGTAGGGACAGCCAGAGAATTTTGTTTCTTTCTTCCTTGGCTTATCAGGAAAGCCTTTTTCCTGCAACCCGGAGCTTGGGAGCACTGGTGTCCGAAGGTGCAGTAAATCCTGGGATGATTCAGAGCCAAAGCGAACAGGTAGCAAGCGCGGGCTCTTTTCAGATGGGCAGAGTTTTCAGTTTGTTGGCAGTTGTTGTGAGGCAGATGTATGGCAAGTGCGATTGTCTGAGCTGACTGTTTCACACTCATCCCACCATGTAAATAAACCTGGAGATGCAACTCCGACCCAGCCAGTGATTTTCTGTGGGGTGGGGGGAGAGAGATGATGGAGGAGGAATGAAGGACAAAGGGGGAAAAACACTGACAGTGTGGAGGCAAGAACTCACACTTTGAACTGCAGAGAGAGGGCATTTGTTTTCCAAATTTTGCCTTTTCCAATAAAAGAAGCACACACACACCCCTATCACTGTCTGCTCTTGCAGCCTCCCACCCAAGAACAACCCTGTCAGCGACCCTGCTGCTGGGTGCTGTGTCACCAGGTGACACAGGGCAGGGGACAGCGGGACAGCCAGCCACACCGACCGCGCCACGGGCTGCCCGCACGGGCCACTGCCACCCTGCCAGGAGCCGGGAAATTCCAGGCATGACCCCTGCGAGCTGCAGAGGAGATAATCCCCTAATCCAGCTCACGTTACATTAGAAAATTAAAACTAGCCACACTAATGGGAGAGACCCTACTCATTGCCAGCAACCCCAGATGCAACCCCATCAGGTCTGATCTCACTCTGGACAGGAAGCGGAAGAGCAGGAGGAGGAGGAAGGGAAATGGAGAGAGCTACAGTATCTCCTTATTTCTCTTTCTCCTCTTTTCCCTTCTGCTAAAGAAGCATTTGCTGAGGGCAGCGTTGTCTCACTCGAGCCAGGAGGGGGAATGGCTCAGTTGGTGGCAAGAAGGTCACCCTTTCACACAGCTCTACCCCAGGTAAATCTAAAATTAGTTAAAAAAGAAAGAGCAGAATATATCCAGAGGAGGAAAAGCACTTACCAAAAGCTCAGGTCAAATAAACTTTCAATCAAAAAGACAAATCCTCCCTGCTACCAATTTGATTCTGCACAGTGGGATTTACAAGGGAAAGTCATGTTTGAAAGGGCACTGTGCAGAGTTAATCATGCAAACGGTGGGGGAAAGAAGCCAGAAATCCACATGGAAAGTAGGTTAATTTTTAAAAAGCCAACACATTTAAGAGGTTTGCAGTTTCCCCTGGGAAAACCTTGGCTCCACCAGGTAGGATAAAATGAGTGAAGAGAAGCTAAGAAAAAGACGATCCTGTGCAGCAGGATCTGTAGTTAATCAATGCTCAAACTGATTATTTGGGGGACGGGATGGGGGAGCACAGACGGCAGCATCGTTCCCAACTCCATCCCAGCATCCTGCCACCTGGCTTTGCCCGCGGCTGTGATGACCCTGTCACACCTGAGCACATAGTTTGAACTGCCAGGAGGACACTATTGACATCATCTGAGACTGGTCCTGCTGCACATGGGGCACTGGAGCCAACCTCACGGCCTCTGCCAGGGATCAGGCCAAATCAAACCACATCTTTGTCCCACTTCTGCAGAGCCCTGAGGATGCCCTGTCCCCTCCAACACAAAAGTACTGTATTTATCCCCAGAGTGACCACTTGCTTTGGCATTTGCCACCACAAAGTAGTTGTGGCCATGAGGTCTGTCCTAAGCGACTGGCTTCAAGCTCTGCACGGGGACTCCGCTGCTCATTCTCCGCCGGGGGAGGAGGGCGAACGAGCACACGAGTAAATACAATATGTTCAGAGAGGAGACAGGAGAGGATCTGGCGGTGAGCTCATCTTACATCTGCTGTCACACACATTCCTCCTCTGCCCTTCCCACTCGCTTTAGCCCCGCGCTGCTGCTGCCGAGGGGAGTTCAAACACAACCTCTGCAGGGCACAGGGGCTGCTGTGCTGCTGCCTGCACGGCTTCGTGCAGGCACGGCTCAGCAAACGGGACGGAGCGTGAAAACGGAGCCTGCTTCACCTCTCTGCACCCTCCTAGAAACCCCGACAGGAGCTTTGCGTGCTCTGGCTTTATTTTGGCACACTATGCACGGCGGGCTTGCTCTCGGGTCATCTGGGGTGAGGTCCCTGGGCAGCCCGTGTCTCTGCTCCAGGCGGGTACGGCACACAGACCCAGAGCCAAGGGGTTATTCTGGGGTTATAGTCAGTGAGCGGGGAATGGCTTCAGGCAGAGAAGCACACCAGAATGAACAACAACACAGAAGAATGGGGAATGGCTCCTCTCCTTGGCGACTGGAGGAGGAATACCCTGTCAGTGCTTAGATGCAGAAATAATGCCTTTTCTAGCAGCTGCAGATTACAAAAGCCTGAACTCCCAGGTCTTCGCTTACACAATTCACAAGGACACCCCGCAGCACACTCCACAGGGACAACACGGTTCAGTGCAGAGTCAGTTTGCACCAGAGCTCCCAGGAAAGGTCCTCTGGAGACAAAGACCACGTGCACATTTGCCCACAGACAACAGGTTTCCCTTCAACCGAGGTTGTTTACGTACCGCGTCCTTCTCAGGGTTGCAGACTTTCACCCAAAGGATGTGATCCAGCAGCCAGTCAATGGGTTTGTCCTTATAGAACATCAGGATGAACTCCACAATCAAGCTCAGATCCAGAGACTTGAACATTTTTCCTACGGCACAAAGAAAGAGAGAAGAGAGAGCAGCTGTGGTATGAAAAGGTCAAAAATCAGAGCTGGGAAGAAAAAACTTGGGAGACTGGTTTGTGGAGGTTGGATGTGTCCATCTCTCTACATAAAGGAAATAGCATGCAGCTCTGTTTTATGTACCAGTACTGCTGGCATTGCTAATACAGCTCTGGATTTAATATTAATCGCAGAATTAGAAAGCATTAGTGTCTCATAGGTCACAAAAGTATCAAAAGGTCTAAAACTCTTCCATTCAGCAGGGAGAAATAAGGATGAAAAACATTCAGCCAGCTGCAGGACAGACCATTTCCTGCCCCAAAAACTACAAATTTTAAGCCAGTCAAACCAGTATCCAAAATAACAGATCAAGCTGCTACTGCAACCATGTACTGCTGTTCCCAAAATAGTTCTGTGCTGATGTAAACTTCCTTTTGCACGCTCTTAGGCAACTCCAGATCCCATCCAGTCTAAAAGCTACTGGTCACGTCTGAGTTGCTCGGCTGTCTGTTGGGCCGCTGACCAGGTTTATTTTTATTAAAAGTGATTATTAGCTGTGAGCATCTTTCTCCCCTGTGCAATACAAAGGCCATTGCAAAAATAGGGAGGGATGAAGTCCAAGTATTTTACCACCTCATCGGGACAACTCGTTGGACCAAGTGGCTGCAAGAACCAGTAGGCACTTATGCCCATGCCTGATGGGACTGGGGTGAGCTGGGGGGGAACATTACCAATAAACCCCAGCTGAGAAAACTCCAGGATCATCCACTCCTCGGAGGGCTGCTGCAAGGCAAAGTTCTTCATCGTGCTGAGATAGTTTGGTTTGGCCACAATATCATCCTCCAGCTGCAAGAGGAAAGGACACTCAGTGCCAATGACCCATCCAGGTTCCATTAAGAGCCTCACTGTGCAGAGCAATCACACCATAGACCGGAGGAACGCTTTGGCACAGATCTAGTTTATTTTGGAAGAGGCTCCAAGCAGATTTTTCTCACCCAATCTAACAGGTAAACAAAATAAGGATTCCTGCCCTCCTTGCGCAGGAGGTCTCTGAGACATCTTAGAAACCTGGCTTTTGAATCTATCTGCTTAAAACCTGCTCCCACTCGGCTGCATTCCACAACTGGCCACGCTCTTTGCCCGCTCTCCTCCGGGTACAAGCCCCAGTGAACTCACAGGTTCACCCCTGTCCTCTCCGCCCCCAGCACCAAACCCACCTGCACGTAATAGATGCCTTTGGACTGGGCGTACATCATTAAAAAGCAGTAGTCGAGGTTCTGCTTCGTCCTCCACCTGCAAGAGAGAAACACGATGGCAGCACCAGTCTGTCCTGGCATGTCTGGCTGCTCGGGGGAGCCAGCTGAGGCTGGTTTAAGCTGGGAAGGTGACGGCATATGGCCTCTGCCTTTTGGTCTCAAACTGGTCAGCTAAGAGTGACTGGGAAACTCAGGGATGTCCAAAACAAATATTATCTGGGTTAAAATGACCCTTTTGCTTGGTGTTGGAAACACTGCAGCACAGGACAAGCCCTGTAAGGCTGGCACCAGTTCATCTCCCCCACACCACGTCCTTCTAGCCCTCGGATAAATCGAGCTTAAGGGTCTTGCCTGGCCCTACAGAAGAGCTTTCCCTGCTGGAGTTGGGGCGAGATGCTGCAGTTACTTAACTCAGGGCTTCCTTGTTTCGGAGCTCATTGATTCTTACCTGACTCTTTCCTTGGGGTCCCCAAAGGATTCCCGCAGGTGGGAGAAATCAGGATAGAAATGCGGAGATGGGGAAATTACCTCCAGGAGACCTGAGTGTATTTCCTTTGGGAATCTGAGGGAGAAAAGCTGCAGTAAACAAATACCTCCATGCCTGACGCACCATTTCATAGACCAAATTGCTGGGTGAACACTGAGCTGCAGAACCAAACAAAAAATACAGCCTCTAAGATCAAATTCCCCAGCAGCTAGTGCACTTGCAGGCCTCACCAAAGGACATCAGCAGGGACTGCCATGGAATTTTAAAGCTGTTCTCTCCCTCCCATGGTCTCTAATCGCCCCACATGTTCGCTACTAGCATCCCTCTTCCCTCCTGCACACACGCACGGGTCAGTTTTAAAGACCAGCCCCGAGCACCGTGTACTCTCTACAGGATTAAACGGACCTGCAGACTGGTGCACCAAAGAAAGCACTTGCTGGCATTACTGGTATTTAGAGATTTTCCAAATGCATCAGTAATTAAAAGCCATTTTGCAGAGATTATGTTATGCATTTCTGATAAGTTACTTAAAACCACCGTTGGGCTGTAGTTAGGGCAGCCAGCAGGAATTCTACCTAGTTCCCTTACGCTGATAAAATCAGCATCTATTTTCCCTACAATGTGGTTAAAAACTCTTTAAAGAGTCAAACTTGAATAGAAAATGTCACCCTTCTGAGAAATGTATACCTACAACAGCCCTGCAAGCAATAACCAGAGATTACTGTAACTGTGAGAGATAAGTGGGAAAACCAGTTATTTTTCTACTGCCCTTTTTGAGAACATTTGGTGCAAGGCTGATTTCCTTTGTTTGTGCAGAGCCTGGAGGATGGGAGATGGGGCAGAGGGAGACAAAGCAGTGAGATTGCCAAAAACTTCTCACTTATTTTTCCCTTCCTTATCCCCTCCTTGGGACTGGCAAGATTTTCAGCTAACATTTTCAAATCAGAATCAGAAGATTCTCATTGAGCTGACAAAACCTGTAGCAAAGCAGTGGCGGCTTTCTCGCTCCTGCACTATGAGCTCAGCCTGCCCTGGCCCCACACCGCTCAATTCAATTTGGAAGAAAAATAATGTCAGTGAATCAGGGAGGAGCAGGAGGCACTGGAGAGGGGGGGACAGTGAGAAATCAAATCATTAAGTCAATTAAAGTTTCAAGCCTTCTACGCAGAAGCACTCTCCGCAGCAGCACCCAGTAATTTCATCAGGATCTGCTGGACAATCGGTCCATTATTCTCCGATAAGTGCCGGCAGAAGGAGGGGAGCCCTGCCAGCTCCTGCACAGCAAGATGGAGGGCTTTGTTTCAGCTCTTCTACAAGTGCCCGGGAACACAATCCCCCGCTGCACATTCCAGCCCCTCTCCCATCATTGGCTCAGGGACGGGGACACTGGAGGGATGTGCTGCCCTTTGCGTCTCTCCTTTGGAAACACGCAATCGCAGGAGCTGGATGGGAGTCACAGCCTCTTCTTTCACCACTTTTTTCTTTTGCCTCCGAGCTCTGACGCTGTCAACGCCTGGACCGGTTCACGGTTAATAATCTGTCACCGGCTTCTGCCTAAACAGCCACAGATGAAGCCGTAAAAGCCACTGACTCCAGGACATAAATAGCAGCTAGCGTGAGAGACAAATGTAACTAGTGCCTAGAACAAGGGAAAAACAAACAGGCTGGAGCAGGAAGAAAAATGAATCACAGATTTTTAAAGCAAAATAAGGCAGGAACATTTGGGTGTCCCTACCACGCTGCCCAGTTGCTCTGACTCTGCAGAGCAGGTAGAGGGCTGCGCTGGACACAGAAACCGTTGCCAAGGTCACTGGAAACCTAAATAAACCATCTTCTTGCAATGCCACAGGACAGAAAGTGCAAAATGAAACAGCGTGACCGCGTGTGTTAAATACTGTGAGCGCAAGGCAGCCTGCTGGAAGCTACGTACAAGATGCATTTTAGAACGAGCATAAAGTGGAAGTGGCAACAGCAAAGACAGCTCAGAGTTTAAGAACTGAAAAAAGTAGATAACAACAACAACAAAAAGAGAAGCAGAAAAGCATGTATTTTCTCGTTAATGAAGCTATTCCCCGGCCTTGCTACAGGCACAGACCATATCGCTGTACTCATTTGGAAGTGCTTACAAGTTTCTGATATTTTCTGCCACTCCGGCCGTGTACTGCGGATCCGTCTGAAAACAAAAGATAAACACTTTTAGTTCCTTCAGCCTCAGCCTGTGCCCCTGTGGCTCAGAAATCACCTTGAACACACCCCCGGGACACTGTCAGCACCTCTGTACATCTTCACTCATCTTCATGTCTCCTTTTATCCAGTTTAAGGGCTCTCCCCACACCGACAGACTCCTAGGAGCCCTCCTTTGTGTTAACCAAAGGCATCACACACCAAAATCCACCCAAAGGACTCAAGATCCTTTCTCCTGGCTCTTCTGCCCCTGCCAGCACTGTGTTCACACACTGTTAACTTCTGGGCTATCTTTTTTTTCTCCATACACGCTAGCTTTCATCCAAGTGAATACTCGGCAGAAAAGGATCTCTACCCCTTTTGTGAAAAAGAGAGGTCTATTTATAAGCATGAGTTTTCCATTTCAGGTTAATTTCAACGCTTTTCTTCCTAAAAAAAACAGTTTGTCTCACAAACAACCTGGCAATCTGTAACAGTCGGGAAGCAAAGGTCAGCAGCGCCGCATGCCGCTATCTGCAGGACAGATAAGTGCAGGCACACACAGGCACCGGACAGAAACCATCTGCACCGTGACCAGGAAAACAAAATCCAAGAACAAAGGGCAGGAGACCCAGGAGCAAAAACTGTGCCTGTTTCCTGCTGGTGACACTGTTTGGGGCGGTCGCACGGCCCACGGGGCCGCATGTCCCGGGTGGAACTGCAGACGCAGCATCGCAGAAGCGGGGAGCGGCTGCTGCTGCACCAGCGCTGGGCGGAGGTGAGAAGCGAGATGCTGGGGATGTGTGCCACGAGCTGAGGACAGCGCTTCCACACTGGAACGGTGACAAGGGAGGGTTTTGTCAAGAGGAAAAAGGTCCCTTTCCCAAACAGGGCCCAGGCACGTGGTGCTGGACTCATTTCTTACACCAGCGCTGCCAAGGAAACAGCAATGGGAAAAACAAAGGCAGGAAAGATGCTCGTGGATTTGGGAGAAAATGCACAGCTCTGCCCCAAGGACCCAGCTGCCACTGAAATGGCGGTGGCACTCAGAAATGAGAAGTCCCCATCCCAAAAAGGACATAGAGTTGCTCCACTTGTTGTCCTGAGTCTCCAAATTACCCAGCATCCGCTCCAGGTTCATAACATCCTCTCTGATATTTACTCTTTATCCCATGCCTGAGGAGCCCTAACAAGCAACACCGAGTGCAGGTACATTGAGAAACACTTTGGGAAGAGGCAGAGCAGGCGCAGTGGTGGTTGACACTTGCACATATGGAGGACGTTGTGTCAGCAAGAAAGAACAGTGATGGTGATCTGCAACAACTACCATCACTGCTACTGGGATGTGGCAGGTGTGCTCCTGCACTTCCCAGTATCAGAATTGATTTCTTTGTTGTTCACTTTCCTTATCACAGGCAATCACACACAAAGTCAGGTGTTGCCCTCATGGCATGCAGCCTGTTTTCAAGTCAACTGAAAAATATATTACAGTAGTCCCAAGCAGAAGATGTTTCCCATCAAGTTACTTAAAACCTCTCATGCTTTAACTCATCCACTGTGGAAACAGCCACCAAACCTGTCCTGGCTCAAAGGGAAATGACGGCCAGGACTGAGTCTTGTCCCAGGTACTTTGGGCTGTACCCATGCGTGAACACCTCCTTGTACAAAATACCAGCCAGAGACACAAAAGTCAAATGCTACTCAAAATATCAAATGATGGGTAAACAGGCAGCAAACCCAGACATTTATCTTTGTTCTGCTCCCAGTAACATACCACTGAGGTTTATCTTTCTTACCAGATTTCTGGAAATTAAGACAAATGCACTTCGAGCTCAAGAAAATAATCCTGAGGGGAAAGCCATGGAGAAAAATAACCATCTAAACCCATAGATAAAAGCAGCTCTTGTGGATTAATGTATCAAGACTTTTTAGCCCCTGGATTCAGCAACTGATTCTGGGTTCCACAGACCAGTATGAAGAGGCATCATATTAGTCTCATCCCCAAATCAGCTTTGGAGAGGGGGGTTAGTGCTGTCTTACAGGTGCATGGAGAAATTAAGCTGCTTCAGGAGCCGATCTGAGTGCTCCCCCGGATGTGGCCATGCAGCTGGCTCCAGCACATTTTGGGAACAACCACTCAAGCACCCTGCAAGAGCCAGCATGACTTAGACCAGAAAGAGAAATGCACATGCTGCACTGGCAGCTGCTAACGTTTGCCTGCCTGGATTCTGACCTGCTCTGGCCCAGCTGGTGTTTCATTTTGGGCAGGATGCACCTAATGATCCTGGTCAGACAGCAGCCCAAGGCTGGGCTTATCTGCCCCAACAAGCAGCAGAACTGGCCTCCAGGTGGGCAGCCGTCCTGTTTGGCACCGAGTTTGGCAGACAGCGGATGGGACGGGGGCCAGGGAAATGGGGTAAACAGGCAAAGCTCTGTCTTACCTCAGCGATGAGGACGACAATGACGGAGTCTTCCTTCTCCTGCTGCGTGAGCTCTGAGATGAGGGAGTTGAGGGTGTCGGTGAGGTAGGAATGCACCTCCCGCTTCACACTGGGGATTCCCATCACGACGGACACTGCCCAGGGCCAAGGAGAGATTTTTAGAGAGGGGGCTGTGCTGGGACATGACATTTCGCTCTGCTCCCATGACCACCTCATGGTTCTCCTGCTCAGTGTCACACTCTGTCATTAAAACCCAGCAGTCATCAGCAGGCTGAGGGATTCCTGGGCTATGTAGTTCCCATACTCCTGTCCCCCAGCCCAGTACCAACCAGCAGCACCCCAGTGTGCTGGGCTGGCAGGACACCCATGGCAGTCACATAGACTCTTGCTTTTCTCCCCTGAAGACTGATGCCTCAAGAAACACCCAGAAACTCTCCCTCTCCTAGGGGACTTTTCAGCCCAGGAATGGCAACTTCAAGACCACCCTTCCCATAGCTAAAAGCACCACAGTTGAGGAGGGATAAGTCAGGTCTTGGGCTTTGGGTTGGGATTTGGGAGTAGGAGTGTATCATCTGGTACTACTGCAGATGGGATTTGTCTTGGGTTAGAGTCTCCATGAAGCACCCAGCAAACTGTGCTTTCAACTGACCACCTTCCAGGCAAAGTTTAGAGCACTCTGGAGATGGGAAGCAGCTAAAAACACCTGGCAGAAGCATCGAGAACATTTTAGTGCCAGTCAAGAGCACAGACAGCACTGCCCTGTAGACGTGACACGGCTTACCCACCCTGCATGCCACCATCCCAAGGAAGCTTGCGTGACACATGCAGCCATTTCTCCAGTCCTGCTCATCTCTGTACCATGGCGAGGCCCGGAGGAAAGGGCAGGGACAGGCACTAAGGGGAGGAAGGGCACCAGAAGCAGCACTAATTCCCATTTACCTCCAGTGCGCCCCTGTCCCACATGCACGGCTGGCTGCAGACTGTTCTCCTTTGACAGCAAATGAGGCAAATGATGGAAGATGGTGGGAAGGTGCAGCACATTCTTGTTGGTGATATTCCACAGTTTTAACTTGGTTTCGTCTTAAAAAGGAAAAGGGAATCAATTGCAAAGAACAGTAGGTAGGAAGAGGCTGCAAGGCAAAAAGCCTTTTTAAGAGCAGCCTGGCCACCCGAGACTACTGCTGGGCTATAAAAAATGAGGCCAACCTTTAACATGCTACCACAAACCCAATTAAAGTTCAGCAGGAGCCATGAGGGCCTTAAAGAAGTCCCAAAATATTTGGGAAGGAGGAGGAAGAATTAAGATCAAATGAAGGTCAAATCAGATCTTTCCGTAGAGATCCAATTTTCTTCAACTGAGCGACTTAAAAAAAACCAAACCAAAACCAAACCAACAAAACAAATAAATAGGCGAGGGGTGCTCAGCCAGCCTAACTCCTTCCTCCCTCCTCTCTTCAGATACCCATTTTCCATACGGATTCAATATGGCCATAGGAAATGGCATGTATGACTTGCAAGGAAAAAAAAGAAGCTTGTAAGCAAGCAAGTTTGCAAATATCCTCAGCAGAGGCAATCTCAGTGTTTAATGATGCATATGCACCTCTAATTAAACAGGAGTTTAAGAGTTCCCAAGTCCCTGTGAACTCCACAATTTGCTCGCGCCGGGGCAGAGAAGAGCACGTCCTGTCCGCAGCCCCGCACACACACACACACACATCTCTACCTCCTCATTAGCAACCGCTTCAAAACAGCCCAAGATCCTCAGCTTCTCTGTTTATTCACCAGATAAGCTGCTCCAGGTCCGGTTTATATCCCGCAGGGCCTGCTTCTCTGAGATGGCTCTCTTGATCTCCTCCAGGACTAGGTTGAGCTCCTTGGAGCGCTTCAAGCTCTCCTGCTCGGCTGTGTGAAGTCGGTCCCGAAGGGCAAGAAACTCCCGCTGGTAGATGTCCACAACATCACCTGCGGATGGAAAAGGGAGAAGCTTTCTCCTCTGTGCTCTGGAGGGTTTCAAGCCACAAAAGCAACGCCTATCACTTCACAGAATCACAGAATCGACTGGGTTGGAAAAGACCTCAGAGATCATCGAGTCCAACCCTTGGTCCAACTCTAGTCCGTTTACTAGATCATGGCACTAAGTGCCATGTCCAATCTCAGTTTAAAAACCTCCAGGGATGGCGAGTCCACCACCTCCCTGGGCAGCCATTCCAATGCCTGACCACTCTCTCTGCAAAGAATTTCTTTCTAATATCCAGCCTAAATTTCCCCTGGCAGAGTTTAAGCCCATGCCCCCTTGTCCTATTGCTGACTGCCTGGGAGAAGAGACCAATCCCCACCTGGCTAGAACTTCCCTTCAGGTAGTTCTAGAGAGTGATGAGGTCACCTCTAACCTCCTCTTCTCTAGACTAAACAACCCCAGCTCCCTCAGCCTCTCCCCATAGGTCTTATGTTCAAGTCCCTTCACCAGTCATGTTGCTCTTCTCATATACCTCCCCTATCTAGACAATCCTTAAAACACAGAAAAACAGAATCATTTTGGTTGTAAAAGACCTTTAAGATCATCGAGTCCAACTGTTAACCTAACACTGTCACCAAACCATCTTCCTAAGAACCTCATCTACGCATCTTTTAAACCCCTCCAGGGATGGCGTTTCAATCGCTTCCCTGGGCAGCCTGTTCCAATGGCTAACATGGATTTAGGAAGCTGTGGTCCAGCACGCACCCATCGGTGAGCAGGCTGGAGAGAGGGCAGTTATAGCTGCAGAACTACAGTTTAAAAGCTACTTCCATTTTCCTCTTTTACTTGGGTTTCTGGGTCATATAAAAATACGACCAGGTTCTCTGTGACCAAAGCACACGGCAAAAAAGAAGCTGCATGGTAATTCTTCTTCACTATATAGTTGGAAAAGGGGAGTCAGCTGCTGGCATTAATTTTACAAGCAATATTCTGCATCTCCAGAAGTTTGGGCACATGAGATGGTGACTGCTGGGGCAAGTGGTGGGGAACCAGAGCCAAGAGAAAAAAGAACTGCAAGTCCTGGTGGTGATGGTCTATTAAAGCCACGGCAAAACCAAGGAATGTCAATATTTTTAATCACCTTGCTTCTTGCTTTGGTTTCCTTACGGCACACAAAGGAAAGAGTTTTCAGAGCACATGTCAAGAGTGTTCCAGTGGGTAATTCAGGAGAACCCCCAGACAGCATCTCGAAGGCCTTCTCCAGGCATCTCCTGGATGACACCCCAAGTGATGGAAAGTGAGATGCTGGCAAAGGGGATGGCGCCCTGCAGCGAGATGAGGGCAGGCACCGACACCTCCTCCAGCTGCAGAAGAGAGTCCCAAATTCTAGCAGCCAAAAGGGATTTGGGGAATCTAACCTCTTCAAAACACGTCAGGATAAAGAATATCACATGGCAGCTGCTGCCTGGATACTTATATAAATCCAAGTGTTTGGATACATATGTTAAGCATGCATCATAAATGTCATATATAAATAAGAAACTTTTGATAGGGTAATAAAGCTTTTTATTTTGAAAGAACATCTTACCGGCATGTTCTTTTAAAGTGATAAAACTATTGAGAGCCTTCAGCTGGAACTATACAATAGCTGGGAGTGGAATAATTCAGTCATTAATGAACTTTCTTGGGCCCTTTTTTACCCCATCATTAATGAAACTACTCATTAAACATACACTTTTATCTGTGGTCACCCATGTGTTTTCAGTGAAGCTATAATTCACAGGGCTACAACCAAGACAGATTTATCCTTAGCCCAAACACGACCAGGAGAGCTAATGACCAAAAATATTGCACCGGAGCTGCCCAACACGGGGCTAAAAATAAATCAGAGCCATTGAGAAAAGATACACTGACTGCATCGACAACTTCTATTTTGGGGTCCATAAAGAAAAAGGAATTTTGAAGATCAGACATACCCAGCTCCAAAGCACTGAGTTTCCAAGACAACAGTGATTCCCTGTCCAGCTCCTGGTAAGGTGTTTGCCTAGGAAAAGTTTTGCCCATGGGGTCTCTTGTCCCCACAAAAACCTTCTTAAAGACTCACTGCTTCAACACCAGGGCCCCCCCAAGGCAGTCTGGCTCCTATTAACCTTTCAGTATTATTTTCAAAGCCAGTGGCACATTGGGAGAGAGCAGAGGAAGTTACACCCATTTGATTACTCCGTTCATCTGACAACATGTTATTCAGAGAAAGTCGAGGGACAGACATAAACAAGGCCAGTCTTTCCCTTTTCCTGTGGGGTGCCAGTTGCCTTCCACTCCCACCGAGAAAACATTTAAAAATTTGCAGAAAAACAGGTTAACACCCAGCTTTGGGAGCTGCCACAGGAATTCACAGGAGGATGTCAGGCTTTAAATTGACTCCACAATGAGCTAAACCTTTACCTGCTGGTCCCTCTCAGACATAAGAATACACCTTTCAGCTTCCCAGTACTCTAGATTATAGGTTTTCCTACTCATACCTTTTACCAGCTGCATCTCTGAACACCAGCAAGGAACAAGTCTCACTTTCTGTTTTTGCATGACATGACGGCAGGAACTGTCCTTGTGCAAGGCTGGAAGCATTTGGCTCTTGGCATACCGGGGGGTTACTATCCCGCAGATGCTATCAAAGCCAAATCACAGCTAAAGGCTGCCACTAGATTGTGTTCTGCAATACCTGGAGCAGAGTAAAGGCAGGGCTTTGTACTTAATGGCTTTTTCCAGAGCACTGCACTTCGTTTGTGTCGGATTCAGAAGGGAAATGTCACTGATTATTCAGTCACTAATGACCTGCTCGCCGAAGCCAAAAGCTGTACTTTTCATTAGACCACAATGGTAATGTGCAGTCAACCATTTGCTGCTTTTCTGGCTAATGGTTGGAAGTGAAATTGTATTTGTTTCCACTGCTCTTGTCCTATGATGTCTTCGTAGGCCTTCCATTCTTTAATTAAAATTTCATGAAATTTAAAAGCTGATCGATCGTGACCAGTTCTGGTGACGGTTTGAACAATCCGAGACAAAGCCCAAGATGGGCGTATGTTTTCCCATAAATTTCCAGTAATGCCTTTTTGCACTCCTTGGTCTGCAATGACACACTGATGCAGATCTGCCGTCCTCACAAAAACCCTCATCTGCTCAGCCAGTGCTCTGAAAAGCCACGAAGGGCAGCAGAGGATAAAGGGGGGGAATTGGCTCACATCTCTACAAGCGAGGCTGGACACACAAGTGATTTGCTGCTAATTAGGCTGAACAAATTTTTCAGCTACTGTCAGTTCAGCACAGACTCTTTACTTAACTTTCAAAGCAGCAGCACTCCCTATCTACATATTTATTGTGTTCCCTCCCAGCACAAGACAGCAGAGCTCTTAAAATATCCGCAGACTCAAGCAGTGCAGGACAAAAACTCCTAGCTATATTTAAAATAAGACTCAACTTACTTTTTCTTGTGTGCCAACACATTGCTTCGGGCTTAAAATACACAGGTTTAATAAAGAAAGAAAGTTGGTGTTAGGTGATGATCTGCAGGACAGACCTGGGAGACCAAAAAACCTCTCGAATGGGGACTCGCAGCACACATTGCGCACGCCCAGTGCGCTGCAAATAGCAGGTTTCACACTTTGCCATGCTTAATATTTGCACGCCGTTGTTAGGAACAGGCTGGCTGTAGGGCTCTGTGTGTGCATCGAACAGCCTCGTCCCAGCCGGCTCCGCAGGGCAGAGAAGGCAGCGCTGGGCACGGCTGAGCATCAGCCGCCATCTGTTCATCCCACACGGATCTGGGGGTTGCGCGTCCCTGGGGAGGGGAGCAGCCTGCAGACAGGGGACAGTGACCATAGGAAGGGTCCTGCTGAGCATCGCCCCCTCCTCTCGCCCCAGCTGAGCGCGGCCACAGCTGCCAGGCTTTGTTTTCTTTAGCTGGGGGTCTCCAGCTGAGAGCCCTGCACTGGGCTTGCTGAGCGACGTGGGGAAGCGCTGGAGAAGCAGTGGGCAGGGACGGCTCCAACAGGCTCCTCTCCCAGCAGCCGGGATGCGGTGGATGGGCACACGCTGGTGCGGCTCACGGGCTGCTCCCCAGGAGCCTGACATGGGCTCTGCAGAGCTGATCTCCCGCCGCCTCTCCGCGGGTTTTCATCCATCCAAGACAGCAGCCGTTTAATAAAAAGTATTTCTCTGTGATGGGGAATTCTGTGGCTTTGTCCTTAGTTAAGTGACTATTAAATGCAAAGCATGTTTGCTATCAGAGGTGAGGACTGGGACATTTGTGTCCACTCTGCTTATCCGTTTTCAGGTTTTGACTGAAAGCAAAATAACTAATCTGATTCTAAAAGAGCAGATGGGCATAAAATCAGACCAGTGCTGATAAAACCCCCACCTTGAAATCTCACTCAGTCATGCATATATATATATATATATATGTATATACACACACACATACATATATACACAGTCATGAAAGTAGTTATTCTGTATTCTGCGCTAGTCTTTCAAATTTCACTCCAGCCTCCCAGGGAGCCCACGGTGCATTTTAAACGTGTCCATATTTCAGGACCAATTACTTCTGGTTTTGTTCTCCACAGATAACCCCTCCCAGCAGACTGGACCCACGGCCAAAGCCAGAGATTTCCCTTTGACTCAATCTTTTCAAAAGCAACTGCAAAGTCTTTGCTAGCTGGATTTGCCTCTCATTAGGAAGAACTCTCTTTAAAAACTAAAACCAACCTGCAAACCTCTAGACTGTTTATCTTTATAAAATCTTGGCTTCAAGAGCACAATGGCACCTTTTTTTTGGCTGCAAGACTTCCAGGGCCAAAACAATGAAAATAAAGTGTAGTCAGTCCCAGTTTACAACGCAAATGGAGTCAGAGTAGAAAACTAAACTGCTTACAGAAAATTCATCTGCAAGGACTATTCTTTTAAAGCACCCTTTTCATTAATAACTGTTCCCTCTCTAGGACTTGCAAGAGCCTGGGGGACCCCAGAGCACACAAACAACCCATTCTACAGCATCTGTGTTACCCAAAAACGCAACAGCACAGGGAACCAACCTGAACCCCAGCTCCCACTGTCCCCATCCCTGCCAGGTGCCTGTGCTGCCCCTGCCTGGTCTCGTCCCCAGCCATTTATAGGAGCTCTTGGAATTAGAAGATGACTAGGGATTTTTATTTTATTTATTTTATCTTTTTTTTACATTTTGATATTTAGTGATTTATAGAATGCTGGCACCGCTCCACACATTACACCATTACACTCTAGATTGCCCTGATTGAAGCGCAACATTCATTAGGTATTTTGCTAACAGAATTTCACCAGACCATTAACATAGATATAAGGAGTTACCACACCATATCGGTGAGTTAAATTCAGCTCCTGAGATGAGAAAAAGGATAGTCCTGTTTTACATGAAAACCTGATGGCTAGTGGAGCACACAGGTGTCAGACACTTTGCACACTGGTACAGACTGATCCACAGTCACTCCACAATAAACGTTTTATACCGTTAAAAGCAAAATGTTGCCCTTCGCTTATTTGGCTGCAGAAGGAAGAGACCAGCACTACAGACTTACCACAAACAAAACCCCAAAGCATCCCCCAGAAAGCCACAGGGAAGTGACTCTGCGGGGGTATGTGGAGCTCCAGGTAAGCTGTGACAGTAAAAATACTGTCTTAAGTAGCAGAAAGAAAAAGAGGATAGTTCAGCATCCAAAATATCCCCTCAAAAGTCTCTGCCTGTGCCACACAGAATGCAAATTGAGCAGGTCTTTTCCTTCAAATCTAAAGAAACATTAACTGTGCTCCTGTAAGATGAGCAAGGTGAGAGATGTATCGTCTCCCCTTCCATGAGCCAGCAGACCATTGTTCACAGTCTTAGACTCATCTTTTAAAATCCTATATATTTTGGCAGCTCAGGATATATGCAGCCACTGAGAACTTGGTTTGCATTAAGGAACTGAGCACAAAGACACACTGAGCAACAAATCAAACACAGTCAAAGCCAGATTTCCAGGAGGGGACATTATCTGGCAGGGTCGACCTCCCAAAAGACTCCATCAGTTGCAGCCACCCTGCTGGGGGCCAATTTGTGCCCACAGAAAAAGCCTTTCAGCAGTGCCATCACCGCACAGCAAACATGGATGCTTTACTCAGTAAACATTATGTGACATTTACAGCTCCACTGTGTCCTGAACCACCTAGATACGGAGTCAAAACAGGCATTTTCTAGCTCCTGCTTATAAAAATACACCCCAGGCTTCTTTGTAAGTCTCTTTTTTTTTTTTTTTTTTAAAAAAAAAGAAGTTTTTAAAGCAAAAAGGTTTTAATAGAAACTTAGAACCAGTGTGTTATAATTTGTGATTCGCACCAAGACAGCAAGTAATGTGGAAAGTAAACTCATAATTATTGGTAAAACAGAGAGCGGCAGACAGGGCAGAGAGCAGGAGGCACGTGGGTTTCCCAGTTCGATGCAAAGGGGCTGCATTACGATGCTGCTGGCACTGACGGAGCAAGTCCCAGAGTCACTATAATCATAGAATCACAGACTGGTTTGGGTTGGAAGGGGCCTTAGAGATCATCTGGTTCCAACCCCTACCACGGGCAGGGACACTTCTCACAAGACCAGGTTGCTCAAAGCCCTGTCCAAGCCAGCCTTGTACACTCCCAGGGAAGGAATACAATGGGCACGGGCATCCAAAGCAGCCATCAAAAACAGCAGCTATGGTTTAGATCCCTACGTTCATCCTCTGCCTTCTATCTACATTCAGTTCAGTCACTACCTACACCATGTGCTATCCTGAATCAGGGCCGAATAATGTATTTCGATGCCACCACCACCCCGGCGTACGCCACGGTGCCATCGCTACGCTCCAACCTAGAGTCCGTGCTCAAGCACCATCCCGAGGGGACGCAGCACCGTGCTGCAGCGTCAGGGTCTACGGCATGTTGGAGAAACTGGTACCCAACCTCCACACCAGCAAAAGGCTCTGGCTGCCCAGCTGGGCGATGGCAGCAGGAGGGACCCTGCGCACCCACCCGGCACCGCGGGGGCTCTCGCGCTGTTCGCCGGGTCGGCAGCCGCTGCTGGGCTTGAGCATCCCCCTACACCAGCATTGTGCTGAGTCAATACATCAGCTAGTGCTAGAGGCTTATTAAAAGTCAGCCTGTCTGAAAAAATGATCCTCAAATAAAGAAAGTGCTTCCACCGGCCGCAATCTGATGCGTGTGGTTTTTTCTTGTTGTTTGGGTTTTTTGTTTGTTTGTTTTTAAATAAAGCCATCTAATAAGAATTTGTGGTATATTTAACAGCATTTGAACCTTCAACAGCTCAGCGTAATGAGATAAAAATGCAATGCATCTCTCCACTGACGGTCTCTACCCAGGGAACATGGGCACCCTTAAGTCATCATTTCTTCTTTTTGCAGCAGTAGGTTTTGATCATATTCCTGTTGTACGTCTCCTTGCTGGGTTTTAATGTTGTCTCAGCATATATGTCCTTAGAAGGAGAGAGGAAAATATATATCCCCTGCACCTTTTTGTTCCACAGTAGGAGCAACTGTTTGCATTTGAGATCCAGTTCAGACAACTAAGTAGTAAGTTTCCAGGGATGGGGAGGAGTAGATTTCCCATTATGGGGATGGTGAACATTATAATTCCCTTTCCAAAGAGGAGAGCAAGTCACAGAGGTGCCTGTGCCCAGACCCAACAAGCTCCCCAAGGAGGGATGCAGACCCCAAAGCAAGGATGTAGAAAGTCACAAATGAGGAAAGCAAACAGTGATGCCCATCACCAATGCCTAAAATGTCTTGGATCAGGGCAGAGGAGGCAGCAGAAGCCGTCAGACGGCTCTTGGGTACCTGCAGAGCAGGTTTGGGATCTCTTTCTGCAGCCCAGCTCCGTGGGTGAATCACACCGAACGACACAAAGAGCTCGGAGATCGCTGCGAATCCCTTGGGTTTTACTGTGCCACAAACAAAAGCGCTGGCAGGCAAGGAAAGCCCTGGTAGGTATAAACCACCATCAGCTTCTGCAAAAGGAACTCGACCTGATTTTTCCTGTGGTTTATCAACCCATTCAAGTGATTTAATAGATGGAGAAATCAGATGGCAATTCATTTTGCTGCAAAAAAGCTAAGGAGGAGAAGGGAAGAGGGCAAATACTGCCATTGATCTACAGAGAAAGAAGATGGAATTAAACAGTGAACTTTCATCATAGCAAAATGTTAAATATCAAGAGGAAGCCATATGGATGGGTATTAAGCCACTGTCTAATAGATTTACTGAGGATATGGAGAAGGAGTTGAATTTGCAAAGTAGCCAAATACAGAGCTGACATGGAGAGAAGTTTGTCAAAGCCAGAAAAGAAGCAAACAACAGGGAGAAAAGGCAACAAAATGGCAAATTAACTCCAAAACTGATAGATGCAAATTAATCAGGGAAATCAAGGTATTTTTCACATGGTTCTTAATTAACAACATTAGCTAGGAAGGAGAACAGAGCACAAGAGTGTCTTGATGCTCCTCTGCAGGCAGCAGCAATTCAGGGAAAAATACAAAGGGAGGAAAGGGAGGCAAACAAGCTGTTAGTTTGCTTAGTGAACGGGATGGGGAATAATAGCATGAAGATTATTATTAAAATGATGCTGCCTAATCCCAGAAGAGTTTTCACCTCATCTGAAAAGAAGAGTATTATTACAGACTTAAAAGGGGTTTTAGAAAAGGGTGATGAAAATGATCAAAGGACTGAAAAAAACCCTGCTCTGTGAGGCAAGAAAAAATATGAGATTATTCATTTTTGGATGGGCATAATAACAGGGCTCGTGATGAAAAGCATATAAAAATAGAGTGATATAATGAAAATATATCACAGACTTCCATTCTGCATGTCTCAAAATATAGGAGTAACCACTCAATTCAAATATTAATTTGAAACTGATGAAAAGGAAATGTGTTGCACAGAAAAAGTATATTATTCCTCTGAATTCATTGCATGCAAAACCACTGAAACAAGAAATTTAAACAATATAGAAGAGCTGGAAGATGCTACAAGCACAGAGGCACCATGAGATGGGGATGAGACCAAGATGGGATAAATCAGCACCCCGCCGGTGGTCCCTGGCCTCAGCCAGCTTGGCAGTCCCTTTTTCCCCTGTTATTTGGGAGAAAGAAAGACCCCAAATTTCTGTGTCTCTCCTCACAACCTGATTAGGAACACTGCAGCTTTCTTCTTCAAAGCAAAGCTAATTCATTAGCAATCTAATTATTTACCTGTGTAGCACAAATACAGCTTTCAAAGCATTTTTCTCTCAAATGGAAAGCGAAGGCTTTGTTCTTGGTGTTTTTTTTCAAATACTCTTTATTTGATTGGGGAATAAAAATACGCTGAAAGTGAACAAAATAAAGCATTACGGAAATCATGGGTCATTAAACCTCGAAATAATTGCATTGGCTCTACAGGATTTAAGGGAGGACATCGCACAGGCAAACCTGGGCGAGGGGTGGAGAGAAAGGGGGAGAAAGGGGAATGGGAAGAGCTGGGAGCCTGCACACGTAGTCAGTCCTGACTGAGCAAACCTGTTCATAGTTTAAAAGAAGCTGCATTTGCCTAATGCACCGTCCTTCCATGGCATGGGGAGGATAAACGCTCTCGGATGCACCTAGAGAGTGTGTTTTTTGCTCTCCTGCACTGAGAATGCACTTGCAGGAACCTGCAACAGCCTCGTCGGTGAATCGTCGAGGTCCAGGCACGCGAGTGTCGGCGCTGGCCGTGCCATGGGTTGCTGTACTCGGCACGCTGGATTGCAAACCACCACACGCAGTAAAAACCCCAATCGGATTTGCCTGGCTCTCACTACTTGTAAACCTCCCGACTGGATTTCTTTCCCTTTCGCCTTGTTCTCACAATGAGTACCAAAGTTAGTGAGTAAAATCTCATGAACCGAAACAGCCCTGAAGAAACAGTTGATGTCTGGAGCGCGCAGGACCATGTCCCTGTGGGTGCTGGTAAGGCCCAATTCTGGAGCTTTAAAGAAGCAGAAAGTCCTGAAGCAGAGCAAATGCCTCACCGTCTAACAGGAAACCCCTTTTTATTACAACCCAATTATGTTAATAGTGAAACAGGGACCTTATTCCACCAAGCTCTTGTGCATCCCACTAGTGCTAATAGCTCGCAAGACCATCCAAAAGGAATCCCTCCAAGATGGGAAGCTGATCTTTGCAAAGGTCACTGTGTTAATCATCACACCCCTTCTCTAGCAGCAGCTGTCGCTAATTGCCTGTGAAGGAGTCGAAATAAAATTCTTGTTAATCCTCCTCCCAACATTACTAAAATCCAACATCATCATCATCCCCCCCACAAATGACCGTGAGCCACCAGCACTTTGCAGCTGATGGACGAGCTCTGCCTATCTTGAGAGAGATGCAGCACTGGTGGGTAGAAAAAAGCAGTTCCGCTTTGCAAATTGAAGGATAACTTATTGATTAGGAGCAATAAGTGCCGGGATGTTGTATTTCCCCACCTCCTCGTACGATCGACCACCGCACTCATTATTCCATTAAAGTTACCACCAGACTCAGAACAGCCAAAATCCTGGAAGAGAGGGAATTTGTTTAATCAACAACATATGAATCTTTTGGCATGGCTGAGTGTATGAAAGAATTTTACAACAGCAAAATAAAGCACTGCTGTGTTATAAATCAGAGAACGCATATGGAAAAGTTAGAGCGATGGACTAAGTCAAAGGGATATCAGGGAAATCACAGAAGTTCTGGCTGGAGTCCCTGGCTCTGCTGATTTTGATAGCTGAGAATTTCAATGCAAGTCAGGTTTGACTTCTTTTTCCAAAAGAGTAACTCATTTGCAATGCATGCAACTGTATTAGAGTGAAAGGATATTTAGAGCCTTCCCTTCACTCCACGGTCTACGTAAATTGTACATCTTGTCTACCTACAGTCCCGCAGCTGCAAACAGATTACAATTTCCCTATTGTACCAAAGCCCGACCAGACTCACAACTGTGCTGGTGGGTAGAAGCAGATTTTTAAATCACCACATACTGATCATGGGATGAGCTGATCTGAACTGCATTTTGGTTTTGTAGTCTTAAGTAATTTGCACAATGCTTAAAATAAAATGCATACAGAACCTTTTAAAAATTACTCAGCATTAATATTTGAAATATTTATCCCCCAGGGTGCATGCTTGTAACATGAGCACTTAATGGGGTACATTTTCTTCTCTCCAGAGGAAAAACAAGACATTGCCATTAAACAGCACACTTAGACCGACTATAAGTGTTGATGCTATCTGAGGGCTCTTATTTCATTTTATATGCTAGGATAATTCCTGAGAAGAAAAACATACCGCTAAAAGAGTAGGAAGAACCACTTCTCCCTTTTCTCATTCTGCAGCCAATAAAACATGAGAAAGGGTTATCAAACAAAGCTAACACCCCCACCCACCAAACCACACCAGCCTGCTTCAGAGTGAAAAAAACCCCCTTATTTCTTCCTGTTGCAGAAAGCACATCACTGTACAAAAAGATGGAGCTCTTGACTCGCCAGCAACAGCAACCTGCTGCAATTTAACTTTTCCCCGTTTGAAAACGAAAGGACTGACCCAGAGCTGGGCGGCCCTGGTTCCACATCCAACACAGACGAGCTGCAGAGCCGCCTGCCCGCCCCGGGATCCCGGCAGATTGGCTGCGCTGGTCATGGCACCGCTGCTGGCGATGGCACCGCTGCCGGCCATGGCACCGCTGCCGGCCATGGCACTGCTGCCGGCGGGGGTTGCAGGACATTTCAAGGGTAGAGAATAAACAGCTGGGGGAGGAGGAGGATGCTGACTACGCGGGTGTCCTGCTGCTGAGACCTTTGGTTGCTTATTAAATGATGCCTTGAAAAGCTTCTCAACAAGCTGCTGCTCTGCAATGTTACTGGCATCTCCCACTCCGCCGTGCCGAGCTCCGGGCAGGGTGGCGCGAGTGGTTTTTGGCAATCTCAAGCCAGGCAGGCCTGATTTTCAGCCAGACCATCCTGCTGGCTTTGCCGATGCTGCAAAGGACATGGGAACTAGGATGCCCTTTGGACAATGGCCCAAATGGAGAGCAGTTTAAATGGCTTGGGAAACCACATCCTTAGAGGTTTTGCTTTCTTGCAATGTCAGGTTTACCTAATGTCTTTAAGACAATGCACTGAGCCTTACAGTATGCTGCTTACCACCCCCAAAAATAGGTATGCTTCCTGTAGCCTAGGACCACAAGACCATGGTATTTATTCTTAATTTCATGACTATTCCTGAAGTGCTGTTTAGTCCCGGCAGAGGACATTTCACGCTCCCTGTGAGCGGAGGAGCAGTTCACGCCCCTCATTTCCTTCAAACATGTCTATTTAAATGCATTCAGGTTTTCAATATTTCACACACCGTTACCTTTACTGGTGGTATATATCAGGTAACACTAATTGCTATGTGGGCTGCTGTGGCTCAGTTTTCCAGACTTTCCACCCAGAGGAAGCTACATTACAGAAAGATTCAACCTGACATGTTTAGGTGCTACAGGGAGAATGGAAGATGGACAGGCTGCCTGCTGCGAGGAGGAAAGCCCTGCTCTCCTTGTAGGAACCCACGAGCTGCACCCAGCAACCAATGTCAGAGCCCATGGAGTTCTCCATGACAAAACAGTTGCATCTTACGTGGCCCAGAAAGCACCAGCGCAGCTGTATGTCCTCACAGGAGCACGAGCAGGATGAGGTTGAATCGGGCAGTCTGGAGAGCAATGTGCTGCAGCATTCAGCCGCGGTTTCCCCGGCAGCACCTCCCTGTCCCGAACCGCTCCTTGGGATTAAATCAGTTGATCAATTGGTTTTATACCAAGGTGGGAGGATTTGCTGAGATGCTCAAACCAAGACACTAGCCATTTTAAACCTGGGGAGGTGTGAGGGGAGGACAAGAGGGAGCACAGAGCTCCGGAGGGGCCGCGGCTGCTTGGCAAAGGCACAGTGGGGAGAGGGGCTTTGCACAAGGACCCCAAGCACAGCTGAGCAGAGCCACAGCTCGTACTGAGGGACTCAAACTGCAAAATCACAGCAAACTACACCAGTGGGAGTGACCAAGTGCAGGCACTGACCCCACTCACTGTCCCAGGGGTGCCAGGAGGTCAAAACCCAGGGAAAAATCCCACTGCAGGAGAGCGAGGCTCAGCACAGCACAGGAAAAACAAGCAGTGTGACTCACTGTGACGGAAACTGCCCTTAAAACTTGCAGTATGAGTATTTGGAGCTCAATTTGAGCCCCTGTTTGCTCCGTACAAAGAGGTTCACTGTTGGACTGCAGTGCCTGGGGAGGCCATTTCTGTATTTGGGTCCTTTAGGTACCCTGATGCATCCAAACACCGCTTCAGAAATCATCTCACCGGCCAGCCAGGCTGCTCAGCACCTCTTCAAAGACTAAGAGCTGTCATCTGAGCACATGAAGAAAAGCTTAGTGATTGATTCATTCTTTGGGGTGCCTTCACAAGATGTCCATAAAGCAAATCACCCTGAGTCCCTTGTTAATAACTTACCCTCATACCCAGCTCCCCAAAGCTCCTGTGTATAGATCAGCTTTGTTACTCAGGATCACTGCTATGCACTGTGGTGAAAAAGCTAATCCAATTTTCTTCTTCTCTAGGGATAAAGTATCCAGAGAGGGCAGGCAGTCTATCAAATACAGTAGCAATGTGGAAGAAGTGGAGGCAGAGCTGTGCCACCATCTCCAGCAAAGCCATGTCTGAACAGCATCAATGCAGACAGGGGAGCCCCAGCTCTGCCATGGGCCGGGAGGAACCTCTTTTGGGGAACTTGTTATTTAGTTTTATGAGCATGGGGAAAAAAAAAAATATTACTCCATATGTTTATGACTACAAAGATACTAGCAGAAGACTCCCACGGCCACCTCCAAAGTGTGATGAGAGCAGGGGCATTCTGACAGCCCTGTAAATCAGTACACTGGAATAAATATTAAGTCTTCCATAGCAAACCAGAGTAAGCCCTGGTAGTGCAAAGATACCGTAAGAATCCTAGATGCTGTCAGTGTGGGTCGGGTGTTTATAAGCCCTGTGTCAGCACAGACGGGGCAGCCCCAAGCAGAGCTGTCAGTGCTCTGCACCAGCTCCCCGGCACTGTGGCTTTGCCTGGGTGCACCATCCTTGGGCACTGCCCAGGAGCTGCCAAACCACTTCAAAAGCCAAAGCGGGGTCAGGATGCCACAGAGCACTGCTTTGGCACCGCTGTGCCCCAGTGATGTCCCCTCTCAGGACAGAAACGCCCTCTCTGCCAAACCACCTCCTGCATCCCTGCAGCTCTGGCACCACTCATTTTCAGCCCAGCCAGTGCACACTGACTGGAGCTAATTCCCTGTATGTGTTTTCCCCAGGACAAGCCCAGCAGTTGTATTTGTGTGTGTGTGGCATATCAGGTTTCAGGGGGGCAGCATTGCTACACCCCTTCCCCAGCACAGATTTGGAAGTGTTGAACAGGCAGCCATGGAAGCACCCAGCAATGGGCAGGACACGAGTGCTAAACCAGCCATGCACACACACAAATAAATTCTTTAACATCAGACAGTAGACTATAAAACAAAACTATAAGACCATATCATGGCACATGAAGGGAAATTCATTCTGCTGCTAATGCCCGTAACATCCCTACTGCGAGTAATGGATATCAACAGGAGAACAGACATCCGAGAGTGCTAAAACGTGCACTGGTTTTCTTCTAAGCTTGCGCTGGGCACACTACTTAAAATACAGAATTGCCAAGTATTGCCTCAACCCTCAAGCTGATGTAAAATGCCCACGTTTTAATAGTGTGATTAACCGTTTCTGTAAATTACCAGGGTTACAATAAATTCTCAGAAAAAAAACCCTTGATTATTTCTTTGGAGCTATGTTCCAGTTATCCACCAAGTTACATTTCAGCTTAAATAAAAAGCAACTCCTATGATGGGTATCAGATAAGAAGTCAGATTAAATAATACCGGAGATCCTTTCCACCTTTGAAATACATAAACATACGTGTTATTTATGATCAGTGTACCACAGGGACTGGCTGATCCTCCAGAGCTGGAAGAAGAGCCAGATGATCTTCCAAAGGCAAAGGGAGAAAAGCCAGTTAAGTTTCCCAGCCAGAGAAATGATTTATGGATAAGAGCATTTTCTAACTTTGACTTCTTCAGCAAGGAGACCATACACACATGTCTTGCTGTTCAAAGGACATCTTGTGTGTATGAGCAAATTTGTCCAAATCGTTTTGGCTCTGGCCGTAGTAGTATGTTTAGTACACCATTTCCAGATGTGTTCTGTATCCCAGTCAGTCCGACTGCTGCCTCAAGCCAAGAGAGTTACATAAGCTGCAAAGCTTAATTGGATTATTTAGCCCAAATCGTTGGCCGAGAGGCAGCAGGACCAGGGAACTGGCCGGGCAGCCTGGGCAGGGCTCGCACCGCCGGCTTCGGGGAAAGCGAGGGAGCACGAGCCAGCAAATAAAGAGTTCATAAAGCAAGACTGGCCTCCCCACCTCCCTCGAATGTTTTCTTATGCCTCCCATCCATTTTGCACAGGGCGTATTAGCTGGTATTTTAGTAGAGGTATGTTTTCCTATTTTAGCAATAAATAAAAAGGGAATGCAGCAAGCATTTAGAAGACACGAGCATTTCCTCTCTGCGTTAATAAGCATTTCCTGACCATGCAGCTCCACAACATGGGATAACACATCCAGCAACTTAATTTTCCCATAATAATATTTTTTTCCCAAACTTTGGCTGTTGCGGCAGCTTATTTTCCATTTAAGGGCATAATCCTGCTTGTGGGATAACCCATCCAGCAGATCTTCACAGATGTAATTATTAGGGCAAAGTCCTAAAAAAGAAAAGTGTTGCAACTATTCTTGGGAAGAAACCAGGAAAGAGAAGAGAGAAAAGCTGAAAAGTTTCCAATTGCTGTAGCTGTCAAAGTGTGCCAGAATGACTTAGTTCCTTTTATTTTTAATACAACTGGATAGTTAAGTCAGAAGTTAACAGAAGTATATAAACTCACACTAAACTTTGAGCAGGTTGCCTGCTCCGCTGCTTAAACAAAGGGTACGTGCATGCTTGAGAGCTACTTAAACCTTTGCCATGAGGCCCTGGATGGACTTCCTTTGGCTTCACTACCAATAATAATAATAAAAAAGCTGCCTGGCATCCTTCTGTGCCACTGCTGACAACATTCCCACCGCTCTCCACCAGGCAAAGTGCCATGGATAAATTCACAGATTAAAACAACTGGAGCAGTACAACAGGCAGGGATGTGCTCAGTTCTGCTGGAAACGGCTACGCAAACACTGCAAATCACATGCACCGCTCGGGGAGAGAAGACACCTCTCACCCACCCCAGCTCTGGTCCCCACACAACAACCCCCCGAAATCCCGGGCTGCGAAGCTCTGCCGCCTGCATCCATGCTGCAATTCATTATGAATATTGCCATGAATGAGAAGCTTCGATTACTGTGGCGTACAGAGTAATAGTAAACGGCAGTGGTGACCAAAAAGCTATTTACAGAAGGATTCTCTGCTATGATCCCGTGATTACTAGTTATGGAATTTTTTCAAAAAAAAGGAATCCAAAGAAAGATTTCTACAGGGCACAGCGAGCCATACAATTTGTGCTGTGCTTGGACTTCGTAAATCAAAATCCAAGTGACGTTTACAGCACTCTAGTTATTCCTTAAACTTTGTTTTTCTTTACTGCGTGCATTTTATGCCCTCAGCGAGCTGCAGCGTCGAGCTCTGTGTGACCGATGGGAAGCTGAAAGTCAGCACAGCCTGGCTGGGCAAACCGGCCTCACCCCACCCCGTTATCTGCATTAAGAGCTTCAACAAATTTGTGTAATACCCGGCATTATAGAAATGGATTTCCAACCAGAAGAGCAGTTGGCAGGATTAAACAAGTAGAAAAGCACATGCACATAAAAAACTCAGGAGGTCTGCACACGAGCTAACGGAGCAAGCAGAGAATAACTGGGTATGCTCCCTGGGCGTGGGGACTGCTTCCTTCACAGCAGACACTAACGTCTCATTGCGGGAGAAACAAATACAATAAAGATGAATATTCCATCTTCCCCGTCTACATTTTAAGTGTGAAGCCAATACAAATTCTCAGGTTATATTTCACAAAAATAGCTATTCAAAAAAACCCAACAAAACTGCTGGCAGCGCAGCAAAGCAAATTTCATTTGAAAGATGAATCCTACATTCTTCATAGGCAGATGTGAAAATATATCAGGCTTTATCATAATATCCCCTCCCAGAAGCAAAAGAAACCACAGAGTAAATTAACAACAAAAGAGTTGTTTGTTTTGCCCTTCTCCCCCTATATTGGTTAACTCAATAACAGACAAAATTACTAGCAAACCAGCAGTTACTGCATCTTATAAATAGATGCTACACACCTTCCCTGCACCATGGTGCTCTGCAAAGTCAATATGGAACCGACACAGCTCTTGGGATCATCAGTAAAACACTTGGCTGGTGAAACTACACGGATGCTGCAATTACTGTCATCACAAAATGACCATTCAGTTCCACTTCTCCACCGAGGCAAGACCGTACCAACCCTCCGCTAACAAACGTCGCCTTGTCAGGGTGTCTGGGCACGAAGGCGCCTGACACCAGCCAGCAGCTGCCAGAAGAAGATTGCTGGCAATTTAAGGACATGCTTAACGCTGAGCTGGACCAGGAGGCTGTAGCATCACCACTTCCAGCTGATAAAGGGCAGGCTCAATTTACCTCCAGAGTTTTGTGAAAAGCCTCACAAGCCGACATGTGAAATGGTCTTCACACTGCCCTTTGGTGCAGGATTATAAATCTAGATCAGCATTGTCTTCCTGCCTGCAGGAAGAACATCACGCTGAAGGAGAATCATCCATCTCTTACCAGGATGGGGACCAAAGGAAGAAGCAGCATCTATAATCAATGAAATCCCAGCTTAGTCTGAGCCAGCCCATCCTTGCAAAGAACATCCCTTGGTTGCTTCCCCAGACAAACTGAAACTCCCTGCATGTGCAGAAGGTGTTGAAAATGGAGTGCAAAGACATGTGCTGTACCCAGGAGTGTGCTGCACGCTTCAACACTAAAACCTGTGGCTCTATTCACTTCTGCACCTGCAGTTCTCACCTACCCCTACAGCTGGGAAGGGGATGGATTTGGGGATGGGATCATAGTCACAGGAGCGGGGATTGTCCCAGGCAGCAGCAGCACCAGGGCACTGAGGGTGGCTGCCAGTCTTGTGCCTCTTGCGATCTCAGGAAGACCTTTCTGGACTCAAAATATTTTTATTTAGGACAAAATTATTAATTTTTAGTAGTAACTTTAGCTTAAAAAAAGATATTAAGTAGCCAACCCCTTTTACCCCACTAACCGGGGGGACAATATATAAAAGAAACATGGTCCATGGCAATGCTTTCGTGATGCCTCAGCCAAGGCAGGAGTAAGCTCGGCGATGACCGGAGGAGCAGGGCAGTGCCAGGGTGGCAGCTCCTGAGATTTGTAGCTTGGGCCAAACCCCGACTGCAAACTCTAGAAACCTGCTGGCCTACAGCCTCTTGGATTCAAACACTGGAGGCAAACCCACACCAAAAAGCACCTGTTTCCATGGATCGTAGTTTGGAAGAAGAGCTTTGGCTTTTGGGATTGTTTATTTTTTTTTAAGTTGGTTTACCATGTATTTATTCCATCTATAATCTCCCTTCACCCTGCATCTCCATTTTGAATTATTTATCATCAGGTATCACGTTCATTTGCATACTTTATGAGGTGCAAAACAAATTATTAGTCATTACATATTAGACTTTCCCAAACCATCTGTGCCAGGCTCTGCAGCAGTTTTGCTTTGGTTTTCTGTAATACTTGGGGGTGGAAATCCAAGGAGAGAATATAGGATTTGCTGGAAACAGAGTAAAATAGTCCACATGCTGGCTGACAGCAAAGCCTTATTACTCTGTTACAGCCGTGCTCCGCAAGGAACACGCAGGCTATCATCTTTGGTGTAATTTAACCAGCGATACAAATTGCAAGCAGTATTATTTCAAAGACCCTTATTTATTGATTAGAAACAAAGTCCTTATCTTCTTCCTGCTCCCTCCTTGAGTCGTGCTGATTGCACACAATAGAGAGCTATCACTTAAAGAGCCAATTAAGTCAGCTCCTGAAAGGTAATTGAATAGCTGAAATTCTTAGTGCAATATTATACTGCATTATCTTGATTGCAACAAAGAAACAAAGCAGTCAAAGCAACAAAAATTAGAGAATGAGGCACTTGCCATAGGTAGGAATAAAGAAACGATGGTCCCATTACCCAAAATAAAAAAAAAAAATAAAGATTATTTTCTTCTGTAGTTACTTCTGACCTTTGCTAGAGGTGTGAGAAGGAAAAAACAGCTTTGGTCTTGTTTATTTTCTGCACTTGGCAGGACTTTATGAGGGATCGGCTGAGGTGCTGACTGGGCACAGAGAATGGGGTCGGCCACGGTGCCTCCACCACGTCCCTCCCCAGGGGGAACCCAAGGTCTGGGCATCCCGGACTCGCACGAAAGCTTTGACTAAAGCATTTCTTGTGGCTGGGGCTTTATGAAGATAACACCTTCTGTACGGATTCACTCCTGGAGGAGTTCGTCCGGTCCTCTGGCAGAGCCATCAACAGACCTTCTCTCTTCTGCCCTCCTGGATACCTTCAAAGTACCCAGAGGACTTTAGATCACCATAACCAAACAGGGCTAAACCGAGACTAAGAGTTTGAAACCTGTCGGGAAGAAGGACATAGCTCCAGTCCCTTAGAAAAACCCAGCTTAAACAAACAAACAAAACAAAGAGAGAGAGACGGAAATTGATTGTAAGCCTGCAAATACTCAGAAGTTATGTAAAATCACTCATTTAAATGCAGTAGAAAAAAACACATCACAAACTGAGAGCAGAGCCCTCAGGAACTTGAAGACACCGCTGTACATAGTCAAAATTCATCATCAGTTTCCGAGGAACTACACAAAGTCACAGCACTCAGGCTACAAAGCATTTACATGGGCACATAAAAAGGAAGATTTTTCCAAAATAGGAAAAGAGTGATCACTAAACATAAAATCTCCCTCTTTCTTCTGTGCTGACATCAGACTCTGGTGTGACCTACCACCCCCATCCTCCTGCCCCTTCATCCACCTGGGTTTCAACAGCAGCAGAGCCAATCCACCCAACCTCAGAGTAAATGAATGGCCAACTGCTGCTTTCCTGGAGCTGCTTTGGCACCATCCGCCTCCCCACATGCATATTTTGTCTGGCACAAGGAGTTTTGCTGAAGCACATTCAGCTGAGTGGGGCGAGATGCTGCAGCATCTCAGCCCCAGGGACATGGATGCTTTCTCCATATGTCCCCCCAGCTGCTACCGCAGCGCTCGAGGGCCCTGTCCCAAACCCACAGACTTGCCATCCCAGTACAAGCACAGACCTGGAGCAACCCAATAAACGACATTTCTCTGCCAGCAAATGTGCCAGCAGAGGAATGCAAACCCACCCTCCCTTCTGTAGACATGGCTTCTGTGTCTGGAGGGCTGCAGGAGGGATGGTAAGAGGGGGGTTGCAAAGGGATTTATGCACCTTGCAGGTTGGGAATCCCTCCTGTGCCTTGATTTCCCACCTGTGAAGTGGGCTGAATGATACCCACCCAACTTTGTAGAAGGCTTTGCTTTTAATCAAGCCATGTCTAGGAGTCCAGTGCCACCACCCTCACCGTGCTGCTCTGGAGCATCGGGACCTGCCAGTCTGAACCAAAACATCCATTAATCCATTCAGAATTTGGCAGTGACATGTCACTAACCCCTGAAATACACGTGGTACCAACATTTTCCACCGCACACCAGAAATACAGCATTAGCACACACCACTGAGTCCTGCTCAAACTTCTGCCTTATTCCTTTCTTTGTCAGTTGCTCCTCAGTTTATTTGGCAATTATTTCTGCAATTCCCACTGAAAGACGGGACACAATTTAAATAACTCGAACAGTCTTTACCCAAAAGAAGCCAGAAGGAAGTCTAGGCACTCAAATATACCCCAAGAGTCCCAGTCCTCAGACAGTGCTCCATAAAATGGAAGCTTCAGTTTTTCGTAATTCAGCAGACTGAAAGCTCATCAAATACAGCAAAGCACCAGCCTCCCTCTGGTCGGTCTATACTTGAGACTTGTTATATCTTTTCAAAAGCTCTATTTAGTTACACAATCAAAAAATCCTTAAGGACTATATCTAGAACAGCGCTAAAAGTTGTTTGTACTTTCCCTGAGAGCTTACAGCAACTCATTGGATGGAGGAGCCAAGAGAACAAATATTTCACGGAGCAGCCACTGCACATAAATTTTGCCCCCGACAAGATGCACCATGAATACAATTACATCCTCACATCAACTACTAGTACACTCCAGAAACACTATTCATGGAAAACAAATAAATAAACAAACCAACATAAGCTTGAAATAATGACTTATTTGACATTCTAGCAAGCCACTTCACCTTATAATCATTATTTCCTGAGACACGTTGTGCAGCTTCGTATTCCAATAACACCGTCGTGTAACCGCACAGGTACAAGGGAAGTGTACAAATCATGTCTCGCAAAACAACTGTTGGCAAAGAGCAGGATTTGTGTATTCATCGCTCACCACTGAACAGTTACATACATTTTAATTCTGACCTCAAACACAATTTGGACGACAGCAGACGTTTCCTATTGCGCAGGCTTCCTTCGGATCAGAGTTAATACACTTTGAACATGGCAGCAATGAAGAAAGGGATTTAAACAAATATTTTCTGATTTCTCTCTAAGCTTGATACTACAGAGGTAAAAATGAGGGAGTACTAAACTGAACAGCTAAACCTGCCTCACCCAGGCCTGGCTCTGAATTCAGACCAGCCCGGCAAGCCTGCACTCCTCTGCCACCAATGACACCAGCCTGTGTTGAAAAGAAATTAAATTGTTTTAATTAGGTTCCTCTGGATGTACCCTGATGTAACCAAGAGGAGAATATGCCTCTCGTTTTAGGCTGCTTAAGTTCCACCCAAAAAGGGGGCACGCTCCTCTGCAAAACGCTTCTTCCTCCCTCCTTGTTACCCTCAGCATCTTCCTCCTGTTACTCTACATTAATAAGCAGATCATTATTTCCCCAGCCACAATCAAAACCTTCCATAAGATAAGATGCAACTGCAACTTTACATTCACATAGCTGCCCACGGTGAAGAGCCCTGAAATGCTCTCAAGAAGTTGTATGCACAGAGATCATCTCTCCAGCTATCAGCAGAATGGGCTTGGGAAGTGACAGCTGCTTAAATAGTGCACACGCAGCAGAGCAGTTTAAGGGGAAAAGAAATACTATCAATAATTGAAACCGCAGCAAGAAATGTAGGCAGAGCAGAGGGAAAAAGAGCATTTCAGAAGAAGCTGGCAGCAGGAAAAGAGAAAAGGGCTTCTCCTGGAAGCCAAACTGAACAAGAGTGCACACACAAATAAACCCACACCTTCTCACCTGTGCGCTACATCACACACCAGCAGACAAAAGACATTTTTGACCTTTTCTGCACTGTCTGGCAATCCAAATTTTATGCAGGTACAAGTCCTCTCTTGCCAACATCTTCCCCTTTCATCCTCTCTAATGAATCTGTAAGTCTGATGCAAATGACCCCCACGCTCATCCCTGGCACTGCGGTAATCTTGGCCACCGAACGATGCTGATGAATAGATGTGAATGACCAATTCTGCCACGGACGACTGCCGCACCTACACAGACCCACTTCTCCTAGCCCAGCCTTCCACGGTGAAGCTGTGCGGAGGGCTTCCCTGTGCTCCCAGCACATCCAGGGCATGCCAGAGAGGATCCTGCTCTTGGCCAGGGCTTCTGAGCACCATGGGGTCACCATCAAGGGTAGCTGCAGAAACAACCACCTTTGGTTTGAAGACTTTAAGAATAATTAACCAGTGCTCTGGAACAACAGATGAGTGCTTGAAGTTTCAATCCCAGCAGTAAAACACCTCCTTTGATGATCAGAGCTGCTCTGAAGGGCTAAAGGTCGTCATTTTGCCTGACCTTTAACTATTACAGCAATACTTCCTGACCTGCATTTTAGAAGTTATGAACCAAAGCCCAGACACGCAGGCTAAACAATCTGTCACTGTCTTGACAGATTTCCAAAGAGATGTGAAATACCTGCCTTTCTCAAGTGACCCACATGATACACACACAGAGCTCCGCAGGCATCCAGAAAAACACACCATTTCTCTCTGGGTACAACTCACCCAAGCAAGAGATGGCTTATTATGCTTTATAGAAGTAGCACTTGGCATAACAGCTCCAGCCACCACTTGGTCACAGCACTGGGTTGAGGATAGGATACTTCAACTTGCAACCTAGCTAACCAGACACCTTTAATGAGGAGCAGGTAATGAGATTTCTTAGTGAGCCATTCATTCAAAGGGCATGCAGTGATATCAAGAACCAGGTAAAAATCCCCATTAAGATCTCTGTAAGCCAAGAGCATGTAGGAGAGCTGGTGTTCTCAGAGATATGGTGGATATCTTGCCTTACATTGCAGTTGATCGATTTTTAGGGGTCAACTGCCAGATCTCACCAGACTTCTCTTGCAGAATACCAGTGGTATTAGGGCAAAAGCCTGTGGAGGCACCACTGTTAAAGTTCAGCACTGTTCCTAGAGCCACAGGGCTGGTAACTGTGACCAGGAGATTAAGAAACCCTGATACTGACCCTTCTGTGTGAGCAAGTCAGTTTAAGAGCTGCTGTTCAAGAAGCATGTCACCAAGATGAAAGGTGACCACAGCTGCTAAAGGTGACTAATTTCTTAAAGAGCCTTCCAGGGAGAGCACGGATCCCACATAGAGATAAGGCAAGAGCCTTATCTGGATGTGCCTAATCGCACACCAGACACTCTTGCAGCCTACCTGTCCCAAATCCAAGCTTGGTATGGGAGAGCTGCACTTCAAGCACCTCTGAGGACATCCTCCAGGTGGGACAGGCAACTGACAGCTCATGGTGGTGTGAATGGCAAATCTGGTATCAAGAGCAACTTCCCATCCACAGCAAAAATAGACATATCAGCTCCTTGGATCTCAGTGCAAGACTGGCCCTTGTAAACCCTCTGTGCCACACGAAGGAGGATGGAAATCCAAGTCCAACTTGGACAGGACAGCATTTCTTGTTTGACTTCTCAATCAAAAGAAGCAAGCCCTTCTGAACTTCCAAAATACATCTGAACCTTAAGTGTACTGCTGTGCCAGCAAGAAAAGATGGGAACCTTGTGATTCGAGAGGGTTTGTTCCTGAGAAGCCACATTTGGGCACTCTCCACATGGCGATGATGGGGTCTTTCCCCAACAAGACAGCCGTGCACAGCCTCTGTCCTCCAGCGTGCCAAGGGACGGTGCTCACCGCCCGTCCTCCTCTTCCAGCTGGAGGATGGCTCATGGGCAGCTGTCCCAGCTCGAGTCCCCAGACCTGGCTCCTGTCAGCGGATGCACAGCCGGGCTCACCAAAGGATGCTGCAGCCGGTGCAGGCATGTGTAAAGCTGAATAGAAACAACCCTCTGACAGCTGCCAAATGCAGCTGCCTGCAGCTGATGGAGGATAATGAAAAACCAGCTGCTTGTTAGAAGTGCATTTCTGTCACCCTCACCTCCAAACAGCAGATTTCCTCTGACCATGGGGCCGTAGAGAATAGAGATCCCGTAAGGCAGATCTTTGAATGCTGCTAACTGATCTAACCCCATCCAAATGTCACGGTTGCTGTCGATACAAAGCTGTTCCTTTCTCTTCCTGCCATCCTTCACTTCATCCATGGGACATCCATTAGGTTCAAACACAAAGGCAGCAAAGAGCCTACAACAAGAGCCTCATTAACTGCCTGTACCACTGGATTTGTTTTGAAGCGCAGTGCCGTCCCGCACTGCAAGGCAGAGCTCTTGCTGGGGCAAAAAATGGATCCAATTAAAAAGTATCAAGGTATGCAAGATACTATAAGCAGATCTTCTGTCAGACTTAAACCAACAGCACTACCAGCTGTAAAAGGGGAAAAAAAGCCCAGGAAGTCTCCCAAAACAGCAGACCAAGTGAAAAAATAAAAGGATGAATGAGGTTTCAAATTCACCCTGGGGAAAATGTGTGTCACATCTTTAACCAGCTGTAGAGAGGGGGAAAAAAAGAAACATGACAGCATAGGCTAGAAATCGGATTTTTTAGGACCAACCAGGTAGATAAAAGATAGATGATCACCAAGTGATGATGGCTATTTCGGAATCAGCAAACTTCTGAAAATGTCTAGTCAGCTTTAGCATTTCATACACCAGTGTCCACACAAGGGTACTCTCCTGAAAGGACAGGATTTAATGCAGTCAAGATAATTATCTAGATCCTTCTTTATCCCATTAGTGGTTTTCATTCGCATCCTGGAACACCATAAGCGGATTGTTCAAGAATTACTTGCCAACCGCTGTTTCAATCCCGATTGGAATTATCTTTATACCTTGGTATGAAGAAAAGAGATTACATCCCTGCCAGGGCTTGTTGCAATGCCCTCTTTTCTGAGGCTCCTTTTATCATTTTCATTCTGCAAGGTGATGAAAAGAATCAGAAAACAATTGTCACGGACACAATTTTGCCTTCTCCTGCTCTTCCCTCTCCACGTGTGCATTCAGGAGGAGGAGGAGACGCTCTTCCTGCCGCATCCCCTGCGGGAGATGCACCACTGCACCTGCACGGGGATGAAGCTCAACGGGACTTAGTCATCAAATTACCCAAAAATGCTCCCAGCTCCCTTTTGTGCCACAATCCACTAATAAAACAACAAGGATGAAACTGTTAAAACCAATTAAACTAATCACTTGATGCAAGAGAAAGAAGTGGGATTCGCTGCACTAGAGATCCCAGGGGCATATGCTAAATGTCGTGTTCCATGCTCTCCAATAATATACGTCACTATGCAAGCTCCGATGGAGATAAAGCCAACATCACTTGAACAGCCAACACAATCCCTTGCTTCAAGGCCTAAAACAACAAGAAGACAAAACGCCCCTCCTAGCCACTCTAACTGCCTGCCAGGCTTTGTATTAGAGGAAGAATTACATCTCCTTCCAGGTGCGGCCAGGACACGGCTCATCTCCCCATGGGCACCTGAGAGTCTGTCCAGCAGTGAGGAAAGATGCCTGGACAGCAGAAAAACTATCCCTCCTCCTTACAGAAACATAAGGAGGTAGGTATTCAGACCCAACAGGAATAGGAATCCATGTATTTTTTTAAAAAGCATACTTTACAGCTGTGTAATGAGATCCGTAGGAGAGTTATCTTTATAAACAAGCTATTAAAAGGGGAAGGAGGGACACAATAATAGCAGGTGCCAATTATTCAGCTCCCAGCAGAGACTTTCCAATTTCTCACCTTCCCCCAAAGCAAGATGTGCCGCTGTATGGCAGCACAGTCACTTGCAAGTGTAACACCCCTTCAGAGTGCTGCTTCTCTCCTACAAAGCAACGCTGCATTGCTGCCTTGACACCACCGCAGAGGGGCAGCCCATTTCCCCACCAACCCTGCACCAGAGTCGAGACCAACACAGCACGAAATTATTGTAATTTGGGAAGAGTGAAACAGCAGAAAGTAAATAAAATTATGTTTTTGTTTGACTGCAGAATCTGGCCACTCCTCCTGCCAACAGACAAATTTGTGAGCTAATTGCGACAGCCAGGTTTGCGTCTCTGCAAAATATCTGCTTAGTTTCAGGAACAAACCACCGGTAATGATTTTGTTATTTTAAGACAGCAGCATAGCTTCAGACAGTAAATGTCCACATTGCGAACGGAGCCATCAGAGAGATTCCATCCTTTGAGGCAAGCGCACCGAGGTAATGATTAATATTACAAAAGTAATCTAAGCCTTTAAAATCATTATTTCCAAAATCAGCAAATAATTACTAAGGCCTTCAGCAATCAATACCCAAGATAAATAGACAATTAAATTGCAAGAGAAACAGAAGAAAGTAGTTAATATTTGCCAAACACAAGCCAAATACACTTTTTCATGGTAACCAAATACTTCCAGTAAATAGATATTTGAGCTCAGTGGAGAGGCACTTTCAGAAAGTAATAAATTAATCTAATAAAACAGACAGACAGGGTGGAACCAGACATTAACGAAACACAAACTGATCTATACGGAGCCAACCCACAATCCATGTCCTGATTATGTTCATCCACCATTCTGGGTCCTTACCTCCCCCACCCAGGTCAGCTCTTTAGCTCCGGGAAAACAGCGTTTCATGGAGCTTCACTGGCACGACCAAGCAGAGAATTCCAGCCATCAAATGACGAAGTTTGGGCTCAGCTAGAATTTGCATTTCCAATTTTTTTTCTAAATACCTCTTGCTCCTCAAAGACAGCAAATTAATCTGCCTCTAAACGTGACTCTTGCTTTGCCTTGCGTTTGGTTTCAGCTCCATCCGTGAGGTGCAGGATGAGCTCTCGCTGCTGGGCAGCACCAGCTGCCCTGTGCGAGTGTCCCCACAGCACGTCCCCACCCTGGAACTGGGGTGGTTTGTCCTGGGGGGCTGTGCCCTGTCCTGCCATCGCTCCTGGGACACCAAGGGACTCGGAGCAACCCCTGGCACCCAGTGCAAGGACCCGCACTGTGTCCTCCCCCAGGCAGCCCAACCTTTACCAGCTTCTACCCAAAACCATTGCTTGGAGTCACTGAAGCCACATGATTAGGTGAGCATCTGGTAAAGTTCCTCAAACAGCGGATAACGTGAACTGGACAAGAGACATGTGAGAAGATGTCCATCCTGGTCATTTTCTGCATCATCAAAGGAAGAAGAAAGAGAGGAAAATGAGGGAAATAGAAGACAAAGAGAAAAGATATCAAAGTCAGCTCTGGAGAGAGCACAATGAGAGATGGCACGGAAACGGAATACTTTAAACACAAAAGGCAAGATCAAATAAAAGCAAAATATCACAGTCTAGGCACAGAGAGGAGGGAGGGGAGACCACCACACAGTTTTCACCAGCTTTAATTGAATAATTTATTTGTCAGGTACTTGTCTGTGGCAATGGCTGAATCTGAAAGTCCAACATCCTCCAGGTCCATCCATCCATCCATCAGGAAACCCATACTGTTCACATCCAGCATGAGGACGTGCTGTGGGGACACCGCACAGCAGCTCTGCTCCCCAGAGCACCCGTATTTGGGGCGGAATACAGCAATTTAGTCCTCACTCAGAAACTTCTCCAGCTTCTTCTGTATGAAGCTCTTGGCACTGGCAAGGTTAGTGTTGCTACTATCCTTTCACTAAAACAGGCTATACAAACATGCAGTGCCATTATACTTATCTTAAGTAGCTCATATCTCAGTATTGGAAGGGTTTGTTTGATTATTTACAAGGGCTTTTAAAGCCTACACAACTTTTTTTGGTACCACAGGCCTCCTATCTAATCCATTAAATTCCTTTGAGCAGCGGCAACACATAGAGGATTTATTGCAATGTATGTACAAGTAGCAAGTGACAAAAATAGGTCTCCAGGTTAAACCTTATTTCCAGAAAGCCTTCGCCATTAAAGGGAGCGAAGAAAAACCTCTGCGCTCTAAGGCAGTCTTGAAAATGTGATCAGAATGGTCTAAAACTCATGGAGGAATAGGTGTGGACCAGGCAGTGGCACTGACACAAGCCAACTCATGCTCTTGCCCCAGTTCAGCATCCATCCCACTACCAACAAGTCCTAAACCATCAGTACAAAAACTACAGTTACAAGTAAATGGACACTGCAACACAACAACACTCATAATGAAAATAAAAGACAGGTGGAGATTAATTTTTGCACAGAAGCTTCTTTAAAGCCTAATGATTTACATTTTAATATTCCTGCTGTCCACTTTAATATCAGCATAAATGAAAATATCTTGCACAAATGTGTCTAGTCACTTCAAAATACAGATTAAGGTTTAGGTAAGTATTTCTCCTGTGTATAGCACAAGAGGGCAGGAATATTTAAGCATCACGGTAGTCACGCCAAGGCAGGGCAGGCAGGAGGGAAGATGGAGTTATGGAGCTGTCTCTGTGCTTCAGAAACGCATCCACGCTAATGCGCGGATCCTGGAGACTCGCATGTGGCTTGACTTTGGGACAAAAGCAGCAGAAGCAGCCAGTGCCACAATTAACACAGAAAGAGATGATTTAAAACAGAAATCTGCCCTTCCCAGATTTTCTTGCTTTGCAAGAAAAGCTTGATGTGAGCTTGAAAACAAACCCAAGAAGGGCATCGCTGAATAAAAAGCCCGCTACCCTTCAAGTCACATAACAAAGGCAGAAAAACATGCATTTCCCTCCATCAAAGACAACGGTCCTCTCCCTGAAGCAGGAAGCCGTTAGGCAGATGCTTCATTGGCACGCCTCAAAAAGCTTTTCCTCCTATCAACATTCACCTGCCAGCCCCCCCAAAGCCCTTTCCTTATTTTAATAGTTTCCATAATCCTTTAATTTGACCAGTGACTTCTGCCGCCACAGCAGCCCTCTCCAACCACCGAGCTCCACGGAGCTACACCAGCCTCTTGAGCTTCATCTCATGGAAAATAAAACATCAAAATTACAACTGGCATGATAATGATATGGAAAATCTTCATGTGAAACATAAAGCTTCATCTCCAAACACTTTCAGGCAGGTGGCTTGGCCCCAACCCTGCAAAGGTCTCCTGCAAAGCGCTGGGGGATGGGGATCCCTGCGCCAAGCCAGACAGCCCAGGATGGATATTTGTTCATGTTTCTTTACACTATGAACTGAGAAAGTGGTACTTTGGGAACTGGTTTGGGTTTTGTGAACAGACAACCGCAGATAAGCTGAGCCTACCCGCAGGAGCCTGCTAGCAGCCTTGCCCAATCTATTGTCAAAGCAACTTCTCCATCACTTAGCAGCTTCAAAGCTTTCTGGAGATGACTGGCAGCTTCGCTTAAACCAGCTAGCTATAGATGTGTTTTACATTAAACACTAAGTGAATAATCAATGAACATTCAGGATATAAGCACAAATCAATTATTTGTTTAAGATGAATCAAAGGGAATCACAAACTAGACAGGGTTTTGTTCTGTAACAGAAGTGAACCAAGAGAAGTACTTGATTTGTGTTTTTTGACCTGCTCTGCCCGCTCCTCTCCTACACACTAACTCAATCCCTGCTGTCACAGAACCGCATCTGCGTCCTCCAAACCCCTGTGACAAGAGACGTCACTGTCCCCAGAGACTAGATGGGAACAGAGGCGTGAAACCAGCCGACTGACTTTCCCGAGAGTGGGAGGGACACGGCATAGCAAGGACCCAAATCCAAGTCTCCTGCGTGGGGGAGCACTGTCCCGGTTCGGAGAAAGCCTTTTTCCACTTGCAGTAACTTCAGCTCCACCACACACTGCAGCTCTGATCGCAGCAAGGGGACACGGACAAGTGCACGTGCAGTACAAGCAAGAGCCCAGCTTAAAGACCTGACAAAACCAGCTAAGAAATAAAAACAGAAGTACAGGTGACTCCAGAGAATGAAAGATGTATTTTGCTAAATGCATATCAATAGATTGTATAGTGTCCCTCGCTCTTGGGATGAATTTGGTCAAATCATATGCAGGATAGTTTTACAAATGCTGCTGCATTCCAGCCACCAATTACACACAATGCCTGCTGAGTGTCACACAGGCCAAGTAAAAGCTCTCAGAAATGCTCCTGCACATCTTTTTATTTGCCATGCATTTTAATGACAGACTTCCAAACTTTATGGTTCCTCAGCCAGGTCCCTGCCTGCACGTCCTCAGCCATCAGAAGCACATGCTGGGTCTATTACCAGCATCTCTTCTCCTAGTAAATATTTCCAGGGGTTGCAGTGAAATGAGCCCAGCTCAGGCCATGGCTTTCACTCTCACCCATCCAGCTGCAGCCTGTGCCCAAGACCTCCAAGAAACTGCAAAAACCTCAAGTCAAGCTGGCGCAGGTAACAGACGTGAAAAAGCAGCGGGAACCCCCAGGTGCCGCAAGACACAGGTTGTATTTAGCAATATCAGAAGCTATGACTCTGCTGCTGCTAGAGCGGATTAGCGTTCACGGCTTTTACGCATTACATAAGGAGACTTTGTAAACACGCTCAGAGGAACTTCCCTCCGGGACAAAGTCTGCTTCCCACAAAGGACACCCCAAGCGAGCGGAGCATCCTGCTGTGCACGGCACTGAACAAGCAATATTTCTCTATGGAGATGCTGCCTGAGGTTGCCCGGCTGCAATGGGCACCAGAGCAACGTCCCTGCTGCAGCTGGAGCCCCGCAATCACCAACACCCCGGCATCGCGCTCCCCACCACCTTCACAAGTCCAGGGAGAGACCCTGCGCTCAAACCTGCACCGAGATACCTGCCCGGGATGGGCAGCGAGTCCTTCAAGGAGCTGTGCACATTGAGTCTGAAGCGCTTGCACAGCAGCCATGGGAAAAACAGCTCCCACAGGATGAGCATCTAAAATACCACACGGTCAAAATGATGTTAGGGCTGTGAAGCCACTATGCAAAGAGCAACCACACTTTGCAGGCAAATCTATAGGTATGGAGGTGCCCATAGCTGCGGTTTACAATGGAAATCTGGAGCTGTCTGGCATTGGTTAACTATAAATCATCAAAATTTGAGGTGGGAAAAAACCTGCTGGGAGAAACCTGCACAGGCAGTGTGGGTACAGAGCCCACCCCAAGCTACACAGCTGTACCCAATCCCAAGCTCAAAACTCAGCTCTTCCAAGGGGTAGCACATTGGGAGCCTCCTACAAGGTTCACACAGGTTTAGAATTTCCTATTTAATAAAAAACCCAAACACTTAAAAACCAAATATCCTGCAGCATTTTTGGCTCTGGAGTAGGCTGCAAAGGGAAAAGAGAAGGGCTGGAAAGACAGTACATTGCTGGTCAATCAGTCAAGATAAGAACAAACATTATGGATAAGAACTGAACAGTTTTCATCATTGGAAAGGAAAAAAAACACAGTTCAATTGAAAGTAGGTTAAATTGTTTGCCTTCATCCCACCTGCACCTGTGACTTATCTAAAGTCATGAAAGCTGCTCGTTTTTACTGAGCCCTCAGTAAAACACCCCCTATAACCCCCACACTGGACACCCTACTGGCCAACCCTGCCCATGCCTTCCCAAAGGCTTGATCTGCAGGTCGCCCACCACAGTTAAACCCTACAGGTCCACCTTATGACAGCAGGTTACAGAAGAGCTTCTTCCAAGGCAGCTGTTGTTTATTGAGAGTTACACCATACCTAAACCTAAAATCAGCAAAGAGAGAATACTGAACGTTGGCCAAGGCGCCCACCACCATGATGCACAGCACATGGTCCCCCTCCAAACCGCCCCATGATGCTGGACATCGGCCACCCGGGTGACGGGTTGTGCTATTTGAGGCTGCCCTTCTCTCCTCCTGCTCCAGCAGATTATTTCAAACCTCATTTATAATTGGAAAGAGGCAGCATCTGGTTTCGCAGACCACGAGGTCAAAACTTTACTAATAACCACAGCACAGCAAAACACCATTAGTGGGTAAACAAACACTGCACTGGTCACAGAAAAGCAGCTATAGAGCTGATTTGACCTGGTTTATTTTCATTCGACTAATTGTTTTGTCCTCACAACACAGAGCAGGAAGACAAACAGGCTCTGCTATGCTTTACAGGTGTTTTAATATCATTTTATTCTCCATCAGATGCAATGCAGACACCTTGCCACCCTCCCCAGAATGCAATGATGTGAGGAGCTTAGGATCACTGGGAATTGTCTCCATGTGCAAACAGGGGATGGCTAATGTTACAGAGGACTGGCAAACACAAAGCCTGTCTTTGAAAAATAAGGGGATGGGGATAAAGAGGATCCAGGAAATTACAGAATAATCAGTTTAATTTCAGTTGAAGTACTTAGAAGATAAAGAGGACTAGAGCAAGAGCTAACCTCTGTTTATCAAGAACAAATCACATCAAACCTATCTGATTTCTTTCTTCGACAGGGTACCAGGGCTTGGAGGAAGGGGAGCAGAAACAAAGATTTCAGAGATCTCTGACAGCGTCTCACAGGACATGCCCATAGGGATGCAGGGGCTGGACTGAGCCACCTTCAGGTGGGTACAGCACTGCTGGGAGGACCACCCCGACCTGGTCATTGCTCTTTCAGCACAGACTGCGGGGACCTCACAGAAGTGGGTTCCAAGAGAATCCATCCCAGATCTGACACCACTCAGTGTTTTCATCCACGACTCAGATGATGGCAGAGAAAACACCCTGATTGCCTTTGAAGGCTACACCAAACTAAGATGGACTGCAAGCCTGTGCGAGGACAAGATCAGAATTCAAAACAAGCCTGACACTTTAGATGAAGCAGTCTGGAAAAAAAAAAAAGACACGGTTCAACAAGGCAAGCGTGAGGTAATGCGGTTTGGTAAGAATAGTTAACCAGACAAATACAAGATGCGGAATGGAAAGCAGGAAAAGTTCTGGAGATGAGTGGCTAAAGGGTCAATGGGAAAAAGCAACAACATCAAAAACCCCAAACCAAACAAACAACACACCCCCCCCAAACAAACAAAAACCCCAACAACAACAAAACTGTGGTAAAAATAAAAAGCAAACACCCTGGGATGTATAAATGGGATCATTATATGTAAAAGACCTGAAGTAATCCCTTATTCTTCAGTGCAAAAATAAGGCAGCAGCTTCAGTCCTGTATCACAGGTTAAGCATCACTCCATGAAGGATGATGGTCCAGAAGAGAGTAACAATTGCAGACCAAGAATACGTGACCTAAAAAGAATGATCAAAGGAACCAGCATGGTTCAATCTATACTGGCAAGGACTAAGGGGAGATACGGTAGTAACTTCCAAATATCTAACAGGCTCCTGCAAAGAAGCAAGGAAGGAACTTTTCTGCCTGCACCCAATAAATGGAAAAAGAAAAGCAATCATGAAACCAAGCAGAAGGAAAAGACATTTTTGTTCAGATCATAAGAAAAATCTAACGGCAAGGCTGTTAAATGTCAAATAGATTGCCCAGGGAGCTCAGGCATCTCTGTCATTGGAGGTTTTTAAGACTGAATACAACAAACATCTGTCAGGAAGAGGCTGGTTATCACCGATCCTGCGTAGGAGCAGGAGATGGACTGAATGACCTCTCAAGGTCTTCTCCAGCTCTGCACTGAATAACAGCCTGATACGTAAATGACCATAATAGCCGGAAACCTGCTGTGCTGACACAGCCCGAGTTACTTGTGACCTGGTGTAGCGACCGCTGTTTGCAAGTGACAATCTGTTGCTGCCAGAGGAAAACAAGTATCTCAGGGACGGTCCTACCAAGAAGGACAGGGACAGTGGTACCCAAGGTTATTATTCTGGCACTTGAAGGAGCAATGTGGAAAAGCTACTAGTTAAAAATGAGTCAAAGGACAACACAGTCCAGATGGTACAAACTACCTAGAGGGGTTTGCCACCCAGGAGTGCCTGACGGCTCAGAGCCCGTGCAGCACTACGTGCTGCTTTCACTTCACTTTACAGGAGGGAGCTGCGAGCAAAGCAACCACCCAGCAGTAACCACAAGAAAGCAGCTCCCCGAGCGCCCCTCTGCCCCCGCACCACTTACCACAGCCTGGCATTTCTGGCTGAAAGTGCACACAGCAACACTTGGTTGTGCAAATATTTTGTCCGGTTAAAATCCTATGAGCAGAAGATAACTGACCCCCCAGTGATACCCCTGTGTTACAAACGCCTGTTATCCCAACCTCTGTGGGAGGCAGCTCTGCTGAGATTTAAACCATGTGAGCGGTACGACTGGAAAGCCCTTCAGCAGATGAATGAGGCAGAAGAGCCCAGGCAGCTGCCTTCCAGGTACCTGCAGCTGACAGGAGATGACACATCCCAGGTGCTCCCACCCCGCTGCCAGGGAAGGGGTGGCTGGGCTGGACGGGCACCTACATGCGCTCATGTCATCCTGCCCATCAGAGCCAATAAACCTTCCTCCGGTGCTGGCCCACCCCTGACACCAGCCTTGCACCACGCACAGGTTGCACCTTGTGACCGTGCGTGGTGTGCCGAGGGATTGCAAAACCATCAATCAGGTCACATCTTACACTCAGCAAAAGCTGCTTCTCACCTGTAGCAGGGAGAGATGCTTGCATGGCAAGTGGGAAGAAAAGGCTGGACGGCTGGACCACCCGCCTTTAACGACTTATAAAATTGCAAGAACTAGAGCTGAGTGACTAGCACAAGTGCGAGAGGTAGCGCACCCATACATAAGACAGATACACAATTCAGAAGCAACTAGCAGAATTGTCCTTCAGGCCAGAATAAATCCTACACACTGCTTTAGTGAACAACAGGATGGGGAAAAGCAACTATTATGTTGTCAGGAAAAGCCAGCAGCGAGCAACTCTGCGGTATCTCTGTGGGATTCCCCTGCAGCACTGGCGGGATGGGGCCCTGCACCCCTGCTTTGCAGCCGCCTACTTGGTACAAAACCAGCACCGATATTCAAGTGCTGAAGCCAGCAGCCCTCACACCCGTCCTACACGCTCTTAAGTTACGGGTCTCAGCATCGAGCCACAAGAGCCGCGCATGGTGCAGGGAGGGCAGGGCTGCTCCTATTTCCCCTCACCTCTAGTTTGCCCTGAGACCCTCCAGCCCAGCGGTTGCCCCGACTGCTGGCATCACCACCTCCGCACGAGGATTTAACCTGCGTGGTTCCCAACGCCCACGAACATTTTCGCCATAAACTTGGGGGTGCAAAGAAGTGCATCCCCAAAGCGAAGCCCAACGCAATCTGGCCAAGACACCAACGCGCCCGCCAGTCCACAGCCCCCCCATCCTCCGCGGGCGCCCAAGGCCACAGCGCGCCCCGGAGACGCGCAGGGACCCCCGGCCCCTCCTGCCTTGCTGGGCACGGGCACGGCCGCACCGGGCGTTCCACGGGTCACGGTCCCACGGAGGCTGGGGCCGGTCTGGGGCGCACAGGATCCCGCCGGGTCCCGATCGTAGAGGATGCCCCGGGTTTCGCAGGATTCCCCCAGCTCCGGATCGCACCGGACGCCCGGGGTTCAGCCGGGCCCGGCTCCCGGAGTCTCCCCCATCTCGACCCCTGGCGGCAGCGCTGCGGCCGTGCCCCAGGCCCCCCCGGCGGAGGCGGCCGAGCCTCCTTACCTTTGTGCCCGCCGAAGGCGCCGTACCAGGAGAGAGAGAGCAGGGCGCACAGGCAGCCGAGCAGCAGCGTGAGCGCCGTGCCGCTGCGGAGCCTCATCGCCTCCTCGCCGGCGGGGGCGGCCGCATGTCCCGGGCGCGGCGCGGCCTCAGCGGCCCCGGGGGCCCCGGTGAGCGCGGAACGGGGCGGAACGGGGCGCTCCCCCGCCCGCAGAGAGCGCCCGCGCCGGGCCGGGCCGCGCCGGGCGGGCGGGCGGGGCTAAAGGGGTGGGGCCAAAGGGGCGTTGCCGCGGGGGCGGGGCCAAAGGGCGTTGCTGAGGGGGCGGGGCCAAGGGCGGGGCGGCAGCGGGCGGAGGGCGCCCCCGTGCGGGGCACCGCGGGGCTGCGGCGGGCCGGGGGAGTGAGAGAGTGTGAGTGTGAGTGTGTGTGTGTGTGTGTGTGTGTGTGTCTGTGTGTGTGTGTGTCTGTGTGTGTGTGTGTCTGTCTGTGTCTGTGTCTGCGTGTGTGTGTGTCTGTGTGTCTGTGTGTGTGTCTGTGTCTGTGTGTGTCTGTGTGTGTGTGTCTGTGTGTGTCTGTGTGTGTCTGTGTGTCTGTGTCTGTGTGTGTCTGTGTGTGTGTGTCTGTGTGTGTCTGTGTGTCTGTGTCTGTGTGTGTGTGTCTGTGTGTGTCTGTGTGTGTCTGTGTGTCTGTGTGTGTCTGTGTGTGTCTGTGTGTGTGTGTCTGTGTGTGCGTCTGTGTGTCTGTGTGTGCACGCATGTGTACGCGCATTCATGAGTTACATATATAAACGTAGATACGTATAGACTTGGTTCGTCCATATATATGTATACACACCTACCTGTGCACATAAATATATCCATACAAAGATACATACACAGCTATGTGTGCCTGCAGGGTCTATGCATGTGTGTATGCCTGTGTGCGCATGCCTGGGTCCATATGTCTCTGTGCATGTGTCTGTCTAGGTCCATATGTCTCAGTGTGTATGTGTGTGCCTTGTTCCATACATCTGCGTGTGGGTGTGTGCACATGCATCTGTATAAGTGCATGGGGCTGTGCATGTCGACCCTCACACGCAGGGTGTGCATGGCCCTGTGTGTTGGCACCTCTCTGCGATGGGATGTATGGAAATGACTCCCATCACCTGGGGTGTGCATGGGTGCCTATGGATGGAGGTGTGTGCTCAGCCCCTGTAGAATCATAAAATCATTTAGGTTGCAAAAGACATTTAAGATCATCAAGTCCAACCATTAACCCAACACTGCCAAGTCCACCACTAAACCATATCCACAAGAACCCCATCTACACATCCATTCAACCCCTCCAGGGATGGTGACTCCACCACTTCCCTTGGCACCCTGTTCCAATGCCTGAAAACCCTTTCTGTGAAGAAGTTGTTCCCATTATCCAATCTAAACCTCCCTTGGTGCAACTCGAGGCCATTTCCTCTCATCCTGTCGCTTTCTACTCAGGAGGAGAGACTGAATTCCCCTCTTGCTACAACCTCCTTTCAGGCAGTTGTAGAGAGCGAGAAGGTCTCCCCTCAACTCCTGTTCTCCAGGCACAGGGGTGACCCCATGACCCTGCATACAGGGGTGTGCACAGCTGGTGGGGGTGTGTGCACAGCTGGTGGGGGTGTGCAGCACAAGCTTGGGGCGCAGCAGCCCCCATAACCACACAGTGCGTATTTGCTGCCATTTCTGCTACTGCAGAAATGGTTAAGGGAATGGTTAAGGAAACAGCATTTAATGTCTATTGAGAGAAAATCAATGCCGGATGAATATCGCAAATGGAAGCTGGAAGGACATCATCACTTCTCCAAAGGACCTGGCATTCAGGGGTTACAGCCTCAAGCAGCTTGGCCGGATGAAGGACAGAAGAAATCAGATTTTAAAATTATTTTGCTCGTGTTTTTTCCTGTTAATGGCTCCAGATTTATTTCATTATAGACCACAAGGAGCTGTACAGCAAAGCTGGGTTTGAAAGGCTGAATTTATGTGCCTCTGTTGCCTGAACTTACTTCTGCAGTTGTTTGTGAGGTCAAACAGGAGGTGGCAACTCATGTGCTCCGTACACGGGTACATAATTTCTCCAGCTAGTCATCATCATCCATTCCCCTGACCTCTTTCAGTAAGTAAATATTTCTCAGACGTGTAAATATTGTAGCACTGGCTTCCAGAGATCAAAGTCTGTTGTCTGAAATGTTTGGGTCAATTAGAGAGTGCCTGTGCCAGAGGCAGGAGTAGCGATGCAGGCGCTTGGTGATGCTCGGGCACAACCTTAGAGCTGGACCGGGCATCATGCAGGGATGCGCTGGGCTCCGTGGGGACATCTCCTCCGGGCAGTGCTCCAGCAAACATGGGACTCCTCCTGAAACAGGGAAAACCAGCAAAGGGCTCCTCAGGCTTTCGCTCCTTTTCCGTCTGGAGAGGTGAGCGCTGAAGGGGTGCTCTGGGTGATACATGTGCCTTGTTGAAAGACACATGTACATGGAAAAGCAAGGATTGCCCATTTCTGCAGGAGGTGCTCTTGACTGTACTCTTCTCTAGTTAATAAATTGATCCACATTTTTCGAATCTTGAAAAGGCCTCTCCCAGCGTTGAGAACATCTGGGAAGGAAATCAGCAGAAGGAGCCCTTAGGATGGCACCGAAAGTTTCTGCGTCCCCTGTGTGAAGCCAGTGAGGAGATGTGGGGCCCTAGCACAGACCGTTGCTCACACTGACTAGGTAAATGCGTTGAACATCACTCTTGGGAATACTGAAAACAAAACAAGGGAGGCTGGATCTGTGCTTCCTCACCTGGATTTTGCAAGGCACTGCCCAAGAGACCATCTCCTGCAGATGGTGAGCCAGCAGCACGGCCCATGTCTCAGAGCAGTCGAGCCCTCGGGGGTTTGATTGGCTCCACAAAGAGCAGCCACGTCCCCAGGCTCAGACCCCCACCCAGCACACCCACCTGCACCTGCTCCTGGGCTGCAGGGAAAGCCTCAACCACACCACCAGCAGCATTTCCACCATTAGAGCAGAGCAAACAAGCCCCAGAAGCTCTGTCCCACCCAGCATGCTTGCTTTCTCACTTTAAACCTATGTGTTAAACCCAGGAGCCAGCCGATGGTTCACAGAAATTAATGGCAAAAACCTTCCAGAGACAGCAGCCGAGTAAGACCCGCCTGTGGGAAAGGCGTGTGAAATCCTACTGTCACTAAAGCGTTTACAGCAATAACGTGACATGTTTTAGTGCATCAGATGTTGGGTGTTTATTTTTGGATGTGCAAAACGCTCCTACCGCTTGGGATATGCGGTGCATCTGCAGCAGAAAAGAACAGAATCACATTAATAATTTCTCCAAGACTATTAATTAGGCTCTTTCCCAAAGATAAAGCTTAATCTAATTTCTGCTGTTATGCTTTGTCTTAATAAAATTCTGAATAAATGAATGAGCTTTATGCTGTCCCCACATGACAAAAACGTTGGGCTCCCTTGGAAAAAGGAAGGGATGAAGCAAAATGACCAGTATTCACAGTTTTTATATCAGACCTGCAAAGTTCCCTTTTATTCTTGAAGTCCCTCCTTCTTATCCAGTTTTGGATTTTATTCTTTTTTTAAGAAGCAAGTTTTGAGCCTTGGTCCTTTTGCAGAGCAAAGTTTAAAATATGAGCTGCAGGGACTCAAAACACCAGCAGCAAATAAACAGAGAAGGTGGTTTCTAAGGGGATCTCATGATCTTTGAACAGCTGATGTTGGCAAGCCTGAGCACGCTGCGGAAATTAGGACCTTCCTCCCAAAGCACTCTGATAGTGATCCACAGGTCCTGAAGCTATTACAAAATTTAGAAAGATAAAACATTTATTAGGTCTAGATACAAAATGTAATCCAGATTTATAGCTGATGTTATCAGGCTTCCTAAGGAGCTTGGCTCTGGAGTTTGGCCCATTTGTGAGTAGGTCAGCCTCCATCCTTCCCAGGCTGCATTAAACAAAGAGCTCTTGCTATTTTCTCATAAACCAAAGTAACTTCATTTTCTGTGTGTTTCACAGGCTGATGTGTTCAGACAACACCAGGGCTTGTTTCATGGCAGTACAAATGTTTCCAAATTCTCCTTAGCATGAGAAATGAATATCACAACAGGGCGCTTGCCTTCCATGTGTTGACACCTTGATGCTTTAATTCAGGGCAAAAGCTGCAAGTCGGGTCCTCAAAGTAACACTCACCCCAAGCAATTAGTGTAGGTTGTAAAAAGTTGTTTCTCACCTTTGGGAACACAAAATCTTTACATATTTGCATGGTACCCATAGTGTGCTTGTACTTTTTGCCTGTTCTCCACCTGTTTTCTCTATTGGTTCTGCTGTGTTAATGAAAAAACTGTCCCAGAGTTTTCTGCCATTGAAAGTTTCACATCGTGCCAATGAGCAATGGTGCTGAGCCTGTGTAAACACCTGGCGTGGCAGAGCCAACCCTCAGGAAAACTCAGCCTCCAAAATGAGACAGCAAAACACTCGCAGCTTTCGCTTCTGCCTGCGCTGTGGCGGAAGGAGGGTTTGTGCACCGGGGCGGTGAACAGCGATTGTGATGGGCTGGAGGAGGAGGAAGCCCATCACGGGACCGGGCTGAGTCACCAACATCTGACCTGATGTGTCCCGAGGATCCTGCGCCTCTCCAGAAGCCTCTGGAAGGAGCATGTGGCACCGTGACAGCGTGCGCACCGTGGCAGCCGGTCCAGCCCGCTGAGCACCTGCCCGCTGCCCCACATCACCACACGCTGCCAGGGCCGGGGGTGCTTCCCAAACCCTCCCTCCCACTGCCCACCGGGAGTGCGGGGGCAGCGATGGGGCCGCAGGCTGGAGTGATGGCTTGGGAAATATTCCTTCTGGAAAATCATCCTCAGCCTCTGTTGTGGTTTGCGAGCCAGGAAAAGACTGGGAACACTCCCCACCTCCACCCTCATCCCACCAGGACTTTACTGCAAACATTAAAAGCTTGGACATAAGGAGAATTTCTGGTGATCGTGTCCTCAAAGCAAGAATCTCACCAACTATTTTTAAACACTTCCCAGCAGAAAGTGGGTGTAGAGAGAAAGCAGAGCACTGCAGGGATACTAACTGCTCCTTTTTGAGCCTTTCCTCTGTAACCCTGAAATTTTAAACTTGAGCAGCTTTGTTTCCCATCCCCTCTGCTGTTCCTTTGCTATATCCCTGTGTAGCTGGCTGCTCAGAAGCTAAGACTGACAAAACACTTTTTGGGCAGGGTTGCTGTGATACTATGTGATTCCTAAAGAACCATAAGAAAACATCCACACAACCAGGGCTTCACACCAGGAATGCCAAAACCCAGATCCTCCAGCAAACAGAAGGAAAAACATAATTACATATATATACACACAAAACACGTGGGAATGCAGCACAGCTGCTCACATGGCCTCTCCAGGGGGCTGAGAGGCACGTCCCAGGGCTGGAAGCAATAGGAAACACTGAGGTTTGAGCTGGAGAAGGGCTCACTGGGAGGAAATCACTGACCTTGAGGAGGAGGAGGAGGGGGAGACGATTCACTGAGTCACCCCCGTCTCGTGATCGGTGAGCTAAGCTCACAGCAGGCTGGTGAAAGCCTTGTTTTCCTTATGTTTTGTAAAAGTGAATGATGTAATGACCAGAAAGCTGAGCGTGACTCAGCACTCCCCACCAGGAGAAGGGAAATTCCCTTTGGCTTTTGGCCCTTTCCATATTTGCCAACTGGATTAAAGTTCACACAGAGGAAGCCTTAGATTTCTAGTTTTAATTGGGTGAATCACCTGATAATTATAAATGCATTAATTAATGTGGACACACAACTGGCTTGAAAAGACCCAGGAACATGAGGACAACCCACTGTGCCTCCAACACCCAGGCAGAGTGATGGAGAGGGGAATGGGGGATTGGTTCTGGCTGGGTTGGCAGCAGATCACTGCCTGAGGAATGAATGCGCAGAGGCTGGGTCCCAAAAGACAAGTCTCTGGCTCTACAAACGAGACCAAAACTGGCCATCGGGGTCCTCAGAAATAGGACACGCCATGGACGTGCTGGAGGTGACGCTTGGCAAGGCAGGTATGACAATGGCAGAGTGTCCCATACTGCATGCCCTGCCATTCCTCTTCTGATTTCAGGAACAAAAACCATAATCCAATGATGTCAAGCCAGCAACTTTCACTGACATTTTCAGAAATAAGGATACACAGAAGAAAGAGGTGAAAGGGAAGGTGAGCGCAATATGTCTTTGCTGTGCACCCAAACCTTTCGATATCTCATAGTGTAAAACCTGGTGAATCATTCCCTGTACAGCGTCATTCATGCTTAAACCCAACTCTGCATATGTTTAAAGTTTAACTCATCACTTCATGGTGGAATATTTGCCATGTCATACCTGGATATTGAAATTCCTAGAAAACTCTTTAAGCTAAAAGGGCAACCCTTTTCACTGTAAATACTACTTTCCAGAAAAGTGTAATGATTTTAAAATTGCCACACATATGCCAAAGATTTATCTATACAGAAGGTCAAGTGTTCTAACATGGATACTTTAGGTAAAAAAAAAAAAAATCTCCATGATGAAAATTAAAACTTATCTTTCTCTTGATTGCAGAAGATGATAAATCATGACACAGTTTCTCCTTAGGTTTTATAATCTAAACCAAGAAATATGTCACTAGGAGTCAGAGTGGTCAGGCCTTTGGGTGAGAGGAAATTAACAGCAACAAGGAACCTAATAATCATTGATCCATCTTTATTTAATTACACTTGGATGGTGGAGATGGTATGTTCTGCCAGCTGGACTCTCCTGTGGCCAGATTAAGAGGCCTGTCAACTCTATCTGATCTGCAAGAAAATACTGCTGCCAGCCGACTTGGAAAGCCCCCAGAACATCCTCTTTAATGTCAGTTGTGTTTATACTAGTATCTTTATTTTTAGACCCCTTTCCAAAACACCGGGTTCAGGGAAGAGCATGAGCTGAAGAGTTATTTATTCCTGCCACGCTGAGCATGCGAACCCTCCGACGGGTCCCCCCAGTGCGGCAGGAGCGGGGCAGGCACACGGCTCCCCACCTCCATGGGGCTGCCTGGGCTGGGCTTTGCTTGCCCCGATGCTGAAGGTGGAGAGGAATGGCTGGGAGCTGCGTTAGCACATGCCCTGGCTAAGAGTGGCTGCTGCTGCAGGTAGCAATGGGGACTCGTTTGGGGTCGCCCCATGGCGCACAGCAGACCTGTGGTCATGTCTCCCCACCCACGGGTGTTGGAGGTGGTGCAGCTACCCAGAAAGCACTGACACCGCACTCGCTCCCCCCTGCTCAGGCACCACAGATGCTTTTGTGCTCAGCACCGCAAACCGCTGTGTCCCCTGTCACTGCCCTGACCGCAGCGAGGGGCGCAAACCCCCGCACAGGTACTGTTCAGAGGGGGTGAGCAGGGCAGATAGCAAACGCAGCCACTGCCAGGCATTCACAGATTTTCTGGCGGCACGAAACATGCCAGTGAACATTTACCGCATTGCGCTGGACAACATGAAGAGCGAGTCGTGCCCACGGTGTGGGGGCGAACGGGACCCGAACCCTCAGCCTGGTAGGCGGAGCCTAGTCCACAGGAGGCGGAGCCTAGGAGCCGAGGGCGGAGCATTCTTAACCCGGGACCCGGGGGCGGGGCCTATCCCTGGGGGCGGGGCGAGCGCGCAGCCGAGCGGGCCCCGCCCCGCGGCGCTATAAGGCTGCGGCGCACAGGCCGCCTCCTGCCCCGCCACCGCCTGTGCCCGCTGTCCCTCCCTCTCGGCTCCCGACCGCAATTCCTGCTGCGCCACAGCCATGGCGGCGCTGACGGTGAAAGCCTACCTGCTGGGCAAGGAGGAGGCGGCCCGCGAGATCCGCCGCTTCTCCCTGCCGCCGCCCGCCCGCTACCAGGCCATCCACGACCGCGTCGCCGAGCTCTTCCAGGGGCTGCTGCGGGCCGGGCCGCCGCCCGCCTTCCGCATGCACTACAAGGGTGAGCGGGCCGGGGGGCTCCTCTGTGGGTCAGGCCCCGAGACAGGTGGCCCTGGGGTGGGAAAGGCGCGGGGCTGCCCAGCCCCCGGGCTGTCCCCGCCGTTCCCGGGTTCGCTGCCTGCTGTGACACCTCGCCGGGCACTAATCCTGCACTTTACCCTCCTCAGATGAAGACGGGGACCTGATTGCTTTTTCCACCGACGAGGAGCTGGAGATGGCGATGCCTTACGTGCAGGACGGCATCTTTCGTGTTTACATCAAAGGTACCTGCACAGCTCGAAGGGTGGCAGCGGGGCTCCGGCTGAGCACGGTGTGCTGGCTGGCAGGGCTCTGGGAACAGGCAGAACAAGCACCAGCCCTTCCCTTTGTCCTCAAGGGCCTGGTGTAACCTGCAGCCCTCAGAGGGGAGGTTAAATAAAGGGCAGGGTAGTTTGCCAGGATATAAATCCTCCCTGCTGAGGTGTGGGGTAAACAGATCACAAGTTTCCTCCTTGCCCCGTCATCTCAGCTGGCCCAATGCAAGCCACTGTTGTTGTGCTGGCTCCCTGGAAACGCTGGCCTGACACCGGCATCTTAATATTCACAACAGTGTGTTAGGAAGCTTTAATTCTAGCTTATTCAATGCATCGTTGCTGCTTAGTCCCTTCTGTTCACAGAAACACCTGCAAAGCTTAATCTGCAGCCCATCTAATGAGACTGTGCTGCTGACCCCATTGTCATCTGTTGTACCTTCTGACATTTCTTCCCAACTACCTCTCCAGAAACATTGTGTTCTTGCAGCACTTAGGAAGGTGGGACGAGAAGCCAAATGGGGTAGTGCAATACTAATCTAAAATAAACATGCCAAGAGACTATTAAGGATAAGGTATGCTCTCTTTGAGGAGCAGGTATCTTTGCGAAACCCCTTTGCACTTGGTTTAAGTTCTCTTACATGCCTCTAGCTTGTTTGGCAGCCAGTGTAAAAATAAACTGACCTAGTAAGTCAATACTGCTCTGACAAGGGCTGTTTGTGCTTCCTTCTCCTCTGCCTGATTTCCAGCCTTTAAATAGTAACCTCATTATTGATGCAAAGTTTCCTCTCCTTAATAGAGAAAAAGGAGTGCAGGCGGGAACATCGTTCGCAGTGCAGCCAGGAGCCTCCCCGTGACATGGTGCACCCCAATGTCATCTGCGATGGCTGCGAAGGAGCGGTGGTGGGTGCCAGGTTCAAGTGCACTGTCTGTCCAGACTACGACCTGTGCAGCACCTGTGAGGGTAAAGGTATCCACAAGGAGCACAACATGGTGATGTTTCAAAGTCCACTGCTAAATCCATTTGAGGTGAGCAAAATCTATGGAGGGGAACCAGTGAATGGGATATTACTCAAATTTAAGTCATAAGTTTCAGTTACTCAGAATCTGGCTGTGTGAACAGTGACGTGGACATTACCCTTTACAGTGGCTTCCCCGAGGACGCTGGCTCCGTAAAATGCGGCATGGTGTTCCACCCTTCCCATGGATGCACTGCTGGGGGTATCCTGGCCCTGCAGCTCCATGCCCAAACTCTGAACAAGCCCAAGCTGGTGGTGCAGCATCCAGTCCACCCGCTGCGGAAGGTAAGAGATGCCCTGGTGAAGGGGGTGGTGGAGTCACATTAGCTGAGGTTGTGCAGCACAGGGTGGAATGTGGGTGGAAAAGTAGACATAGAAACTAAATGAATTTGCTTGAAGTGTAATTAGCACCTTTCAGTGCAGAGAGGGCTTATTGTGAGGCATGCCTGGGCCTGTGCAGTAGATGAGGATGCGGAGAGGCTATCTGGAACCAAACAGAGCTGAGCTGTTGGGTCAAGCATGTCACTGCTCCAGATCTGCCTTTCAGCATGACTAATGAGCCTTAACATTGCTAATGCCACTGGTTTTCTGTTCCAGAGGTAGCTCAGAGTTTTTGTCACTGTACTGCCTTTGTTCTGCAGTGTATGTGAGTGACAGGGAACAAGCACCAAGATCTCGGGGATACATTGTAGATGCTCTTTCCCTTTGAGCTTCTATGTGTGCTAACAGAAGTTGTTTTTCTAGAAGCTTCTACTAACAGCCAGCCTCAGGACCCCAATGTCACCTTCTTAAAGAATGTTGGGGAGAGTGTTGCAGCTTTTCTGAGCCCCCTGGGTAAGTGACTTCATGGTTTGTTGTCCTAATCTCTGAGACTGGCTTAAAGGTCCTTTTAACAGGAGCAGCAGTCAGCTGTTGTGACTGATACCAGAACTACCTCAACTCTATGAAGCTCTGAAGGCTTCATTTACTCCTGGTACTAGTAATGCCTGGGCTTAGAACAGCCACTTGGTACCTTTTCAGAGGCCACCTTCGGAAGGAAATGAGAGAAGATGTCATTTAACGTGTCACCACTGTAATACTAATTTGAAGTCAGAGGTGACTCAAGATTTTGCCTGGCTTATGTGGGCAGTTGTGCGCTGACCCTCTGAATGCATGGCGTGTCTGTCTAGAGGAACATGGTGCTTAACTATTTGTTTGAAGAATGCTTTGCGTTTTAAATCCTACTTGTCATGTTGCAAACTGTAGGATTACAGAAACCTTACAGCATTTAGAATAGGCTTGATCTGTGCTCTTTTATGACTGTGCTTTAGAAAATTATCTGTAATACTTTCTCCATCTCAAATGCATTTCTAGGTATTGAAGTTGATATTGATGTAGAACATGGAGGACAGAGAAGCAAAGTGACTCCTGCTTCTCCCAATCAAGAGAAGAACAGTGCTGAGGCGAGCAGCAGTACTCTTAACCAAAATGTTCAGACCAGACCAGACTGGAATAACACAGATTCTGCTCCAGAAGTAAATACTGTTGCAGAGCAGATACAAGACATGGTAATTGATCCTGTGCCCACACAAATGGAAGATGGCAGCTTCCAGTCCCAGGTACAGGAACTATGATGCTAATTTAATAAGCTTGCTGTGGCTTTACTAGGAAGGTAGATAATCATTTAGCATGCATTGTGGGATGGAATATTAAGATGTCAGTGGATTAAGTGATATACAGCATCTTGGCTTCACAGGTTTGCTGCAAAGGTGGTGGGACTTCTTGTGGATGTAACTCTTATGTGAAAGTCAAATAGTAGGAGCATGCATCCTACCTGGAAAGCACTGCAGCACCTGGACCCTTGTTCTTTCCATTTCAGGAACACAGTGAGTCCAGCAGTTCTTCAGGGGGTGATGAGGACTGGACCCACTTATCTTCCAAAGAAGTGGATCCTTCCACAGGTGAACTACAGTCTCTGCAAATGCCAGAGACAGAGGGTCCGAGCTCCGTGGATGTCTCTCAGGATCCTCCCCAAGCAGGACCTACAGGACTGCGAGAAGCTGCACTCTACCCACATCTCCCACCAGGTAGGAGAATGTGTGCAGGTTTCATAACTGAGAGTGATTTCACTTGGGAACTACCAACCTGCACAACACGAGCAGACCTGCTTTTAGAGATGGTGGAAACCAAGGTCACGCAAATTACAGCTGAACTTGTCCAAACTTTGTTAACGGGTATGGCAGCTCTTGCACCCTGTTAGAGACAGTCAGGTGTGAGCATGGACAGCTAAGTCTGAACAAGACTTCTGACCTTAGACTAATATGCCATTCAAGCAACATGAAAAAAGGTAGTATCCTAAATCATGTCCTTGCCGTGTATTCTTGAAGAGAGCAGGATGCAGACTAGGACATTCTGTGACTTTAGGACCGCATTTTTCTGGTGGGAGCCAGTACATACACCAGGCCACTTAACTGAGAGCAACAGCACGGCCAGCTCAGTCTGGCTCAGCACTTAACTGGTTATGTATCTTGGTCTCCCAGGAGTGCAGATGTTTGAGATAAAAGGAGATCATGTCTTCTAGCATTTAACCAGCTATGCTAGATTTACTAGGATTAGTGCCAACCAGCCTACTGTGTGGTATTGAAGCCTTGGCTGGTTTGCCTCTTAAAACTTTAAACCATTCTTCTTTCAACAGAAGCAGACCCTCGCCTCATTGAATCTCTGTCCCAGATGCTCTCCATGGGTTTCTCTGATGAGGGTGGATGGCTCACTCGACTCCTGCAGACAAAGAACGGCGACATCGGGGCAGCACTAGATGCCATCCAGTATTCCAAGCAGCCACCTCACTTGTAGTCTGTGTAACAAAAAGCACTTTCCTTCTAACTGAAAGCAAACAATGCAGTACAACTTACTCAGCAGTTCATCTTTCTTCCTGCTAAGAGTTTTATCTCCTGTTCCAAAGTGCTTGTAGAACGGAAGACAAATAAATACTACTTCCTGTGATGAGTCTGAGTGTTCAAGTATCACAGCTGTATTATTTAAAAGATGGAAAGAACTTTGCTATGAACATGGTTTCACCAAGCAGCTCCCTCTGCGAGAGGCAGTACAGGCCTTTTTGCACACACCTTAGGGTACCATTAAGGCTATACTTCTGGTGAGAAATCAGATGCTTTGCTGGGTCAGTTGAAGCCTGCTCTGCAAGAAAGGGTTGCTATAGGAGATATAAACAAAGAGGTGGCACAGTGGAAAAGAACTGTAGTTTGTAATGGGAAATTAATCACAGAATTCAGTTGTACTGTCCAGGAATCCTTGGAGCTTTCTCCCCCTGAGCTGACCTACTTCTGGCTGATGAAGTTGGTAGACAACAGTGTAACCCTAGTACTTGCCCACTGCGATGATATTTTCCACCCTTGTACCCCTTCCCCAGACACAGCCATAGAGCAAGTAAACATTTAATAGTGCAGTTCTGTAAGGCTCACAGTAAAACCATCTTCAGGTCAAACTTGTGTCAGTATTCAACATAAAAAATACACTATAGAGGAAAAACAAGAAAGTAACAGTAAAGATGCCTGAACTTCTCAGAGATCATCATCAAACTCCTCACCTGTGCAGAAGAGGCGTTCATAGGAAACACTACTGGGCTTTGGGTTACGGAGGGTGTTTGTCCTTCTGGGGCTGTCCAAGCAGCACCTTCCTGCAGTGGTCTCCAAGACACCAGCTCCTGCCCTTACCAGTTGGCTCTGAGGTTCTTTGAACACATTCTTCTCAACTGAGTGACTGATGCTGGGCACCATGGGGCCAGGCAGTTCTGAGATGAGCTGCTCAGTGCTAGCAACGCACTTTTTAAATTCAAAACCTGTACCTTGAGGTAGAGTTCTTCCAACCTTTTCTGAGCATCTGCTGGTCATACCAGCATCTGCTGCAGTGGTGCTGTGTAGCCTCAACCTCCCACTGCCCTCCTGTGGTGACAAGGTGACCCTGGCAGCATCTTCACTATAGTTGTCAGAACATGAGAGAAATTTTTCCCACTTGGAGGGTTTGGTACAAACAATTAGGGTTTGTGTATTCTCCTCAGGCACTACAGACTCACTGACAGCAGGAACCACACTGACTCCAGAAACGTCTCCATCATCTTGAGCATGCACAGCTACTAAACATTTCTTGCGCTGTAAGAAGAAAGAGAGCTTGGTTATAAATCCAGCACCCATAGCCAAGCTGCATAGAAGCAGGCAAAAAAGGAGCATTGAGGTGCTTCAAATGCACCCAAATTCTCAGCAGCCCCCTGAGGCAGAGCTGAGGCTGATGCACTGGGTGGAACCTCTGGGCTGTGGAGACTCAGCCCAACTCCACTGGCACCCCAGGTAATCCCATAATAACCACATACTACACAGGTGCCACTGCGCCATAAAGCAAAGCAGCGTAGTTTGCACCTGTGCTGGTGGAGAATCCAGCTCAACCACTCTGCTTACACCAGCTGACACAAACCTTTCAGACAGAAACTCCTGACACAGTTTTTTCTTTTCCTCAGTCATTCAAACAGAAGAGCAGAGGAAGACTCATAAAACATCAAAATTATGATGACACGAAAGAGGTCAGGAGAAGACTGTTTTGTTTTACTGGTAGGAAGCATCTTCAGCAACTAAAATACCTCAGAGGTTTTAACCTTTTTGGCTCGGTAGGCAAGCTGGAAATCTCCATTTTCCTCTGCATACTCCTGAGCATCTCTGGAGCGGAAGCTCTTCTGCTGTTTTCTAGCCAACAAAACCATTCACAAAGAGGACAGGTTAGCTCCACAGTGATTTTTTTTCTTCCACAAATCACCACAAACATTTATAAAATGCATGGCTCTAGCAATTTGAGAAGTTTTACCCCCAAATACCAAACCCCTGCTCAGGTCAGGTTGTACATTGCAACCTGTACTTTGTTCAGCTATCAGAGGTGAGCTACCTCCCACACCTCCAAACCAAATGTCACCACTCAGGGGCAGGAATTACAGAAGAAAAAATATTCGTTCTGTACCTTTGGTCTTCCACAGTGTTGTTCCTCTGGGAACAGACCGGTTGTCTTTCTGCCTCCTCCTGCCCATCTTCCTGATCTTCACTGTCCTTGTCCAGGTATTTATTCCAGCGACTGACTTCTGCCGTTCCCTCCTACAATATCAGAGAATCACTGAAAACAGCAAAATACAGGCTTCTCATTTTTGGCATTGTCATGTATGTGCTGAATGCTTCAAATCGCAAGTCAGTTTAGCACATGTTCCTGTATTGTGTTCCCAGCATGCCCATGGGGCAGAGTTTCTGTGTACATCTCATTCTCTCTGCTGGTGCCTCTCTGATCGGACACTATTTCAGCTCTCTGAGCCCGTATAAAGCGATCACCAATTTCACTTTGATTCACCTCAGCCAGTATAGGTTGGTATTTACATCAGCTTTATAGGTATCTTACCTGCTGGACCAAACTGTCTTCATGTTGGGCTGCTCTATTTTTTCTGGCATTTACAGATTCTTCTACGCACCTAAAATAGATGTTTAAGCTAGAAGACACTTCTGTCAATTTATCATTTTCAAAACACCTAGTCATTGCACAGGGGATTGGGTGGAAAGCGTGGACAGGAACACCGGATAGGTGGCATGTCAGAGAAAAAAAAGGATTTAGAGAAAAGCAGATGTCAAATGAAGGATTTGCAAAATATATTGTCCAAATAGCTGAAAATGTCTAGTTAGGGGGTAGCCCTCATTCTCTCCATACAAATAGAGTAGCATGTTTGATACAAAGCCGCTAATCATGAAATGATAAATTCTAATTGAACATAACTAGGGATATAACAGCGTGTCTTTTGGGACAAGAGCTTAAACCCACTAATTCTATCCCAAGCAACCAAAGAAAAAGGGAAGTTATGTCACGATGTTTTGAATTGCACAATGTTTTGAGAATAGAAATAGGAACCCATTTTGATAAAGTGAACAAACAATGTGTTTTCTTCCTGAAGTTTAACCCTGAAGCACTGCACATAAACAACGAAGTTATCTAACTAGTTCTGACTGATTTCTGAAAATAACCTTGAGTGAAAAGGAAGCTGGACCAGTTCAAGACCAGTTCAGGATTCGGCAATTTATAAACAGATTTAAGGATGAAATAAACAGGAAAGTGCTACTTAGATTTTCCAGCCCAACAGGAATTACACTCAAATGCTTGAACTAAACGAGTCACCATCTCCAGTCATCTCATCAAACAGTAAATCACAAAGACCAATTAAAACAAAACAAATCCAAACCCTATTGCATACATTTTAGTGGGTAAAAACTTGACCACTACAAATTATTAATCAGCTAAAGTTGTCTGAAAAAAAATATTGTCAAAAGAAACACACCAGGACACTAAACCAAACAAATAGTTTAGTCCTATGAGGTGATGACAACAGGACAGAAACCCCTCCTGTGAGCTCAAATTACTCTGTTTTCCTGAAAATAAAGCCTACCCTGAAAATAAGCCCTAGCATGACTTTTCAGGATTTTTGAGGATGCTTGAAATACCAGCCCTACTCCAAAAATAAGCCCTAGTTACTGTTCACAAAAAAGTCAATTTAAATAGCGTCCAGGCAGCTACACATGTAAAAAAGTAAGCATCTTTTGGAGCAAAAATGAATGAAAGACTCTGTCTTATTTTCAGGGCAACAGGGTATGTAACAGGCAGCCAGTGTGTGAAGACACGCAAATAAAGATTAAACACGCTACCGATATGTCTGACCAATCGCTTCCTCTGCCTCGCCCTGCAGCAAGTTTAATTTCTGGACATGGTGTCTACAGTCCAGGCCAGACCCTTGGCCATAAATCTGAAAAAAAAAAAAAAAATTAAAATAAAAACAAGGCTTAAGGAGCAGCCAGAAGGAAACAGCACAAAGCAAGGCTTCACCCAGGTAGCACTGACACGTGAATTTTAGTGAGCACATAGGGCTGAGTGCGTGATGTCCTGTGTGGGGCTAAATGCCACGCTGAGCTCCCCACTGCCACCCCCCGGGACTCCCCACTGCCACTCCACACAGGGCTGTGTACCACCCTACAGGGCTCTGTACCACTCCACAGGGCTGTGTACCACCCTACAGGGCTCTGTACCACCCTACAGGGCTCTGTACCACTCCACAGGGCTCTGTATCACCCCCGGGGCTCCCCACTGTCAACCCCCGTGCCTCACCCCACCCCGGCCCCTCACCTTCTGCACCGCTTGCCGCTGGCCGCACACGCTGCAGCTCCACTTCCCGCTCCGCTTGGCCTAGGAGAGCACAGGGGGGTGAGTCTCGGCCCGGTCCCGGTCCCGGTCCCGGTCCCCCGGCCCTGCCCGCACCCACCTGCTGCACCTGGAAGCGGCGGCAGGAGCAGCAGCGCAGCACCCAGAACCGCTGCGCCATCCCGCCGCCGCCATGGCAACGCGCGCCTTCCGGCCACGTGACCGCCCCGCCATTCCCCGCCCCGCCCCCCGAGCTGTGACAGACGGCGGGGACGGGCCGCTCTGCAGCCTCTCCTGAGTTATTAAAAATACTCAATTAACTGGCCTGATCTGTCTTGGAACGGGAAGACTCAACGCGGCACCTCGCAGCCGATGGACCAGGAGCTGCGTTTAGCAGAAGTGACCTGCTCGCACGGGGAAAAACATCGCAGGTGTGCACCGACCTGGAGCTGCCTCAGCCTGTGTTATGGGGAAAGTAAACACACAGAGTAATAGTTGAATAAAGGAAAACAAGATTAAAAAAAAGAAGAGGAGAGAAAAGGGAGGAAAAGGGAAAGAGAGAGGAAAGGAGGAGAAGATATTTTTTAAAAAAGAAAAAATATTAAAAAAATGAACAAGAAAAAATATAAGAAGATAAAATATGACAAAGAAAAAAGAAAAAAAAAATAAGAAAGAAGATGAACAAGAAAAAAAAGATGAAAAAAGGAGGAAAGACTCCACTCACACCGAGTCCTCTCCTTCAGATAAACATCAGGGTCCATGAGCTCACAGAAAACACAAGGCAGTCAAGGTTGCCTACAAGATTCTGGTTCTTTTATTGAGTACATAACAGATAAGACAGACAAGACAGTGTAAAATCACATGTATTATTTGTACTTTTAAAAAATTACAATAAATTACTGAATAATTAGTAAAAGCCGTTTTACTAATGGCTGCTCTCCAGTGACACAGGACAGAGGAGGCAGAGGAATAAGAAACATGTACCAGCTGTGAATACGCAGAGAGAATGTCACAAGGAATTAACACTGAGTAGCACACAGAGTAGTGTTAAATGGGAACATCCAACCCAACGGGTCCTTCCCGGCCTTTCTGCTCCGAACACCAGCCCAGAGCCGCCGCAAACCTCCCCTCCAGCGCAGGGTCTGCTCACACCCAGCAGCAGCGCCGCTCGCTCCAGCCCTGCCAGGCAGACATCTGTGCACTGAGATGAATTTATCTATAGGAACAGCATTAATTCTCCTTCCTTGGAGCAGACGCCTTACTACCAGAAGGCTAACTCGTTGTTTCTTCTGGTCTCAATTGATTTTGAAGAGCAGTCACTCAGTCTCCCAGTATTTTGTCTCTAACTGGAAAGAGATCTGCTCCATTGAGGTTTCCCATAATGGGCTGATGGCAGAGGGCCACACTGCTTTGATTTTGTCCTCTTTAGGTAGAAACACCCTTCGACGTCTACTAGTTTCTCAGAGCACGTACAGTGCTAGACTCTTTGTACAAGAGATGCTCAGAAAGGACATACTGAGCAGCTGCAGGTGGCACAACACTCCTCCTGTACATCTTCCTGCCCCAAGCCTTTGTGAGGGCTGACTGATGAGTATTCTTAGGGGTCTTCCTAAAAATTGGACAGAGAAAATCCAGCAGACCAGCGTGCCACCGCCATGTAATGCTGAGACTGACTCACCAACTTCCAATTTAGGAAGATATGCCCTCATTATAATCGTCATGAGCCCACTGATTGACTTAATATTATTTCTGCACCGAGGTCAAGGAACTTGTGGCTTCCCAGACAAACTAAAAACCATGGCTTTCAAAGAATTAGAAAAGCAAATGTTAGAAAACAAGGTGTGTCTGAAAACTCCTGAATGCTAAAGGAGAAAGAACGTGATCGTACACTATGAAAATGCCAAATCACATTCTGAAAGAGACCTGCAGAGCTGAGAAATTACTCTGTTCAGACCTTAGGGTGCTGGGAGCAGCGGGGCACATCTGCATGACAGCTGCTGAGTCACAGGACAGCACTGAAGAACTCACAAGACTATTTGTAGGTCAGGGTCCTATAGCACTGGACTACGCTGCGTTAGCTCTCGGATCGGCAGCCAGAGGTGAACACGGTTTCAAGCCAGGCTGCATCTGCTGGGCGAGTTACCCAGGGACCTACAGCAAACAAGGGCAGGCAAGGAGCAGTTACTGTCTGAAATAAAACGTCATTAAAATAAAAGGTAGCAAAAGGCAGACATGCATAATTTATGGTGGTAATTCTACATGTCAGGGGCTATCGGGTTCTAATGGCTCTTGAGAATGTAAATCTGTCAGCCAGAGTAGCCAAAGAAGCACCTACATAAAACAGTCACTGTCAGAAGCCCCTTATCAATAGGAATCTATTGTAATTGTGTAGTTACTGGTCTCCAATTAAACAAAAAAATCCCAAACACAAAACAGCAAACCATCCTGCTATCCGCCACATTAACTCCCTGTTTTATCTCCCAAAGACAAATTCCTGCTTCCTTGAGTTCACCCTGACACCGAGGAAAGTTCATAGTCACTGGATGAACTGAACTGCCTCTCCACCTTCTTCTGATCCTTGATCTTTTGCAGGATATTGACCTTCTTCTCAAAGTAGTTTACGAGGGCTGTCTCTGTCAGCATAGAAGCCAAGATCTGCTCAAAGGAGATCGACCAGTCAGTATCGATGGTGCTGCCATACCTGGCAGCTGAACTGCTGCCTTCACAGCCAACCAGGACCGTGTCGTCCGCGATGTCTTCGCACTGCAGAGAGCCTGTGCTGACCATGGAGTAAGACGACATGGACATATCATCTTTGGTTTCATCATCTGATAGCAGCTGTAAAGGAGAGCTTTGTCCTTCCCCTGACCCATCTCCTAGAGTTTGGTTCTCCTGCTGTGTTTTTTCAGGCTGAGTGTCTGCGCAGGTTTTGTCCTCACAGTCAGTTTGGCGTTGCTGCTCCACTGCTGAATTCTGACTCTGTTCAGACGTTGGTGACTCCTCTTCACTCACAGGATCTTGGGTGTTGTTTGCTTTGCAGTCCTCAGACTTCCTCGTAGGCCTGTTGGAAAATTTTTTTCCAACCTCCCCGATTCGCAGAAGGAGACTGGCTACAGTGGCAATTGCATGGTAGAGCTCTTGTTCCACCGGGTCCTCACTGAACATGTTGTAAAGGGTCTTGCATAACTCTATGAATTGTTCCTTTAAAAGACAGAAAAAAACAACAACAACTATATTTCAGGCTGAAAAAAGTTGACAGTGCTAGATAAAGCAACAGGCACCATCTTGACTGACTTCTTGTTTATTTGCCTCCCCACCAAATGGCAACTGACTAGTGATTCAGAACAGTCCAATACAGACAAACTCTTCTCTGCTGCAGTGGCCAAATCGAGACACAGCAATTTAATAGTGGTGGGTTTTTTGCTGGCAGGTGAACAGAGCACTCACATATTCACATCTGAGAAAATCTGAAGTTTTCCTTCTGTCCTGCTACTCTTTTGTGGTCAGGTTGTAAGCATTTCCAAATTGGTTTAAGTAGTGCCCATCAAGGAAATTAGAGACAGAAAAGATCACACCGGTCACCAGACTCTCTTTCCTGTAACCACATTCTTTGCTCTCTGCCAAGCAGCTGTAATTCGAGGCAATGCAAAATCAAAAAAGCCAAACAAGTTTCTGTGACTGATGGCATATTTGAAACATCTTGTTCTGGAGTGAAAACATAGATGGCAGTTCTGATAGCAAAAACTGGTCTGGGAGGCAGAGAGAATCAATTACATTTCACTGGCGAAAACAGCACTTTGTCCACCTTCACTGAGGAATTAAACACAAACATGTGGACGTAGAGGCTTCAAAAGCTCACCACACCAGACCAGCAGGGCAAACTACAGGCACAGACTGAGTATGCTGGCAAAATGGCTTCACATACTGCTGAATTCCCCACTAAGCTGTCAGTCATCTCACTGGAAACCTGCACATTCACATCTTACCTGGCTCATTTTGGGGAGATCTTTGATGGTTTCTTTCTTGGACTCTTTTTCCTTGGCCCATATTCTTAGGTAGTATCTATAGTCCTGTGGACTGGTACCTTTCTCCTCTGCAAGGCAAGACCAAACCACTACTGTCAGGTGGCTAATGGTTTCAAACTTAAAAAGTCAACACTGTGCAAGCAAAAATCATGCTGGAAGCAGGTTTTACTGACAGTTCAGGAACGCATCTACCAGGAAGGCAGCATTGTTTTCTGCTGGTTTATCTGATCCAGCTCAGTAGAGCAAAAATCTTAACACTGCTGCATCAGCGTGACTTCTCATAAATGAACTCTACGAGTTGACAACTTACCAAATATGATTTACAAATGTTACAATCTTGGCACGTAAAAGAGTCAGAGCAGTAAGGCATAAGAGAGATTTATTTCCCAGCTCACATCCCACTTTACCTCTGTCCATGGGGGACACTTTGAAAGGTGTCCTTGATAGAACAACAGACAATAAACAGTTCATAATATGAGAGAGACAAGACTGGATTGTGGTCTATTTATGATGAAATTACCTTTTTCTGGACCATTCTCATTTCTCCTTCCTTTATCTTCTTGGGTTTCTAAAAAATTGTGGAATTATAAAAGAATGATTAATAACTGATTTTTCAGCAATAATCACATGAAGAACATAAGACAACTCATATACAAATTAAAATTGTAAAATAATATATTTAATGGAAGTTACATCTCACATTCCCACATAATGTTTGAAGAAGAAAACAGAATGGGGTGGAAACAAGGAGCTGAAGAGATGAACTGGATAAAAAGCCACACTGAAAAAGTGGGTTGAAGAGCTAAGGCAGAGGACAGAACTCTTAAAAGAAAGGGTGAAACACAGACATGATGGCTTAAGGAACGTGATGGCTTAAGGATGAAGACATTCGGTTATCCAAAACAAGATAATGAATGGAAAAAAACCCAAACCACTGCTAAGCATAAATGTGACTAAGAGCTACACTCACCATTATTAACTGGCTGAACTGACACTCTGAGAGTAACTTGCAGAGTCTAACTTAATGAACTTTGCTTCTGGTTCCCTACATTGTCACTAGACTATGTAGAAGTCCTGGCTCAACTCTGACTATTAAGTTAGCCACCCAGCACCAAAGAGCACAACCCCTTGTACTTACTCAGATTTCTTCTGAGCATTATTACATTTTGGTAAACATTTAGCACAATTAACATAATCTGACCTCCTATATGACAAGCCCTAAAGTTGTATTTTAAGAAATACAGTAAATTAGTGTACTAACAGTTTACTATTCAATGCCATGGATCCTTATTGTTTTAAATTAGAGGACTGTGAAGGAGACAGGTTAGCATCCACCCAGGCCAGCAACCCTAGCACTCCCCACAAGCTGCTGTGGGCATATTTTCCCCCTGCTAGTTTCTAGGGTGAGATAAAATCCACTGAAAGAAGCTGAACAAAACCTATTTTCACCAAGGTTGAAACTCAATAGGTAGAATATACCGAAAGATATCTGATTACTTATAGCACTCTATTCACAGTGAGAGCATCACGAGAGAGGAGCAGCAGCAACAACTTCAGAGCATTTAAAATAACACATTGGTGCTGGCAGATGATATCAGCGTTATAGCCATGCTCAATGCATGCACGTAATCCACGGACTGACCTTGAGACTCACAGTGCAGGCAGAAATCCAGCTCTGAGACAAAAGGAGATACTTGAGCAGCAGAAAGAGGGGCTGAGGGGACAATATCCCAGATAAAACAGAAGAAGAGGCCAGACACAGACAGACACAGAGAAGGAAACAAAAACAAGAAGAGAGGCAATGAGACTTGCATGAAAGACCTAAATCATGGTGGGAGACGGGCTGGTAAAAGCACGCGGCTCCTCAGCAGTCTGACTGTGCTTCAGAGCACGCTGTGTCCTGCATGGAATGGGCACTGAGGATTTTAAGTTCCAAACTTCTTTCCCATCATGCAGCAAATACAGTGAACTCAAACACACTGGCAATCTCAACATGCTGCCACCATGAGACCATGCCTTGCAAAAAATCACCATTCGTAGCACATGGATTTATGCTGCAACTCCTGCCTAAAACGAGAGGTAAAGGCAGCAAGTGTGGCATTACCTTCTGTTGTAACATCCTCTGTGAAATAACTCGTGGCCTCCAAAGCAGACTCTGTCTCCTCTGGATTCAGAGCTGTATTTACAGAGAAGGAAAAGTTAAGATGTCTAAGATAATTAACAGCAGTATCACAAAATTCGTGAGGCTGCTGTTTTCAACTGCATGTCAGAACAGACCATGCCCAGTAGCAGCAATATCTGACAGTGATCACTCACCGGGAGGCAGATGCAGTTTGTAAAGTACTTTGAGTTTTTCAGTAAGATCACCATGATACATCCCACCTGTGAAAACAAAAAATATAGTTAAGAAAAATAGTGCTTAGGATAAAGAATCACCCTCTGCTCACAGGCTCAAAACAGGATGAGATCAGATGCAATGAGGAAACACTAAGTGCACAAAGCCCTGCGCAGATGCAGTAAAGAAATCCACAGCAGAGCTGCATCTTGTTGATTTGCCACCTATCGTTTCCCAAAACAAGAGACTGCCCAGCAGCAAAAAGGCACCGTCTGTTCTGCCTGCGGCTGCCTGTAAGGCTGTCATTCTCCCTTCATGACAGTGCAAACATCACTATCTCCTCTTAGTTCTGCTTGGAAAAGGACAGAAACTTTTTTCTGCAATATTCCATCATCTCCCAAAGCACCACTTACTCATGCCTGTCACAAACTCCTTGAAGTTAATGAGAGAATCCCTGTTCTCATCCAGAAGCCGGAACAAACGCCCTGCTAGCACGGGCGTGTGTGCGCCGCAGGACCAGGGGGTCAAACTGATGAACAGGTCTTTGAACTGCTCCATGTCTATGCGATACTGCTCCAGGTAGGGTAAACTTTGATCTCGGCGAGCAGCGGCAGCACGGTTATTTCCCCAGTAACAGCTCATCAGATACTTTGCCTTTGGAGAGAAAGGATTAATAGGTCACATTATACTTCACTACAACAACGCACAGGAGTGGAGACTTTGTTATAACTCAAGAAGAGCATCGAGTAAGCAGAAAAGAGACATTTCAGAACACACTGTCCATCTCCCCCATTATTCCTAGCGTTACTTCACTACAAAATAATATGAAATGAAGGAAGAGACAGGGATTTCACAAAAAAGCACAAAGAACAATTTTAAGTGAAAAAATACAAAAAATACGAACTTGACTTTGAACAAAACGACACTCGGGTTTTACTATGAAGGGAATATGCAGGTTTTGGAATTAAGCCTCTCTTCCTGAGTCTACAGCACAGGGCAACTGAGCTTGCAGTAACTTTGGTAAATGCAGTTCAGTAATATCACTCTTTTAAAAATACATACATTGACAAATAGAGGCAAAGCACTTTAGTAATTTTGTCACAATTACAGAGCAAGTCAATGGCAAACACAAGAATAAAAATTGAGGTAGAGTCAATCCTAGCTCTCTGTTTTAAGTGCTACGTGACATTCCTTTACACAGACTTCATGATCTCTTTCTGAGTGTCATTCAAATACTGTGAATGTTTTTGGGCATCTTTGGAAAAAAAAGAAGAAAAATCAATGGGATAGTAATAGCGCCAGTTTCACTGGCACCATGTACAACAGAATGCCACATCTGTCTCTGGCAGGTTGGATTCAGAATCAGTCATTGCTTCCCTTTCAACTTATCTCAGTAATTGTTCTCTCCATGTTGGAACACTAACTCACTCTAACTTCTTACCTTGAACACCACATACAGCTCTTCCAGTTCTTCAATAGAGAAACCAATGTCACTAGACACAGCTCGGACCTACAATTTAGGGAGAAGACAGAGTGAACAATTTATTTCAAAGCTAGAAAAATTAAATATGGCTCACTGAACAATCTGTGTAGCACAGAGGAGAAGAAAATACGTTCAAGGAGATATTACGCAGGATGGGAGAGAAAACAAGCATTCCACTATCACCCATTGCTGTGGATTACAGGTCAGGAAGACAGTTTCTGGTCAAGCAGAAACCACTGACATTTTGAGCAGCTAGAAAAAATGACTGAGCTTATCTCCTGTTTGCTCAGACCTGACTCTGCAGATTGTGTTGCCCCCCCGTCTTGTTTTTATCTTCAGATGTTTGACTCAGATGCTTGAAAAGCAACAGGGAAAGAAACATGTGGATGAGGTTCTCCACCTAGGATGTACGAGGTAACTGCAATAGATGTGGATACTCCCCTTTGGCCATGAACCCTTCTGTAAGATTCCCTAATGCGCCAGCATACTCTCTAAATGGCAGGGAAATAACTACCTGCTAGCCAGCTTTTCTCAAAGATTCCAGGCAAGCAGTAAAACTGATAGTGCCAAGCTGTGGAGACTGCTGCAAGACCTACAAGTGGTTTTTATCTCCCTTCATACCAAATAACTAATTTGATCATGCCGTTCAATCCATTTTATTAAAGAGAACCACGGGAAGAAGGCAACTAAAAATCCATTATTCCAGCCAGTAAAACCATTTTTTTCACATTAACTGCAATTATCTAGGTCACTTAAAACTGAGTCCGCTACAGGGCAAACTTTCTAGATGCTTACAGCAAAACACATTCCATTAATATGCCATTTGGTAGCTCATTCAATCTGAGCTTCACGTACCACACTCTTCTTGGCTGTATCCTCCAGAGACTGGATCACTTTCAGCCTTTGTTTAAAACGCATTTGTTCAATGTCATCTGCCTTCAGATTGCTGAATTTCTACAAGAAAGGAAGCAGACCAGGTCAACATCACCTCCTAAAGAACGAACAAACCCTGTTTCAATTACATGTTCTTTAACAAGTATACTCTCCCCTCAGAGATGATCTAAAACCCCTAGGAGGCTTTTACCAGCAGCAAGATGATGAGAAAAAACTTGAGCTCTATTCCCTATTCACCCCTGTTCTGCAAGAGAAGTCATTCAGAATTCATGAGAAATTCAGCATCAGAGGTTTCTAAAGAACAGCTGAAAAAGCATCTGTCAGGACTGACAGAAATCCAGATCCCGTACTGTGGCAGAGATAAGAGAACAGACAGGTTGTCATTCCCCGCAGCCCTGTTTTCTTCTAGGACCCATATGAGATTCAGCTACAAACACCAAAGTTAACGGGCTTTTCTACTGCCTTGGTCAGACAAGTGAGATTAATTTGTGACATTCTTTTTTTTTTTTTTTTTAAAAAAAAGGAACAAATAGAGATGGTAGATTTGAAGAAACAAAAAAAATACCTAGCTAAATGAGAGCTGCCTGACTGTAAGCAGCTGGAAGGGGACCAGATGGAGAACGGTAGATAAAAAGGGAAATGAATCCACAGTTACCACAGCATAGCAAAGAACTGTCAAACACCAGTTCTCTTGCCTGTGTTCTTTCCACCATTCGGACACACATTTTTAATGAGTTTTTTCTCATGATGAATAATGAGGTACACCTCCACCACTGCAGAGGTATTTCAACAGCACCGGCACCATTCTCAGGTCACCTTTCTGTTAATATAATGTGGAACCCAGAACAGGGCTCCTGTGCACAGGAACTGGGATGCTTCCACTTTCCTGCACAATTTTTACCTCACAATTTTTACCTCAATTTCTCTCCCCAACTCTCTAGCAGTAACAATCCTCACATACAAGTAACAATAGAGACTTTTTTTGGCAAAGCAGGAAGAAATCTCTGCTCCATGATTTTTACTAATTTGTAGTCCTCATTTTAGACGCCACTGGTGTTGGGGAGACTCTTCATAATCCACGACAGACAACAGAGTTATGCTCTACTCACACCGAAAAGGAGGATTAACGGCTTGGGCTTGCACTCCATGAGCACCTCAAGCTATGAACACTGTTCAAATTCTGGTTGCACAAAGTATAAAACTGGATGTCAGTAGAGAAAAATCTCTTGGGTGAAAACTAAGCCAGAATCTTACCTCATAGGATGTTTTGATGAGCTCAAAGATGTCGATTTCAAGTGGCGGGTCATCTCCACTTGTCAATAAGGCGTGCAAGTGGGGAATAGGGGGAGAGACGCTCTGTCTGTTAACTACGTTGTCCAAATATCTGTGGGGAAGAAACAGAAGAGATGCAAGACTCCAGGATTAGTGTCCAAGAAAAGAAGTAATAACCTAAATGCATCATTTGGAACTTCTTTGTAACATTAATCTAAACAGGAAGGAAAATTTATTTTTTCCCAGCTAGCCTGCAGTGCTACCCTCAATGTACCTGAAGTAAAGCTGATTTTCACCCTAGTTTTGGGGTCTCTACTCTTTTTAAAGTGGGTTTCTAGTAGTAAGCTGAAGACCTTGGTATGCATAGGAGAGATTCACATTTCAAACAAGAAAATCTTACATTTACTAGACTTGGGAGATATCTGCTTGATAAAGCTTTATGTTTCTATAATACAGGGCAATTCCTGCCAGGATTTAACAGTAGATCAGAATTCTGTGAATTTCAGAGGAGCAACCCTTTGGAGTTCAAATTCAAACTGAGAAGCAGGAATGCATGATGCTGCAAAGCAAACAATTCCAGAAACATGGGATTCCTCCATACTTGAGCCAAAAACTAATGTCAGCTGTTGCAGAAAGCAACAGCAAACCCCTCTGGAGCTCAAGTTTCGTCCTAGAGTGTTATCTGTGACCTGTTCAGTAATGGAATTAAGTAGAAAGAGATGATGGCTAAATGGTACTGCTACTACTCAGTTACAAATAAGAACAATGAATGGTACCTGCCCAGAATAGTCATGGCTTCACCTTCATCAGAGCACTGTAACAGCTTCTCCATGTTAGCATCAAGTATGGCCAATGACACCTGCAAGATAAACTTGATTCCCTCATAGAAAAAACAGTCGACAATGACCACAGCACTCTCAAAGGGCATGACACTGAGAAAGAGAGTGAGAAACCAGGAAAGGGATATGGTGGAAATCACTCCCAGGTCCTGCATCTTTTCTGCCAGCTGTGGAAGATATTCTCGTGTGAGTTCTTCAAAGATGCCTTGGTCCACTAATGCACCTGGGAAGACAAACAAAACCAACAGTAGAACTCAAATTGGTGGTAGCAGGGTACTATACTCAAGCTAATAAATGATTAAACAAAATAGCGTGAGTTCACTTTAATTTCATATAAGCCTCTTAACATCAGAACTAAAATCAACACTTTTATTTAGATTGGTTCCCTGTTCTCATTAAAAATAATGTACCTAGACAGAGACTATTCCTATACTGCAGAGCATGCAGCAAGACAGTCTCTCATTGATCTCTGCATTTTCCCTAAAATGAGGGGTAGAAGATTACTGATAAAGTATTTACATCAAACTATACTGTGTTACAGAGACGAACTTTAAAAGCCCATTAAGCAGTGCTTTCACTAACCTTTCCTGGAAGTCTAGTCCAAATATTTAACACATCATTCAGATGGGTAAAAAATAACCAAATTACTTTTCTTCTAGGTATGCTTCCTTACTGCTAATGGTCCCTCTTGATACCATTTTTAGTGACTTCAACTTCCTTGTCACTACAAGGTAGTACTACTACCTTGGCAGTCTGTAGTGTCTCTTCCTATGTCTCCATCACATACCTCTAACTTTAAAGGGAACAGGGTTGTGCTTCATAATCTTTAAAATCCATTATATTTCATTCATTCTGAACAATGAAACGTTCCTGAGAGATCCTGGTGGAACTGCAGCTGAAAATCCAGGCTCCAGCATGAATTTGACAAAGACTCACCCACTACTCTGGTGTTGTAGTAATCTGGTAACATCCGCTCACATAAAGCCACTAGGAGCCAGAAAGCCTCCTCCTCATTGCAGTACAGCAGCAGTACTGACGTGACAATGTTCATGGCCTACAAGCCGGCAGAGTTAGATAGGCAGACATAGGAGAGAAACATGAAGATGTTCATGACTCTGTCATTACAGACCAGCTAAACTTTAAAAGCTTGATAACAGCAAAACTGTCACTAAGAGTCACATCTATTTCCAGCTTTTACTGGTATCTGAGTCAACAGATGACCTTGAGCCAATTTACCTTCCTGTTTCAGTTCCTCTGTGAGGCAGCAAATAATACAGCAACTTTTTGCAAGCACTGATTAACCAATGTGACTAAGTATAATATTCAAACTTTTCATAAAAAGCTTTGTAACAATTTGGTCATAACAGAGGAACATAATGAGGACGTCTTATACCAGAGCAATACACAAAATGAATCTGAATTTCCACTGAGTTGTTTCACAAACCAGCAACTGGCTTCATTTTCAATGTACTGCCCATGTGCATCATCACCTACTCCATTTAATTGCTCTTTTTAACGAAACCAGAAGACAGTTTTGCTCAACCAGGGAAAGCTCCACAAGGAAAAAGTAGTAAAAGACCCTGTCATTAACCCTAACAGAAATGTGCAAAGTCTATTTAAATGCTCTACCAAAAGATACTTAAGAGATCTTGCAACACAACAACTTCTTTCCTACTCTCACACCACCACAGGGAAAGCATGGAGGAAAAGTCTGAAACTAAACAAAAAACTGCAGAAAAAGCCCAAGTCAATCATGGTCACCGTGTAGGGCTAACAAGTCTAAGACTTCTTTCTTACCTGACAGTACCCAATTGTTGGATTTCTGAATGCATAAGCTGTTAAGACTCTCCGGAGGGCAGCAATTCCCAACTCATTCTGGAAGGCAGGATGTTCCGGCATAGAACGGTGCAGATCTCTCTCAATTTCCTCTGTAGCAAGATTGTACTTTCCCATTGACTTTTCCACAAGATCTGCATAGTAACCAGGATGAGTCACCATCTCATTCCAAGCCCCTGTAATGACAAACAAATAGTGCTTCACCTCTTGAGCTTTGGAGTACAGATCTTCTACCTGCAGTTTCAGTGAGGAGGCAGCCAGGAAGCACTACATAAACTCATCAAGTACAAATAGCTATGAAAGTGTAGTAACATTCTCATTCTTAAATCATCATGTTAGAGCCTAGGTCCCAACACTGAAATGCAAATGAGGCCAAAGAGCCATTACGCTCATGAAGAAAGTTGTATCAGGAATGTGATCACTACATTTTTGGCAAAAACACCATGAAGTGTCATCCAGGTGGAGTTAGTGTGTGGTTAATTTCTTCTGAAATAAGCTAAGATTTAGAGCTTTTCATGTGAGATGTAAGGAAAGCTTATTCCTGCTAGCTGTTAAAGTATCCTGCACAACCTCCTACCTGAGAAAAGGAGCCACAGCTCTCCACGAAGATTCTCTGGGATTCCTTTTTGCACCAGCTCCCTAGTCTTGGCAGTGCGATACATACACATCCCTCGCCCGTATTCAAAGAAATGAATGTTCCAAGACTCTTCTTTCATCTTCTCCTTTGCCTTCACAGGAACAAATATGGCCATTTTAGCAGATTAATGCATTTTTATGTTTATAGGACAGGTGATTTCTGAGTATACTCAGGCCTACACAAGAGAAATGCATTGTGACATTTAAAGCCTTTCTTCTTCCTGCTGAATGCTAATCTACACCATTCCGAATCAGTTCTGACCTTGCTTAAACTCAAGTCTTTACAATGCTAACATGGGCTATGCAATGGCATTACAACTTGCAAATCTCTACAAAAATTCAAGTAGAACCATGGTCTAAGATGATTAACTAAGAAGCAGAGATAGCAGTTCTCTGCTTCCTTGATCTGAAGAAAAGCAGTTCTTCACAGGCATGAATTTACATCCTAGAAACACAGTAACACTCATTTCTCAGCCTCTAGTCAAGTATCTCAGGTATCTCAGTACTGATAAAGTAAACTGATGGTCAGGTTACATCCATGCAGCCCTGTCACTGTGAGAGACACAGCAGTGATATTGCAGGACTGAGCAGGGATAAAATGCATTGTCAGTCTCAGAGCAGGACAGGAAATCTGTAACATACAGCAAACTATTTATAGTTAGTTAAGTTAGAATATTATTTACTCCTTTGGGTCCCAAGAGCTCCTCGGAATTTCTTCTGAAGAGTTTGAGTAGTCCCTGCGAGGCTGTTGGCACTTCCCCAGCACAGAAGTTGACAGGTCGGTTGCTGAGAGCAGCCGTGGGACTAACTGCAAGCGGGCTGCTGGAGGGCAACTCTGGAACCTCCTGAGGACAGAACATGAAGCATCTCAGCTCAGGCAGCCTCCTCTGCTAATTGTCTAACAAACAGACATCATTTGCTGGTGACGAGCACTGCTACCACACCACAAGGAACATTATTCTGAAAAGCAGACAAATGCTCCTCCCAGCTATTTCCTTAGTACCTCGCAACCAGGATCAGCCAAATTCCACTTCCACTCCCTGTCACTGCCGCACGGTTTCTTGGATGGCGTTCTCTGCAAGAAGTCAGAGATTCTCTGTACCAAGAAATCTCGGTCTTTCAGATTGGCAAAGAAGAAGGTCATTTTACTTCTAGTGCTGATGGACAGAGGGCTGGGCAAGACACTGGAACTATCTGCTTTCTCAACTATTGTCACCTAGAAGACAAAGACAAGGGCCATTTGGATCTAGCAGATACTCCATTATCTATAAAGCACCTCACAAAAGCGAGAAGTACACAAAAAAGGTCTGTAGTCTTAACACAGAGCTAAGAAATCCCCACCTCCCTGAGAGGAATGATGAGATGACACGCTTCCTCTGCCTTGCTGGCAAAACAGATGTAATTGTTGGAAACAAACATCTGGCCAGGAATATGCATCTTGTTGAACGGTGTCCACAAGGTACAGTCTGTGTGTCCATCCAGGCATTCGTCCTTGGGCAACCGGAAAGTAGCACGGTAGCACTCATTTTTGGCTCGAGCATCCAGGTCTCTGAGGAAAAGTAAAGAGTGGTTCCCAGAGGTTTTTCCTCACTTGAAAAAGCCACTCAAACTCTAATGTTAAGTGTTTGTTCCAATCACAACCTTCAGACTGTGCTGTGTATTCTTAGCATTCATTTCTCTAACTGAGGTGCCACCCCTTATCTGACTCCTTTTTCAGCCTTCAGACATGCTTCACTGACAAGGTATGTCCTGCAATACAAGATAAAATATGCAAATGCATCTGCAAAACTTAAACGTTACATCAGATTCTGAAACTGCAGAGAACAGTCCCCAGTGGGAGGACTTATTACAATACAAATGTATATGACTTTTTACAAATCTTCAACTTCAGACAAAGGGGCTGATGTCATTTTCTTCTTTCACTTTTTTTTTCAAACAGGATTTTCAACAGTTTCTAGTTGAAAATTCCTTCTGACAGCACCTAGTCATGCATGAGAAAGACACGAGAGTGTGTGTGAACTCAGCACCAATTTGGGACAGGAAAAAGAACAGGCAGAGGGCTAACAACTGAAGTAAGTGATGCAGCTCCTGGAGTGAGAAAACCCTAGTGGCACCTGGGAGCTACACAGTAACACAGGTTTATTATTACAATCCCATGTTATCTGTCTTCTCATTGCTGGAAACATATACCTTTTTAATGCAGAGATGTTCTTAAGAGGCTTCCTGGGCTTTGGGAGGGACTTGTCCTGTAGGAAGCTCTCATTATCCAACAACTGCCGCATAGCAATGTTAGCCAACTGCTCCATCAGCTTGAATGTCTCGTTGATGTTGAGAAACATGGAAAAATAAAGTTCATTGTCCCTTGTGCTTACTTTAATGCACTCAGGGAACAGCAGTGTAGCATTTTTTTCCAGCTGGGTTACATCCACCCACTGGATCACCAATGTAACTGGGAAAAAAAAAGTTAAAAAAATACTATTACAATTTGAAGCAAAACAACAAGCAATTATAAATGAAGCTCAAGCAGCAAGTAAGCTCTCAGTGTAGCAGCAATTCTCCCTTCTTACACATGGACAATTATTTTCTTCATACTTTCACACTGTTCTCTAAAAATACTGGAAATAATCTTTGGGATTAACTAGACTAGAAATAATGCAGTTCCAAAAGGACCATCTCCCAGGCAGTAAATGCTTTCAACTACGATTACTCAAGTTTTCTCTCTCTTCCTTCCTTCCTTCCTTCTCTCTCTTTCTTTCTCTCTTTCTAGCAAATTCAAGCTTTGTAAATACTGGGTCCTGGTGGTGATTCCAAATAAAACTCACCAAAGTCAAAATATTCTTTGGTTCTCTAATTCAGTTGAAGTAAAACTTAAGGTGTACTTGTACAACTTGAGAAATGTTTTGAAAAATGACTCAGCCGTTCAGTCTAAACACCACTGAGCTGCCTGAGTGCAAAGACTGATCTATGCACTGAGCTACAGTTCAAAGGACTCCTAAAAGGAAGAAAACCTGACAGCTTAAAAAAAGGTCACACAAAAGATCAACTGCATCAAAACAATCATGGGAAGTGGCAGAAAAACAACATGCAGGCTTATAACTCACCCTCTTTGCCCAGCAAGAAGGAGTAGAAACAGAGGTGATTGACAGTGAGGTACAGCCAACCCTGCCTGGGCACACGTCCCTTCCAATAGCTGCAGGAATAGTAATTGACCAACTTCTCCACCTCGGGCATCCCAAACTGCTTCCGCATCTTCAGTTCAGCCTCTTTGAATTTACCTGGATCCTCTTCCCCCTGGGGCTGCTCATTCTTGTTCTCTTCAGCAATAATTCCCTGAAAGGACATGGGAGGTTAGAGAGAAGAAATGGAAGGGAATATGCCTGCTGACAAACATAATATACAGCAAAAGGTCATAGCAGCAATCTGGGAAGACAGAAAAAAGAAATATGACACAGCAGTTATCATTTCCCCTGTCATGTTAGAAGAAATAGTAAAGACATAGAATGAGCAGTCAGATAGTCTGGGAGTCTATGATCTGGGATCTGCTCCCGAGCACAGGCAGCAAGCATTCGCGTTTAACGTTCGACTGAGTTTCTCATGGTTGGGGACTGGGAACACTTTGAACACCCTGCAGGAAAACTGAAGTCTGTTTTCACTTGCAAATGTCCTTCTTCAACAGGAAAAAGATCATCTGCCAGGAAAGGCAGAACTTCACAGTCTGACAGATCTTGATTAGCCAGAAGGAAGAACACATGACCACCATCTCTCTTAGACACACACACAGAAAATACAGAGAATCTGACCCTGTATTTACAAGTTTCTACCCTGGAGAACTTGTAGACTTGGAATCTGAATGTGCTAACTGCACAGCAAGCAGAGGCACCCGTCTGCACAGCAGGAGCCGGTGTGCGGTTCCTTATAGCCAGAGGAGATGGCTCCCAGACCATCGTGGCGTGGCAAGTACACTGCTCGCAAACTAGAATTCTCTCTCCCATATTTGTTGCTAGATGAACCCTCGTTTATAATAACATTCTGTCTGCCTCAGAGGTGTAATGTGCAAGGATTTTAAAGAGGCATTGTATTTTACTTAGTAGGAGCACCTAAGCAGGCTCTTCCTTGAGATCTGCTGCTCATAAACCTTCACCCCCAAAATACATTTGGCCAGTGTTATGACTCTAACGTGATGCTGGTAATACTGTGTGCAGTTCATGATGTACGTGTGTCTGAAAAGGGAGGAGAGAGAAGTCCTGCAATAGAGCTCTTGCTTCCTCCCTCCCACAAGTAAAAAAAGTCCTAAAACCACCTCCCCATTCCTTCTCAGGATCTGCAAGTCTTCAGAGAAATGTGTCGCTTACATGGATTTTGCCCTTGACAAAGGTGGTGATATCTTCCTCGTTATCAAAGATGGACAGAGTCTGCAGTAAGTTATTCTCCAGCCATTCCCAATGCTTTGTGATCTCTTTACGAGATGATCCTAATTGAAGGGGTCAAAGATTATGAGAAGAGCAAAGTAAAAAGACATCAGAACAAGTTAACAGCACGAAACTAATAATTACCAAAGAGTGATCAGGACACATGAAATACAGCAACTGTCCACAGGTCAAGGTTATTTGATGTACACCAACATTATGTTTCTCATTAAATGTCTCCACTGCCACCAGGGATAATCAGCACACTGCCAATACATCATCCTAGTGCACACCAAACGCAGCTTTTTTCCCAGACAAAAAGCATTCTCATGTTCCAGACAAGAAGTACTTTTTTTAATTCGTGGTATACTAGGATAAAAATAATGAACTTTCAGAAGAACCTTGAAATTTCAAAACAACTGAAGTTTTTACATTTACAAAAAGGCTGCACTTTTGATGAGCAATGGTCAGCAGAAAGCATACAATTGCAAAAAAAAAGCAACCAAAATATTCATGTCAGAAAGTTGTTTGCTTTCTTAAATACAAATATTTCAGCACAACTTTTATCTGTCAGTTGTCTTCAACTATAAAATCCACAAGAGTTCACAAAGGATACGCTTCACTGTGTAACCAATTTAAAGAACTTTTCTATAGAACGTTGCTTTACTTAGTTGCCATGACTTATTTCAAAGATCTGTGTTTACTAAAATATTTCTCTCTGTCAATGGGTATTGCTATATTCTCTTGAACACAAATGCAGAAGTAGTTTTTAAAAAATAACTAATTTTTTTTCTAACAAGATAAGAAACAGTGTTAAATGCCGACAAAAAGAAATCAGTTTAAATGCAAGTCAAAGACATCTGCAAGTTTCTTTTTGCCAAATTCCAGTAAATATGTCTCCTGAAGTTTCATACAAGAGCAGCAGGATATCTAAACTGTTAACAGCATGCCTCCCGCTCCTCGATTTCTCTGCGAGTACATTAGACCCCTCAGTGTGTTTAATGATGGCAATGAAGAAAGCAGCAGACAACACAAACAGCTCCCTAAAGCTATTGCTCTACCTGACTTTTCTTTTTCAAGAGGCAGCTTCAGCAATGAAATAGTCTTCATGTATTTGTAGCTGGACACCTAACCATACAACGCAGTGCCAGCTAATCTGTGGTTTCATAAGCAAAAATAACTCCAGGACCTGAAACCAAAAACTAGAAGCAAGTAAGCTGTCTTGTCTCAAAGGACTGCAGGCTATGAATCTGAGTTCATGTGTACAGCCCAATGGATCAGACATTTCTTTTGCTTCTCTGTATAAATTTACTTGACATCTATCCTAGCTAAATGGCAACATTTTAAAAGCATAAACGATTTTGAGTAATACTAAATGGCTTATTTTAAGGGCACAATTATCAGTCATAAGATGCTTTCGTCATGCAAAAAACCCACAGGTCCAGCAACAATGGCAGGGGAATAAAATTTGTGTTCTGCTTGGTTATGTGAGCTGCATCTCTCACCAAGTGAGAGCATATTGCTAAAATAAGCCAGGCCTCAACAACTGATGTCTTTCTAAGATCAACATCAGAATGACACACACAAAGGAGTAAAACTCTGCAGTTCTAAATTTACCAAACTCCATTTAGTTGTTATATAGCCCAACCCATTGACCATGCTGCATTTCTTAAAAGTAACTGAGGCATAGAGGATATCAACTACAGCACTCCTGAAATTGTACAAAAATAACACATTCACTGAGTTTCAATATACTATAAAATTTCAGATTTGCAGCACATGAGGCCACTAAATATTCTGCTTTTTTTCCATGCAGTTTCTGCTGCCATTTTGTTTTCTTCCTTCTTCTCTGCATCTTCTCTCCTCAAATGGGAAACTGAGTTTCTGTGAAATGCTGCAATTTTTAAACCTCTCTTCTACAGAATTTAAGTAGCTCTGCAAGGGGGAGTATTGTGTCGGTTGCCCGGGGAGAAGATGAGAACAGGGAGAACAAGTCATCAACATTTGTGGGCTTAGCAAATGATTACTTCATGCTCAGATTTTACATCTCAACCACAAAGTGAGAAGTGAAGATTCTTATTACAAAGTCAGTCTATAAATATTTCTGAAGATATTTTCTTTTCAGCAACCAGTAGGACTTCAAGCCTTAATCAAAGTTCACCACCAGATACTGCAAGGTTGTACCATAGTTTTCTAACACAGCAGTTACACTTCTCAAGTAAAAGAGGCCAAGGATACTTGATGTATTAAAAAAATATTCTTGTAATATATTCTACAATCTAGTGTATTTATACATCTATTACAAGCCAAAAATAGCAGAAAAAAATAAACTGGATCAAGATAGTAAAGAGATTCCCTTAAGAGTGTTTGGCACCTTGAATGACCTTACGTGCTCCCATCTTGTACCGTGCTCCTGGTAAGCAGGTTTTGGCACAACACTCGTCATCCCACAGCAACCCCATCATCACAGTTTTATTCTCTGAACAATCGCACTATGACCTTGCAAACCAACACATCTTGGAAGAAAGTAAACTTCTAACAGCTGCAGAAACTGCAGTTCAGTTTCTAAACTACAGTTTATACAACACTGAGTTTTGTTGTTTCTGGCATCTTCCACTATTCTACCAGAAGCTCTAGAAAGTTTCCTGAGCTGTCATGGATACTTCTACATGGGATAACTGATCACCTGAACCAGACAATGGAGTAAAACAAATCCAGCCCCTGACAAGTCACATCAATACGTACCACACGCCACTGCCCAATACACTTGAGAGTCCTGAGTCTGGTGCAGAATACGGTATGGGGCAACTCGGGCACTAGAATCCAAAACCACGTCTAACGTTCCCACAAGAAGACCTAGGAGGCAAAGAAATTAAAACACTGTAACACCAACATGGAGAATTGGGTTAAACAAAAATACAGGGTCAACACTACAAGAAAACACAGATTTCGCATGATATATGCTGTGACGGATGAACAAGTGCACTTGGTTGAGAGAATATCAAAGCTGAACACACTGTCACTGCAAGGAAATTCCCCAGACACCAACTACAACCAATCCCACTTGTAACGGATAAAGTTCAGATGGCAACTGCATGTCTGCTAAACTTCGTTATAATGCATCACCTTTCTAGGAGTCTTCTAAAAAATGTGAAATGTATTATTCTCTGTGGGCTTTCTGTTGCTAATAGTGATTTTTAAACCTACGAAACTAAAACAGAGAAGAGCTTTCAATACTGTGTCTTTCAGCATCACCTATGCAAACAGTAGGTAAGAGAACTCATCCAAAATGAAGCAAATGGCTCTAGAAAAACTGGTACTCCCAGGTTGCAGTGATGTTTCTAGAAGTACTTCAATTAAACAAAGAAAGAAGGCAGAGAATCAAAATTTGATAATACATAAGTTAAAATATTTTTGATATATTAAATTAAAAAGTAGGCACTTCCAGAATAAATGCTGACAGCCACCAGACTTTGTAAAGTATACCCACTTATCTCAATTAGTCTATTTACTATGCAAATCAAATATCTAAGATGACACTTTGCTCTGTTATTCTAGATAATGTTCTATGAGCAACTTTAATGCAAATTAAGTTTGCAGCATTCTCATGGTTAAGAGTTTTCTAACATTAGAACCCGGAGAGGGAGCCTGGCTGCTCCTCGGGACCACTCTTTGGGAGGCCCTGGGTTCCCTGTGGTTTGGGCAAGTCTGAGCAAACTGTACCCCTTGATATCTCACTCATTATCACGAAACATGCTACTTCCTCCCCTTTATCTCTCTTGGCTGCCCAAAAGGAAGTAACACATTAGGAATACACCACTGAACATGCTTCAAGGGAAGCACCATCCACAGCAAGCTCATTAGTAATCCTTAAAACAAATACATATGTATTCAGCACAGTCGGGTCTCAGTTTCGGCTCCACATTTCTTCTGTATAGTTTTAGGCAGAATACAGATTTAAAAGTCATTCTGAACACTTCCTATAACAATCCTGAATGTGTCACATATTGACATATGGACTGGTAACACGAGATGTTAAGAACCTGAGTATGACAGCAACTTAAACACCTTTGCAGCTTGGCTGAATATTTGCGTTCTAACTCTAACTCTAAAATGCCAGTTTGTTCAGCTCCTTAAGGATGACACGTGGCTTTTAATACATAGGAGCTCTGAAGAAAGAGCTAAACTAGCTCAAGAAGTAAATAGGCACAAAGTTTCAAACATTGACTTGATCAGATATTTCCAGAGTAGCACCATGTGTCGCTTCTTCTTGCAAAAACCTGGGAAATTCCAGAATGCGATTACATATCTACAGCAAAATTACACAAGTTAGGTTACATAAAACAGGGTAATCCAAAATAATTTTAAATATTGTGAAGAGATGACACATGGTAACAATGGTTATCAGCTGCGTCATTTCTGTAGTTAGTGTATTTGGTTAATGGGGCTAATACATGAAACTGGTTGTGCATAAACCACAGATGTAAAAAGCACATTTTTTATTATTCACATAACTGTGTCAGCATTTTGCACACAAATGGGGCATTTTAAAAGCGAGGGGATTTTCTGCTGTTGCTAACACTGTGCCTTGGTAACAGTTAGGTTATTAACAGTTTTATCACCAAACACGGCTATCAGGCATTCGCACACACGGGCAGTTTTCACTGCGCTGCACCAACACAACTTCGCCCCCAGCCCAAGCACAGCAGAATTTTCATACGGGCATTAATTAAAAACTACGCCTTACTTTCATCCTCTAAATCCTGAAAAAGCACACCAAAGATACAAAGAGAACACCTCAGTAATTCAAAGCAACACGAGTATGACAAAGAAGCCATTTTTGACAAGGGAAGAAGACCATCCCGGCCGCCCCCCCCCGCAGTTTTGTCCCCCCTGCGCAGCAGCGCGGCCGGGCAGCCGGAGCCCCGCACACGCCCCGCTGCTCGCGGACCCCGCCGGGCGGCAGCGGGCGCGGCCCAGGGCTCCCGAGCTGCGGGGGGCGCGGGCACCGGCCCGAGCGCGGACGGACGGGGGGAGGCGCGGACACCTCTGCGGGTGCCGCGGCAACGGCCGGGGCTCTGCGGGGCTCACACCCCGGAGGGGAAGCGACGGGAACGGCAGAACGGGCTCAGCCCAGCCGGCGGGGCCTGCACCCCCGGGCCCCCCAGCTCCAGCCCCGCACCGAGGCGAGCGGCTCCTTGCCCCGCCCTGACAGGACCCGCGCCGCCGTCCTGGGGCGGCCCCTCAGCCCCCCTGGGCCCGGCTCGGCCCTGCGGGGAGGCGGCAGCGGCCCCGAGCCGGAGCCTCCCCCCAGCCCCGCGGCGCCTCACCCGTGAGGCCGCCCCCTTTGCCGTGTCCCCGCCGGCGCTGCAGCAAGAAGAAGGGGTTGGCCCGCTCCGTGACCCACAGCGCGCCGGCCAGCAGCACCTCCTCGGGCCCCAGCCACATCGCGGCGGAGCGGAGGGGAGCGGAGCGGCTCGGCGGGGCTGGGCCGGGCCCGGCCGGAGCGCGGAGGCGGTGCCGGGGGAGCGGCCGGGCCGCGCCGGCGGGTCACGGGGCCGCGCCGGTGGCCATGGCGCCCCCTGGCGGCCCGGCGCCCTCACGGCAGCGGGAGCGGGGGCCGCGGCTCCGCAGGGCGGAGGTTGCGGGTTCCAGCCCAGGTTGTGGGTTCGAGCCCCGCTCTCCGGAGTGCGGCCGGTGCCAGCTCCGTGTCGCGGGGGGCAGTGGTGGTTCACCCCACGCTCTGCAGAGCCGGTCCCCTCTCGGTGGCTGGCGTGCTGCAGAAGGCGTTTACCGTGTGCTCAGCTTCCACTGAAAAGACCTTAATATGGTGACTCTAATTCAATGAGAGCAATGTGCTCATATAGTAAAAAATCAACCGGATGACAATCTGTGCAATCTCATGGGACCTACTGAAGCTGCCATTAACAAGTCAGACTACTTAAATGCTCCTTCCCATTTTACACGCCCTAATTTATTGGCAGGGAGCTCTCAGTGCACCATTGCAGGGGGCTACAGCCTCCTCTGCAAACTGCTGCCCCCAACCCTGCCCTCGCCTGCAGTCCCTGGCACAGCGGGGACATGTCCAGATCTCCTGCCGGACCTGGTGGTGCTTTCACCTCCCCTTTGAGGAGGCAGGAATTTGTTTACCCTTTTGCTGTGAAGCACACACACTGCTGGGCACCTGCATCTCAGCTGGGCACTGCATCTCAGCCTTGGCGAGCCAGCCCTTGACCCCCCGGAGAGGGGCCCCGGCATCCCCCTCCTGGCATCCAGCTCCATTTCGGTCCTTGTTTCATGGCTCTGGAGCCCATGCAGGGCTGGCGATCAAGCCTGCAGATGATCTCTGCAGCAAACAGGAGAGCCGGAGATGTGGGTCCTTCTCATCTGTTGGCCAGGAAGCAGCTTCCCAGTAATTTGAATTGCTATTCTTGTTTTAATAACAATTAGAGAGTCTTCCTGCAAACTCTGAAAGTGTTACAACAGCAAAAAACGTTGACATCTGCCATCTCCGGGCTTGTTGCCCAGGTCCCAGGAAGGCGGGAATGCCGTGTTTTCTTTAGGCTGTAAATCCTTTAACCCTGGGATGATCTATCTTCGGTGTTAGTGTTAGCTCTAATCCGGGTTGGAGCCTTTGTATACAACTGTAATATAAATATTTATTAGCTGGCTGAGCTTTCCAGGCTCTGCCTTGGCCCTGCTGGCTCTGGGAAGGGTTCGAGCACTGGGAGAAGGTGCTGAAGGACCATTCTCTGTGCCGCTATCTCTGCTCCTGCTTGCTGTGTGCCATCAGGCAGCAAACACTGTGGCAACATGGATTAGTGTCTCCTATGTATTCGTAAGCCACTTTGAACCATGTGGCCCCTTCAATGGCCTGATATTTCTAGGCACTAGTACAGCAAAACACAACAATATTTAATGCAGAGTGAGAAAAATCCTCTCTGAAGATGGATCTTTTGACAATGTTCTTCCACATTGTCTTATAAGATATATATGTAAGATATACTGGAGGGACTGGAGTCACTGGGTGATGCTCTCGTCCTCTTGTATTTTGACACACCAAACTCACAAACTCCATCTTTTTAAATTGCTTTTTATTGAAATGTAGTACATTAGCGAACCCTAACTAACTGGTATGCACTATTAACATATTGGCATATACCACATAACTACGATACAGTGTTGTACTTACATCAAAACATGTCAAGAAGTTCTGCTGCTGTGAAGCTACAATTCCCCGGGGGCTGGGGAGGTCTGGCTGCCGGGAGGCGCCACAGCCCCCGCTGCCCCGTGTCCCCGCAGCGTCCCCGTCACTCGGCCAGACCCCGGGAGCTGCTGGCGGTTTTGGGTTACGTGGCCTGCGGGCCCCCTCGCAGCAAGCCAGTTCAAACAGACTTCGCATTTTACACACACGCCTTTTTTTTTTTTTCCTTTTTTCCTTGTTATTTGCTGCCGTCTCCCAAACCCGAAGGCTGGGGTGTCCCCTCTCTGCTGGAATAAAACGATCCCATTTCGGTGGATTCTGTGCATAGGTAGCCATGGCCTCGAGCAGGTGATCCCAAGTAGGTACGGTCGTACAGGGAAGCTTTTAGTATTTAACATCCACTTGCAAACTGCAGCAGGGCTGACCAGATAAGCAGAAGAGCGATGCTATTAATAATTTTGCTCAGAAAGGTTATTCTGCTATATAGGACTAGCATGACAGACCTTACCAGTGTTGTGAGTAAAGCCTACACATATAGGGTGGAAAGAGTCTACCTGCTGAGGTGCTGGCAACTGATTTTTTGTTTCTTTTTCTCTTGTAGCACCTTCCCATGCACACACAATGGAGCCCGGGCAGGCGACAGGCTGGGACGCCGCAACGCTGGCTGCGATGCAGGAACCACACGGATCTGCAAACAGGAGCTTTGCTTTAGCGGCCCCAAACGGCCCATTAAACTTTCCTGGCTTGAAAGCAGTGAAGAGCGTCAACTTTATTTTCAAGCCCAGACTTTCCTATGCTGGAGCATGGGAGGGTTGTTGAACTCTTTTCTTTATTATCCCCCCTAATGCAGCCCAGACATGTGCAAAGGCTGAGGGTAGACACAGGCTTTACTACCTGGCACAGCCAGAGGGTGTTACAGGCACGGCCATGGTTGATCAAGAGCAAATTTAGGCATCAGATGCCATTACCACAACCCAGCAGAGCTGCTCTGTTGGGAATTAGCGGCTCTTGTTCCCCTGAGGGGTTCTGGTCACTGAAGACCAAGTCAGAGCCAAGCAAAGATGAGCCCGGGAGCGCAGGGGGAGCAGCAGAAAAGATAAAAAGGCAAATGATGCAGCAAACACACAGAGCTCTGGGCAAAGATTACAAACCGTCCTGCTCCTGCGGGCTCAGCCGCAGGGGCTGCAGGCAGTGCCAGCAGAGGAGGGCACAGCCCGTGCCCGGCAGGACACAGGGAGCCTCCATGTGCATGTGCAGCAGATCTTCAGGCTGTGAAACCCCAGCCGTATGACACTAGCTCACGTTACACCGCAGCCTTGCAATGAAATCACTCTGAAGAGCCTCAACTTTCAGCAAAACCCTGTGTACTTCTTACTTCGCAGGAATATTAATACTTAATTACAACTCGTAAGGGAAGGGGCTATTTTTCAGCAACACCTTCTACCATGCTCAGAGACCCTGGACATTATTGGCATAAAAAGAACAAATATTTAGACAGCATTGCACAACCTACACATCCATCTCTGTTCACCTGGGCACCTCCATGAGGCTAGTGGGCTGAGGACCGAAAGGATGCTCCGTGCAGGGATCCACAGAAGGAGCATTGCACAGCAACCGCCCGTGTCCCACCCAGCCTGCTCCACACTCCCACGGACCGCGATGCTGGTTTGGAGCGATGAATGCCCTTGGAGGGGCTGGCTGGCACGGTGGTGGCATGGCGCTGGGGAAGGTGCTGGAGGGCAGGTGGATGGCAGTGCCTGTGCAATGGGGACCTTCGCCTGGCTCTTGAGAGGAGGAGGAAACCAGTAGTAATCAATGAGATGAAGGGCAGAGATTAATTGGGGAGGATAAAGAGTGAATGTTACAGGCTTTTAAAAAGAGTAGATGAACAAAAGGATCAAACAACTAACATAGAAAAGTTGTCAATTAGTGCTGCTTTGAAAGATTGATATAAGCAGCTTTCACTGCCCCCCCGGCCCAAGCACCAAGTAAAACTGACGGGCCCCTGCGAGGTCGGGGTTTCGGCCAACAGGTCAGGACATCAGCGATGGGGGGTTACACAGCACCATGGCCCTGCACCAGGAGCACAATCCCATCCATGCTCTTGTCACTGCAGCCTGTGAGGAAAGGGTTTGGGGTACAACATTTTCTCTTGATTATTTCAAAGACATCGGAAACGAAGTCAAAATGAGCACCAGCCTGCGGAAGTACAGTATACATGTCTCCTGATTTCCCCTCAATCTGAGTAACTGGAGCAGCTCTCCCCCTGTCGCCCTGTCCCCTGCTCAGCAGACTGCACCCAGCGTGCCGGAGCACGGGCCGCCCTGACGGCAGCACCCTGCGCTGCACCAAGGCTGGCAGGGAAAGGAAAGAAACCAAACATATCTTTAAATATAACGACACATATGCAAGCTGTCACAGCACATCATGTGCTCTTCTGCACGGCCCAGGTTGAAAAATTAGGTCACATATGGATGTGTAAGACGGGGTGAAAAAGGAGTGAAAGCTTCACTGTGAAGTTCAAGGTGTCTCTGCCCTGAGCCCTCCTGCCCTCCCGTCCGCCCGCAGGGCTGGCAGCCCCTCTATGTGCCCCGCGTGCCCTGCTGTGCGCGGTGCCATGCTGCTTGCTTCGTTCTAAGAACCACATGCATGACTATCAGCTACGCAAAAAAAAATATACATGTTTTTAACAACTAAGTCAGCTCACTCCCTAGTAGTCAGGCTGCAGAGCTCAAGCCTGGTGCCTTCATCCCTCAGCTCACCACCTATGACTGCGCCCTTATCTCAAACCTAAACCTGGCTCAGCCTGAGGCTCGGCCTGACCCTTGGCTCCTGCAGACCTCTCTCTGCTTTTCAGTACCTGGTAAAGCTCTTGGCTCTCCCAAACCTTTGCGCTGTTTTACATGAGTGTGTTTAAAGAAAACAGGATGTACAAAAGTCTCATAACATGGTCCTAAACACATTTATTTAACTATTTGTGGTCTTTCTTTGGCTTATGTTGGATATCTGGCTATTCCTATAGCATCCTGAGGTGCCAGGGCAAGCATCCCAGAAGCAAGGGGACAATACAAGCAGATACCAACACAGAAGCTCACCAGAGGGAGGAATTGTGAGTGTCGTTAAGTAAATTTTAACATGCTTCAAATTTAATACTTAATATTAGTATTATAGGTAAAAAGCACACTTACAGTCTGTTTTTCTTTTTTTTTTTTTTACTGGCAATTATCCTCTAAGAACACAAGCAAACCTTGATTTTACAAATATCTTACGGGAACATGCAAAACTTTCATAGAACAAGAGGCTGGGAAAGAGAAGGTGAAGTGCTGGGGTTTAAATAGTTTAGGGAAACACTTGGAGATAAAAGCTTTTTTTTTTTTTTTAAATATGTAGAAATCATAAAATTAATGTTTTCTGTTAAAAAGCACTTACTTTAAACCTTAAAAATTATTTTCCAAGTTACTGGCACTTGCAGTTCTTGGTAGATTGCAGTGTATTTTACTTCTGTGAAATGACTCAACCATCCACAGCACCACTGCAGCAGAACAAGAACAACGATGCTCATCAAGCTTTTTTTATATACTGATTAATATTAAAAGGAAAACCTCAAACTTACCAGCACAGCCCAGAAAAAATACCCACGTTGCTGTGCTGATTCCTCCCCATCCTAAATATGACTAAGTAGAAGAACGTCTGCGATAGCACGTCCCAGTACGCACGTAGGGATCAATTGTTTGAATGAGCTTTTAATTTCTCCAGTGTTGCAAGATTTTGTAAATCCAGGATGTCAATTATAACCGTCAGCTCCCTTATCCAAGATGCTACAACATGAATCCGTTTTTAAATCACTATGCCAGACCCTGATCTCCACAGAGCCAACCCTTCCCTCCCCCGTTAAAACCAAGATGTTAGGTTAGCAATAAGGAGCTTTAACAGAATATAAATGACATTATTTATTATTTCGTCTTTGGGGGCTTCGTACTTCGTAATGTTTGTCTTAATTTCCATTTGTTTTCTGGCTTTTCTGTATACTCTGGTACACAGCTGGTGCAAACGGTCTCAGCTGGAGCTGAGAAACCATCAGTTTTGTTCTGGTGCCCAAACGGTGACGTTCCCAGTGGCCTTGGGGCAAATCCCCGTGTCAGGCCGAGGCAGCCCCTCCGAGAGGGGTTTGCTGGGAACATCCATGGCCCGGGCAGTGCTGCAAGGGGCTCGCCCCACCCAAAACCCACTGGCAGGGGCTCTGCACCCAGCTCGGGCTCTTGTGACGGTGCCCTTGGCTGCCGCGCGCTTGCTGGAGACACCCAGATGTTTTTGTATTTACCCACAAGCACCCAGGTGTTTGCCGGTTTGATGTAACTGACTGCCCACCACAGATGAAAACAAGCCCTATAACATCCTGGAGAGACGGTGATTTTTCTCTCCGGCGTTTGTTTTCGGAAGTGCCCCGCTCCCACTTGTCTGCCCGCTGTGAGCTCGCACATGTAATTGCAAAACGGGGGTTGCTCAACCAGCCCTTCTGCTGCCCCCGAGCCTTGTACAGGCTTGAGCTCAGCTCAGCCAGGCTGGGTCTGGGAGCTCTGCCTGGGCTCGCTGGCTCGCTTTGCACACCCGCGAGGGGAGGAAGGACTGACCGCCACCAGCTGCCCTTTCTGCCACCTTCGCTTCTCTTTGTAGGAGAAAGTGGGTGTTAAAATTGTGCTCTTAAAAAGTTCAGGGTTTAAGCATATTTCTAGAGTGAGCTGAACGGCAATGAAAGTGCATTTGGTAAATATAAATGTGGGTATTACTTCACATCACCCACTCTCGAATGATCAGATTAAATAAAGCTGATGCACAGCAACAAAAGTCAAAGCACGCTCGGCAAAAAGGATCGTTATTTCCTCATTTTACAGAGCTGGGTTTTTCTTTTTCTCTTAAACATCCGTGTTAAAGACACTGCTGAACCACACTTCAGGTAAGGATATATGTCAAGCACACTGCTATACAATTAAAAAACATAATAAAGGAGGGGAAATTCCCCTGCTTGTAGCAAAAGCGGATGAAATTAAAGCATGGCAGGGTATGTCTTACCTTTCTTTTTGGCTTAACTGATTTCTCAAGATGCCTATACAGAAGGTGAAGCTTTGTTTCACATTACAAGGACATAAATGCATTTCTACACCTACAGTAACTCAGACTGCAATGGAGAAAAATCCAAACATTCATTAAACAGCTATGCATTGTCCGCTAGGAAAAGGTGGAGCAGAAGCACTCGCTCCTCCACATCTGCTCATTTGAGGAACGCTGTGGACGACTTAACCCCAGCAGTTCCTCTCTCGCTCTCCCTTTCTGCATTGCTCTTTCAGAAGCTTCCAAATCATATTCATTTCCCCACCGCTTTTGTCACACACTGGTAAGAATTGACTTTTCCTGCAGAGTGTCAAAGCAGTTGCCGCTTTCCTTTCTGCTGCTGCTTTCTGCATTCCCATTATTGATGTCAGTGGGAAAGGGCATAGCTTGGAGAACATGTTTGTTATTTAACTGTTGCAGATCTTGACGGGAGAACGGGATAAGCAGCTTACCTCTTTGCTTCTCTGTGTAATGCCAACATGCTGGCTTTTAAAAAACCTCAGTGAAAAATTCGGTGGATTCTTTTAACCCCACCCCCCCAAAAAAAAGTTAAGTGAGAAAGAAAGCTAATTAGATTCCTGCATATTTCAAAAAGTCTTAACGGTTTTCAGGTAGATCAAGTGCTGGTTCTGTGAATGTCCTCTCTACGGAAAGAGACTCACTTGACTTGAGCACATGGAAGGACCAAAAGTATATTCTGTGTATTCTTCTCCTGCTTCAGTTGAACCAGATGAAAAAAAAAGCATCAAGTTCCTTGCAATCTTTCTGCATATGCAGGTCCTCTCTGGAGCTTTAACGTCAGACTGGTTTGCTATTGTCAGGGGTTAGGTGGGTTGTAGGAAATTCAATGCACTTATAAAGGTCCCTTTCAGAAGGGGCTATTTCACAGTAAGGTTATGGATTGACCGAGATATACGAGTGCTTTTACCAGTCACTGGCCATCTCCTCTACAATCAGTTTCCTTTCCAACATTGCCCAACCATCTGGACAATTAAAAAACTGGAAACAGCAGACGCCCGTGTGAGAGACGCCTTTGCAGTCCAACACAAACTCTTAGGACCACCGTTAAAACCTCTTCTGCTTCGCCGCGGCTGGACCGACACGGCTCCCCATGCTGTTACTCAGCAACTTCCATCAGACAATCGTGCTTGCGCGCAACTCTTTGTCAGCTCAAAGATGCCACCCTCAGAAACCACCACAGCTGGTCTTCGTCTTTGCAATCGAGAAGGTGGGTTCGTGTTCTGGAAAAAGCAGCTCTTCTTCAGACAAAGGAGATCCATGGAAAGAGTACACAACAATAGGAATGAGAAATGAAAACAACGGAAAAAGGGCCAGGAAGGAGCACGGATTCCTTTCAGGTTTTGTTCTCGTCATACATGTCCAAGGCAGGCTCGATGGTTGAGAACTCGCTCTCGTAGACCAGGCTTCGAGGGGACAGAGAGTTGCGATGGAAGAAGTGACTGCCTACAAGAGGTAGAACAACGTCTCGTTAGGAACACACATGAACAACGCAAGAACTGAGTAAAACATCCTTGTACGCGGGTGCCGACCACAAAAAACAGAAAAAAAAAGCCACCTTTTAACTCAAACCAGCAACAGCCACATTAAATAGTTCACCTCTGTCCATGTGTTCCCCTGCCAGCTCAAAGCACCTGCTTTCCACATGCATCAACAATCCCACTTCAGACGGCTCTTTCAGATAAAACAGGTCAAGCCTGAGCAAGGCCAGGGCAGGCCGGAGCTTCGCACTCAGCACTTGCTGTTGATTTACAGCCTTGCAAATCCGGCACGTGCTTCCCCAAGACACCCAGAAACCTTTGGTAGGTGCCCAGGTCCCTGTGCCGTGCTCCAGCACAAAGTGCTCCAGCACAGGGCTGAAAGGAGCAGGCCGAGCCAGGATGTCACCCGGGATCGTCCCACCGCCGCTGCCCAGAGTCTGACTCCTCCAGAGCTCAGCAACCTCCATCCCCCCGGAGTCACCTCCATATTTCCTTACACAGAACCAAAGGAGATCCAACCTTCTCCAAAACTGGTGACGCCTCGAAAAAGCACCAAGTGGCTATTGATAGAGTGAGCAATGAAAGTTGGTTTTTTTTCCTCAGTTTTCCTCAGTTCAACCTGGTGTTCCCGCAGCTCTCCAAACCACAGATGTGCTTTGCGAGGAGCCCAGCCCTGCTGGTGTACGCACAGTTCTCTCTGAACGCATCTATCAGATCAGGCCCTCAGCCAAAACGTTTCATTACTCAGTTTCTCTATCCCAGCAGGGATTAGCTGGGAGCAAGGCTGCTCAGAACACAATAGACCAGGCAGCCACATTGGAGGCAACTGAAAAGCTTCCAAGTTCATGGAGAAGGCACCCAGCAAACCAAGGTACCTCCAGTTTCAGGCATCAGTGGAGCAAGACACTTAGGGGACCGCAGCTTTAGCCCTGGCAGAATTTAGATCCTTAAGGATCCTTAAGGAGGAGCTTAAATCCTCCTCCTTTCTTTGCCAGATTTTGAGTCCAGCCTATGCCCTTCGGAAATAAAGAGCTTACAAAAGAGATGAGGGAAGAAGAATTTAGCTGCTTCTGTCTGAAACACCTTTTCTCCTTCCCCACTCACCCAAAAGACAGAGACTCAGAGAAGAAAAAAAGAATGTGTTATGGGTCAGGATTGTTTGATTTTCAATGACCAAATCTCAGTCTGCTGTTGAAATAAGCCATGGATATTGAATGTTTCATCTCCCTTTCTTCTACCCACTGAAATGTCACATACTGAACAGCCAATGCTGAAACAAAACAAAGAAGATTCTACAAGCTCGGTGTTGCTCTTGTTTTTATTACACAAAAGTCAAACAGGGGATTAGGAAGCAGACAGCCCAGGCAGTCATTTCCTCTGTGTGCGCCCACACTTCCACTCCAGCAGATCCAAGGGAGAGATTTAATCAACACGCAGACAGGTCATCTGATAAGAAATTTTAAAAATGAATCTGGAAAAAGGCACTATATATCCAACACCTCTACAACTCTTTACTGTGATGTTTTCTTGTTTCTTGGCAAAATAAATTCAAGCCACCCAGCGCCAGGGAGCCTGCATGTTTCCATACAGACCCAAACCTCTTGGCTTTCGCTCCACTCCTGGGACACATAATTCATTCTTCTTCTAAATGTCTCTCTCCCCAGCCATTCGGCACAGCCCGCCCAGCGCTAACACCCAGCTGGGGCTCAGGGCTTTGCAGCACTCAGCCACCATAACTGGGTCTGAACCACTGCCCACAATTCACAGCAACAGAGTCAGCAGGGCACAGCGACCCAGCTACGCTCATCTTAATGCAGAAAAGTGCTCGTGTTTGTTTAAAAACATGGCACCAGCCCTTTTACTGAATAAAGCTATTTTAAGGACAACTAGAAACATCCGCAGTTCCAAATTCAGCTTATGAATCTGTCCTTCCTATTTTGCGCTTCCCAAGAAAGATCAAGATTTATCCCTTCGGTATGGAAAACAAATGGGAAGTCTGCATTCGGTCTCAATACATGAAAAGAAATCCCTCAGTGCTCTCTGCCAATGTTCTTCATTACATACTTACAAAGAACTTTTCCAATAACTTGTACTGAGTCTGAAAATAAACATACTACACTGGCACTGATCTCCACCCCTACCACAGGCACAACACCAAGGCCAAAAATCAGAGACAACAGCAACGTTGTAGCATTGCAGGTGCATCAGGACTAATTATCACCTGGTGCTCTTTCCATTGGCAAGTATTTTAATGCCCTCAGCCTTTGATTAAGGCCACAGTTGGTCCCTCCACAGCTCCTCCGACACGACAACTTAACATGGAAATCCAACCACAGCATTTCCTAACTCAGACAATCTGCTCCAGGCACCCTCTCAGTTATTAACAACAGAGCAGGATTATCTCATAAAACATCCTTCCCTTGAAGCCAGCTGTGCAGCAAGGCACTGCTGCTCCCTCCTCAACTATACCCTGTTATACTTTCTCTCTCTAAAATATATATATATATTATATTTTATTGGCCAAGTCCTGCCTTCTTTTTCACTCATCCTTTATGTACGGGTATCTAAAAGCATGGTGGGCAACAAAAACTTTGATAATTTCCTTCTTATGTCTATCCAGAGTCAAAAAAGTGAGTTTCTGGGGTGGTGCAGAGTATTTCATTAACAGGACAAACTCACACTGCTAGACTGACCTGTAATTAGCCTTGCAGATACTGTGTATTTTTGCTAATGCTTCGTTGACACAATTGTTAGAGGCTCAAAAGATAGATTAAAAAAGATGGCCCTGTGTTATTTACATCCTCTACAGAGGGAAATGCACGAGAAGCTCTATCAACCATTTTGTTCCCAATATCGATCAACTGCTGCTGCTCTGTAGAAGAAACAGGCGCTGACCCGTTTGTTGTTCACATCTGGGTCACCGGGCTGCTCGGGCTGGCCCTGCACATCCCTCCAACAGCATTAAACAGCACTGGGGGATTTTTGTTTCAGGAGACAAGCACAAACCCACCAACTTCACTATTGCTGTTGAGAGAGGGGTGAAAAAATGTCACCCTTTGTTTCATAGCCTGTACCCTAAATCACACTCTGACCACATCCCTCCATTCCTGGCAACAACACTCGGTTGACAAACACGGTATTTTACACGGAGACCATTGTCAGACACGTATGGTTGAGGTTTTCTTCTCTTCATGTGTAAATCCAATGGGGTTTTCCAGTCTTTCGAAATGCGCTTACTGCTTTATTGTTTTCATGTTTCTTTCAAAATTTCACAAGGACACGCTGAAAAATAATTCTATTAAATGTACTGAAGCTATCACATAATTCATTTCCTATTATAAAAGCTGCCTTCTCAGCTGAAGCCTGCTGGACAAGAATTAAGCAACTATTTTAATGTAGACTCTGGCTGTGTTCCTAAGTTCTAAAAGCGCCTATACATAAAAATAAAATTAAATTAAACCCTCTGTTTCCCAGTACATAAAAAAGTAAATCCTACAGCAGAATTGTTTCTCTCTGTTGATTTAATTAAATTAGAAAACATTAAGTTTCAAATGTCTACATCTCCATACGAGGACAGCAAAAACAACCAAACGCAGAACAGGTTTTAACTTCTATCAGTTATACTTTCCTTACCGATTTGTTGCCTTCATCTCGCTAACTCAGGCATTAGCGTTTGGCTGTGAATCAGATCCGCGTGTTTTAACCGACGGTTGTGAAATTACTCACACGCCGCTTGCATAAGTGAACCTGCGTGAAGCAGCCGGAGCGAGGACGGTGCTGAGATGTTTTCCCTCTGCCTCCGCAGCAGCAGCAAAGCCGCAGCAAGAAGGGACATGTTTGCATAGAGTTTCCACATCACTGTAAAGACCATTATCCATTTTTCACGATCTGAATTTGAACAAAAACTACCCCCTGTCACTAACATGAAAGGAGGCTTCACAGGGGGGGAAAAAAACACCTTTTCACTTGGTATTAGGAAGGAAGAAGTGGTTTAGAGCAGCTTCACTTTTATCAGAAGGAAGGGTGGGGTGAAAGCAAAAGTAAGAAGAGGTTTATGGTTCGTATGTTGAGAAAACAGCATTGCAAACCTTCAGCAATGCCTGACCTACGACAAAACCCATACTGCAGTCTTCCCAGTGTGACAGAGGAGCATTATAGGAAAAGAAACGAAGGAAATGTTCTGATTTCAAATTAATTCTCAGCTGGATTCAAGGTAAACCTGTTATATACTAGAATGCTCAGCCCAGCTTTTTTCTCTAACAAGCTGGTCTGGAGTGATTGATCATAATACTCTCGTTAGTCATTCCAGCGCCAGGTGGCATCGTGAGGGTGGCACAGCATGAGATTGCCACTTGGTAGCTCCAGTGTCCCAAAATGAAAGGAGAAAAATACAGATTTGCAAAGACGAAATCATTCAAAGGAAATAAAGCACTTTATAAAATTTACAAAAGGCTGTCAAACTTAAGTGCGGACACGGAAAGTCGAAGAAGAAAAATAAAATTCTCACAGAGTAATATTTCATAATTAAAGTTTTTATTTCTTCACTTTTTCCTTAATACAAAGCTTTGGCATCAGCAAGTTTTATGAAAAAATAGAATGTACTAAATAATCGCTTGTGCTGCATGATCAATAAATGATGCATAAAAATAGGTGTCTCCATCCAAGGCAACCGGCCGGAAAGCGTTTCTTCAATACCATTCTGCTCTGTGGGGCAGACAAAAAGGAACAAAATATTTATATTAAAGGTAATATTGCCAATACAAAAAAAACCAAAAAAAACCAAAAGCAAAACAACCTGTAAAAGTTAGTGAGAAATGACTGCTCATACAGGGCCAGAGCATTAAAAGAGGTCTGTATATCATTCCTACAGGACCAGTAAAACATCCAGGACAGTCAGAGGTTTGAGCACTTTTAAACTTCTGAGGAAATTCCATTTGCTACTGAAAACTTTCTCTAAGTGGTGCTATTCAATATCTGGGCTTTTTGGACATTAGAACACAGTTATACAGTAATTTTTGACCGTTCCCTAAGAAATACAATGTGTTTCTTTTGTTCCTTTAGGTCACTACCTAAATCATTTAATAGTAATAGTGCATGAATATTATGACACCAAGAGAAAAGCAGCTGGTTCCTTATTTTCTTATCACTTAGACAATGTTTACTTCTATCAGGAACTATTTAAAAATGCATATGGGTGTGTATATACATATGCACAAACATACGTATACAGTCAGATATATGTGCACACACACACATACTCGAGAACTATTGCTCTAAATAAAATGTTTAAGGTGCAGGCATGACAGAGAAAGAAAAAAAAGGATCAGGACATGTTTTTAGGTGAGCTTTAATGCAGAATATTTGGCACCTTTTACTTGCATCAACTTATTATATGGCCTCATTCTTGCTACTTTTGTTTTCTGATAAGAAAAAACCCTCGGCTTCCTCTTGAAACGCTACCATAACAAATGTAGGGTGTGCCAGCACTGCTTTTTATATGCAGAACAGCATAAAAAGCAGGTATGCTGTTATGACATCTAATGGAAATCGCAGTGAGAGGGAGCTGCCACATATCTGGCATGACACCCAGCACAGGAAATGCTTTGTCTGGCACTGAGGAACATAAAGTGTCAACGAAACAATAAATCTAAGCATTACTGTCACACACACACATTTTAAACTGTCTACATGGGGCAGTTAAACCCAGCAGCACTTGTGGAAGCTGCTTAGATCTCAAAGGACTCAGCCAAAAAGCTGCTGAGGTTAAAGGCTGAGGTAGGTACCTCAGTTACCTAAATAAGTGATTTTTGACAGCTCTGGTTTCTGTCATTCCCAGTTTTCTTAAGTTTGCCTCAAAGAATACGCTTGTATACGCTCCCATTTCCATCCCTATCGCTGGGAAGGAGTTCTCCTGACATCAGCATGCCCTGTGTTTGCGCTGAGGGAACAGCACTGTGAAAACACCTCGCTGCAGGCCCCATCCCTCTGCCAGCGCACAGGAGCTTGTCCTTCCAGCAAAAACAGACTCAGATCCCACTGAGCAAGAGACAACAAAGGAGAAGAGTTGCAAGGCGAGGCAGAAATGCAACTGCTATCAGTGCCCACATCTGGATGATACCACACGGGCTGCGGTTCCTTTGTCTTCTTCCTAATGATGTGGAAATGCCCAGAAATGCAGACGTTCCCCTTTCACAACTCATCTTTCCCAAACTGTTTTTCGGTGCAGATTAACTACATTCAGCTACAGCTATGGTGCCAAGTTGCTGACTGATTGTTGCAATTTCAAGATTTTGACAAATGGGAAAAAAAAAAAAAAAAGAGGTGATTTGATAGTGCTATTTGAAGTACTAAAACTTTTCTTCATTACACACCCTTTGGAATTAGTATCTGAAAAGAGGAGGAAAGGGAGATTTGCCAATTAGTGGTAATTAAAGGTTCCTGATGGCCAAAACCTCTAAGAACTTCTTATAGGTCCTCCTGTAGAAGATTAGCTTGAGACTGTCTAGAATTTTACACTGGAGACTATTAGACATGTTTCCATCTTATAGAGAAGGACACCTATTTAGTTCATAAAGCTCCATTTTGAAGCTGCACCTGAGACTGAATCTCACCCCACTTTTGGTAAGAGATCAACACATTTAATGGAAACTCAGCTGTGTCAAGATGTTTAGAGACGAAGAAAGATGCTGACCCTTTCCCTCCCCAAATAAATTATGATTAAATATATATCATGAGCCCAGATGTTCCGTACACCTAAAATGAAAATAGGTAGATGCACCTATTTAATGTATCCATGGAACAGATTTATATTTGCCTACACACAGTACTATTAAAAAACCATTGAAAGTCATGTGCTAGAGCCATTTCTCATCCAGCCTGTCTGAAGAGAGGAACTGGGGTGTCTACAAAAATGAAGAAAATGTGTGTGTCTAAGCGCTGCTTTGACTGCAATTCTTAAGCACACACAAGTAAGAGGTTAGAAGATCAGTCTGCTCTGTTCACTTGACAGGAAACACTAGTGTAGTCATTGCTTTAATCTCTCCCTTTCCTATAAGCAAAAAGTTAGTTTTCTATTTAAATACCACTTTTTCTCAGCTGAAAGTGTGCCAACTAGAGAGATTTCATCTTTTTTTTTTAATTTTTAATATGAAGTTTGATCAAGAAATTGAGGTGAAAACTCTCAAAAGCAACTGATGGTGGTAAATTCTGGCTCTGCCAGGCAAATTTTGAACATGGGGATTTAATGGCAAAAAATCTAGTATTTCCCTAGACCGTTTATCAAGGACTGAATATAAATATTCTCTCTTGTTCTTGTTCCATATTGCCACTTGGCAAGGAGATTTCCTCAGACAATGCAGCTAAATGTAAATTAAGATATCACCCTGGAACCTCCTGTTAGCAGAGATGCTCATATTTGAGAAAAGCATGAAAGGCATTTGACACTTTGAAAAACCCATTCTTCCCCCTGTCTGTTCTCTTGGTATTTGTTCCCAACGTTGCCCACGACACACACCCACCAGCAACATATAGAACATTTACTTACTCGTTAGCATTCAAGCTAGCTGTGGCTTTGATGATCATGTAGCAGAGTGTGAGGGCACTGAGGAGGCCAAAACTGGCAATAATAAACCATTCTTCTGTTGACAAAGGAAAGGGAGGAAATCACTCGTGGGAGAAGGCTTATGTCAAAGCGATGCCAATATTCCCCTCAGACACCACTGGCGGGAGGCAAGAGGCTTCTAAGCCATGAGTGGCACCAGGAGGTGAAGCAGAAGGTTAGGCCAGAGTTACTGCCGGGACAAGGCTAGCAAAGAAGAAGCGGAGAGAGGTGTGGAAGAAAAGCGTGGCACAACAATATTTCCTGGCTGAGCCCAAGGGTTAGCGGTAAAGGAAGATTGTTTAACGATGTCAAGTGAAATGCAGGAACAAGGGAGATGTAATGACAATTCTGTCTGCCCCCAAGTTAGAAAAGGTTGTCGGGGTTAGTTTTAGATTCGCTGAGATGCAGCTCTTCACATAAACATTCCCAATACAGTCGCAATTTGTGTCTTTGCCCCCTCCCTCCTGAATAAATGCTATAGTGTTACTTTAAAAAAACCCAAGCAAACAAAAAAATAGGATCACTTTTCAACAGTAAAACATAACTAGAGTTTTCCATTTAATAGATGGGAATATAACACGGAAAAATAATTTTAACACTGTTGTATACGTACAGACACATTAAAAAAATAAAAATAAGGATGGCTATTAAAGAATGTTCACTATTCAAAGTTCTCCCCCCTCAAGACCAATTTGGCACATAGTAACAGATTGGAATACAAACAGTTTTGTTGAATATAGCTTTTGGTTTAACTCTCATGCATCAAAGAATGCATGTGCCATCCATAAAATCCAAACATTTGAACAGCCCTTTCTAAAGCTTTATTTTATAAACACTGTCAGAATGAACTGTTCCTGATTATTTCTTGGTTTACCCTGGCATCTCGTCTGTGCACGAGCAGTGTGACAGCTGGGAACAGACAGTAAAAATACCTTCTGCAAAACCAAGTACTGAAAAGTTCCAGTTAAACGACAGAGTTTTCCCACCCATGACACAAAGCAGCGCACCGACAGACTCGCTCTCTGTTCGCCAGAGCCGAATACAAGGCAAATCGGATGTCAAACACTGTGCGACAAAGTGACTTAGTGGTTTTGTAAAGAACCTAGATTTTGTATGTGGATATTTCCCTTTTTCCATTTCCAGATGTGAACTATGAGTTTCATAAGATTATTTTTAATGAGACATTTAATTTGCTGCAGCATCTAAAGAAACACTCTAACAGACTGTATCAGTTATACTGCCTCTATAAATACATACATGACTGGCAAACAGTGTCACTAAGTTCAAAATCCAGATCATAGAGGCACGTAAGCAAAACACAAGGAGAAAATTAGAGTGTTGTACTGCATGGGTTCCATTTTTGCAATTCAGCCAGAAAAACAACCATTCATGCATCAAATTGAGACCGTACAGCATATCGAAAAATGATATAATTCCACACATACTGTATTCATTACAGTGCTATTATACATTAAAAACCTCAAGTAAAATCCAGCGAGTAGAAATTTCTCACGCTGTTCTTATGGATAAGAGCTTGCAAGCAGTGCAGGAAGAGTTTCCTGATGTCATAAAGCACTTGGACAATACTGAAATGTTGTTACATCAAATACTTCTTTTTAATTCACAAATTTTGTACAAAAAATCGTCTGCTAAGAGACGTCAGAATTTCAGCAGTAACGTTCTCAGGGGAACAAACGTCTGCAAAAATAATAATCCACTAAAATATTTATGTTTGCATAAATTATTGCACGTGAAGTATTCTGAAAGGGTTCTGGCAATCCAGCTTCTCGTAGTGGTTACCAAACTCAGGAGGGTTATTCTGTTGCTATTTTAGCTCATCCAGTGTTCTTTGCGTGCAGACCTACCCGGATATACTGTTAATAATGGAAGTGTTGGCACTGTCATACCCTGAGTTATCGGTTCCAGCACGGAACGTGTGCCTCTTACAGAGCCACTGGGGTCACCCTGTCCCTGCAGCGACGCCCGTCACCGCGGCCCCGCAGCACGGAGCTGCAGCAAAGTGAGCGCCACGCTCCGGGAAAACCACCGAACCCTGCTAGAAGCCAAAGAAAACTTACTTGTCACGGCGATGTTGATCTCCCCCGACCTCGGTGTCAGCTCCCCGTCCTGTGGCAGCTGTGACATCCCGGAGGTGCGCAGGGGCTCCAGGCTCAGAGAACTGTCGTTGGCAAAGTCGCCCAGGGCCGACCGCCGGCTGGCGGGCTGGCCCCTGGTGAGCCTCTCCATGTCAAAGGCTACGTTATCTGTACATGGCACGTTTGGCTGGAAAAACAAGTGATTCTGTTTTAAAAGGGCAAATATTCTACGTGTAGCAAGGCTGTAAGTTGAGTGAAGCCACACACACGCTAATTCAGCCGCTGTGGCTGTCCTCAGATCACACAAATGAGCAAGTTCTCTCTGAAGTTGTTCCTTCAGTCCACCTTGAAGAGGTGGAGAAGGAAGTAGAAAAAAGGACTAAGATTCAAGGAATGGACTCAAATATGCTTGTATCACAGCCTATACCTGCATGGTCTACCAGGAGCAAGGATGACATGGACAGAATTCTACTGTATCCTCCTCTAAAACTCCAGGTATGTAATTAACTGCAAAAATAGGTCACCCACAATGTATCTGCCACTATATCTTAGAAAACGTGCAAATTTGAAACTGACACAGCTAAAAATGGAGGCCTGATTACTCTCACTGGCTTGACTCAAAAGCTGCTTTACACAGTATTTTTATATGCTCTTCTCTTTCCTACTTATTTATTTCTTCTGAAAAGAGCATTGTTCCCACCTCACAATTTTTTTTTCATATGGGGAAGATGGAAAAATCCACATTTCTGTCGCTTGGTGAACTGGTCAGCAAAAGCAATGCTCAGGGATCCCGTGAGCTGCTTGAGGAAAGCTTGCTTGGCTTTTAACACATAAACAAATCTAAGAGTGTCTGTGGGAGACCACAACAAGAACAAGAGATTTACAGAGTAAATATAACAAAGGAGGGCTGAAAGAGGTGAGAAAAGGGTAGATGATAGAGAACCTAGTATACTTCAGGAGATAAGAAATTGTTATAAATGGAAATGTAACAATATATTCCCAATGACCGACTAGGGGAAAGAACAACAACAAATCAGGTTTATCAGCAGCAAAGAAATTGGTAAAAAAACCCAAACCCTTTCTGACTACGGGCACTGGAACACCCTTCTCCTTTCTCCTCTACCATTATTCCTCATGTTCTGAGCTCAGACATGGGAGGAAGAGCTCACACTACTGCAACTTACCACAATTCCCAGTGCCTTCAAAATGTTCAGTTTACACATTGGACACGTACAGTGCTCACTAAGCCATGGATCCACACAGGCTTTGTGGAAAACATGCCTACAAAAACAGACAAGGCACATATATAATTTGCAAACAATTCTATTTTATACAATGAGAACTGCTTTAGTAAACTTCTAGATGGCTTCTTTTTTAATTAAGCCAGCAGAAAAAAAAAATAATCAAAACCTCCTGCTTGTTGTTGCAACACTTTACTAACAGTTCAACTAGGAAGAAAGACTTAAAGGAAGATTCATGCCCTGCCGTCCCTCCCTCCCCGCTTTTATTCTGGTGTAAGTTTGCACATGGACAAAAAAAACTATGCTAACAAAGTCCCCACCACAACCTTGTGCAAAGTCTTCTCTCAATTCCTTTGTAGAACCTGGTCATAAATGGGGTAGGAAGAGCACAGATCCACCAGCAGCCAATTTTATTCACAAGTCAGCACGACCAAATCAAACACGCTCTGTTTGATTTTGAAAGGGCTTTTGTAATTATGACATCTAAGTAAAACTAAAGTTTTTTCTACAGTCAGTATTTCTTGATTCAGGAAGGAAAATCTGTCCACCATCATATGATGATTGTATGAAAAGGCAAACTGGGCTTCTACTTGAACAGCAGAGAACTCTGCAATAGAGAACAGTCTGAGTTGCCACCTACATTGCATACCAAGTCTTAGTCACATACATGAATTTAAATGTATCAGTGTTGGGATTGATATAAACCAATATAGGAGGGAAGGGCTATACAGAGGCAAAAAAAACCCTTATCTAACTTAAAGGAATTAAAGAAAATGTCCTCTTGGCTTTTCAAAAGGTAAAGAACTTTTCAGAGCATCGTCGTGGCAGAAATGGGCATCCCCAAACTTTCTACGTGATACAGCTTTAGCAAATACTCATAATAACCTAGTCTGAATAACTGCCTATGATAAGAACTCAGATCTTTCATTTCCAGTGGTATCGCCTGCAAAGCAAAAAGCCAGTAAGTGCAGGCACAGCCGAACTGCACAGACAGAGATCAGCAATTACAAGGGCTGCTTAGCCAGCCAAGAGCCGCGCTCCGAAACCAGCAGGTGAGGGAGAACACGGAGTTCTTGCCATCTATTTGAGGCACCAGCACTGTCTGCAGGAGGTCACGCATGTCCCAATAAAGTTACGACACTGTCCGTCCTCTCCTTTCTCAGGTTGTACTCGCTGCTCTGTGCCTCGATAAGCTCACCAGAGGGTTTGGGACTTTGCTCCCTGTCTCTTGGGATTTTAAAAGCAGAGACCAAATGAGGTGTGTTACCAGATAATTATCTTTTAAATGTCTGTAAAGTGACTGGAGAAAAAGGCCTCATGAATTTGTTAAAAAACATGGAAAAAGACAGTATGTAATTGTTTTGCCTAAGGCTGCTAAGACTGCTGGCAGGACTAACGTATATCAACATAATTAGGTTCCAGTCAGCTACAACTATGTATCCTACCTCCATTAAAGATGCGTAGACTTACAGAGTATGATATAGACAAAGTTCATTTGCGCCTGCAGTTGACTATGTCCCAGCTACTGCAGGAACAGAAATGTACAGAATCTCAGCTAGTCACTTTGCTGGATTAAGCCTTTTAGTAATATGGCAATCATGAGAAACAGGATATATATATTCATTACTGCTCAAACAATTGCCAAAATACTAACTCATTTCTATCATTATTAAATCTTAATGCATTCCCTTCATTACTCATAAAACTACAGGAATCAAATGTTTAGAAATCCTGGGTGACAGGAACTGGTTTGAAATCTTCTGTAACACACAGAGATGCTATTTTTCCATGTTAGGCAAATTATGGCTTTTTGTTGTTTGCGTTTCCTTTTAAGATTCTGAAGTCTGTTTTTTAGAGTAGGACAAACCTGAAAATCTAATATTTTGAGAAAGAGCAGTCATCAAGATTCCACAGAAGCATGAAAACAGCTTTAATATGTTGTTATCGGCTAATCAGTGCTGTAGAAGCACTCAGAGCAAGTGAAGCAGGCAACTGATACGGATGCCAACATGCATCTGCTAAATATGACTGATTTAAAGTCATGGACAGTTTGATATAGTTCAAATGCACCAAAACAGCTCAACCATTTCTGTTGCCTCTTGATTCTTTACTTTTAGTTCCGAAACCTTCAAGAATGTTTATTAATGTGTTGCAAAAAAGTGCAGTTCCCCAAAGGTTATTTATTGACTTAGACCAGCGTGGCTCTGCCTACTATGCACGCAGTTTATTTACTCCTCAAAAAGCTCGCTGATACCATCACTGTGGCTCAGGCTCTGTCTGGATTTCTCTGCTTGCAAGACTTAAAAAGGAGTTATACAGGAATGAAGATAGTAAACACATGAATTATTCTAAAAACTCAGTCTGACAAAGCAAGCCTTTACATTTCCTACTATCATAAACCTTCCCCATCCTCATATTTCTGTCACTTGGTCTCTAAGCCCATAAATCCGCAGAGCTCCTAGCGAATTGCTCCAGGTCACAGCGGCTGGCGACGTTCCCCCAGGAGCCAGCGCCAGGGCCGCAGTGGTGACACAGCCGCGGGGCCGCAGGAGTCGCAGCCAGGCTGCTGGTGCTGTAGGAGGCTCTGTGCGGGCAGAACTCCAAGCAGGTGACCTGCAGGTATTTTTCCACTCTGTCAGCACACCCAAACCAGTTGCCCTCCAGCTTGCAATAACCACCATAGCGACAACTCTGTTGTACAACACAGCTTCTTCGCAGCTTTTCACAGCAAAAGCTCTTTCTGTGGTGTTAACGCCTCTGAATCCGCATGTCATGCAAGGAGAAGGTTTTGAAGGGGAGTACAAGTGCTGTTCCCCAAGAGCTCACTGCGTTTCCCTGCTCTCAGTGCAGCATCCCACCAAAGGGACCCGATCAAAGTAGCATCTTCAGCCTGTGTGCTTTCCACAAATACAGAGTATTGCTGGGGGAAAAGAGAGACGCGAGCAGGTAGCAGAGAAAACGGGGTGGTACAGAGGTACTGCAGTAAGCAGAAAGGATGGCATTGAGATACGGTGTTAATTTGCTCTTAAGAAAAAAAAAAAGCAGCTATTTGCAGCAGCACAGAATCAAACTGATGGAAATCTGGCTTAGTTGCTTTTGTCACTTTCCCCCTTCTTGCCCAGTACAGGAAATACTAAGAATTTGACTTATAAAGTCATATATTTCAACATATTCAGTACTTTAATTCTCTTCCTGCCTTGTAAATTCCTTCTTTCCCAGGCCATCTTCCTGCCCTTTCCAATGTCAGTCTGTGCTTGTCTCTAACCTGCCACTTGGCTCTTCCCTTATCTCTCACCAGCCCTTCACACTACCCCCCGGATCACTTTTCACCCTGTGCCCCTTTGGCTCCGAGATGCAGCAGTGCGATGGTGGAGTAAATCTATCTGAATAAAGAAAATTGTCCATGAGGTTTGTCTTTTGCTGGAATCCTTCCGACATTTGCTTACGCTCCTTTTTTTTTTAAACTTACATAATGAAATTCAAAAAATACCGAGACACTCCTCAGGCTTGTGAGCCTGGGACAGACAGACAGCTGCCTCGTCCCTCTGTGCACTGAAGGCTACAGATATGTCCGTAGGCTGCTGGTACTGGACATAATTCTCTCTCTGATGAATGATAGAATGACAGAAATTCAATGGCATTGATTATAATATTTTTCATTTTCTCTTTTTAAAAAGAAACACTTTGCAGGAAACTTTCCATCAAACATACGGTGTTTCGCTATAGAGTTGTAGGTGCAGCTTGCTCAGTTGATGGTAGGTTTTGCCTGCTGTGTGTCCGCCCAGACCAGACTCCTCTCTACTGAGGCGAAGAGTGACAGACAACACTTAACTGCAGAGAACAACTGTGGCACCAAAGGGAAATGCTACTTTTAAATTGATGAAAGCAGCAGGGATGTCATATGTCAGTGATTCCTGCCGTCTAATGATTACAGCTTCCTCAACAGGCACTGTAAGAAATATAATACTTCTAGCCTTTCATTTGCTTCCTCTTGGTCGAGCCATTTTCTCCATGGTTTTCTTGCAATTTATTTTCTCATCTGGCTTAGAGACTCTCCTGTAGGGTTTTGTGTGTCTGTGGTTTTTTTTGAACTAACTTTGCATGTTGCACTAAAAGGAGAGGTTGAAGTATCAGGAAAAAAAAAAAGGGATTAAACCTCCAAAACAAGATCTGGGGAAAAGAATCTCAGATGCCAAAGACTAAAAAAAAAAAATCTCACATGCAATTTGAAATCTACTGGCTGGCGCTTAATCTACAAATACAAAAATGGCTTGTGGAAGGCATTCATCTCCGTGTTTCCGTCTGGCCAAGGTGGTTTTGCACTCAACTCAAAGCTGAACTGCAGCAGATGAAAAGCAAGATTTGAAAAAGAGAAGTAGAAAGCGAACATTAAAGTTGTCATACAGCCTTCGGCAGGAATGTAATTTGAACCTTCACTGACCTTATACTCTTGTGAAAAACAGAACAGAGAAGGAGCTACGCCAGAGCCTTGCTATCTCCTTCACACAGCAGGTGTATGGGGGGGGCAGCCAGCGCAGCTTCACCCACCCTGAGAGCGGGAGCTCCCTGTCCGCAGGACCGCGGCTCACAAGAGGTGTCTGAAGGAAAACGGACTTACGTTTTTCATTTTAATTAAAAGAAAAAATTACCGTCTTGGTTAAATGGTCTGATCACATTTGCTCCTCGTAGCAACATACCCATTGCTTGGACAGGGGCTGGTGTTTAACCAGGGAAGTCGACTTTTAGTCCCAATTTTGGGGGAGATGACGTTTTCTTACCCGATGAAGACTCATTCTGCCTTTGTTGGCAAGGACCTCCCTCTGACCAGAGAAAGGCACAAAGGAGTGGGACTTGTGAACCTCCATTCCACATCCCTGAGCCTCACAGCACTACTCTGATCTACACAAGTGAAGCTTTCTTAGGAGACAATTTACAAAAAATCAGCTTAATGGTTCAAAATTGTTGTGTAGTTTCCAGGAGTTTGTCCCCTAATTTCCAAATAATCTTCTACATAACAAATCAAAGAGTAGGGCTTAATTCACGTATGTGAGCTTTACTTGAGAGTACAATACAGCACTTAAATCTCTGGAATCTTTAATTAACATTTGGGAGTATATCATAATGGGTAAGGGGACATAATCTTTGAGTAGAAATTACCAACTGTAGAAAACAAATGCATACACATCCACATGACCAAGAGTTCCCAGATCTTTACAGATCTAAGACTAAGCTCTTCTATTCCCAAGTATTTTAATGGAACTTTCTAAACAAATGTTTGTAGAGTATATCAAGTAAACAACAACACTGAAAATCTAAACCAGGTCATTGTTTCCCACGGTCCAAGAGGTAAAGAACACAGAGAAAAGTAAACTGAATTAAACTTCTGGCTTCAGAAATAGAATGCACACATATTTCTATCATTAAGATATAAAATAATACCATCTGGCTTTTATGATTATAGGAAATCATTATGGATGAGAAGAAAAATTTTCCAGGTATTCAGAGCAGCCTGCAGGAGGATTTAGAAGACAGATAATGAGCTCTGATGTGCTGCGGTGTGACTGAAGCTCAGCTCTAACACCATGACTTGTTGCTTCTAGAGTATCATGCAGAACACTATTTATATACCAAGCACAGGCCAAATTACCGGATCTTGGCTGCATATATACGATGTAACTTACACGTATTTTTTGTGTCTGTGGATAAGGAGAAAGTTTTGTATTTCAGAATACAAGGGAAAGATGTCCTTGGTAATGCATAAGGCTACCAAAATTTACTGGTTCATGAAAACAAACCACCGGGTGGAAAAGCACTTAAAAGCATCTCTCAAGAGAGCAAATATCCTGAGAAAAAACTCAAGAATGGAAATTAAACGGAAACAAACTGAAAAGCTGTAAACGTCAAGAGAACGGCATAAAAGGAGGAGGAAGTTGTTACACTTTAAGCACCAAAGCGGAATATCCAGCAAGTACGGATTTTCAGGCACAAGCCAACATCACGTGGTACTGGGGAGACCAGCGCCAGATGATACAACAGCACCGCGGCTGAGCCATGTCAGGGGAGGTGTGAAGGCTGGAAAGACCCTTTTTCTGCTTCCTACACCGTTCCAGAAACCGACAGCCAATGTGGCACATCTACTGTGCAGATTGTACTTAATTTTTTGTCCTCCCACTGCTCTGTCCTTAAATCTGCATCCCCACCCCTTACAATCTTAATAGCCCCATTGCTGATAGGCCCAAACTGCCCATCTTCACGATCGTAATCTTTTGTTTAATCTCCACTGTCCTAACAGCACCAGACGCCACCTTCACACCTCCTGGTATCGTAGTCTAAAATAAAGTGGCTGTTATTCGGACTGAAAACATCTAACAAACGCGTCTGTAAATTACAATGCACATATTACGTGATATGAAGCAAAGGAGCACAAAGAAACAGTAGTTTCCAAACAAAGCAACTTTACTAGCTTACTTGCAGGGTAAAATGCGAACAACATCGTTCTGCTTGTAACTCTCAATGCAGACAGCACAATGATCAAAGTCTGGGTCTGTTTCCTAAAATGAATAGAATGAAAATTCAAGTCAAGAGTTGAGGTCATGACAAACGTAAAAGTAGCTGTGACTGGTACATGAACTGCATTGTGCCAAGTGGCTGTTATTAAGAAGATATAATTCTAATATTGAGTTAAATTACCATAAAAATATAGTTGAGATTCTCCTAGAGCTTTATTTCAGCTTGGAGCTAAAACTTCTGTTTTCTTCAGGTTTGTAGGATTTTTTAGCAGGATAAGAACCCCGGGATTCCAGCAATTTTTACTTATTTCAGAGTAGTCCCATATTTTTGTCTACTGTTTACATGCAGTATTATCATCATTCTTATGCAGACATGAATATGAGGATCACTCACTGACTGGCTCCTCTCATTCTCTGTTTTCCAGATGTTATGTTTATTTGTTTTAGTTATTATTATTATTATTATTATTAAAAACCAGGAGAATTTTAAATTTCTAATGAAAAAGGCCTGACTTCATTTGGATGTAGCTATAGCATCAGCCATATATATATATATATATATTTAAAATGTTTGGGCCTGTGGGACAAAACAGACTGTGCCTTCTCTTAGGTCAAGTTCATTATTCTTTTTGATTCCAGCAAGACACTGGGACGGGAACCACAGCAAGAACCAGCGGCTCACCAGCCAGACCCAGAGAATCCCCATGACCGGGGGATGACGGATGGGTTTTCTCCAGCCCTCTGCTCAGCTGCCTGTGCATCTCACACTGTCTGCACTGCAACCCACATGTCACTCACCAGTCTGGAATTTATGCTGTTGAGATGACAGCATCTTTTCTTTTAATATGGAAAACTTCCCATTATCTATACGTACCCTAATACCCACAAAAAAGATTTAGTGCAGTAGGCTGTCTTGAAATAAAACTACATAAGCAGGGAGAAAGAGCAGAAAGACATTTTCTTTTCTGTCTTCTCTCTGGAAACAAGTTTTTCCCTCACTTCTCAATCTTCCCTTGCTGATAGTGTTGATAAGAAAGATAAAAAGGAATCACACTAGAAAGGCCCAAGGAAATAATCTTCTCTTAAAAATGAGATCATAGCCAGAATTCCCTTGCCTTGCTCAATTTAAAGAGCAAAAATTAAGCAAGATTAAGTGGCTATTTTTTCCTTTCAGAATCAAAGACAAAGCAGTACTGCTCATACAAGTGAAAAATGTTTAGGACTTAACACATCATAGTATTTTATTTTGTATGCTGGCAAGAAATATTCTTGGAGTAACATTCCCTATCATCTTCAGTTAAATATCTGTTTATACGCCCCCTCAGATTACTGGATATTCATATTTTACATAGGAAACTGTCCTTTATTACCTGTTTATGACATTTATTTTTGCTTTATACAACTTACATATGCAACGATTCTAAGCCTACAGAATTTCACATGAGCAACGCTAGCCCTATGTATTCCCACCAGCAAAAACCCCCAGGCAGCCAACACACAAACCCACCCTCAGACACAGCTGTCAAATGAAACACAAGTAGTATTTAAGTAAGAAAAACTTATTTGAAATGTACAGACATAGAGCATATATTGGTACTGTAAATTACACACAATACTGCACGGCAGGACAACGTAAGCCTCCAACAAGGAAGGCAAGGTCATAAATCAGAAGGAGAAAAGGAAAACAGATTGTTTCCTCTCCCCACTCCCCGGCAAAAATAATACATGATGCTCAAGTTTACTACATTGAAATACTATTACTATACCTTATCACCCTTCTTTACTGTCCTCGTTGTCAATTTACCGATGGCTTTCTTGGCAGCATCTCCAAGACGACGCTAATAAAGTGACAAAGAAAAGAATACAAATTAACCCTGATATCAAGCTTCATTACTGTCTTTTATAGTGACTTATTTGGGCTCAACACTGACATTGTAACACACACTATGGCAGCAGGCCAACAGATGAGACAAAAAGCGTACACAGCAAAGCCCACAGTTAGAGATTTGTCAGGAAGAAAAAACAAACAACGCAAAACCAGCTGAGCCCACAAATGCCCAAAAGCGTGGGCATAAACCTCATGGACGGTATACAGTCTCACAGAAGTGATCCAACATTTGTGTGACAAAACTAATCAAACCCAGCTAAAGCAACACGCCCTCCCAACAGTTTCTGTTATATTCTGTTCATATTGCCTTTTACTCAGTGTGCTGTAATAGAATCTTTGTTCTCTCCTTAAGCTTGAACTTATTCCACGCTCCCCCAAGGCAGGCTGATCTTATTCTGCGACTTAAGAGATCTTCCCAGTGTAACCTCGTTTCTCTCGCTATTACCTGAAACCACCAGGATCTCACAAAGAAAAAAAAATAAATAAAAATGGGTCATGAAATCTAAATAAGCCAATACAGACTTAAATAAAGCTGAAAGCAGCACCGGTTTGAAGATGAACCTTGGTGTGAACGTAGAGGCGAAGCTATTTTTTTGTTGATGCTGTTTTTATGACCACTATTGCTGATGGAAGGAGCCGTTTCTGCAATTGGAACACCCAACACGGGCTGTTTGCCAGCCGGGCCACGGGATCCCACAGATCCTGTCTCCTTGTTTCAGGAACCTGAGACATCACATTAGGTTGATATTGACTGGAAAAAGGGAAGTTCATGTATTTCATCTTTCACCTCCCCCTTGTACCAAGTACCGTGCCTTTGAAAGAGATGGGCTGTTTCTGAGAATGTGGATTACACCTGTCAAAACCTTCCATACAGCTTTAAAAAAATGTGCATTTTTTGCACCCACTTTCTATACAGTCGAAAACCAAACCCTTCCTAAGGTGTACCCCTCATATCATACACTTCCTCTGCACACAAACTGAAATTAAGACGGCTGCTTTTATTTGAGGAATACAAAGACCTCAGAAGTCCACCACAACCAGCTGTACCACCGTTATTCTACAAGTACATTAGCACATACTTTTTTTATGGTTTTCATGGAAGAACAACTCTTATTTTATACTTTTTGAGAATGGATTTGTAAAGAATCAGATACTCGGTGTGAGCTACTGAAGCATAACCACGTAGGAAACGCAGCAACAGAAACAGAACTAGGATGGGGAAATGATATACTTCCTGAAGTCAGAAATCATGCGAGAAATTGGTCAATCTAAGCAAATCTAAGTTGCAGGTCAAACATATTGGCCTGAGTACTTAACAACACAGAACACAGCAGCACGCCGCTGGAACAGATCATCATGGAGTAACCAGGAGTGTGATTCCTAAGAGAGGAAAAAGGCTTAAAAGGCATTTGACTTAAATGCTCAACACTACCGACTAAGTAATTGTGGGCAGTATTTATACTTAGTTGTAATGCACATGGTTGTATATGTGCTACAAGAAATCTTAAAGTTTATTTTCCTATTGGAAGAATAATATTGTAGCAAAACTCTTCCAAAACGTGTATATGTCCCCTTGTGTAAATAAATTTGCTAAACGATAATTTCTCTTTCATTTAAGAGATCCGTCTCCTCCATTTTCTAATTTTAAGAAATACTTTTTTATGTTAACACTGGAAATGCTCAGGATTTGCTGTTTTGCTAAGTTAGAGCACAGGCATACAGCATATGTTGGCTTTTAAAACACAGACGTGTCTTGATGGAAAAGGCCACCACCACATGCAAAAGAGTTCGGTACCTCTGGCGGAAGCGCGCAGGGGTATGGATGTGAAATACCAGTATCTACTTGCACTATCTACAGCACGGTTTCGATATTTTTTCTGTTTTTTTTTTTAAAGGTGTGCCTTGACATAACTTAAAAACAAGATCATATCCTAAACTGAGTTATTTCATCACTAACAGTACAGCCATCTCTCTGAGAAAGCTCTCAAAGATCTTTAAAAATAAGCTGTAGCTGTCGCCACCTTCTTATTAAAGTTTAATAAGCTCAGCTTTTTAAACCACATAAAATTTTCATCGAGTTTCTCCTGACCTTTGTGAAAATCTAAAGAAAGAAAAAAGGTCATAAGAGCCCTTTCCCCACGGAGCAACTGTTTTGAAACGCGGACATTTGGCAGAAGCCTAGAACCATGTAGGGGATGCAGGAGGCACAATTCAGTATTCCACAGACATTCATTGAGTAACGGTTCTATTTAAACTTTCGCCATCCCAAGGGACCGCACTAAGTACTGCTTACAGTGTGGTCATTTCAGAACGACATCCTTAGGAAAATCTACAGGATGCCCATGGGACCTGCAGCATCAGACGCTATTTATAGAAACGAAAAAGGAAATCCTTTGTCACAACGGACGCTTTATAAGTTTGCATTTGTTTCAGGCTTGACGAAACACCAAAGTGTTGCCTCTCAGTGAGCTCCTGTGTATTAGCCGTAATTCGGGGGAAAAGAGGGCACAGCGACAGGGGTTTGTGGCTTTGTAAGTCAGCCTTGAGCGAGACACAAAGGCAGAGGGAGCACAGCGGATTTCCCGAGGTTTACTGACCCTTCTCAGCAAAAGCCAAGGCACACTGGGGAGACAGCGGGTCAGTAAGTTCCACACTAGTAAAACATTTACTTCTAAAGTTTAATCCATATTTGAGTTGACGGCTTGATTTAGTCAAGATCTGAGTATGGCCATGCTTAATTCAGTTCTTAAACAAATTAAGAGTTGGAAAAGGATGTAAGAAAGGTGTATTAGACAAAATTGTACTTAAAATATATGACCAGGAGAATTAGGCAGTCTGTACCAAGGGTGATTTTGAATAAGTTAACCCAGATCACTACGCAGCTCTATACCTTAGTTTTCTTACCCTAACATTCATGACAGATTGTAGTTTGGAAATAGCTCTGTACAGCTTCTGAATTACCAACTATTACTGAAGTCATCCTTAAGAACATGAACAAATAATAACATTAGCTCTGTGTTCCCCTACACTACACAAATTCATTCACAATTTATCTTTCCTTCCCATTCCCAACATGTATACAGTCTGTATTACTCAGCCAGCATAAAATCTGCCTCTTGGACTTACGCTCCTCAAAACCCAAATATTTTGCCTCAGTTCCATTTTTTCTGGTCATGTAATAAGATCTTCTACTGGTGCTGCTCAGGATGAAAACATCTTGCTATATAAAAACCTTTGCCTGGCAACATGCTGTGCCTCAGAATAAAGAGGTTCTAAACACTGGTATTGATGGACATTCCTTAGAAATTATTTGCTCTCTATTGACTACTGTAAACAGAAATATCACCTGCAGACCTTAGAGGGGAAAAAAAAGGAGTCCCCTTACCTGATTCCTGTCACGTGCACTTGTGTACCTGATCTTCTGGATGAAGTAAAATATCAACCACGCTGAAGAAATTATCATCAATACTATGAATGATATTGACACAAAGACTAGAGAGCCTCGACTGAAGTTTTTTGGAGGAACACGGGACCCCACTGCTATTGCCATCAGGACAGAGATATTCTTTTCCAAGTAATGCAGGATTTCCTTAACCTTTGATTCTGTAATCATGACAGCAACGATGTCTCCAGTTCCTATAAAAAGAGAAAAAGATTTAATTGACATTTTAAATTAACATGGCCTTCCACTCACAAGATTTTCCAGATGCAAAGCCATTTGACAACTTAGAGATTTTAATCTAAGACATCTATGACACATGGAACAGGCTACTGAGCACTGAACTCATGGCTTGTCTTTTAAACCCATATTTTCAAATTAGGCATTACCATGCAAACTGTCTGCAGCTCCTCACACAGTCACAGATCTGTGCTGGCGGTTACACAAGACCTCCCACATTTTAATTATTGCGTGCGGTCTGAATCGGCTTTCAAAAGTACATTTGATCCAAATTTGAAGCTGTGAATACCTAAAAAGGCAACTCACAGAAAAACATTTGGAAGATGAGTTCAGTGACATTGCTGGAGTGGCCTCAGCATTCACGGTGCTGTAGAGCAATGCAAGTTCCCCAATGTGGTTGCGTGGCTTTCACGTGCCACAACCGAAGTTGTCAAGCACCTATAAATCACAATTCCAGCACAGAAGCAACAAAGCCAAACTTCTACCTACATCACTTCAGTCAGAAGTGAAAGTGAAGTGAGTAAGTCTGGCTGCAAAGTAGAAGAGAAAAAGAACCCCAAACTTGGCGGAAGTTTGAGCCCTAATTTTATCACCCATACAAAGACACGTGTGATAGGATCGCAAAGAGGCTGTCAGCTTCATCAGCTCCATTCTGAATGTGTAGCCCATCTGGCTTTCATAATGTCTTGCCTCCTGTCCCAAAGGGAAAATTACTGGTACAAGGAAAAGAAGAGAATCAAACCACAAGATGTACTGAAAAAGAACAAAATCACCTGCAGAGCGAAGAGCATCTATGTTTTAAAAGCAGAGGCCCCATAAAAAAGAGGATCTTGAACTCAAGGCAATTCTGTTCCAAGTTCAAAGCAAACAAAGGTTATAGGAAAAACAAAGACAGAAAGAAAAAAGCCTTATAAGCATCACTCTTATTCATCCAGATCTATTTGCTTCCTATATTAAAACCCCTTTCAAGACCTATTTTCTAAATGCTTGCAAAGTCTGCTCATCCATTTGCTCCATCTGTTTGCTCCAATTCACATTCCCTCAGAGGAGAACCGTAGAATACAGTGACTTCAGCACCGAGATTCTGGATTTAGAGTGGATCTAAGTTACAGAGAACCCAGCACGACAGTGAAGGGGGAATGAGGTCCCATTTTAACACACGAATTTGTTCAGGATCTTTTAATCAAAATCTGATTTTTAAGAAGTTATTGTATCCACAAAATGATGCAGAAGACCCAACAGAACAGCATATTTGAAACCCAGGGCACGATAAGTCTGGATGATAGACTGAGACTGCTACATAATTTTCTAAAATGGGGGCTTTAATAGAGTTGTTTAACAGTCTTAAATGTTATCTCATTACTCTTTCCACTCGCCATGCCAAATAGTAACTTTTACAGTCACTATCCTCAGTTTTCAGAGCAAGTTCCCCAAGACTGGTGGTGTAGATTGTGCTGACAGAACTGCTCAGAAGAATCAAAGCTGATAATCTCAAAAATTAAGATTCGCACAATAATTAAAAAAAAATATCGCACAGCCTCAAAACTGTCTTCCCCAAGAAATGTCAACTTTTCATTATTTAAAATCAAAATGGTAAAGAAGATCATGTCTCATCCTAGTAACAGTTCTAAGTAGGAAAAAAATGCTCAATGTTTCCTTCCAAATGAGTATTTTGGAAATGAGTGTCACAGTAACTCAAAAGCTTTGAAGAACAAACAAAACCCAACACAATTTATAGATACAACTTTTTAAATCACCAGTGTATCACAGATTTGCCCAAGGTCCGCTTTAGACCAGCTCTCCAGAGACACTTCAGTTCAAGACGCACTGAGTTCGGTTTCATGAAAACTAACCAAGGTATTTAACAGGCAGCAAAGCTCAGAAGCAGAGTGAAAATCCACCACTTGCTTTATTTTCAGAGGAAATCCACTTGGATTCCTATTTGTCCATCTGGGAAGAGCCTCCCCGGCCAGACTTGCAGCACTTAATTCCAGGACAAGAACCACTTTTCCTGCAAGACCCTGCACGCAGGTGCAGCACAGGCTCTTGTAACCCCCAAACCCTCAAACAGGAGCAGATAATTTATGCTGCTTGACATTTTCCCTGGGCTTCACTTACCTTCTTCATGTCTAGTTCGGACACTGAAGAAAGGCAGGGAAGGGTGCGGGGTGACTGTATTCCCCAGGGCACGTGTTCTGCGTAACATCCCCAGTAGGTATTTATTTGCACCGAGGAATTATGTTAGTATCAAAATATCAGCCAGAAGCACTCAGTGCAGCATTCGGACAGGATTTACAGTTATCTGCAAAGCAAAGCTGACTCAGATCTTCTGATACTAGTCCACTTCTGTCTGAATCAAAAGCTGAAGTCTCTACCTATTTATTCCCTGCTGCCCAGGGAACGTGACAAAGCCGACAGTCTGTCATGCGCTTTATATAAAGCCCAGCACAAAGGGAACCTCTGGCATCGCTGCAAAGTGATTTGAATTCCAAATGATTCAACTGGGAACAGCCAAACTGCTATTGCTGCTTCTGACCCTGCGAGAGCCAAGGAGAACTGCAGAAAAGAAAAATACATTGTGCCTGCTTAACATACTGAAGCTCAGTGGAAACTGGGACTTAGTTCATCTGTATTTTTGTCAGGGGCATCACCCGAAATAATTTTAGCAAGATCTCCATGTTTGAGAACAATTGGGGGCAGGAGGAGACACTGACTCATTTATTTTAAGCACCTTGAAACCTTGCATTTCTGAAACTTAAGCAGAAAAAAATAAGTCCCCAGGTGAACACAGAAAGACTGTTTGTAAGAGTTCGATATGGTCTTACCACATAATCTCATGTAAAGCAACACTTTCCTCTGCCCAGAACACAGCATCCAGAGAAAAGAACCTGGAATGCCAACTAAAGCCAATGAACTACACGCTCAACTGTAGATGACAAGCTAGGACAGATGGTAGGCATGAGATAAATATTGACGCCTGTAAATATAAATCATGTAATTGCTATCATCCAAGCCGAGAACAGCTCTTTCTAGCTTGCAATTTTACCATGTGCATGTTTAATTAGGATAGTTATGCAACTCTATGTATGAAAAGGGATGAAGTTGCAATTAATCATAAAATCTGTGTGATATTACATTGGGAGGGGAGAAGAGAGAAAGACCTAAAAGCTGAGAAGACACTAAAAGATGGGAAAACAAGCAACATCCAGAATTTTCCTGTAGAACTCCTAAGGAAACTGCTTTGCTCTCTCACAAATCTCTCCATCTCTCCTAGCAATTCTAAAAAAGAACATTTAGCAAGTCAGTAGAAAGTCATCTTCAAGAGAAATTACTAATCTCATTACATGCAAATAATGGTTTCATTTTGCGTTTTTGTTGATTCTTGACTACCAAATGTTTGTCTGAAGCTCAAAACACAGACAGCTATGGCCAGGATGCCAAGCTGAGGACAGGCAAGGTTCAAAGAGCCGACTTCAGACACTTTCCATTCTTCCACCGTCCCTTGGAGGATGCAGGGAACAGCAGCCTAGCAAAATGCAGCTGCCAAACAGCTGAATTTCCTTTTCGCCCCTGGGCTTGTGAACAGCCTGAGCAGCTGTTCGATGCGTATTCAAGGAGAAGGATGGTGAGACAATTCCTCTTGGGCAGCCGAGCAACCTGGCACTGACCTGCGGCTCCTGCTGCAATGCTTCAACCGCCTTCCTGCACGTGGGGAGGGCAACTCGAGATCCCATCTCGAGCGTGGACCACCTGCAAGAAGCACTGAACCGTTCTGATTTGATGTAAAAAGGTTTGCAGAGAACTGAGAATTTAAGTCAGAGACTCATAAAAAAGGTCAGCACTATTCTAATGGCTGATATTTTCAGCTCAAGTCCTTGTAATTTCTTAAGTCTTTGACAGGCTCTGCTGATGCTGCAGACGAAGCAGATAGACTGCACTCATTTCATGCTTGTGAAAGAATATATACTTCTCCCTTTACATAGCAGACAACATTTAATTGTAACTGAATCCTTTCATGACTTCATTTTGAAAAACCTAAACTTAACACACATTTATCTGAATAATTCTGCTGGGGGAAATTTCAGAGAACTTCCTTAAAAAAGCAGAGAAAATCCCCACCTTCCTAATAAAGATAAAGAATGGTGCAGACAGATATTGTAGGCTGGATTAAGGGCATGATTCGGACATTGAAATACCACTGCCTATGTGACTGCAACAATCAGAACATCATAATGATCATGTAATTGGAAATAAAACTGCCTGTCTTGACAAACCAGACTTCCCTATTCTTCTATTAAAATCCCACAACTGCATGCCAAGAATTTCTGAACACGTTATTTCAAAAATAAAAATACAGCAACACACACTATTCAGTACACAGGAAAGGGATCAGTCCTATTAACGTGAGCGATGGATTTCTTAGAATAACAGTCAATAATGAAACCACTCCATCAGAATTTGGGAGCTCACAAAACATTAACAAAGAAAACAGGAAAGCACTAATGAAGTGCTATAGTTATATATAAAGTTTTGAGAGACCAATCATGAGTAGAAACACCAGAAGACGTTTGAGTTGAAGGGAGCAGAAGCAAGAATTAGCCCTACAAGGAAAGGGATTGAGCTCCAGAGGATATAAACTGTGCAACCCACAAGGTGAGGTGAAGCAAAGCAAAAAGGGACATGAGCTGTATGCAGAGCTGCACTGCTAGAAAAGCTGAGCTCAGGGAACACAGCTTTTAAATATGAATTCCATAGTACTTAAAAACATTGGAGAAAAATGCACAAACTATACAAATACCTTAAAATTTCAGACTGATACAAAATGGATAGATTCACGGTGAAGAATAAGTCTTACACTCTAACCCAGGCTTTTGGAAAAGCAGACACCAAGAAGAGCAGCCGTGGCATATTTTCAGAGTGATTAAAACAGGTCTAGCCGCACACATTTTTATTTTGATCTAATCAGAAAGTAAACAAGAGCACATCCAAGCTGTCAACACATGCGTGCGATCTCAAGAGTAAAATATGTTGTTTGAGAGGTCCCAAATCAAACATTTCTGAAAAAAAAAAAGTAGTATTTGTCAGTTATTTAGTTCTAAGCAAGGCAACAATTAATGCTTAAGAATATACATCAATTTTTAAATGAGACCGGATAGCATTTTAAAACATTTGTTTTCCTATTGCCTTCATAATATTGAAAATGTTGAATTCTTGTCTGTATGTCAACATTTACTTTAGGATGCCTGTTTTCTGTAGTGTCAGACACTAGAACAGATGTTACAACACTATGATGAGAAAATCGTAGAGGACAGCAGTGTATGAACCTGTTACCTAAAAGTTACTGTCACAGGTTGCATCAGTTAAATACAACCAGTGGAACAAGCAGCTATCTCAAAACATGGAGCAGACGTGTGCAGCAATCACAAGCTTCTGCTACACAAACCTATGCAAAACAACCCAGAAAAAAATAAAATAAAAGGCTTTTGATGTTAAAACTTGAATTCTGTTTGCCTACAGCCCAAAGAGGACAAAGCAGCAGATAGTCCACTTTAGTGAGGAACAGGCTTCTATGAATTATAACAGAAATACAGTCAATTTATGGCTGAACACCACTCAAAACTCTTCTTTGCAGTAAGAAGAGATTTAACAGATTTTACTCTGCCCTCTAAATATGATCACATACACTTTAGTGTTTTGCAATGTAGCACGCATTGCTGTACTGCTAACAGCCATGTGATGGATGCTCACAACGTTCTGCTCCTTTAAGAAAAACAGGCGTATGATTGAGGCATATGATTAGAAAACCAGAAACAGCAAGAGTGTCTTTCCAAAGATGGGTGTGACAAAATTAACCTCAAAATAAATATGAAAGCCTAATCAGATGATTGCTGTGCTAGCCTGTAGCACATTAAATTAAGTCTATAGGTGATAAATAATTATCTTAGATGCAAAAATGATCTTTCCAATGCCCGCCCTCCTTCACCGAACAAGAAATAATGCCTCAGTATATTGTTCTTGCCTTATTTTCAATCAGCTGCTACGAGCAAGAGTTCCTCAAAGGAGAGACGGGCAGCAAAAATCAGTCGAGGAAACTGTTGGGCCATATTCAGATGACAAGTGCTGACACAACCCCATTGCTCTGCTCCGACACACAAGGAGACGTTTCTTAAGGAGAAATCTCTACAAGATCAGAGCCCCAGCTAAATCCTCTGCTCCACTCTCAAGCCCCAGTCCTGCTGATACTGAGATGGAGGAACTGAGCCTCTGGATCGCCTCACGCCTGCCAAGGTCCCGCTGCCCCTCTGCTACACCCAGTGCACCCCCCTCAAGAAAACCAACACTTCGCGGTCTCTCAAAGACACAATATTAGTATGTACGAGAGAGGCGCTGGACTCCAGCTTCACCACAGATTATTTTCTCTCCACCAACCTCACCCAGAGAGCTCCTTTTCATCTTCTCTCCTAAGTCAGATGACAACTAAGGTCTGTTAGAAAAATTAAGATCCTCCTATTAAGCCACGAGATGCACCTACTTCTCTAAGCATCCCCCAAGCTCCGGAATCTCTGCCCCATGTTGATTTTTGAAAGCAATAAGATGCTACTTCGATGCTTCTGATGGGCACCAGAGGACAGAGTCACCGCTGGGCTGAGAAAGGGGAGCACCAGACCGAGAATTTATCCATCCCTGGAACCACAACTGCAGCGGTGTCCACTTTTGACTGCCTGGACCATTCTACTTATATTGCATTTTCCCTTTCTGTAGAAGGACGTTTATCTTCTGGGAATTATATATATTTTTTATATATTATCAATGCATGTGACTTTTTGGGTTCATCACACTAGGGAAAAACAAGCCCAGGTAAGGGAGAAGCAGACAGAAGTTGCAATAATTTTACAGACATTTCACATGTTTTTCTCTTCAGCAACACTTCTTTGCATCCGCTCGCACTGCAATTTTTTTTGAGAAGGAAACGGAAATTCCAGTTAATGCCGGAAGAGTAAAAAAAGCTTGGTACAAAGGAAAAGGAATTTATCATTTTATCATCCCCTTTCCACAATCTGTGCGCGGACTTTTTCTTTCACTTTTCACTTTTTCTTTTCACATGGTTTTACAAGGCATTTAACTATGTATTATGGTGAGTAAACTGCATCTGCAGTCCTTGAATGGATACTTTTACTGTTAAGGTATTAGCATGCTAACAAAGCAGACCAAATTTTATATCCAAGCTCTGAACAAATGCAAATCAATACAAATCAGAAGGGTCACATTACGTTTTGACTAGGGAACTGGTGTAATCCTAACACAACACATTACTGAAAACAGGTTCCTTGTGTCACAATTTCATGTATTTCCAAAATGTACTTCTGCTTATTTGAAAGCAACCCTTCTCCACTTGTACTTCTGAACAATGTTCAAAACCTGTTATCTTAGATTTGGATTTAACACCCAATCACTGATTACAGGCGTCATGTTATCGATCAGTATATTAATGTAGTACAGACCTTACTGGTCCATTCATCAATTTAATTCACATTCAAATTTTGACAACTAAAACTCTCCATCATCTTGCACCCTGTAGTGTGGCCAGGCGCTCACAGGTGGCTTCCACTTTGCTATTTCTGGAGAGCAGTTTATATTCCAACTAATGGAACTTGGAGCTAAACACCCAGGGATTTCTAAGATGGGTAATCGGTCACATTCATGTATTTTCTGCTCTCTACAGACAACTTCCATACAGATCCATCCATCTGGACAGTCATTTCAAGCATATTCAGCAAAGCACGAAAGAGAAACGGCAAGGGAGCCTTACCCAAGGACGCTACAAAACATTTTTAGAGCTTCATAAATAGCATGTTCAGAGATTATTATCACAAATTTGACTCCAACGAATCCATAGATTTGGGGAATTACTTTGCTGCTGGAGCTCAGACTTTGCATAAAAAAAGGAATGTAATTACTTACAGTCACTAACAGTCCTGTGGGCCTTTTCACAGTCACAGAACTAATTACCCTTTCAGCTGGCTAAGGAAAAAATGAGCCTAACTGCTGCTATTTCGGTTGTGGGTGAGGCACATACCACGCAGAAAGACTGTAAGAAGTTCTGCAGGCACTGAGGCTACGTTAGCTTTCTCAAGGGGTTTCCCTGGCTCGTCTTGAATAGACAAGTGCTTCCTTATGGTCCAGAATCTGTGTTTCAAACACACTCCTCTACACGTCTTGTCAGGTGTCTGACATCTCCATCTACTCTGTGACACATTTTCCTGATGGATACAAGAAATGCAGTAGGAAACAGGATTAACCATAATGCTGCTGCCACTTGTTCCCCACATCATCAATTATCAGTGTTCTTAGGTACATGGTTTAGAGGTGAACATGACACTGCTAGGTTAATGGCTGGACTCCATCTTAAAGGTCTTTTCTAACCAAAACAATTCTATGATTCTATAATTAGCAAATATCAACAACAAACAATATAAAATGATCAAAGATATGCAAACTATGGTTACACTATTGATTGTTTTGCTTTTTTTTTTTAAGCTCCAACTTTGATGACTCATCTCTTTTTCGTTTTCACTAATACTGCAGGGTAAATTAATAATAATTATAACAACAATATTGTAATATACAATAAAATTAGCTTCGAGCTGTGGATTAAAAGTAGGTCTCTGTAATCCAGAGAAAGTTTTGCGGCAGATTTGGTGTAGACCTGAAGTATTTGTCAGCACACATTTTGTGCAAAATAATCTGCACTGCACCCTGCCATAGCTTTCACGCATCAGTTCAGCTCACAGTTACATAAAGAGACATTAGTATGGAACAGGCAGCTGAGGAAGAGCCGCCGCTCACAGTGACAGTGCCACAACACGGGCAAGGGGCATTTCGAGTGCCGGATCTCCGCACCCACCTCAAACTGGGGCAAGAACACGGAATCGCCATTAGACGGCAACAAGCCCGAATCACTTCCAGTCCCTCTGCCTCTGACCCAGTGACCTAAAATAACCCACAGTGAACACACTCAGTTTTATCGCTGTTCAAAGCAAGTACAGACCTCGCTTCCTGGACTTGGAGGCTTGTTAAGCGAATACATCTGAATTCCTCCCTTGGGAAGGACTCTGCTCCTGGGAGGCAGAACTGGGCAGCTCTCCCACAGCAGGGACGTCACCTCCTGCCCACGTCCCTTCTTGCAGAGAATGAAAGCATCGTTGCTTCAGAGGTGTAGCAAAGATTGATCCTGATAAGATGTCTGCAGCTTGTTCTAAAGACTTCAAAAGATTTACCCGTATCGGGTAAATTCTCTGAGAAAGGTATTATACCAGAAGTTGTTTAGATACTTTGGGAAATTTCTTCAGCACTGATAATAGTAGTTATTGCAATCCAGCAACTTCATTTTGACACTCTCTATATTTGTTCATCTTCTCCTGTTTATATTTTTTCCATGAATTCTGACTACAAAATTTTGAGTTGAGAGGCATTTTTGGCCTATGTTCTTTTCTATTAATCCAAATAAAGTCTAGATGATAATGGAGAAGGTCAATATAACATTTAACCATTTTGTAATTGACAGGACTGTCTCCACCAGACACAAACAAAAAAAGAATTAGAACGCTATTTTACATGCATTTCCTTCCTATTCCCATAATTGATTATAAAGGAGACAGCTACTACATATTTTCTCTACCACACAGGCTCTTTTTTACATTAGACAGTATTTGTTCTGCTTTAACAGAAGTAGCAAGCAAAACCACTCATAAAACTGCCTTCCTGCCAGTGATATCATAGTCTAACATAACCTATGCTGGGAAAGACGTCCTTCACTTCAGCCGATAGAGGACATCTACAAGACTCTGTAAAATCAGTTTATTTTACATACACACAGTAATACATACAAGGATATACACAGATTAAATAATATTGCAAATAACATTAACAGAAATACATATACATATTTTAAAAGTTCAGCAACTCCTTAAGGTCAATACCTACTTTAAAACTCAACTTGAATCAAAGAGGCAGAGACTTAGAATTAGCAGAGACTTAGACTAACTACCACACAAGAAAAAGCAAATTCTGATATTAGCAACAGAAGCTGTTTGTTTGCTGTGGTGATGATGGACTGATTCAAGAGTGACAGTTGCTATCGAGCCACCAGAAGGAATTTATGTTCTGCAGAGTAATATGTTGAATATGAACAAATTTCCATAAGATTAAAATTTTCAAAGGTGTGTTCAAGCATAAAATAACTTGGATAAAATACTAATCCCATAGGTGAGAACTGCTTACTGAGCTCTTTTCCTAAGGAATCACCTCTCTGCAGGTGGGCAACACATATAAATCTGTATATTCTACTTATTTTTAGTACAGACGTTGCCTGAGCAGGTGATTGGAATTCATGCAAATACCCAAGCAGGAAAGCATGCAGTTCAGAGTGTGCACAATCACCAGTTACCACTTTCCTCTCTGCTTCACCAGAATGACAGAATGCTCATAAGACTTGGCACGCAGCAGTACAAAATATATGTTACAGTGATATAAAATGACACAAGGCCTATTTTCACCTGCCTACAGAAAGAAAACATAGAACCATGAACCTGGTCATTATAATACAGTTGCAAAATTGTTTTGTGAAGAATACATTTTTAAAAGAAAAGAGGAATACTGCATAACACTAGATATCATATGGAAGAAATACCAGTTTGGTGACTTGCCTTCATTTTTACCCTATATCACCATTATTTAACGCATATTTAAGTGAAACAGTAGTAGAACAGCTATCAAATACACAGGGTCAACTCCTCCCGATCCTTAGGAATAGTAAATACTAAAGACAATATCTAATTACCAGATGATGTGGTCATTCACCACCTAAAAACCATCCGGGCAGTGATATGGTTGACAAGGCAGAAAAAAAGAAGACCAGAGAGTGCCCTGAATGTTTGAACAATGGTTTGGGACCCAGCATTAAATTCAGTGAGAATTACTCCAAGTGGGGAAGGCTGGATCCTAAGCCTGACACCAAAGGACTAATCTACACCTCAGTTACACACACTTGCAGCTCCTACCTCGAGCAAACAGGAAGTTATTTGTGGGAAGCTCTACAAAGCGCAGATTGCTGAGGAGATCCCTTACATTACCATAATGGAACCAAAACGAAAGCTGTGGAGCGACACTCCTCTTCATTACAGTGTGATGCTAAGGTGGCACTTCAGTTCTAGATAATTACTTTTGGTCTGTCACATAGTCTGAACACTCCAAGTGCAATATTAATTTTGAGATAGCACCTATTCACCATCCCTGGAGGTGTTTAAAAGGTGTTTAGACGAGGTTCTTAGGGACATGGTTTAGTGCTAGAATCAGCTTAGGTTATGGTTGGACTTGATAATCCTGAAGGTCTCTTCCAACCAAAACGGTTCTATGATTCTATGATACAGCCCAAACCGGTGACAGAGATTCCAGTATACACGGGACCGAGTACATGCAGCTAAACTCCAGTATCAAAAATACTCAAAATTAAAATATTCATCATCTCCAGTAAACACATTTTTATTTTCAAAGCTTGCCATGAGTAAGAGTAAATATTCGGAAGTCACCACACTGAAGACAGTATTAGCTTTTTTTCCAAATATCATGTATTCCAACAGTTGCCTGGCTAACTTACAAGATACCATTTTACCCACAGCAGCTCTCAGATTGTATAACTCGAGACATTATTTCAACCTACGAGAACCACTGGACCAAACGCTGGTCTTCAGAGCTGAAACACTGGATGAACTAGGATTTCCCAACAAAAGATAGACACCACCTATTGCTATGAAAGCACCCGCCAAATCTATCAGCATTATGAGAAAGAAGGTAGAGAGAGAAGTGGCAAAAAACACAGAAGGAAGATGGTAAAAAGCATTTCACTAGAATAAGGGACTTTTTCCCTGCAGTTTACTTGCAAAAATGTCTAAGGAAGGTACCTAAGATAAAAATGGATTCTCAACAGGCTTTGAATTGCTACATAGGGGTCAAAATCTCCCTGGAAAATTCCTGTGGTATATAGAATTGGGAAGGTCAAACCCCACTAAACCCGAGGAAGCCACAAGACTTGTAAACAAAAGAGAAAAAGAAGCAACCATAGCACTTCAGTAAAAGAATTCAATTCTAATTGTGTGACAATATGCAGAGCAACAATTAGGAAATTCTAGTTTCCAAGCAACCCCCTATGCTTAAAGAAAAAGCATTGAAAATATTCTTGAAAAAAAAACAACCGAACAAACAAAAACAACAGCCAGCAGTACAGCATCAAATATAGAAATATGCCTTTTCTGATTAAGCTAAATAATTCCAAATTGAGAAAATCTTCTGGCAAAACGAAAAAAGTAGTTGTCAGAATTGTGAAAACCATTTTTAACCAAGGAAAATTTTAATGCATGAGTTTCCCATCAGCTAAAGTAACTCACTCTTAACAGCTAAATTTTACACACATAGCCCTGAAAAAGTAGAAATCCAGAATTTCATTGTTACTCTAGAGCAGCAATAGTCCAATTCTAGACAACTAACAGACGTAATTACTGTCTGAATCACTAAGTTTTGAATGCCACACAGGAATCAGACACATCGTAGAAAGAGAATCCCCTGTAAACCATCATTAAAAAAAGCATGCAAGCTCAGATTGCAATGTAACTGTTAACATTTGAAAGTCACTACCGTAAGAGCCAGTTGAAGACATGCTAATATAAAAATTCTTCAAGTACAAATGCTTTCTAAAATTCTAGACTTTCCATTATGTATTAACTTTTCTTCTTTGGAAAGGCTTGAAACAGACTGCCCCCAAGAACTTACAGACATTTCCTCACTCCAAAAGACCCCTATCCCCACCACAAAGTGCTCCTCCTCGGATGAAATGTACGCGAAAGGAAAATAACTTTTCAGAATTACTGGCTTATTTCACTGTATTGCATATATGCAAACGTCATTACAGACAAGGGTATTTCAAATAGCATCACCTGTGCCCTGCCAAGAGCTCTTCAGCAATAGCTCATATGGCAAAAGAGTACTGGGCGAAGAAGAATTATAGCGAAAGAGACTACGTTTTATTTACCTTGATGAGTCATCGTGACAGGTTCCTCACTGGATATATTGTTGTAAATGACCACAGCTGTGGCATTATGTGAGGCTGCTCGCAGGATTTTCTCTCTGAAGGTACAGTTTCCTCGCTGTAGTAAAGCAATCCACTGCTTGGTGTTCGGTGGAACTTGGAAACGTGTTCGAGGGTCACAGCCCAGGCGATCTGCAACTGAAACAGCAAATACTTTTACACAGGTGGCAATTTGTTTAAACAGGCAAAAAATATTACAAGTTTGCTGAATTGCTTAACTGTTATGCACTACGAAGCCACCATCCTCTTGTTAATAAAGCCTAAAGCTAACTGCATTCTTATGAAAAAAAAGTCTTAACCCCCCCCAAACATATCTCACACACCAAAAGCTGTGACTATATGCCCAAGAATTAGGCTCACTAACACAAGCTATTTTTAACTCTAGGGCAACTAGAACAACGAATTCACATTCAAATCAATACCTGCCTAGAGGCTGAAAAACATTAAAATATGGTTCATATGCTATAGGCATTTACAAACCAGCTGTTCATCAGTCATTTTTTTTTCCTAACGCAGTCATAAATATCACTGCAGTGGGAAGTCCAACTAAACAAAGGAGACTGTGGAAACAAGATTTCAGACTTATCTGCCATGTGCAGGCTACTGTAGAAAAAGAACTGTATTAAAAGCTGCTCTAGTAAAACCCCAGCAGCCAACATCAGCTTTTTACACATGCACATTTTGCCTACAAGGAATTGCATTCAAATTCATAGAGAAACAAACCGTTTTGCAAACACGATGCACTTGGGTTGTCAGGTATTGATGGTATAAAGGAAGAGTAACAGAAATGGCAAGTGCCGGATGTCTGGGTTCAACAGCACGCAGAGCTCTTTTGTCCTTTCTGAGGCCGTAACGCACCCAGAACAACCCAAACCCACACAGAACTACGCACAGAAGGCACAAAATGCAACGCAAACAATAACTTCAACGTACAGCAGCTGAAACTGAAAGACATTTCTGTTTACACAACTGGAAACACTGATACATTGGTCATATCAAAGGATTTTAGAAATTTAGAGCCAATAGCAACTTATAATGCAAATAGATTTACCCTTTCAAATGCCAGGAGTTTGGCTACTAAAAATTTGTTAGGATAAAGAGCGATTTTTCAAGGCATAACAAACCAATTTATTTGCACAATAGCTCTAAAAGCTATAGATCCTAAGAGCAATTCAAATTAAGTGTCCCATAAAATTTTCCTTTTAAAGAACTGAGTTCTACAGCACAGACTATGGGATTTCAGCAAAAGGTCTACCTCAAAAAAATAGCCAGTTGAACTTATTAAAAGTTGCTGGAAACAGAAGATCTTTTTTAAGCATTCTCAGCTTAACATCTAAAAAAAAAAAAGAAAAGAAATCTTTTGCTCCCCTAAAGAAAACTATTGCAGATGAGTCTATACTGTGGCAATGGTACAGGAAGTCATTACATCTCTTAATTTGGACAAGAAGTGCCTCTCCCTGTTCCCCTGGAAGGAGGGTGGGGAGCCAGATATAAGCACATCCTTTTCACAATTGTTTTTCAAGGCTGATATTTGACGTTTCAGACATGCGGGCCTATTTGCTGTATTTTTGTGTTTTTGTTTTACAGAGGGATCAGGGAAAAATCAGAAATATAGATGCCTGAAGTCAAATTTTATGGAGTATTTTCTTCTGTCACCCTGACACTATTATTCAGATTCCTTTGGAAACTGCTGACCACACAAGTTGTTCTGGAGCGCTGGTGGCAGCCGCCCTGAGCAGCAATGATCAACTTCTGCAGCTTGTCTTTGTAGCCTTAAATTCAAGAGAACAGTCCATTTTTTAAAAATGTGATAGAACTGTAACATGGCACAAGCAACCAGCTTTACATCCTCCGTTAAGATAAAAGCAGTTTACTGTTTAACACACGCTTCCCCCTTGCTCAGAGCATTTCCACTTAAAAATACAGAGGGGTGCAAGCAGCAGCAGACTATGGCAGGAAGATTCTCAAGCCCTGAAAGCTAAAAATGCCGTCCTTCTCCAGTGAAATCAGGCTCAAGAACCTCAGGTGTGCCATATCATTTGGAAAATAAAATTCAATAAATGGCCACAATTCCACAGAAGCTCGTCAAGCTGCCCAAATTAACTCTGAAAGTAGACACTATGGCCAACAGAAACGTACTTAAAATATATGGGATGGGTGAAGAGCAGTAATCCTATGGATTATGTACAGTTTGCTTCAGTACAATCATGTTCACAACTAAAATGCTAAGTGAAAACAAAAATGGCCACAAAAAACAGGGTAATGGGCTATTTGAATTGAAAAAAAAAATCACAAAAGCAATGAAAGGCAAAAGGCACATTGAAAAGGGAGGCAGCATTCTCAAAAGTCTTCTATATAAGTCAGTTTTATAAAAATTTACGTAGGCACCTTTAAATTTGTATGGACTTGAAATTTTTAGCTTAAAAACCGATAGAGAAGTAGTAAGAGATAACAGAAACGGCATCTGTGGGAAAAGTAGTACAAAATTTTCTACCACAGTAGAGATCAAAGTCTGTCTCAGCTGCAGACAGAGCTATGAGACGTTTCTGGACAGAGCAACAGGATTAGGAAACAAGATATTAAGAGATAAAAGCTTTCCAGATATAGACCAACAAACACCGCTCAAATGCATACAACATGTTAATCCTGACAAGGTGGATTCAGTATGTCCTGATGAAAATTTAACAGCTGACAACATTGTTTCAGCAGTATTTAAGTAATACAAAAGCATGAAAGAAAATCTGATAAACCTGAACTGAATAAGTTTAAGTCACTTGAGATTTAATAAAGAGTCACAACCCACTGTCCTTTACATTAGCGGCCTATTTACACTACACAAATGTTAAGTAACCTTTTCACTTTTAACTACATAAAATCCAGGAGCAATAGCGGAAAGTCTTAGTTTTTCTGCTCATCTTTTCAACAGACTTAAAGCACGCAAAAACTTAAAGTCTTACAATCACGGTCACCCTTCTGGCACAGAGAGCTGGCTGAAATATAACATCTGCTATACACTGAACGTACCAGGCACATCACTTGGCTTTGTAAGGGACATAGATAAATGAGCAGCGTAAGCAAGAATCGCCATCAATAGCTCTCCATTATCATGCCATTTATGCTCCACTGTCCGAAGTCCAATTAGGATCTAATAGACTAGGGCTTGCAAGTATTACCTGGATGATGTCCATGCCAGAATGAAAAGCAACTTCACATTAAATTAAAGCTATTCTAAACCAAATCATTGCACATAAAAAGATATGATCAGAAGTCACTCAAGTAATTTTATAATTTCAGAAGACATAAGCATACAGCAAGCCATCTGTTTCCTTATTAAAAAATAAAAGGTCTAATATCTTGATATTGATTGCATCTCAGCTAATCCTCTACTCCCTGAGGCAAGCACCAGTTGCCAGAGCTGGTCTGTCTCAGTTACACATACAGAAACCATTTTAAAGTCTGACCTTCAATCACTGTAATACAATAGGTGGAGAGACCCCATCAATATCTTGAGGGGCAGCAGATCAAGAGGCTCTCTGGGAAACAAACCAGCAGAAGGGACAAGGCAGTCCTGGGCAGCTGCGCCCCAAATCCTGCCCTCCCTTGGACAGCACTGCCCAGGCACACCCCGCTGCCCAAACAGCCCCAGCCTTGTGCAACATCATCCTGTGATAAAGCTTCCAGAAAAGGAATTCAGCTGGGAAGTTCACAGAAACAATACAGCAGCACTGATTCCTTCTTATTTCAAGGAAGGGTACTAGTTATTTGCTATACCATTAGGGTTTAATTAATATAATATATATATTTTTTTTCTTTCAATGCGTTACTTGTGTTATTATCAATATAGACCTTATTCAAGCCAGTTATAACTTCCGCTTCTTAAAAGTCACGTCAATGAGTTATGTACAGGAACATTTTCTTTTCAAGAACTATTTCAGGTGACTGCTGTGACTAAAGCTGGCTTTAACACTAAAAGAAACTCTTTGAATACGAGATAATCTTGTTCAGGGAAGATGTCAAACAAAGAAGATCACCAAAGCTTAGAAGAGTCCTGCTAATAGTTAAGATTTAATCTTGTTCGCTCAGTAAGTATACTACAATTATGACTATAAACTTCAATATATAACCTCCACTTTTGTTATCAATTAATGACTACTAATTAAACTGGATATTGAGACCAATGGGAAAGGATGGATGCATGCACAAGGTTTTTCTCCCCCTACTCTTACATTTATTGATATATTTGCTTGTTGCACTTTCCTAAAGCTTATTGTTTTGGATTCTGGGCCAGAAAGAAACACAAAATTCTGTCTGAATATCACCTAAAGCTCTACAGTTACCATGAAACCGTCATTTTAAACCTTCTGCAGCTACAACGTGTTCACGCAGCATGTTTATGAAGTGTCAGATGCTACAAAACGCTATAGTTAAGAGTTCCATGCACAAGATACACCTCCGTCCGTAACATTGTGCCAATATTGTGTCTGCCCCACTTCCACCTTTTTCTAACACACGCTTTTCCTCAAATTCTCATTCTTCATGCCCAGCCACAGCCCTACTAACCCCTTCAGCTGACATCTCCCCTTTCCATGAGTTCTTTCTCCAATGCAGCTTTCATACAACCATCACCTCCCACAGCCCTTCAAACTCCACCCTTTGCCACTCACCCTTCAGTCCCCATCTCCATGTCCAGACCCACCAGCAGTAACCCACGCTCAACGCTTACAGAAGAGTCCTGTTCACCACGGAGAACATTTTTGCGGGAACTAAGCCATAAAGCACTGCAGTTTGTACCAAGAACCGTTAAAGTGAGTTTTCGATGGCTTCTATCTTGGTTTGTCCCAGCAAGGGGAATACGCCCAACACCTGAAGGTCAGCAACACAGCTGGTGTCAGGCATCTAATACCAGAGACACCTACAAGTGGAGGTCACCGGAGTGGATGGTGGGTTGACCACTTATGTGATGCACATACAGACACTGCCACAGGTGCCCAGGCAGCTACTGTGGGAAGTTTGGGCTGAAACGCCTGTTATTTGTGACTCTGTGGAACCAGAATAAAGGACTGAATGGGAAGTCCTCAGTAACCTCACCAAAGAGATGACAAACCTGAACTGAACTATCAGAAAAGCTGCATCAGGCTGTGAAGATCCATTTCACTATTATCCTCCCATGAAGAACAAGACAAGCGGTTTTCGATCATCTGTAAGCATTCATATCCAGAAGCTGTTTGAAACACTCCTCTAATAAGAAATTATTTAAGTCATGATAAAAGATCAACAAGCTAAAGGAAGAAAGAAAAGGAGCTAGAAGTGGAAGAATGGAAGAGAGACAATGGAGAAACTCCGCTGGTACTGTGCATTTAATGCACTTGGAAAGTTCTCCGTACACAGGTGCTGTATTTACACCCAGCACCTGACTGTGAGTGGCAGCTGTTGGAGCTGCACTTCCCCAAGGCACATTCACAAGCAGTCATGCAATTACCGCTGTATCAGTTCCAGGGGAACATCGCTTTTGAAAGCCAGTATTAGCTTCATATTGGTCTAGAAAAAGAACAGGGCAAGAGTTTTAATACGTGTTAACATAACAAGGTTGAATTTGATTGAAGAAATTCTGCTAAAGAAACAGAAGTTATTGAATATATCATTCTTCGCTGACATTTAAAGGATGGGTAATCACACGGGACTGTCGGCTTCAGAAAATATATAAAATATTTGGCATATTCAAGAACACAAGTTAAAAAAAAAAAAAACACTGCAGAGCACAACACTGAAAATCACAGGCTGTGCTATTACAAATTGTGTATGTTCAGCAGCAGATCATTGGTCCTAAATCTTGAATTAGTGAATTCATTTATTTTCCTGCAGGTAATGCATAAAGGATCTTAATGCAGCATAGTGTGACACTGAGGACATTTCAGCTCTAAAACACGGATGCCCCAGCCTACTCATGTTGATGGAAATTTCAATGGGTGGCCCAAGAATGGGCGAATGTTTGACATCAAAGCAGTTTCGGAGTCAAGGTATTTTCAGACATAGTTGCTAACAGCTGTAGAGTCCTTTTCTTCTCAGGATACATGAGAACTGGGGTAGAGCATTTACTGCTCCAACAGCAGAGGCCAGTGCCATCTTATTTTCCAAATAAGATACTACTTAACCCACTTCATTATGGCTGAAGTGATTGGTTTTATTTCTGGCAAAAATCAAGATAATACTCTCACTTGTTTAAGAATATCTTGCAAACAAGTCCTACAGCAATATTAACAGGCGGATAAGAAGACATTAGAGCAATTACTTCCAGCAAAACAGCATCATCTTTCATCAAATCTAGATATAAAATAGCAAAGACTATGAACACAAGCGTTCCAGAAAATCTTAAATATTCCAATCTTCCCTGCTACATGAAATATTTTTAAGCCATATGAAGTGTGTCCTGGCAAAATTAAAATAAAATGTATACTATATAGCAACCTACATAGAAAATTCAGAAGACCTTCAAAGGAAGACAACTGCTGCTTTAACAGGCTGTTGAGGAACAGAAGGACAAAACTCAATCTCTTCAAAGTTTCAGTGACTGCACCATGTCAAAACTGCAGAAATTAAGGTCTGCAATTTCATGATTCCTGATGGGCTTTCTCACTGAAGTTATTCATGATACAATACTTAGCAGTAAGGTATAAAAATGCTGTTTATGCACTGCTCAGAATTTTATTTAGCTCTTTTCTCATTATCAGCTTCCAGTGAAAATGCTGTCAGACTCCCTCAACATTTTAATTACACTTCAATGAAGATCATACCAAAAGAAAGCAGAAAATGTTACAGCGGCAGGTTAAAAAGTAATTAATATCTTTTTTTCTCGACAAATAATGAAGCTACTAAACAAAACCAGCATTTTGATACCTTATATATATATAAAAGACAGTGTGTTTTAAAACCTTAAAAATACCACTTGCAGTAACAGTGTTCATGTGCCTCACCGTTTCAGGACAGCCTCCTGATTTCATCCGGAGGTTGGGGTGTGTGTGTGTAAGTGAGGAACACCAGGAAGCACAAGAAGGAAAAACTGAGCATGTTTGACAACAGCTGACTCTGAGAGCATAGGGCAGGTAGGATTTGAAGTACAAATTAAAATCATTTTACAGTAGATGTGGTCAAAGATTTCTGCTTCCTCACCCTTCAACCCAAAATATGCTATATTAATATATTCTAGTTAATACTTCGCAAAGCTAATGAAATCAAGGTTCAATGAGACTGGCAAGCATCTGCTGATGCACAGCTGGCTTCACACACCCTAGAAGCTTACAGCAGACTACCTAGCAGGGTTCATTTTGTTCTGAAGATGCATCGAAGTATTTTCTTAATCTTAAGACTTGGTAAATTCTCAAAAGCTTTTAATAATAACAGTAGGTCTGCATTATCAGTTATTTTTAAAAACTCCTAATATTGACCACTTGGAGTCTAGTTTTAACTGACTACATCGTTTCACTTAATGCATTATTCACAGGTTTACTGTCCAGGAGATGGGTTGGGACCACTGTGATCCATCAAGTGGTTCATTTCTTAAACGCGGCAGTTTATATAATGTCAAGAAGTGTTTTCCAAATAAGATGCTACTTAACCCACTTCATTATGGCTGAAGTGATTGGTTTCATTTCCGGCAAAAATCAAGATAATACTCTCACTTGTTTAAATTAGTGTTCTCTATAAAACTCAGCATTTCTCAGGAAACAATCAATAGACAGCAGCTTCACTTAAAAATAAAAACTTATTTGGAAGGACTACACAGTGTTCAGTACTGCAAACAACCGAATTTTAGACTGGCCAAGAGTGTAACAGCTTGATAGTCCTTTCAGTCTTGATGGCCAGCTTAAACAGCATCTTTAAGAAAGGCACACTGAACGATCACGACTTCATGCAGCTGCAAAAGCCATCCAGATGTGCATCTATCACAGTGAGACAGCTGTGCAGCTGTTCTGAGATCCCTGGAATCACTGTAGCTAAATACTGTTAACCATCGCTACCGACCCCCCGTAATTAGTTTAGAAATAACAACCTCATCCCTCAGTATGACTAACCTACAGGGATCCGTGCTGGAAAACACATTATGCTTTGCAGAGCTGTTACGAAGACCAGCACTCTCGGATCACGGATTTTTTTTTTCTTACTATTATTTTCCCCTGGGCAGGTCCTCCCTCTTCTTTTGTCAGAACTCTCTAGGAAAAAGTCTGCAGAGCTCAGACAAAGGCCAAAACCCACCCGACGGCCGCGAAGGGCGCGTTACCTCCGTTGATGGGCACGGGAGCCACCAGCAGGCCCTTGACCTCCACCTTGGGGGAATCCTGCCCGTAGCGGCCGCGGTCGATCCTCAGCAGCGTGGGGCCGCCTCGCTCGGGGCTCAGCACCGTCACGTTGATCAGCGCGGTGTAGTACGCCTGGCTGGCGTTGTCGGCGCCGGCCGGCCGGAGCCGGCAGTGCCAGAGCAGCAGCAGCAGCAGGACGGAGGAGCCGCCGTTCCGGTACCGGCCAGCCCACCACCAGCTCATCTTCGCCCCCGGGCCAGCCGCCGGCCCTCACCGGTCGCCTCCTCCGCTGCTCCCCACGCTCGCTCGCTGCAGCACCGAGCCCCGCACGCCCGCGGGTGTTTTATCCCATCTGACAGCCCGGGAGCACAGAAAGACCAAAAGCAGGCGGAGGGGGGAGGAGAGCACGGGCTCATGCCATGGGAGGAGCCAGGGCAGGCATGGCAGGTCCCAGCCGAGTCCGATCCGCCAGCCGCGGCCCCGGGGAGAATCCGCTCGGGGCGAGCCCCACTCCGCCGGCCCCTCAGGGCGCCGCGCTCATGCCGCCCGCTGCCGCCCGCTGCCGCCGCGGGGGAGCCCCGGCCGCCCGCCTCTGCCCGGGCCGGCCGAGCGGAGGGGAGGAGGTGGGGGCGGCGCCGCGGCCCCCTCCCCGCACAGCCCCGCGCCGACACCGAGGAGGCCGCCGGGAGGAGCCGCCGCTGCCGCCTCAGTCGCGCTCACACACGGTCGCGGGGCTCGCCGCGCCGCCTGGCTTCTCGGGGTTCGCCGCTGCCTTAGTGCGGCGGGCAGCGCATCCCGCTGCCCAGGCCAGTGGCCGCAGCCGGTGATCGCCGCTCCATGCTCGGCTCGGCTCGTCCCGAGGCCCCCACGCCTTCCCGCAGCCACGCCGCTCGCCGCCGGCTCCGCGCCCGGCGCCTCGACTGCAGCCCGGCGCTGCCCGCACTGCGCAGGCGCGCCCCGCCCCGCCCAGCGCCACGAGGGCGAGAGGCGGGGCCGGAGCGGCGAGAGCCACGCCCACAATGAGGAGGGGCGGGGTCCTGATGTATGACGTCACCGCGGGCGCGGTGACGTCAGGAAGGCGGCCATGGCGGGGGTGCGGGGTTGCAAGGGACACTTGGCGACCCGCGGTTCTTCAAGGAGCGCGGTGTAGGGACACACGCGGCTCGTCAGTGTCTGGAATCTCCAGATCAGGAGCAATGACCATCAAAAAGAGACGAGAGATGGTGTAAAAGTGTGTCTGAAACGGGGAAAGGGGCTGGATGTGTGCGAAGAGGTGGGGTGTGCTCCACGTGCGCAGTTAGTGCTGAGAGGGCTCTTGGGGCAGGAACAGCACGGCCTCTGGGTCAGGGTTTGGTCACTCCTACCTAGTTTGGGGTTACTCACTCCTGGCATGCTAAATTGGGAAATTTTACAAACACTCAAATGTTGTTAATAAATATTAATCCCATGAAATATTGCAAAACAGGACTTAGATTAATAACTCTCTCTTTAACAACATAGTTTTAAGGATTTTCGGTTCTTAAAGGTGTAATAAATGAATGGCCGGCTCGGATTTTGAAAGGCAATCTATCTGAAAATCATTTATGGCAAAGAAACCAAGTACTGCAGGGATATGAGTTAGGACATTTTCTAAATTTCTGAACAAATAGCTGTGCTGCTGTTCTTCTGAGAGGCGGTCTCCTTGGTGACTTCCCCAGCTGCTTGGGAAGGCCCTCCCATAAGCCTGGTGTTTAACCTAAAGCATCTTATTAAACTGTTCTTTTTTTGGAAGGTTCTGTAGTTTGCCCATTTGTGATGCACCTGGTCGCATATGCAGGCAAGATAACATCACCAAAGCTCAGTCTGTTTCCTTGAGATGCACATGGTGGGTCTAACCCTGCCCTTGCAGAGACCCACATGTGCCCAAGGAAAGCAGCAGGCTTGCAAACCTGCATCTTGGAGCAGGATGGACCTGTGGGCTCTGCTGATGCCATGTCGCTTGTGGCTCTGTAATGAGAAGCTGTTTAATAAAACCTTTATAGAAACAGAAATACAGCACAAGAAACCTTTCTGAAGCAGCAGCTCAATGTTCTACTTCCGCTTTTTAAAAATTGATACTAAATTTTGCTCTTCTTGATAAATGCTGGGTGAGGAACCACATGCCATTTAGTGGCTTCTCAACATTTCACCTGAACTTTCACCCCACACGGAGGGCGAGACTCGTGGCAAACACACTGATACTGCACGGTGCAGGACACATTCTGGCGCCGTTCTCGTAGTGCAGACACCGTTTTGATGCAAAGTCCTGTGCTTTGTTGCTGAAATGTCCCCCGAAGTGGCCAAGGAGTCCTAAAGCCTGAAGGATTCATTGCTATTACTGCGCTGACCTTCAGGGAAGGATCTCAAAGCACTTTTGGAAAGCACTGAGACAACATTCACTTGCTGTGTTAGAAGCAAAACAAGACAAAGGGCCCAGCCAGTGACTTCTCAGTTCCCTTTTCTTAGCACAAGAAGGTGGCTTTATGTTTCACCCTATCCGGTTTCCTGTGGGCTGCGTTTCTGCTCAAATCCACGCGCAGGGGCTGCCTGCTCGGGCCTGTCCACATCCCTCCCCACGCAGCAGGAGCCGGGAGGCTGCTCTGTGCCAGGCTGCTCCTCTCCTGCCTTCCTAAAAACTGTGCCTTGAAAATGCACCACAGAAGCCATGTCACAAAAACTACACGTCACAAGAACTACCTCCTTTGTGCCACTTCCATCTGCTGGTGGGGCTGGATGAAGAGGCTGGAGCTGAGGGGATGTGTCCATGTCTCCCCACCCTGCATAGGGCAACCAATGGCTATTCCTCAGGGGACATTTTTCTGGTGGACAAATGGCACTGAGGTCTTTGCAAGTCACCACAGGGCTGGGGAGGGAGCCGTGCCTCAGGTCTCACTTTGGCTCCTGCTGACTTTTCTTCTTGAGAAACGGCCATAAATCCATATGTGGATTTACTCCCTGGGCACGGAACATTTCCGTCAGCCCCGATCCCGCCCGTGACTCACACCCGCCCTTGGCTTTCCCGTCAGGTTCCACATCCCCGCACGGCCCCGCCGCCATCTTCCCTCCGGGCTCTGCCCGCCGGGCTGAGGGCGCCACCTGCAGGGCCCGGTGCGGGCTCGTCAGGCGGCAGCGCCGAGCGGGCTCCGTGCGCCGAGGAGACGGGGTGTCCGCAGGGCTCCGCCGCCCTGGGTCTCGCTGGGAGGGGAAGGAGGGCAAAGAGAGGCCGCGGAGCCAGACCCCGGCGCCGAGGCGGTGGGGAAGGGGCGCGGGGCTGAGGGAATGGCCGCGGGGCGAAGGCCTGGGCGCGGGGCTTCTGTCAGCGAGCTCAACCAAAGTGTATCCAGCTTCTTCATGAGAAAAGACCGAGATTCATCCTGGATGGAAATGCCACAAAGGCCAGCTGTTTCCTGGAGGATGCGGGGAAAAGGGACACAAATGTAAAAATAATAAACCCAATTGATTGCCTGGGCCAGAGTGGGGCTGCCGGGGTGCGGGGTGGAGCGGTGCCCGCGGCCTCCAGGAACCAGGGAGCAGATGCCAGTTACAACTTTATTCATTTCCACATTTAGATATTACAACGAAACCCTTAATGACAAAAGGATAACAAGTACTATAGGAGGAGAGGAAAGAAAGCTGGTTTGATATATAACCGTGAACTTCCAGAGACAAGACTCAACGTGAGTTATAAACACTCACATACGCTCACTGGTAGGAAAACTCACACATGCAAACACCCAAACACTCACCCACAAAACACACACAGACCACACTTTTGTACTCGCGCATAACCCATGTTGTAAGCTAAAACCACTGAAACATTGAATGCTGCTGTAACAACAACAGGTACCAGGTTAAAATATTGCAATATAAATGAAGTGTTACTTGATACACATTTTTTTTTTTTTTCAGAGATGCACATGTATTTGCAAGTAGGGGACCCGATGCTTTGTTTCATGAGGGAGGAATGTCCTCTGAACACCAACACTTTGTAAGGAAAAATGAGACTGTGCATAGTCTGGGAACAGTCATTTTAAAGGAGGATGATGATAAATAGCTTAGCTTCAATGTTGAGTTCCAATAAAAAGCCTGAACAAAACAAAACACTATGAACAGAGCAGGCACATCAAACCCTGGGTTTTAAAAGTTGAAATACTCCCTTGTCAGTGTGGAAAGACAGACAGCACTATTGCTTCACACCTTCAAACCAAACCAGACCAGCTTCATTTCATGCTCACACTTATCTGGAGAGTATAAAAAAATGACAGAAATAATGCAAGAGTGTGCAGAAGGGTATCAGGTTTGTACACTCTAATTTTAGTATACTTTTAAGAAAGTACAATTGTCTGAACAGCTATTCAATATCCTGCACTATAATTGTTCTTCAGTAGGAGTGTCTGAAGAGGAACCAGCATTTGCTGCTATCATGTTGGTGCAATGCTGTTGATGCAGATACAACAGGACCTGACTCCACCTCTCCCCACCAAGATGGTGCAAAAGAGAGAAAATAAACTTCTGTCGAGTCGAATTATTTGAATGTTGAAAAAGCAGACGTCACACCAGTGCTTTCCCCAGAGTGAAACAGGGGATTGTTAACAATGGCTCTAATGAAGTAACCCAGCTCCACAAGGATATTTGTGAGCAGTTTACAGCTGAACCTGGAGACAAAGCGCAGCTGTCCTGGCAGGTCGGGAGTGCTGACAGCCAGCCAGGGTGCCCAGATGCCTCTGTCCCCTTTCTGCTGGGGAATCTGGCCAGTGTGCTGCAAGTGTCGGGCTTTCTAATGCGTTTCTATCCCTCACATATGGACCTTGGAATTCTGTTTTTCAACAATTTATTTATAGGCCTCGTTGTTGGGCTTGCTCTCAGATGGGTCTGTGTTTCCAGGCAGAGGACTCTCTTTGAAGCGCTGCAAACAAGAGAGCCTGGGTCCTATGGGTGCACATCACCCAGCAAACAGCCTGAATTTAGCTCAGCCCTCTGCTACCTTCCACCCACATGAATGCTGGTGGAGACCCTCAGCAACATGAGGCGCACACAACCTTCCTTCTGTCAAGGGAACCACCAGTTCAAAAACCAGGGCAAGATGAGGGCAGGAGAATATGGTCTGTCCTACAGCCCGTTGGCTGTCCTACTCCCTTGGCCTGGCTCTCCAGCATCTCCTGCCAGAGGATTCTTACTGAGTCATAACAATTACTTAAAGATGCTTAAGCTCCTGGCAACTTCAGGGGACACCAGTAGAAGTCAGGGAATTCGTTGTCACATGCAGTCTCCAATTTCACATCCTGAGCCATTTTGGCTCAAGCTGGTCCAGTTTTGTGCCTCATTTTGCCATGGAAATCACAGCCATATCATCCTGCTGACACAAAAAGGGAGGGGAGCATTGAGTGCTCTGCACAGGCTTAGAGAATCTGAATGACGGGCATGTTTTTCCCATGTGCTAAATAAATCTCCCCATTACACTTGTGTGGAGAACTATAATTAAGACTTGGGAAAGTCATCTGTAAGGACTCACAGGCTCACGTCAGGAAACGCATAAAAACCTCTGCCGGAAATGAAATACAGTTTAGGAAAGCAGTATGTCTGACAGGAAACACAATTTTTAAAGCCCAAAGCAAACCCTTGGCACTGTGCGTAGAGGTGTGGCCTGCAACTGAGAAGCCCTGGTGCAAGGAGCTCTGCCAGCCACAGGCGTGTGGGAGAAGAGGAGATGCCAAGCTGTTCAGACAAGCCTCTTCACCCAGACTCCTCCGGCGGTGACGTGACCACACTCTGGGGCTGAGCTCTCAGATAGTGAGCAGGATAGAAAGAAGTAGTGGGAAGTGGTGAGGCAGCAGCACAGAAATCTGTAGAGAAGGGCTGTGGAGGTTCCCCAGAGCTCTGAATTCACGTGGTATCTTTCAGAAACAAAAGGCCGAAGTGATGAGGTGTTTCCTCAGCAAATGAATGTTTTGTAGTCCCCAGAGGTAATTGCACTGTGCTGGTGGCTCTACAACAGAAACTGGCGAGGAGCAGATTGGGCAGAGTGCCTCCTTAGAACCAGGGAACCAGGGCAACAGGAAAGGTCACGGTGCAAAACTGTCCATCCAGGAGAGCTGAGGCTCGAGCCCTGGCCAGGCGCTGCCCTCCACGTGCTCAGTGATGCCAACACGCAAGGGTACCTCATTGCGGGAGCTCTGTTCCTTCCATTGTTTCCAAAACCCTTGCAGCAACTTGAAAATAAACATTTCACTCCCAACCTTTTTGATCCTTTTCCTCCCAGCAAACAACCCATTTTCGCTCTGTGTTTAGAAGCCAGCAGAAATTAACACAACTATGCTTTAATTTCTCACTTGAGCAACAAATGATCTCAGCACTGCTCTGGGAGTAGAGGAAGGTGAGAGCAGCAGACCTGTGAGTAACCTACTGCCAGCATAGATCAAATAAAACCCTGTTTTGCACAGGGCCTGCAAAAAGAGTTGCTATTTATCTCACTGGGAGGACTCGAGCCATCATCTGATGATCTACTCAGCACTAGATGTGTTGAGATGGCTAAAATAATCCTGGTGAAAAGGCGGATTGACAGGTTTCCCCCAGCAGAGATGAGAGGGGTGTGGGTGTTCCTTGCAGAGGAGGCGGAGAGGCTGGCACCTATCCAGAATGAATAATGTGCACGAACATTTACAAAGATCCCTTGAGATCTCTCTGTACACCTCTTTAAAATGTCCTGCTCTTGCTGCTAATACCACCAGGGATTTCTTCCCTTTGATTCTGCTCCGCAGCTCAGCAGCTGACATCATGAAGAGAGGAGGAGGAAGCAATCCAAGGAAAAAACATTCAGGCTGCACACCAGGAAGAAACTTGAGACTAAGACAGATCTATTTATATCTGACCTGAAATTGGCTTTCTGAATGGGAAGCTGATCTGAGCGGAGGCTGGATGCTATGCAGAAGGTGCTGTAGTGCTGAATGCAGGCACCCACGCGCTGGCAGAATGCATCTTTCTGAGCCACAGGAAGAAAAGAAACGTGAGGAATCAGTTGGGTGCTCTCTCCAGTCCCGGCAAGGAAAAGCTGCAGCTGGAGGTGCTGCTTGGGCCACCGTGCTGTGGTTCCAAGGACACTGGTGTGTTCGGGGTAGGTTCCCTGCTGGGACTGGCCGTAGGTTGAAGAAGCTCTGAGCGATGTGCCTGCCTGGTGAGAGGTGATGCCTCGGCAGGCGTCTCTGGGGCCTGATGCCATTAGTACTGCTCGGAAAAGAAGGAAGCGTGGAGAGTGGGGGGACTGGCCCCCTCTCCAGGCGGGGTACAGCTGCCGTCCTCAGAGTGTTCTGACAGCTCCCCGTATTCACTGTTGTAAAAAGTCTGCCCTCCGACTTGGGACCCGTACGACGGCCGACATCTGCCCCGCAGGTCCGACTGTTCCCGTGGCAGCTCTGCAGTTCGGCTGGGCCCTTTACTGCTGTGAGGGAGAGAGACACAGAAGATCAATCTGAGCACTCATGGAAAGCCTCTATCCTGCTTAGAGAGATCCCAGCTTCAGGAAACATCATCTGCTGATGAACAGGGCAGAGGCAGGAATGGACCTACACCTCCATTTCAAAGCACACCACCAGGCCTGGCTCTAAACCTAAGCACAGCCTGTATGTTTTGCAAAAAATCTGCACATAGCTTGGTGACAGAGTTATTTCTGCTCTTCTAGATACCTTTGGGAAGCCCAGGGAAGGGTTGGGGCCCCAGTGAGCAGGGAGAGACAAGACATTGCCTCAGTTGCTCCTAGATTTGGCAGGAGTAACAGAAACTGATAGGAAATGAAAGAAGGTGATGAAGAAGATGTGGGAGGAAACAGCAACCACATCTCAGCACCTGCCAATACCAGGTGACTGCCAAGAAGCGAGGGCAGGGACACATTCAAGGAGAGGTTTAAGGGAAGTGTTTTCCAGAAGATGGGATGCCAGGTAGCCCGTGGCATAGGAGACAACAGAAACATGCTTTAGGGAAAAAAGGACAAGGACAAGAAGCAGGAGACAGTCTGATACAACAGCAGAGAGGCCACAGGGCTATGGCTAAGGGAAAACACAATGACCAGTCTGATCTGATGTTGGGAGGCAGAGAAGGTGAGGAAGAGGCTTGGGATTGGTCTTATCTACAAATGACCTGACATGGTTCGCTCAACACACTGTCTTGGAGACAAGGTCCCAGCCTGCTCTAGCACCAAGCAGAGATGAGTTGGACAGGTTTTTGCCCAGTCTCCAAGTTTGGAGCAAGGACATAACCATCCATAACATCCTCAGCCCTGAGAGTGCCAGCTCAAGCTGCCAGGCTCAGTACTGGCACGTGGGAAGTCCTAAGGCCTGGACCATCCCTGCAATGCCACACTGGGGCCCTGTGCCGCATGGGTCAGGGTTGGGTGAGGGAGGTGGCAGCCACATAAGTTTCCATCTTTCCCACCTGCCACTGCTTGAACAAGCCCTGATGCATTTCACCAAAAAATGTCCTTAAGCATTAACAGTCTTAATAACACCATCACTCCATTGTGCTGCCTTATCTTAACAGACACATTCTCATTGAATGGGGACAGTTCATATTTTTAAACCCTAGGAAGCAGCAGTCAGGTCTGTTCTTTTTGCATTTTGCCTCTCGTTAATGTGTGCATGGACTTATCTGGCTGCTGCTGCTGAGAGCCTCAAGAGTTATATCCTACAGGGAGACACCAAGAATTGCCTCCTGGTCTGCGTTTGGCAGCAGGGAGGTCTGAGTGGCTAGATTTAAGGAGTACCTGAATCCACCTTCTTTTCTGTGTCGGTTTTCTATCCTCTCAAATTCCTCAGATGCCAGAACCATCCCACTGTCTGTCTGATTGTCCTGGAAGGAAGCAACAGGAGTTATCAGTAACATCCCTGTCGACTTATCAGAGTGGGAAGGGAAGAGGAATTATTTAGGAGATGAGATCACATGTATCTGTGATGGGGAAAAAAACAAAGAGTAAGGGCACTTTACCAGCATATTCTATGGTCTTGCTGGAATTGCTGGAAGTGATTTTCTTAGCTGCCTTCTTAAAGGCAGTACATACAAAGGCAGGATTTGTGTGCGCAGTTCAGCACCGCTTTTGGGGGAAAAAAAAAGAGTACTCCCTGCCTGGAAGATGTGTTACCATCAAATCTGTGAGAGACAAGGTTTTCCTCTGAGACTAAGGGTATGACTTAAGTTTTGCCACTATAGAAGATATAAGGACCAGCCCAGTTCAGAGAGGCCAGGAGGATCCCTACTGCACACTGCTGTGTGGGTCAGGATAAAGGAGCTCCAGAAATACACTCTGGATTTATCTAGTCCTGGCTGGATTTCAGTATAGTTAACCAGACCATGTTCAGAGATTTCAGAAGGGTGAAGAGCAGGCTCTTCTCTGAGGTCCTTTATAGTCCTGGCATGTAGATCTAACCTCCCTATTTCACACTCAGGCAGTACATGCTGTGCCAGGTGGAGAAATGCATGTGCATAGCACTGGACGGACTGAACAGAAATGACACAGACAGACTGACATTAGATAGGAGCAATCTTCCTCCCATGATCTTAACAGCAAAGGTGTCAGGAAACAGCTGAACGTTTCTTTGCCCCTTGCTCAACCCCACTCAGATGCTACTCACCGGGTGTGTCTTGTACATTGTATGTGTCATGGGAAATTCTTCAAATGTCTTTATCCTGGATGGACACCTGATCTGATTTCCTCCCGTCAAACACCCAGGGAACGAGACACAGTTGTAGTATCTGCTGACAGAAGCACACTGTATTCAGGAAATTCAACAGGGTCAATGTCCTGAATAAACAGGACCTGAACCCAGCCTCCTCTCTGTGCAACCAAAGTACACAGAGAGGCAGATGACCCAAATGGTGGATTTTGGGAGGCAAATAGGGTCACCTTAGGACTCATAACCCCATACTACTTCTGCAGTGGGAAGCACCCAGACTTTCTGATTGAATCAGACCCTGATTGCCTCCCCACTCTGGATAAGCAGAGTAATGTCATATAGATCCCAGGCATCAACTCCCCAGAGATGAGAAGCTGAGGCCTAATTGTTTGGGTTAGTTAGGAACAGATGGAATTAAGCTTCCACAATAGCAGAAGGGCAGCTGACACCTTCTTTCCTCATGTACCTGATGGGTCATGATGCCTTTAGTGGGATGTGATGCTCGGGCAGTATAGCTAGAGGCAGAAGAAGGAATGCCATAGGCTTACATGTCAAGGGCTCTTTCTTATCAACAAAGGAAAGTGATTTTGTATTTATAAGCAAGATGCTATGGCCTAAAGGCTTGGATCATATCTGATCACCTGGGATTTTTCCAACCTCTTGCTATTGGGTTCTCCTTGTGTCCCTCAGGTGCCCTTACAGCTCAGGCTGCTGGCTGCCTGCTGGGCGCTCTCTGCCCTTTCCGGGGGATTCACCTTGCTGCTAGGCTGTGACAGCGTATCCTCATGTCAAAGTCCTCTTCATCGGAGTTTTGCTGGACAGAGGAAGGCACCTGGGAGAAACCATCATCTTCTGAGCTGTGAGAGTCGTTCAGTGGGATGTAATCCTTCCCTTCCTGGTAGAAAGAACAGTGAGTGGCCTTACGAGGAGGGTTTTCCCACAAGAAAGTGCTCTACGAGCAGAAGCTGTCAGAGATGGGCAGGAAAATTTCTGGCACCTATAATTTGCAAGAATACATGGACAGAGCACTGTGCTCCAGGGTCACATCACTGTGGCTTAGTCATGCCTGTGCTGGGATCCAGGGCTGAAAGGTTAAAATCAGGGACATCAGGATGAGACAGTACTCGTATGTAAGCATTTAGCTATCGTCAGCTGAAATGGAACATCAAGGAAATGTCAAAATCAGACCTGCATGCTCATTGCAATTAAAAGTCCTGGTGAATTACTGCATGGCAGTGATTAGTAATAATTTCAGAGAAATTTGTATATCTGACTGCTGTAATGCAACAGTTGTTTGGTTCACATGGCCCTGACATTTAGATCTGACGATAGAGTTTCAGAAATCCTGGTGAAGTTCTGTTTTTCATTATGTGAGAGTGTGGGAGTCAGGAGTGCCAGGGCCTTGACTCAGCTGAAAAATTTCAAATAATTGTCTGGGGATTAGGATGGAAATACTGGATGACGACTGAGAGGGCACCCACCCTGCAAGGAGTGGAGCTATATTAGGATCCGGCAAGAGGGCTAATGCAGAAATGAGCTCACCAGTAGTTCTGGGAAACAGACTTCTCTGATCCAGGAAACCCTGTGTATTCCTGTGGCCTACACAAAGGTATTGCACTGGCCAGGGGGTCAGAGGAGGGCACAGTGAGGGAGCTGACGATAGGAGAAGAAAAACCTGTCTGGAGCTGAGCAAGGACACAGAGAGGTTTTCACCTGCTGGACGTTTTCCTGAAGAAGGTTCCCCAGTATCTCCACCAGGTCGGAGAAAGTTGGTCTCTCCTTGGGATCGCCATGCCAGCAGCTCAGCATTATGCGGTAGCTGCCAAGAAGAGATACTGGTTTTATGCCACAGAAACTTCCTCCTACCCCACTTTGCAGCTCCCACCCATGTGGTGCCCACTGGGACAGCAGGTACCTACACTGTGAAGGAAAGCTTGGCACCCGCCAGCACATTGGCCATGTGGACCTACTGGAAGGGGTGTGAATGTAACAGTGCACAAGGAGCTAATTTGGACACCTCTGATACCCTTCAGAGCAGGAAAGCATATTGTCCACTTACAGACCCATCCCAGTGTGGGTATGCAAGGGAAGTGATGTTCCTAGATAGCTCTGATCTGCACTCGACCCATCTGGCTTGCTCTCCAGGCAGCTGCCTTGTGTGGAGGGAGTATTGTCTCATCCCCCATCCTGGCTGAAAGGTCTTTGCATCCCATGGAGGGGCCTTTCATGCCCTGTGCTGGGATATGGGAGGTTTCTGACTCACATTTCTGCTGTGGCGTACTCTGGGGCTCTCATTCTGGTACCGTCTTTGAGCCTCTGGCAGAACTCCTCGTTGATCTGGACTCCAGGGTATGGAGATGCCCCTAAAGGAGGTTGAAAGAGGGGTGGGAACATGAAATGTGCCATCAGAAACCAGTCCTTCCTCTGAGACTGCCCTTGCTCCCAAACCACTGGGAGATGCAGTCACTTACACACAGCCCAAGTCCTTGGTGCTGCCCGAGACAGGCTCCTCTGCCTCAGTGAGCAGGAGGCCACCTCTGCAGGCCTGTCTCCCATCACCCTGTTCATGGATGGGTATGGCCTCCATATTTCTTTTACCTATTCTGATGTCTCTTCCCATTACTCATTAGACGTGCTGCAGAGCGTCAGGGCCTCCTGCACAGACTCACCCACCAAGCTGCTATGTGGAATGAGAGGTCCTGCCTCCCTCTGCAGTGTGTGACCCTCCTTAGCACTCACCTAGCGAGAATATTTCCCAGAGGAGGACCCCAAAGGACCAGACGTCACTCTGGGTAGTGTAGACCTTGTCAAAGATGCTCTCTGGAGCCATCCACTTTAGTGGGAGACGGGCCTGCAAGAGGTAGAGTCAAGGCAACAAGCGTTCAGTTGGGGACATGTCCCAGGACAGCCCTTCTTGTAGCAATGATATGAAAGGAAACTAGAGCCGATAGCCCTGCTCCTCTCTCCTTGGGGGTATGGAGGTTTGGTGAGTTCAGAAGGAGGGGTGAAGACACTGAAAGGAGGAGGAAAGAGTATAAAGAAAAAAAGTAAATTAATGACAAGCTGGAAGGCAGAAAAAAGGAGACATAGGCCTGGTGGTGGAGGAGGAGGACAGCACATACATCGTTGGGCCAATGGTTCCTGGTCCTAGCCACACAAGTGGTTCCACTCCTCCTTTTTCAACTTTTCCTCAGTTTATTCCAGCCCCAGAGTAGTTTATGAACACCTGAAGGGGGGGTAATCTGTATAGAGTTTGAGAAGATAGCACTCACACTGCCTTTCCTGACATAGTCAGGGTCCTTGTAGATGTCCCGGGCCAGACCGAAGTCACAGATCTTTACCACGTTGTTCTCTGACAGCAGGATATTCCGAGCTGCCAAGTCTCTGTGGATGCACTGAGGGCACATGAAGAGGAAGGAACAAAATCAGAGGGATGGGAACCACTATCAGAAGTGCAAAACACCCCCTCCTCTCTCCTTCTATTGTGAACCTGAGGTGTAAGGTGAGAGTGATGGAGGTGGGAAGGAGCTAAAAACAAACATTTCAAAGGGAGGATGAAATGCAACATAACTAAATTCCCAACTTTGTGTACACCAAACTGCATCAGACTTCCTGAGAAGTGTAAGGCAGATCACTGAATCTCTCTGTGTGTCACCTGTAAAGTAGCTGTAGGCAGGTCTTCTCTGGTCAGGCATGCATAAAAGAAGAGGCGAAGGAAGAGACGGGTGAACTCACCTTTCGGGATGCCAGGAACTCCATGCCACGTGCAACCTGGAAGCTGTAGCAGATCAGGTCTTCCATAGTCAAGGGACTTTGCCACAAGTCATCCACTGTCCAGGAGTACAAGAAAATAATTAGACAGAGAGCGGTCTCTTGTCCTCCTTGAATTGCTCTGGGGCTGTGGGATATAACTAGCCCTTTTATGAGATAAAGTTAGTCCTCAGTGCTAACTGGAGTAAACAGCTCCTCTCTAGGATTTTCTGCTTGGGTGACAAAGAGCACATGGCAGGAACCTGATGAAGTGTGAGGAAAATTAGTCCAGCCTCCAGCACGTTTCAGTCAGGCAGAGTTGGGGGTAACAGGGCTGGACAGGACTCTGAAGGTCAGCTCATTGTTCCCATCCTAGGGAGGACCCACTGATGTCCCCCTAATTCTCCTTTCTTTTAGCTAAAAAAATTCAAAATGGTTTAAATCCCCCTTTTGGGTTTCGAGAGTCTATTACAAGAGACAAGAGATGTCTGTTCAGGGAATTGCCACAGAACAGTGGGGTGATCAGCTCCAAGGCTGGGTCCCAGCTGCCCACTGTCATGCTCATTCCCCAGGTTAGCCGAGTATGGCACTTTTCTGGTGGGCCAGGTGAGGGGCTGCTGCAAGGCTGGAGTATTACCTTCCTGGATCTGCTGTGCTGTCTGGCTCTTGTGCATCAGAAAGCGGTTGAAGATTGCACTGTCGCTAGTCCCAGAACGACTCCTTCTGTCTGCTCTCACTGCCTCCACGATGGACTGGACCTGAATACGCAGCCTGGGAGACTTCTCCTGGCAAGGAGAACAAAAACCTCAGCAGGAACAAACACTGTAACCCCTGCATGCTTGAGCTGCACAATCTTTTCCTGTTGTTAGGTTGTAATTCTGGCCTGGAAGCACCTATCTTCCATTGCAGAAATTACATCCCGAATGTGTCCGTGAATCAGGATCACTGTGTAAAGTTGACCTGCTGCTAGAGGGTGTCTTTGTCCCATTGTCACCTTCCAGGCTATGCATCTTCCTTCTCTAGCCACAAGAAATGTCCCTATGGGCAAAGGAAGCTACTTACCCTGTAAGGACTGAATCCTTCCCGCTTGGCCCGCAGGTAGTTTGAGAGGTTTCCATACTTGCAGAACTCAACAATAACCATGAGTGGACCTGGAGAGAAGACGCCAAAGGTCAGGGGAAGAGGTAGGAGCTTGGGATAGGCACAATTTGCCCCAACGCATGTTATGTGCAGTCCTACTGAGCTGTGGCACCTGTCCTAAGTGCACAAACACACCAATAACATCCCCACATGTCCCTGCAGTCACACATGTGGCCAGCAGAAAGGACATGGGACAAGCACTGACCTCTGGAAGCAGACACAGACTACTGCCCTGGGATATTTACCATTGGGTTTGGTACAGGCACCCAGCAAATTCACCACGTTGAGGTGATTCCCGATGTGAATGAGGATCTTCAGCTCTGACATCAGTGCCTTGTGCTCACTTGCAGTAGCTCCCTCTGGAAACACACAGACCATGTCATGATGCCTTCTCACGGCTTTTCACTCCCCCTCACCACCCTTCTCTTAGCAGACTGTTAACGCAAGTCTTGCTGAGGAGGCTGTGACCCCAAAGCCTTGGTACATTTTGTTACTGCATATTTCCTTATGAAATGTCAGAGCCTTCTCTGAAGCTCCCAGGATCCCTTCTGTAATGCTTACGGTGCTCCCAGAACAAAGGACAAGACAACCTGTGTCCAACAGAATTTTCCTTGTGATAGTTGTGCAGGGAAAAAGATCACCTGAGGCTTACATAGAGATGCACACATTTGAATCTCTGCCCTTTCAGCCTCCAAATAGAGATAACAAGCCGTAAAACAATTTGAAAGAAAATTAAAACCAAAAGACATCTGAGTCTTTTGATCATGACAGAAGATAAGAACTGTCACAGCTCAAACAGAGAATATCTTTTTATGATTGCTCTCCAGCAGCAAACACAGTGTTGTGCCCCTGCCAGTTCTCTGTACTGCGTTTTCTCCCAGAGTGCCTAATTCGCACTAACTCTTGATCCTCTGTTTTTACCCTCGGGCTTGTTCTCTGGTTTTCTGTGTCTTTTCATACTTCTCTGCTTCCTTATATGCATTTTGCCTTACTTGGGAGTTTGTAAATTTAGTCTGAGAGAGAGAAGCATCCTCTTGGACTGCAGCTGATGGGCCAGGTGAGAGCCATGCCTCAAAGGACTGCAAAGCAACCTTGCCTGGCCGGGCTTCTCTCCACATATGCTGTGCAGATCATCTGTGCACTAAGTGCTGCTGAGATGAGCCATGACTTGATTTCCACATACAGGCCACTGCTGGCCAGACACTGTCTTGGTATTTTGTTGGGTGCCAAACTACAGAATAATGTTTTGGATGTCTGAAAGAGTGGCTATAAAAGCTTAAAATCTCACTCTGGATTGACTAGGCTTTGGGTGCAAAGCCAATTCAACCCTCAAAGCTGGGTAAGAGCTGCCATCTGCTTCCTTACCCAACTCCGAACCTGGCCTGTAAACATGAAATACAGGCATATTTGGAAGAAGGCAATTGGGAGCAACACTTCCTTCAGTGACCTGCCAAAGAGGGGCTCTGGATTCTTGTTCTTCCTTTGAGACAAATCTCATTCTTTGCCTTTCTAGACAGCTAAATTTCCTTGAAAGATGGGTTCCCTAAGTCCTGGCTGTCTGCTCTGCCACTTGCTTTCCAGTGCAGCTGAATGGGGCGAAAGCACCCACGTGGGGAGAACAAGATGATCAACCTTATTGGGGCCATGAGGCCATAAATTAAAATGCTGGCTCCAGCCTCTCCCCTAATTCAGGACTGGCTCAGGCAGAAGCACCCCGGAGTGCTTGTGGGAGATAAAACATTTTCCAGCGCCTTAACAAATGCTTTATATGAAAGATGGGCATTAATAGGGTGGACATGCCCTAGCAGATGCCTCATCCTTTGCTGTCCCCATGGACTCTATATTCGGTTTCTCTCTCCACATACCTTTCAGCATTTTGACTGCTACGGTCTCACAGCTGTTACTTTTATTGATCCCAAACGCTGATGCTTCCACCACCTTCCCAAAGGCACCGTGACCCAGGACTTTACCTATGAGCAAGGAGAGAGGTAGTGTGAAGGAAGGCAGGTGCAGCAGATGCAGAATGGAATCAAAAAACCAAAAAACCCCAACAGGAAACCATGGGAACAAGAGAGAAAAAAGGTCATAAAGGAAAAGGAAGGAGTGGAACATGTGCCCTTCCCAGGTGGCTGCTTGCTCTGGTGGTGAGAATAAGAGAAAGGATGATGGGAGGAACTGAGATAGAGCTGGCATGGACAAAGCTGAGGAAGGAAATGGCCCTGCAGAAATGAGGGGCTGTTTGTTGCCCTCATGCAGAGTGTGTGGGAAAGGTAAATGTGACACCTTGCAGCAGAGCAGTTAGGGCTAATGTCACTGCTTTGTGCCTCAAAGGTAGTCTGCAGCCCTTTTAACTCTCCCAGATAGAGGGAAGAGACTGAAAGTGGATGTCTCATCATGAGGATCATGGATGCAGTCCTGGTCCTGAATTTAGGCTACCTGCTGTGGACTGGACTGTTTTGTCCAAGATGGCCAGTCAGAGAATATGGGGGTAGGTTTTAAAGCATGCCTAGAGGTCTCCTGGTCTCAGTGATGCCTGTGAAGGTACAGTGGTAGAGTCTGGGCTTACAGTTGGCTCAGGTCTATCCACAGTCAGACACAAAGAGATCTTCCAGGCACAGCTGGGTTTCAGGGACAGTGTGGAGAAGAAGATGGAACACCTGAGGCTGAGAGAAGGTATTAAATATGAAGAAGTGTGTAACAAAGCTGGAGGGTGAGTTTGCAGGGTTGGTGGGAAGCCCTGGCTGCAGCACGCAGTGGCAGGGAGGGGGTCCGGCTCACCTAGGCGCAGGCGGTCCCGTGGGAACTCCCACTTGCTGGAATCATAGGGCAGATACTCGCACTGCTCCTCCAAGGGCACCTCGCCAGGGTCCATGATGATGGAGAGGTAGCCCGTCTTGATGTCTGCATGGGCAGGCTGCAGGAATCAGCCAACACAGAGGGTGAGGAGATGCCTTCCCTGCTCTGGGTGCTGACTCCCAGAGGGATTTGGTTCCTTTGCCTGCCTTTACCTGCTTCCCCCTGGCAAAGGCCATTCCCTGTCACGTCCCTATCACAGCCCTTATGCACCTTGTTTTTGGCAGTGAGAGCGCTTGAAGCAACACTCAATGACCCCCTCATACAGCCCCACACCACATACAGCCCCAAGTCCTGCTAAGCCACCTCCCCTGCCCTGGGACAGAGACAGTCACGTACCCTTTTGATGTTACAGAAGATGAGGATAAGGAGGATCCAGAAGAAAACAGCAATAACCCCAGTCCCAATCAGGATGACAATCTCCACATTTGTCCTGTCATCAGACCCTGTGGGACAGAAAGGAAATCGTAGCTTTGGAGATTCCCATTCCATGCCCCAGCTCAGCTGTCCCTTGTGGCCTGGTTCAGGATGTGGGGAGACCGAGGAGGTGTGTTTGCCTGAGCTAAACACACTCTGGACTACAGCTCCTGCTGTGACAACACCATGCTACCAGCAAGGCTAAGGGGCTTTCACTGCCTCCTGCTGCCTGGTGTCACAGGGAAGAGGCATGGGACCTTGGCCACCCTCCTACTCCACCCTTTCATCCCCAGGGATGTTGTGGCTGCTGGTACCTTCCACGGAGACGCTGGCTGAGGAGTTCACACAGCCCTTAGCGTTGCAGACGCTGCACAGGTAGAGCCCAGCATCCTCCTCCCTCACCCTCTGAATGCTCAGTCTCTGGTTGAAGTCTGCCAGGTCGATTCCTGTAAAGCACAGAAGGTTGTGGTCACTCACAACGAGAGGGGATTAGTATACTGGACTCATTCATGCTCAAAATAAGGCTCCTATTTTTCAGCTGGTACATTTTAGGGGGCAAAGTGAAATTGCACCAGCTGGTAGAGGCTCTCTTCTGTGGACTGATAATAGCCCCAGAAATACCCTGGAGGGTCCTTCCCCAGGAAGTGTTTGGAGGAGACGAAACCCTGCAGACAACGCTGGATGGGGACTGTGCCCAGGGAGTCCAGCTGGTGTGTCAAGCTGTGTTTCAGCTCCAGGATCTTTTCTTTTCCCTCTGCAATTAACTTGGATCCTTCCCGTGTTCCTACCATGGGATCTGGGTTTGTCCCTGCACGAGCAGAGATGCCAGGCACTGGGCTGGGAGTAAGAAGATGAATGATTTATCTCTCTCTGCTCTCCAGCTGAATGTGCACATGCACAGAAAGAGCTGAGCCAGGCCCTAGGGCATAGACTTGGCTGGCAAGACTGCATCAAACTGGGATAGAACATGATCAAAACCAGAGTTCAGCCAATTCAGAGAATGGGCCCCTTTGCCTGGGCACAGCAACTCCCAGAATCCAGCAGTGTTCAAATCTCTAGCTGCTGGACATGATGCCCTGCCTTTGATTCACGCCCCAGCCCTCTGTACCTGACACTTCTTCCACCAGTTTCTCGTCTTTGTACCAGCTGATTTCAGGAACATGGTTGCCGTCCACCTTACAGCGCATCTCTATGGAGTCGCTGACGTTCACCCAAATGTCTGTCAGGTTCTGCTTGAGGCGGGGGATCTCCAGGGCTGGAGGAGCAGCACAAAGAGGAGGAGGGGAAAACGGGAAACTGATTGATCAAAAGAATATCTGTGTTCCTGGGAGGCTTTGGGTCTCTGAACCCTGCTGAAGGGTGTCTTGAGAACCCAGGTACCCTGCCTTTGCCACCTTGAGTTTAGCTTGCTTGCATGGCTTTCCCTGGGGATGGACTGGGAAGCTGATGGCAACAAGAGCACCACCTCTCCTCCGTCACTCCCGCCTGCCCTGCGGACCCTCACCCTGCACAGAGATGTATTTCTTGTGGCAGTGCTTCTCCCGGGTCTTCCTGTTCTGCACCTCACACACGTAGTCTCCCTCCTCGCCCAGGGAGATGTTTGGGATGGTGAGCAGCAAGGTTGCATCGTTGGAGTCAGGCTGGAAGCGCAGCTCCCCCTGCATCTTGGTGGCATAGTGGTGGACGTTCTTGCAGTCCAGCACAAGGGGGTTGCCCTCCTCGTCGTGGAGCTTGGAGAGGTTCAGCCGATACCACTGCAGGTTCTCATAGGTGTAGTTGTCTGCGTTGCAGCTCAGCTGTAGGTCCTGCCCCTCGATGGGCTCCTCTGAAGGCTGGGACTCAATCTCAAACCCATCTGGAATGGCTTTCAGGAAGGAAATGAACATGTGAATGAGGTTTCATGGCTGAGCTGCCAGACACAATGAAATGGTCTCTTTGGACTCAGCTCTCTGAGACCTCTCTGTCTTCATTGAGGGTAAAGGAAACCAAATCTAGAACAGAACTGTGAGATGCAGTCTGCCAGGAACCAATGGCTTTAAGCCCAGTGAGTGCTAAGGGATATGCTGAATTCCCAGGGTCAAATTAAGATGGGGTCACAAGAGAAACACAAGTCTGGGAGGTCTGAATTAGGCTGTTACAGCTCTTGGCTCAGCTGCAGCATTCTGTATTGCACACATGCCTGTTTTTACACATGCAAGCAGCTACACAACCAGGCCAGACAACTGCACACGCAGAGAATTACTGGAACAGCAACTGAAGATGTTCATCTGTCTCCACAAAAGCTGGTGGCTCTGACAGCACAGGTGGTACCTACAGGGGCCATGAGCCCAGGCTTCTGAGGTCTGCCCATAGAGGGACGAAGGTAAATCTCTGCTGTGCTATTGATGGGGTCCATGTCCCCAATCTTATGCAGCCCCATATGAGCCACGACTCCAGCTCACGCTGCTGGGCTCCCAGCTTCCTCCTGCCACCAAAATCCCCTGGGGACCCTGCCGAGGGACTCTGGCCAGCAGGACCCTGCCTGGAGCGGATCGGGCAGTGCCACTAGAGGATGCTCTTGGACCAGGCACATCCCCAGCCCAGAGAGCTGCCTGGGCCTGCGCCAGCAAGATGTCCCCCTCCCAGGACCTGCCAGGACTGCTCCAGGACCTGGGCACAGGGCAGCGCTGGCTCGTCCCCAGGTCTGCCTGCCAAACTCTGCCTGCACGATCTTCTGCCATGGCTCCAGGCTTCTGCCACTCTGCAGAGCTCTGGGGTGGCCCTGCTTTCCCACTGGCTTCCCTGCCACTGTTCGGGGTGCTAACTGTGAATTGCAGGACCCGGTGGTTGTAGGGTCCTGCCTGTTTCAAGCAGAGAGCTTGGCTGGTGCAGGTGGAGGGGATGTCTGCAGTACTCACTGGTCACGTAGAAGTAGATCAGCCGCTCGTCTCGACCCACTTTATTAGAGGCGATACACTTGTACATAACTGAAACATTGGCCTCTTGGATGGCCAGTTTGCTGACTGTCTGATGAGGGAAGAGAACAAACAAAGGAGTTAGGAAAGGCAAGAGTGAAGGGAAGTAGCATCAGTGCTACTCTCTGCCAGCCAGCAAAGCACACAGGCCCCACTGCACAATGACCCCAGGCAGCAGCTGTACCTGGGAAAGGGTTATGCAAAAATAGCCCCTTATTCAATAGCCCTTTGTGCGTGTCAACTCATGGACTGGCTCTAGCAACAGCAACATGGTTTTATTCCTGATCTCTGTTCATTTTTATGGATCTCAGCCAGCACAGATGCCTCTCCATGGGAGCAAAATTCTTGCTAAGCCCCTTGGGTCACTGTAGGGATAGGCCTGTGCCCAGCAAGGAGGACATGAACATGATGCAGGACCGAGGGAGTGGCTAAGCTCCTGCCAAGCTTTGTAAAAGTGGGGAGAAAGGGAAGGGGCACTGAGGCTTTGATTCCCTGTGCCCTCTACAGCTAAGTGACTACTTAGTGTCCAACAGAATTCAGTGGCATTTGTAGGTACTTGCAGACCTGCAAGCACTCCTTTTATCCATAAGGGGAAATCAAACCTGTGGAAGTCTCCCAGCTCTCATCACTTCAGGAAGAGCTGTCATCTTCTCTCCCTTTAAATTCCAGGTGTACATAGACATGGTCCTAAAAGCTTCCTCCTTCCTCCTTCCAGCGAGACATGACTAAGATTGGGTGAACAGCCAGGCTGCTGTCCTGTGGGAGCACTGGCCCAGGAGATGCTGCCACCAAATGAGCCAGGAAAGGCAGCTGGGGAGTGAGGCTGCTCTCCTCCTGCCGGCTTACGCTGCACACGTGTGAGCTGCCAAATGTGCTACAAGCACTCCCCTTAGAGGACATCTGCAGTTTGAAGCGCAGGTTTCTCCTCCCTCCCAGTTTAAATGACAAGTTAATCACATGCAAAAATCTAATAATTTTTAAATGCAAAAGAAAATGTATTCTTAGTAGTTTCCCTAAACTACTTTGCCTTTACCATTCATCCCATGGACTTTGGGAAGCATTTCTGTTCTAAGTGGCAATGTTTTAGCTTGTGTCAATCGGAAGGAACGGTCATTCATTCAGTGCATATTCAATACAGCTGAAGTGCCATTATGATTATACTTTTGGGCATTGCCTTTCTATTTCTTGGGGTTATTCAATACAGCTGAAATATTGCTGGCACCTTTGTGTGCTGCCTTTCCTGTTTCTGGGGGATTTTCCTTCTAGTCTGCGCTGTTACGTTTGAGTTAGCGTTTCTGGATTTGACATCATCCTGCTGTCTGCAGTGCATGGCTATGCACTATACACCCTATGCCTCACTCTGGCCTTTCCAGACAAAACAAAAAACAGAGGAGGTAAGTGAAGACAGGCAGAAAGGAGAAGGGGGGGAGCATAAGAAGATTTGAGGAAATAGCATCCCACCACAAGTGGAACAGCTCTCTTCTCCCAGAGCTCTTGCACATCCCTGGCCTGCACAACCTAAGTTGGATCTCCAGGACAGTTATAACCAATCGATGGAATGAGAAGGACACAGCTGAGTAGCAGGAGGAAGAGGAAGAAAAAAGGGGAAAGATCAAAAGGGACCAAGACGAGAGTCACATCTAGAGGGGGACACAAGGGCTTTTCATCCAGGAGCTCCCACCACCCCTGCTTGCCTCCCCGGGGGACACGGGTCCCTGCCTCTCCCTTTGGCTGCTCTGGGAGGAGCAGCATCTGCCCCTGCCACCTTTTTGTCAGAGTGACGAACTGCCGGCCAGGCCAGGGGACGGGAAGTGCCTTTGGAGGTGTGTAGGAAAACAGGAAGTGACTTTCGGAAACAGGGGCCTGTTTGTTTGTTCTGCATCCCTCTGCGAGCGGCTGGTGCCCGACACTGGCAGGAACAGGAACCCCGTCATGGCGCAGACCTGACACTCATGGCTACCAGAGAGACAGAAAGAAACAGGCAGCGAGCAGCGTTTGGTAGTTTGCAGGTCACACGCTGCAATGAGGGAGAGATGTTCCTTCCAGAGAGGAAATGCTGTGATGGAGAAGTGGGCTCTGCGGGGCACACGTGCTCTCAGTCACAAATACGCAGCGGATGGACGCCAGCTTCTCCGTACCACCCTCAACCCACTGGGATGGGGACAGCTGGATGAAAAGCTCCCCCCCACACATCCATATTCCCAAGGTCAGAGATTTCCTGGTCAGTCTGTGACTCCTGCTCTTCTATCCCAGCTGCTGAGGCTGCTCTGCGGGGTTTGGCTCTCCCAGAACAGCTCATGCAAGAGGGCTCAGAAATGGCCCCGGGAGCCCCCAAAGCATGTGCTCCCCCATGCCTCCCTAGCTGGGTGCCCTGTGTTCAGCAGCGATCGGTGTAAACCCTCCTGCGCAGTCATCCCCAGCAGGAGCCTCTCTGGACACAGGGTAATTTCTCAAAGATGACAGCTCTCCCTCGCCCTGGGGCTGCCTGGTACTGCAGAGCCCCAGAGCTGGGAACGGCTGCTGATGGTTTACTTTAGAAGCAGAGGTGTGAAGCCCTCCCCAAACCTGGTTCTGCCAGGCTCATTTCCAAGCCACTTTTACTGGCTGATCACAAATGACCCTTTCGAGGCTGCCTGTTTCCAGCTCCCCACTCCAGGATGGGTTTGGGGCTACAGCCTCACCTTGTTCCGCCCCTCCACAAACTCCACCCAGGTGTCGATGCTCTCGATGGGGTTCACCGCGTCCTGCTGAGACACATCTTTCCAGTCCTTGCACTCGGGCATCCGATCCCGCTGATGGCGCCTTGCTGCCCGGTGCCTGCTATTGCTAATCCAGCAGCCAGGGAGGAGCAGAAGGAAGAGAGAGATGGAGAGAGGGTCAGCTGGGAAAGAGGCATCAAAAACAGCATTGTGTCTGAGAATTAATGACCCCGTCCTTTGACTCTGCAAAATTTTCTGCATATCTTGGTTACACAGTCTTAATGTGTTTTATAAGGGTGCTCTGCAGTCACTAGTGAGGCAAACATTATCTATGGATGTGAAAACTGAGGCAGGGAATGGATACTGGTGTCCCAGGCAGTGTCTTCACCCCCAGATCTGTGCTTTCATCCTTTCCTACTAGGCCTGGAGAAAGGAGGGGGTGAAATCCATTCATGTGTGCCTGGGGCAGTTCTTGATGCCACTTTGCTCTGCAACAAGGCCTTAAACCCCTGCTGTGACTGAGAGTCAAGGGGAAGCTGAGCACCCAAAAAAAGTGGCAAGGGTGCGTGCTGGCAGTGCGGGGCAGAGTGCTCAGTGGGGCAAGCACTTTGGCGAGCTGTGTAAACAACAGGAAGCTCAAAAGTAGCCTCCTGCATCCTCTGTAGCTATGCTAGGCAGAAATACGGTGGCCTTGGGAGACAGTGCTCATAATTCACGGGCCCCTCTGCTTCCTGACAGGGCCACAGTGCGCTTGCATGCAATGGAGAACTCTCTGGCGTTCCTGGCTCGGCAACAGCCTGCACAGGGCTGCGGGACCCGGCTTCCTCCAGGCACCCTGATGTCCTCCACCCTGCCTGTTCTGGCTACAACTCCCCAACATCCCTCTTCCTTCTTCCTGCAAGGCTGCTGCTAAAAAATGCCACTGCAGCCCTGGCTGCTGCTGGCCCAGCTTCCCGGGGCACAGGCAGTGGGCAAGCACTCTTCCTGCCTACCTGTCAGTGCTGCCTGCACAAACACCCTCCTGGCAAAGCATCCTGGAAGCTGGCAGGAACCTGGCACTTCCCTTGGATTCAGCAACTCTTCCTCACACACAGCAGCTCTGTTCCTCTGCCTACAAACACTTTTGTTTCCATTGTTACCCAGCAGAAGGTGAAGGACCAAAAACCCACAGGGACCTTGGTGCAGGAATGGGGTGAACCCGAGCTGCTCTCTCAAGGGGCTGTGACAATTTTTCCTGCAATCTGCCTTAATTTCCCCATTTGCACAGTTGTCAACAGTTTTATTGCAGGTGCTGTGAGGTGTGGCCAGGCCATGGACATCCCTTGCCAGATGCAGAGAGCCAAGGATGCAGGGGATGCTCTGGAAGCCCTTGGTGTCTGGGACCAGCCAGGCTGGGCAAACCTCCTACATGGAGCACAAGAGTCTCTGATGGGTTCCACTCTGTCTCTTTACAGGGCGAGTGGGTATATAGTGCTCTGAGCTATCAGTTCGTGCTGTCCTCCTCTTGCCACAGTGTGGCTGGGAGGAGCTTCTCTATTGGCAAGCAAAAGCAAGACAGGATCTGGGACACAACCACAGTCACAAGGAGCCCAGAATGCCAGGCTGGTGGCCTGGTAAGACAAGGGTGTTGGAAGAAATTGCACTTACAGGCTGCGTCGGGAGAACATCCGACAGGGCATCCATGGCCTCCACTGCCACTGGATCACCTCCGGTGCTGGGATGCCATAGACTGTGCAGGTGAGGGCCTGGGGGCTCCTCCGGGAGTAGATGCTCGGGGAAGAGGCTTCCTTCTCATGGATGCGTGGAGGAACTGCAAGGGTCAGAGTGACACTGTGAGTGGCTGCAGGCTCATCTGCTGCATCCCCAGGCCAGACACAACCCTCCTGAGGCTCATCTATAGAGTCTGGGCACTAAAGCACCATAGCTCTCAGGGCAGCTCCTGGGAAGCTCAAACCTGCAAGGCAGAGCAGGTTATACTCAGGCAGATTTAAGTGATCTCCTTTCTCCTTCCTCTGCAGGATGTGACTGGATGCTGCAGGGCTCAAAGCACTGCCTGGCAGCCCCCAGCACAGGTCTACAGAGCTTGCTGGAGACAAATCTCCAAGCAGCAGCAGCAGCACCCTTCCAGCACTTTCTGTGCTGGCACCTGGTTCCTGCATGACAGGGACCAGTTTCTGCCTGGAGAAAACTCCCTGGGAGCTTCCCACCCAGAGGAACTGCTCCAGCTCCAGGCTCCATGTGTGTTGCAGCTGCCCTGCCCTCAAGTCCACATCAGTCAGGGTCACCCTCAGCAGTGTCTCCAACTGCAGTTGGGAAATGGCCCCTAAGCAAGGACTTATCCTGCCCAGAGTGATGGAGCCAGGAACAAAACTGTGCCATGTCACCCAGGCTGCAAGGAACCAGCCTCACTGTAAACAGAGCATCCCTCAACAAAGCAGGAGAAGGAGATGATGTAGGTACCAAGTGCTTTAGAACATCAATGGGGCCTTGGTCTTGGAACAGGCCCAAGGCTGGGGCCATGGGCTCAGCGCTCTCCCCCCAGCCCCAGCCCTGTCCCCCTCCCTTACCGTTGACAATTAACTGGAGGCTGATGCGCTTCTCCAGTCCTGCCAGCCTGTTTCGCAGAACCAGTGTGTACGTCCCAGCGTGCTGCTCTGACACATCCTTGATCTGCATTGAAGATTGAGATTGCTTGGGAATTAGCTTCCCGTCCTTGTACCTGTGGGGAGGCAGAGAGAAAATGCAGCCATGGGGAGGAAGTGTCCCACTGGCAGCTGGGCAGGGGTTTGCTCATCTCCACTAGAGCGCAGTCAGGGTGCCCCTTGCTGATGCTGGGAACCTCTTCGGAGAGGCCCCTGGGCTTTCCCTGGACCTGAGTTACAGGTCTGCACGTTGTCTTGTACAGCTGGTGTGTGGGGTTGGGGATGTCGCAGCTCTGTCCTGAGCAGTGTGCGGGTGCAAAGCTCTCAGCTCCCAGCCAGCTCTGGTGAAAGTGCAGCACAACATGGTGCACAACCTGACCCTCTTGCCCCTCTGGGCAGCTGTGATCCCTGCTGCAGGGGGATGAGGGGCAGCTCCTGTGGGAGCATCACTTGGTCCTTCCAGACAGTGCAACAGCTGCCAAGCCAGGGCAGGACCTTTGCTGCTTCTCTCTGAGACCTCACCTCCTCCAGTCCCAAGCTATGCAGCTGAGAGCCAGGGCAGGTGGGAGAAATTACCCCCATGGGTGGAAAAAAGTGATGTTTGATACTATCTTGGCCACAGAGGGACCTAGCAAGAAGGCCAGGCTAGGCTTTCCTACTTGGCAGAGGGACAGAGGAGAGAAGATGGCTCAGTCTAAGAAAGATGCGTTACCACTGGAAGTCTGGTGGGGGATAAGCCACAACTTTCACTGGCAGTTTCACGGCTTCATCTCCTGCAGTGGCTTCAATCACTGGGCCCTTTCTCCACTCCACGTTGATAAAGGGCTTTTCTGCAAGAAAAACAGTGAGCATGGAGGAGAGGAGAACACAAAGGGACAGGCTGTCACCAGGCTCCACAGGGCCTGACAGAAAGGACCAAGGACAGGTGGGGAGCTATTGAGGACACAGGGAGGCTGTGCGGCCCCGTGACTTTCCGCTGCAGGAGACAGCTGCCCAGTGCTGCAGCTGCATGTCTCCCAGGCCAGCCATGCCACAGGGCCATGAGCCCTGTGTGTCCTGCCATCCCACTGGCATTTTGGCCAATTTGGTGTTTGCATCTCTCTCTTGTCGTCTTGGCACCTTGCTGAATGTGATCGCGCTCCCAGTGTGGTGCTGGGGCGCGGAAGGGCTGAGGGACTGGAGGAAGGCTGGGTCTCACTAAAGCAAAGTGAGATGGAGGTGCAGGAGCCTTGGGCCGAGCGCTGCCTAAGCAGTCTGGGGACTGCTACTTTTGCAGCTCGGCTCTGCCTGTGGCTCTGTGAGGGAGCGGAAGGTGCCGTACCGTGCACAATGACGTCTGTGCTCTCCTCCAGCATCTGGGCACCGTTGGTGGCAGTGCATGTGTACTTGCCCAGGTCCTGCTGGCTGACATTGTGGAGGGTCAGGATACTAGAGAGCTCCGTGTGCGTCTGCAGGGACCGGCGCTCAGGCTCCATCACTGCCCGCTGCGTCTGTGGGAGGTGGCAGAAAGAAGGAGTTGAAAGAAAGGGAAGGAAAGGCAACAAGCCCTGCGTGACTGACCATGTGAGGCTGGGGCCAGAGTTTAGCACATGGTTTGCTCTGGTCTGCAGCCCAGTAGTCAGGCTGGGAGCCCTATAGGTACATGAACAGAGTGATGCCCTCAGGGAACTCCTCTATCTCACTGTTCACAAGAGCCAGAGTCTACCATGGGGGGAAAACACAGCAGGGAATGGACCCCCTCACAGGTTCTTGGTAACCAGGGCTGTGTGGCTAGAATAGCTCCTTTAAAGCCAACAATATTTGCTTTGGATTTGCACTGGTGGAAGTGAGCCCAGTGTTTGCTCAGGAGAGCCCCAGAGCAATAACACCTCAGCAAGGAGGGTGCTTTCTGCTGGGAAAAGGGGTTTTCCCTCTGCCAGCCTTCTGCTACAGAGAGAAAAATGGGAAAGCACTCTGACCGAGATGTCCGGGGCACAACATGGTTAGGGATCATGAAGCAGAGCCCTGCCAATGATGTGAAGAGGAACAACAAAGAGGCAGGAGGGGACAACTCAGAGGGAAGTGGTTTAGTGCACGGGGAGCTGCTGTGTTTGCTGGTACCTGTTTGCCAGGGTAAGTCCACTGGAAGCGGACACCAGAGTTGAACTCAGCCCACACCGTGCAGTTCAAGACCAGCTTCTCTCCCACTAGCAGCTCCATGGCTTTCTTGGGATACAGCTGGATGTCGTACAGCTCACTCCCTGGTGCAGAAGAGGCAAAGAAAAGACATTTCTGATCTGTTAACCCTTTGACTCAGATTATGCAGTTACAGCAGGCTTGGGCATGACGTCCTGCTGCTTGGTGTATCTTTGTCTGGCACGCAGTGAAGGAGATATAAGCACCATGCAGAGTATGTGTTGCTAAGGAGGACCACAACAACCCCATGAACCACACTGATGGACTTTAGAGTCATCCAAACTGCCCCCTCACACCCTCCCAAATATTCACCTGCTATATGGATGATGAAGAAATTGGATTTGAAGACCTTCTTATCAATGACAGTCTCACACTGGACGAACAAGGAGTCCCTGATCAAGTGTGTGGGTACCTGCACCCCCTTCTTGTTGTCCCAGAAAGTATTTTTCCCATCAGGGTAGATGAGGGAATTTTGCTGGAAGAAATCAACATATTACCAACTGAAATAAGAAGATAACAACATTCCCGCCCCTTCCAGGCTTTGCACTGGCTAACACATCCCCTTTGTGGGAAGAAATGATGCAGCATCATGCTGTGCTGGCCTCTCGCCCACTCCCCCTGAGGGTTTGTCATCTAGGAATCCCCTACACCCCGAGCAGTCGAGTAGCTGTGTCTTACACCATGAGCCTCCCCATCTGCAGAGTGGGCCAGAGACTTCCAGGAATGGAAACTTGTAGTGATAGCTAAGGAAACTGTCCCAAACATCAGCCCCACTGGGATGAGTGCTGACCTTGGGTAGTGTCCTTCCCGGGCAAGGGAAAGGTCCTCGTCCCCCAGAGTGTCCCTGGAGGGCTTTGTACAATAGTAACACTCATCCTGGAAGGATGTATTTGCGTTGTAAAAAAAAGAAAAAAAAAAAAGGCACAAACAAACTGATAACAGAGTTGTTTTTAGTCATCAACCCCAGGGCTGCAGCCTCCTCCCTTGTGGGGATGCTGACCACCTAGGGGGCTTGTAGATCACAGAGATCAGAGCAAAGAGGGGATGCTGTGGGGAAATGGGATTAAAACAAAGTCTTGTTTTGTTACATAGAGCTCCAGGGAAGAGAAGTAAGGTTGGCAGGAAACCCGTGGGGTCTGCCCAAGGGAACTGGACAGCACAGCTTCAACCAGTAAATAAAACGAGGAAGCCAGTGGCTTGTACTTTCCATGGAAAATGTATCCCATGCATTTTCCATTCCTGGCAGTGCCTATCCTGCTTCCACTCAGGTGATTACAAAGGCAGAACAAATGCAACACAACTCAGTCTGGAGTCTTCCACTGGCCGAGCTCTCACCGAAATCAGTGTGACGTTAAGATCTGGGACGGACACGAGGCATGGTACCCAAGTGTTCTCCTTCTTGCTAATGAGGAGGGTCTCCGGCTTGTTGATAAATGGCTGTTCAAAATCTGATGAAGAGATAGAAGAAGAAGAACAACTAAACAGAGACAAGGACTGGGAAGAGGGACCAGCCAGAAGAAAAGGAGGCTTTCTGGCTTTCTTCAATACAGCATGAGTTTGCCAGAGGGAGCGGTGCTGAGCTGGACAGCCCATCTGCAATGTGTGACAGTTGGAGGAGACACCTGGAGCTCGGGAATGCAAAGGGAGCAGCCGAGGTAGTCGCCTCCGCACCAAACACTGTACGGGTGGAGCGGCACTTGTGTGACGTTTGGGCAGTGCTGGAAATGACCTCCCCTTTCCTGGCCCCCTCAGGGTCTCTGCCTGGGTCTGACCAGTTTGTGAAACTGGCACATCTCAGTCCTGGGCTCAGCGCCTGCCCAGCTGGTGACAGTGTGTGGACCCATGGCGGGGACAGCGTGGGGCTGTGCTGCCCTGGTGCAGCAGTGGCAGCATGACCTTCCAGGGCGAGGAAATGATCCGCAACAGAATGGTATGCAGATGTCATCCTGCAGCCATCCCGGCCGGCAGATAAACAGATGAGCTGAGCTTTCCAGGGCTGCCACCCCACTGCCTCCCAACTGCTGCAAGCACAAATATTGACAGGAAGAGCAAAACCACCCAAAATTAATCAGTGAAATGACTTAGCAAGGCCAGGGGTGTTACTCTAAACTCAACGTGGAGAGAACACCAAGAAGCAGCAGAAGGGCCTGCCCCATCCTGCTCAGTGTGTTGCTTGTGTCAAATGAGAAAAGCCCAAGTAGGACTTTGTGGTGGAAGGGAGTTAATGGCAGCATATAAAGGAGATTTGTTGTGGCCCTGACCCGTCATGCCAGGCACCATCCAGTCACAGAGCACAAAATCCAACCCAGTCCCAAAGAGCTGGCAAGCTACCAGGGCAGCACAGACCCCATTTCTGATTCTCTCTCAGATACACTGGAAAAAGCTGGTGAGATCAGATGCAAAAGACACTTGTACCCCAAGCCATGGCTGGCTGGGGTAAAATGACAAGTCAGAGATGAATTTGGCAATGATCCCCATTTGGGGATCCTGCTTTTCAAATCACACTGGGCCCAACCCAGTGCTCACTGTGTTAAGTGTATAAGGGAATTCCTTTAATTTTTGATCTATAAAGCTGTTGCTTCAGTGAGTGTCATGTTGCAAAGACTTACTCTCGGTGAAGCACTTTTTTCTACAGCTTGGGTGAAACAAGCCATGCACAGGAAACATGTTGGTCAGGTCCCATGAAAATATTGATTTCCCAGAGAATTCTTATCTTTATTTCCTGGGATTTTGTGCTACCACAGGATTGCTGTCTTCTGAAATCACAGATTTGTTTCTGAGTATGAACATGTTCCTCATTCCTCTCCTGAGACCTGGGCACATGAGAGGGAGGAGGTACACAACTGCCAGAGGTAGGAGACTATGAGGGCCCCTCCAAGCTCAGATGGCAGCCAAGAACAAACTGATTTACTGGGCTGGTCTTGCTGCCAATGAGCTTGTGATTCATGCACTAACTCCCCTCTCTGACCACATCACATATTTTCTGTAAGGCCGTCTTAATGACTCGGATGGGAATAATTTAGCATCTTCTTCATTAATATATGCTAAGCTTTATGAGATGAGGGCTGTACATATCCTATTCCACCCTGATGAGGCATTCTGTATGTTTACAGTGCTATCTGTAGCTGTAATAAAACACACACCTAACCGGACACATGGGAAATGAGACATATGAGTGGGGAGTTCACTTGAGAACTGAGCTGCAGGTAAAATACAGAAAACCCAATTTTCCAGCCAAGCACAGATATTTTGTTTCTGGCAATTCCACCAAGCTCTCAACATGAGAAATGAGGTTGATGGATAAATCTGTGGTCTGATCATGCTGTCTCCAAACATCCCTGACACTTACATCAGCCCTTCCAAGCTCTCAAGGGACAGTTCCACATTACAGCCCAGTTCAGCAGGAACAGGCAGAGCTTTATCTGGATGCTCTGCAATGGCTACAGTTACCGTATGCCTGGGTTTTCCTGACATGTCCCTGTCCTGTCTGGAAAGGTGGATTCTGGGGTTTCCTGGATGTTTGATAGCCATAACAGGGGACAGCTTGATTGGAATGAGTATGAACATGTGCTGTGCAGCCATGTGCACAGCAACACTGTGAGGTGTTGGCTGGATCTGTTGCACACACGCTGTCCACAGGCGCTGTGAGTCCCATGGGCCCTAACAATGGGGGATTTATTGCCCCTAAACTACACATGCATGCGTGCTGCTGTCTGGTAAACAAGAGAGTCATTACTGAGCTGCAGATGAGGCTGGAGGTGAGAAAAGGTGGACAATGGAGTGAAGTAAGTTACGTTTTCAGGATCACACAGAAAATCAGCCTCTTGCAAATGCATTCTCTGCATGTAAGCCTGTCAGGTTGTACTTCTTTTTAGCACGTGTAATAAGCTTTCTGGCTTCACCCTGATACAACACTCTAGAGTGTCTGAACCCTCCTTGTCCAACGTGTCTGGGATCTAGGGAAGCTCTGTCCTGTATTAGGATGGGCAGCAGAGCCTATGGGAAGAGGAGGCAATTGCCCAAACAGACCCCAGTTCCTCTCCAGCAGCTGCCCAGCTTTTCTGATTTGCCTCTGCATTTTTCTCAGCATAGCTGCAGAGGCAAATTTGGCTTTGCCCTGGGACTTCTGAAAAATGCATCTTGTATGTCATGACCTGCCTGGCTCATGACAACTGCACCAACTAATAAATGGGGGCGGAAAGAGAAATAGTTCAGCCAACTGTTTCCAGGGGACAGTGCTCATTTATCTTGCTAGAGCAGGCTGTGAGCAGTGGGGGAGATGGCAGAGGAGCCCCTGGGGCATGGGGAAACTGAGTATTGGCCCTGCAGCCACTTGCGGTTCCACCTCCAAGCCTGGTGGACCAGCCCTCCTCCTCCAAAACTTGTCTTACGACCCTGGTGCATGGGCAGCCTCTGCTCAGACAGTGTGGAGAGGAGCATCTGGGTCTGCCACGGCGGGGTGGCTCCAGGGCCATCCAGCCTGGGGACAGCAGGAGGCTGCACATGGTGTGTCTGTGCGACTGTCTCTCTCTCTCTCAACTCAGCTTTACAGAACGTTGTCATCCCTAGTTACTAGCATCTCCGAGAGCCCCCAGCTGCCCAAAAGCTAACTCTTGTGCTTTTTTTAGCAGTTGAGAGTCCCTGAGGCCCGGCTCTCACTCCTTAAATTCCTGCATTCCAGCCCAGCTGGAGTGATGCCCCCAGGCTGGGACATAATTGAATCCCAGGCACTGCTGCCATCCCCCAGAAATGGACGGATATTGGTTTCCTCAAAGTGCAGGGAGCAAGCCCTTGGCCCCTTCCCTGAGCCAGCAGCAGCCACACTCTGCTCTAGGAGGCCAGGGGGCAGATGGGTTTTTTAATCTTCCTGATATTATACTGGTGCATAGACTGCCCCTGAGTTCCCCCAGCCTGAAGGTACACACTGACGGATGGCTCTTACCTCTCACAAACACATAGGTGCTGACTGCTGTGGTGCCCTCGATTTTGGCATCAATGTACTTGTAGTAGCAGCGGTAGTAACCCGTGTCGTTCGCCTGGGTCTCTGTCAGCACCAGGACCTTGCAGTACGGCTTCATGCCAGTCCCCTCACAGTCTTCTTCTCGGATTGCCCGGCCACTGATGGGGGCTGCTGAGGCCACCAACTCAGTCTCCTTCTCCTTCCCAGCAGGGTCCACCTTGACCCCAGGCCACGACCACTCCAAGGGGTGCTGTCCTCTAGACATGGGCAAAGAGAAGAGTTATCTCTGGGGGGAGCAGGGTGAATGAGATGGGGATTTCACTGCCCTGCGTCACCCAGTGCGCTCTGCACGTGGCCCATCCAGGCACCGCTCTTGGGCTGTGTTAAGGAGGAACGGCCATCCTGCCAGGTGGAAAACAGGCACGAGGAGATGGCAGGCAGCTTCACTAATCGCTGGGCAAGCAGAGGCTCATCCCCTTCCCCAGGCCACCTCTCCAGCCATGCTAAGCTGTAAGATATCAGCCCACTCACAAAGACATCCCCCCTCCCGTGACTGTTGATGCCAGGACAGGGAGTCACACAGGGGTCCTCAGGGAAAGGCTCCATTTATTTTCTATTCCCTCTCATTATAAGAAGGGTTCAGAGCTATTAAAAAAACACATGGATGTGATGAGTTCCTTTGGCTCAGTGCAGCTGCTGGCTGGGGCTTGTGATGTGATGAATGGAGTGGGAAGGAGAATGAGGGGAGGAGAGCAGACTGGAAAAAAAATGCTAAAGAAAAAAGCAGGAGGGAGTCAGGGATAAAACACAGAGAGCAGAAAACAAGGGGAGGCTCAGCTGATCGCCTTCTCTCCAGCTGCCAGCTGTATTTCCTTCCCTGGTGCTGTGGGAGGGGGTTCCCTTGCTCTGCACAGCCCCCTGCAGCCCCCTCGCCCCCCAGCACGCTCCCCGCACTGGGGCTGCTGCCCCTTCCCGCTCTGCAGAGACACGGAGCTACAGACACCCCTCCGAGGGCACGACCGCAGAGCCTGTTCACCAACAGTCCGAAGACAAACAGAAAACTCCAGGAACTGCAAGAAACCCCCAGACAGAGCTTGCACGTGTGCATTTATATATAGCTGAGGATCTCCGGAGCGGGATGCTTGCATATGCACATGTATGCACACGCCGCCATCCCTTGCTATAACTGCTCTTGTTTACTACAAACAAAACAAGCTTTTATTCCATGCTGGAAGTTTCCTTCTTTGAAATCAGAGCCCTTTTCAGAGGAAGGCCTAGTTCCCCCTTGAAAGTTTGCCAGTGTAGCTGAAAGTCTCTTAAGAATGTGGAAAAAAAAAAAGGAAAAAAAAAAAAGACATGGCAAGAGACAGCTGTGGGGGTAAAAGTGGCCTTTTGTCAGCACCGTTTGCTCTATTAGGAGAAACCGGGTTCATCTATTATTCAAGTTGGGAATTGGTGTGTTGGCACACGCAGCTCCCTCTGCCAAGGCAGCTCTGCGGGCAGATGCTTTTAAGCACAGCCAGACTGTGGCTGTCACCAATAGCTTGATCCAGCCAGCAAGGGACAGCTAGTGGAAGTGAGATAAGGTGCCATCGGAGAGCACAATGGCTCAGATGCAATGAGGACAGGATTTCTGTCCAAGCACGGGGAAAAGAGCTGCCCCTTTGTATTTGTCTTCGGCAGCTGATTTATCTTCCTGCAGACTTTGCTCTCTTCCAGCTCCCACTGCCCAGCTCTCCAAGGATGAGTTTGGAGGCAGTGTGCTGTGCTGTCCCTGTGTCACCAGGCGCAAGGGCTCCAGAGGCAGTGACGTGCCCTTGGGGACAGCCATGCAGCCCCTCTGATCCAGCTCAAACTTCTGCGTTCACTAAAAGTGCCATCGGTGCCTGAGGCAAGACTGGAAGTACAGCTCTGGTGGCTTGTGTCCATGGTTCACAGCAGGCTTTTCCAAAGGATCAGAGTCTCACAAACACTTTGATAAAAATAAGACTCTTGAACTTTGAGTTTTTCCCATCCTATGCATGCACAGGGAAAATAATAACGAATTGGATCACCAAACCGCTAACACTCGGTGCCCTCTGCCATGCCCATTGCTGCTGCACCCACTCTGGGGCTGGCCCTGCTCTCAGCCCAGAGCCAAGAGCTTCAGACCCCTACTGTGCAAAGGAGCCCCAAAGCCCTTTGCGTTTGCTCAGGCATTTTTGGCGCTTCACGTGGAGCAGGGTAATTGTGCAAGTCTCCAGTGTTTCCGCTTTCTGTTTGTTTACCCACTGGGATTTTCACGCATTATCAGATCTACTTGTTTTATTAACCATCAAGGCTAGCAGTAGCTGAGTGACACGTATTTATATAAACACGGATGGGCCAGTACAAACAGACCCGCAGACCAGCCCACAGGCAGCTCTAAACTAAGGCATTCCTTGCATCATGTGCTGTGCAACCAGACCCAGTGGGGACACAAAGGTGTAGGCATTAGTGAGTCCAAGTTAGAATCACCAGTGTGTTGAGGGCCAGAAGAACACAGGGATGAGGGCATGCCAGGCTCACTTGGGTTTATTTCTAAATCTACACTCTACATTTGGGGAAAGGTCCAGGCAGCAGTTTTGGATGGTTCCCTCCCTCCTACGTGTCACCTTTGAAGATTTGTTAGCAAGTTGTTTTCTTTCAGCTCTGCGATAATGTGCCTCTGGGTGACAGATTCTGCTGATGCCAGCTGGAAACAGATGCACTGTAGGCTTCTCCACAGCTGTTTTCCTAAATCTTGTTAGGACAGATGCTCTTCAAGGGAGATGTTGCAATTGGCACCACTTTTCTTCAATCCTCTTTGAAGCTACCACGTGTGGAATGTGATGGGCAAAGCTGGCTGTGGCTGTGTGGCTTAGCTGGGATAAGACAGATCCTATTTCAGCACCACAGAGGATGTTCACAGCAGTCACACACATGTAGGAAAGAGCAGCAGGTGTTGTGTGTCCCCAGATGCTGCTCCAGAGCAGCCATGGCAGGGCATTGCCTTGTCCTCGGGCTCCTTCAGCCCTGCCACAGTGCTCATCTCCTCCATAGGAGTCAAGAGGGCTCCAGGGTCAAATTCTTCCTTTCTGACAGAGTAGAGTTTGTGCATCCACAAGCACTTGTGAGTCAGCTCTATGAATGAGTCGCTGGGCAGCGAAGGGCAACCTTGCCCTTATTTTTCTATATACCATGGCTGGGTGATGGTCCCTCTTCACTTGAGTGCCCTGCGCCTGCAGGATGGGATGGGAAAGGATAGGATGGGATGGCACAGCTAGGATCGAGCTGATCCCTCCAGAGGTTTCTGCTGTTGTGCAGCTGGCTTCTGTGGGCTCTGCTCCAATGTTCATGAACTGGAACAGCACAAGCTCTTTGCTTTCCCTGAGAACAGGCTGCTGAGGGCATGAATGCAGAGATTCACAATATTCTTCCTTCTTGAGATGGGAGCTAATAAAAGACAAACTGTCCATGTGGGCATCAGCCCCTTTTCCCTACTCTGCCATATGCTGAGATCAAAACATCACTGGGGCTCTCAGCCAGCCCTGGCGTGATCTGTAATTTCAGGAATGCTCCTGTGCTGATCCCTCACTCTGTCTGGACCTCTCAAGGGTGACAGGGGAACGTGCCTGTATGTGATGCCATTTGCAAAAGCAGAGCTGCAGCATCTGCTGGCTCTTTGCAGGTGTGCTGTGGTTTTGCATCTCTGTTAAGCACGCCCAGCTCCAGAGGCATCGCTCATCCCATGGCCGGGCACGGACTCTGGTCACCGATGAGGCGAGGCGGGCTGTGGAGCAGAAGGGGGGCTGCAGAGCTGCGGTGGGTGAGATCCAGGCTGCTGTGAGGGAGCCTGAGAGCTCAGTCAGCTGCGGGACTCTCACGCTCGGTGGGTGAAGCTTGAAAGGTCTCCAGGGAGTCTCACATGGGGTTTTTGAGCTCAGCTTTCTGCTGCAGCACTGCTTCAAGCAGGCCTGTGCTCCTGGCGCCAGGGCAGCTCGAAGAGCAGCCAGAGGACATTGTTCTCAAGGGAAGACCAGGGTCAAACTGAAGCCACCTCCAACACAATGCTCAGCAGGGAATCTCTGGATCCTGGATTTGATTTCATATGTGTTTCTGCCCTACCCTGCCCCACCACCCTCTCCTTTGCCTGTTCTCTTGGTGGTCTGCATGTTTTTCCCTTCAGCTTCATTAACACAAGCCAGGTCTTCCCAGGGTGGGCCATGGTCCAGAGAAGAGGTTGGAGAAGCAGCTGGGTGTAATTAGAGATCCAGTGACCAGGAAAGATTTACTTTTCATTGAAATGAAGTAATAGTGTCCCACAGTCAAAATCCTTTCCTCAAGATATTAGACAAACACAAGCTTGAGATCTCGGAGGGAGAAGGGGAAACTCTGGGCCACACAGAAGATGCTGAGACTTATTTACCTGCGGATGGTGCAAAGGACAGTGCACAGCCCCTGAGGAGCACATCTGGGATAGCAGGGTGCAGAGGTGGGGGTCAGCCAGGGAGCAGCAGGGGCAGAGGGTGCATGGGTTTTAGTACTGTTTGCAGATGGCCTTTCTGCACTTCGCCTGGCCAGTTCAGTTTTGCACAGCACCTGGGAGCCAGGGGTAGAGATGTTCCTTATCTCAGCTGTGTCCACGCCAGCACGCTGTAGGGATGCTGTGCAGCGAGCCTGAAAGACAAGCCTTGGCACCGCAGCAGGAAAGAGGGAGGTTGCTGACACTTGGAGTGACTCTATAGCTTGCACAACGCTCCCTGCAAGGGCAGGCCATGCCGAGTCTGTGTTGGAAATAAGATTTTTTTTCCACTTAATGTGAGTTTCCTTCATATTAATCAATACACAACAAATGCACATGGAAAGGGCAATCTTGTCGTTCACAGTCCAGAAGGGTTAGAAAACAAAAGCTTTACACTTCATGGCTCTAAGCAGGTGTGTTCATGCTTGACTGCAGAAGACACTTTCTTTAAGCACTCCTCTACCTTCAGTATGTGCTTTAGTCTTGGCTTAATCTGCAAGCAACACAGTCTTGAAGACACTTTCTGTGTCCCTCCATGGGTCACTGCTGAAAAAGAGTCTGGCCTCATTATAAGCTCATTTGGAATAATCTCACTGAATCTCTCCTCTCTTCCAAGGTTTTAACGGAGTGTCTGCTCCCACATCCCTCTGTGGAAAGAACTGCCATTGCAGAGCCCTGGAGTCCCCAGACTCCCTCCTCTTCCTCTATGCCCCCACAGCAGCTATATGGTTGACCACAGTCCTCCACCTCATGCATTTCCTACAACCAAGCACACACCACAGCTCCTCAGGTCACCTTACGAACAAGCCCACAACCACTTAGCTTCCCAGACCAAGTGAAATCAGTTCAGTACAACCTTCAACCACCTCTTCTTTGTTCCTGTTCCCTGGCTACGAACCGATTCACAAAGTAAAAGCAATGCCATCTGTTCCAGGAAAAGTTAAATATGTTTATGACAAGACATGAACACAGTGCCAGCCAAGTGTTTGCCGTAATTGCTCCATGGTTATATATAACACTGAGAAACACCCATTTGAGGCCCACGCTGAATTTATACCCCCATTGGGCCCTAGCACTCAGATCCTGAGCACGGATCTGCTTTCAGCTGCTGAAGGGAAACTCCAGCTTTGTCAGGAAAATTGACCTTGGTCAGTTCTCCCACTTGTGTGGTTTTTTTTTCCTGAGATAGGGGGTAGTGCTGAGAACATGTACAGCTGAGTGTCCCAGCATGGGATGAATCAGTTCAGGCATATCACCTTCTCAGAGCCACAGTCTCCAAAATGACCAGGGATTCTCCAGCTCCTCTCACGGAGTTATTAGCCTGGCCTGGCTGAGGTTTCTCTTCACCTCCATGTCTCCAAGTAAGAGTGTTCAATCCCATCTCCTCTGAGACATCTTCAGGTTTTCAATTAATTAATTAGATGAATTCACACTTGGTGAATGTGGCAGATTTCTAGTTGGCCATGCTACTTTGCAGGTATACCACAGCCAAGATGTCCCCAGTGGGCTCTTCCTGCCTGGTCCTCCAATACCCACCAGGTAAGAGCAGTCTAGGCAGAGCCGTGCGCCTTACCTGCAGGTGATGGTCAGTGTGTCCTTGGCGTTGATGACGTGTTCCTCCTCAGTGATGCTGAGAGTTGGGGGGGTCATAGAATAGCCGCTCACCAGATCTGTGGAGAGAAAGGAGAGGGGGGGTGATGCAGACATCTGCTAGTCTGGACCCAGCTGCTGCAGGCAGCAGCTAGCTTGGCATCACAAGCCCAGCAAGGGGCAAAACCTCTTGAAGGAAACATCCTGTAGGAGTCTGCTCTTCAACGACAGCTCTAGAGCTGGGGCCAGAGAGCCCCTGGGCTCAGACTAGCACAGAGAAGGGCCAGAAAAAGAGTGGAAGACAAGAAATCAAGGAATCTAGGTGTGGCCGTTCCTCACCAGGTGACTGAGATTGAGCTCACTTAGACTACTGCTCTGAAATGATGTTATCTGATAAGAGGAGAGAGTCTGGTTGGAGATTTTTCTATATACATGTAGTTTTCTCTAATCAAGGGGACAAATCAGGGGTGCCCAGATACCACAAATGCAAAACTCTTGCAGTTGTATGGAGGTGGTTCCAGGAGCCAGCAGGCATTCACTGAGTGCCCCTGTCCTGCCAGGCACTCTCGGGTACCCAAACACGACCAAACCTTTGGGGATTACAGCAGCTCCCTTCCCTGCACCACAGCCGGGCAGGCATTCCAGAAGTGAAATTATCCAGGCTCAAGGATGGGCAGGTAAACAGATTATCGCACACTTCTCCCAGGTTTTTCTGGGAGAGTCCCACGTGTGTGCTCGCATCTCTGGCATGCCAGACATGCACCCTAAGCGAGTTCCTCGTGGACAAAACATCTCGAAGTACCGGTTACCCTCAGAGAGGTAGCTGTTGTTTTTCATTAGCACAGTGTTTCTGTCCTTACTTCATGATCTTTATCTTAAAACTCCAGCTTCTGGAGACAGGAGATAATTCAAAAGAAAAGTCTCAGTGACTGCAAAAGAGAGCAACCAAAAATAGAAAAAAAAGATGTTGCAAAATGTGAAGCTGTGACTCAGGTAGATGCTAAATGCTACGGAAGAAAAGAATGCAAAAATACATTGCTAGCTCAATTTTCTACAGAAACGTGAGATTTTTTGCAACTGCGTTCTGTGTATGTCTGTCTGTGTCCCTTGTAGCATTCAAACCCATTTATCAGAGAGATCTGGCAGGGAGGGAGAGGCCTCGAGGACGTGGTGTTTCCACAGGATTCACAAGGAGCAGGAATGCCATGTGCTGCCTCTCCCCCAAAGCTGTGTCCTGAGGACTCGGGCCTTGGAAGCCCCATGGTAGAGCCAAGTGATGAATGTTTCTGTACGGGGAGACCTGCTCAGGAGTTGCCAAATGGCTGCCAGGCCCTCTGACATCAAGCCTCTGAGCGGTGGCACGGGGAGCCAGGTCTGTGGGTAAGATGCAGTGCCCGGGGTCCAGCGCCACCAGGAGAGGCTGCCAAGGGGGATACGGCGGTGGAGGGACGTGCCGAGCGGCACCGCCAGCACGGCCAGGCCAGGGCTGCCGGCCTTGTTCTCCCCGATTGTTCTCCACTTCCTTCCCGCCCGCGCGTGGCTCCGAGGTGGCTGTCCCCACAGCTGCCCCCATGGCAACGGTGGGGTGCCGGCCACCTCCTCCCGCCATCTCCCGCCTCCTCTTCCCTCACCCGCGTGAGGCGGTGTCAGACCAGGGGCTGTCCCAGCCCACCTCCACCTGCGCGGGGGTCCCGCTCCCCGTGGCCTGTCCCACAGACTCCCCTCTCTCAATGACAACGGCAACAGCAGCCATTTTTCATCATCCAACACGCTGGGTGGGTCAGCGGCACCGCGGCACCTGGGACCAAGTGGCTTTTGGCCCCCATGGAGGACACCCTGCCTCGCGCCTCCAACCTCCCCTTCCCCGAGGAAGGGGACGTCAGACGCCACATACAAAAATGTGCCCCTGGGCTGTGAAAATAAATGAGCACATTTTTGGTAAAATCCCTTCAAAATGTAACAAGGTTTATTAAAAAAAAAGGCGGAGGGGAAAGGAATCTGATCGCTAAGCTGTATTTCCTATTAATGCCGGACACACTTATCCCAGTGCAAACACTGCTCTCCAGATGGCCATAGCCCGATGGTCCATCGCTCTGGCAAGTGGCCGGGGCACCCGCCACCACCACAGAACTCAGCCCAAAGTGTGAAAGATACAGCTTGCCATAGGGCCCCAAAACCCTGGCACGGCAATCCCCAGGGCTGGCTGTGACAGGCGCCCAAGTGGGTCTCAAACCAAAACCGTCCCTTTTGCTTGAACCATTAAAAAAAAGTGGTCTGGGCTGGCGGGAGCCTCTCAGCCATTGCCATGTACCACATTTGCTACACCGCTGAATCTAATGGGGGAGCAGGACAGCCACAGAAATAATTCCCTGCCTCCCTTCACGTGCTGCTTGGTGACCTGTGAGCAAACAACACCAGGGGGGTGGAGGGGAAGAAAGAAAAAGTACGGTCTGTGCAGGTTGAGGCTGTGGGATTCCTGCAGATGCATCCTGTCCATGGCCCGCCGCGAGTACAACAGGAAAAGGAACCACTGCTGCCTCCGAAAGCGCTGCGGGGCTGGGGATGCTCCTGCTGCCGGCAGCCAGCACCGGGCCGGCCCTCACAGACGTCCAGCCTCCTTGCCAGCACTTCGGGGACTCCCTGCATCAGGCGCTAGCTCATGCTGGGGACCCACTGCTCACCCTGACACCTTATTTTGGGGCTGGCACTTTGGGTGCTGGTGCTCACTGCCAGCCATGGCGCTCAGGACAAGCAAAGGGATGCACAGCACTATTCCCAGCCTGCGAAAGCATCTTCAAGGCCATCAGATTTTCCCCAAAATATCCTCTGTCCCTCTGTGCCTGCCAGCCAGATCCACCCCATTGCTGCCCCTACCCTTTCGCTCCCTGAGGCAGCATGTGCCTTTCTATGGTTCTTTCCTGTGTCTTACTCTCCCCAACACTCAACTTGGTGCTGGGTTTGGCCATTAAATCTCTGCTAACCGACATACAGATGGTTTGTGTCTCTGGCAAATCCCAGGGTGCGAGGGAGATGTCTCCAGAGCACAGAGTGTCTCCTCTCTTCTGAGTGCCTCCTTCCCCACCTCCAACCCCACGGATGCTTTATCTCCTCAGCCCTCCAAGCAGACCTCACCCTCTTGTGCACACCACACCGTGCCCTTGCAAGGGGAGAGCATTAATGTAATTAAAAAGGCATGCGGCAGCCCCGGCGAGCTTTGTTTTTTCAAGATGGTTTCCAAGCAAGTTGGCAGCAGGATATTAAAATAAACAGAGGGGGATTGATGGGATGCGGGGAGAGGAAGCAGGATCCCACAGCCACTCACACCTTGTCCATTTTCAGAGAAGTGTGTTTCCCAGCAGTTTTCCTAGCCTTGATCTCTCAACATGTGACTCTGAAAGCGGACAGGGTGCACCGAGGGCCTTATCACTGGCGGCTCCTTCATTTTCTCCAGCCCCCTCCACCTCTTTCTGCACCCTGAAATCACTGCTGCTATCATCACGGCAGGGCTGCCTGCTAGGGTTCCACATCCCACGGCTCTCCCTGCCTGGCGGGGAAGCCACGCTCACCCCAGAAAGCGCTACCCACCCCAGGGTGTCTCGCAGAGACCGAACAGCCCGCAGGCTCCAGCCTTGTGCCCAACCTTGAGCATGCTGTGGGAAAGTCTCACCATGGGCCTGGTTTTCCCTTGTGGTGGCTGCAGACCGCTAAATCACTGCAGAGCAACGCCTGTGCCAGAGCCAGCACCGCCACAGCGAGCAATGGCTTTGAAAACCCGTGCAAAGGCTGGGTGGGGGTGGAGGCGCAGGCATGGAATGGCATGGCATGGAATGGCATGGCATGGCATGGCACGGCACGGCTCCCGCTCTCTGTCTGCTTCCACTCGCAGGAAGGCCTGCACCGGATCCTCCCTCCGAGCCCCCACACACCACCTCAGCCCCTCTCCGCTTCCCCTTCCCTCCCTCCCTCTCTGCTGAGCTGGCCCTGCTGACTGATTAACGGGGCACCTTTCCGGAGAGGGATTTTGTTCACACTCTGTCCTTCTTGCTGACTTCCTTCCCTGGCACTGGACTGGACCGCTCTGGCCACGGCCACCATGTGTCCCCAGCTAACCGGCACAGCTCAGGCTCCTGCCACCAAACTTACTGCTTTGGGGTTTTGTGGCCAGAGCTGCAAAATAACATGCATAGAGCAAACCTGGTCCAGATGAGGCTGCACACTCCCACTTGTCCCCTGCACCTTGCATACCCAGCCCAGTCCAGCCTGCTCACGCCAGTGCTGTACTGAGGCAAAAAACAGGCTGGAAGGGAAAAAAACCTGTCCTTTCCCCCAGCAAAGCTACTCTGACCCTGCAACCTCCCCATCTCTACTTTGCCAGGTTCAGGCAAAAATTCCCAGTCAATGAGCATCCTGACAAAGCAAGGCAGGAACTTGAGAACACTTTCTACAAAGTGATTTCTAGCAGATTTCTACCGCATAACTGTATTCCCAGACCAGGATGGAGCCCCTGAATTTACCCACATCCTGAGGCTGCAACACAAAGCACCTCAGATGAGCCTGTCCCTGGCCAGAGCTTGACACAACTCTGAATGCCCTGGAATTGATCAGCACCCAGTGCTACCATATAGCCTGATGTGGCTCATCTCGCAAAGCGTGTCCCGTTTCCTTTGGGTTTTACCCCCAGCCCAAAGCCTTGGCTGCCCCAAGGTGCCCCAGCAGGCTGGAAAGCCAGTAGGGGGGCCCTGCCATTGCAAGTGGGGCAAGGCATGCACTTAGACATGCAGTCACACACCATAGTTACTGTTTGAGAAAAACCTGCCCTTGGACAGCTAACAATAACATTCCGGTACCTCACTATTGGGGAAGCAGGGACTGAATGACCCCTTTTGAAGCAAAAAAGCAGCAATAGCTGGCACCGGGGGGAGAGGGATGACAAACATTGCTCTGCCCTTTCTGCAGACCTCTCCTCCCGCTTTCCAGGTTGGGTCTGTCTGAATTAGCAGCATTTGCTGGTGAAACTGCATGTGTACCATTACACCTTGCTCTGCAGGAACTAACCCTGGCACCGCAGGTGACATCTTCCCCCTCTTGCTGCAGTCACCTCTTCCCTGCCTGCCCTAGTGCCAGGTGCTGCAGGACCCCCAGCTGCCCCCAGATACATGAGAGGTCCATGTACCAGAGGCAGAGCTGGTCCAGCTTCCCACCTACGGGGCTGCAGTTCTCCCGCAGAGCGACTCATCCTCACACATGGGGCAGGCATCCAGCTGTGGGCTGGAGTGACAAAGTGTGAATGTCACGAGTGTCACGTCATGCAAGAAGCAGGCAGCTGGCAGAACAGCAGGGGGAATTTGAATGCGGGGCTGTCAGCTCCTCCTCTTCCTCCTCTTGGTGCTCGCCAGCACACAAAAAGGCTTGTTTCGTAGAGAGGTGAGATATCACACGAGGCTGAGAAATGAATGGCAGGCTCTGGCCATGGTGAGATGAAACACCAGGTGTTTTCTCTCCAGCCTGACAGCGGGCAGGGCGAACCCCAAACCACGCAGGGAATTCACACCAAAATGGAGCAGGTTCTGCATGGGATGAGGGCTGCGAGGGCAGCGTGACAGCCAGCCACGCTCACCTTGGGGCTGGGGTAAAAACAGAGAGGTGGTACGCTAAAGGGCTCTGTGGGCAAGATAGAAACAGACTGAGGTGCAAGCGATGAATAAATTAAAACTTATAATGATAGAAAGCTGGAAATCCCCCCACAATCTATGCATTTGCACAAGGGCAAAAGAAACAGGTCCCTTCTTCTATGGGATTAATGAAAGATATTCCTTTTTCTTCAACTTAGGGTTGCCCATCACTTCAAGCCTGACCCAGAAGAGGTTAAACACGGGGGCTGTGCTCCTCCGTGCAGGATCAGCTCCTCTGCACCCTGCCTTACACTATGGCAGCATCGCTGTCCCAGCCATACAACAGAGCCCCACGCACCAGCAGCTCACTCAGGCCCAGGGCAGCACCTTTCCTCTCTCACAACAGGCAGTGCTGATGCTGAGACAACACTCCCCTGGTCTAGAGATTTTCATCCATGAACCTCAAAGCCCTGTTATGTCATCAAATCAAAGTGTGCCTTCACCATTTTCTGAGGATATTTCCAAAGCATCAGATGCTCCTCTAACCAGCTGTCCTCCTTCAGGTAATGCAAGGGAATAATAATTATAGCAACTCAGTCAATACTCACAAACACAGAGGTGACCATCGTTATTGGGTGTCTGATCCCTGCTGCCCAATAGCAAAAGCCTAACGAGACATTAACTATGCCCCAAGACACTTGTGGGTTTGTCAGTGTCTGGAAGCAGGAGACCCCTGGGCAGGGACCAATCTGAGGGCTGACGAAGGGGCTACCAGAGCTGGTGGAAATGCTGTTTTCTTGGCACCTGCCTCAGAGACACCTCAAACACCATGGGTCTGCAGCAATGCCAGGTGGGGGGAAGGATGCGTGTCCAAAGGGACAGGGCATTTGAAGGACACAGAAAAATCAGGGCTCTCCTTCAGCTCAGCACCTGTGGCCAAGGAAGACCCCAGCCAAAGCATCCCCTGCCGGCCAGCCATGTGGGGAGTGGGATGGGTGGGCAGAGGCATGAGCAGTGAACCCTGCAACAGCAGCATGGTCCTGACACAAGCAGAAGAAGCCACAGCCAGAGTGGCAGCACCATGAGAACAGGTGACCTGCTCCGCTCTCCCAGCCCCTGGCACTTTGTGGCACCATGTCTGTGCATCTAGCGTCCGTGGGTCTGGCCAAACAGCCCCACAGCCTCAGTCCAAAAGGTTTGTCGAGTCAAAATGCACGCACACCAACAGGTCCATTTAGCCTCCCAGTGCTCATAAACTTTTATTAACTAGTTATTTTCTGACAAGGCACAAAAATCTCATAACCACCCCCACTGATGGGGAATGAGGCAAAGAAAGTCATGAGCCCTCTGGGCTACTTCAGCTTTTGGACTTCAAGCCAGCAGTCTTATCAGGGGACACAAACAGAAGAACGTGAAAGCTGGAGCCACTTTTAAGAGGGCTGGGCTGTCCTGAGGAGCAAAGCGACCCTCATGTTCTTCAGTCCCAGTCCCTTGGTGCCTCCAGACAGGGGTTTAAATCAAGGTATTTCACAAGCCAGCTGCCCTGAAGCAGCAGAGCACAGCTACACCCAATGCCCCACCGTGCTGCCACCTGCTTTTGGGACTCTGGTCTGCACCAGGCACAGACAACCCATGTCCTTGGGACCTGCCACCACGTCATCCCAAAGCATCCCAAAGAGGGGTCAACGAGCGCCTGTCTGGGAGTGTTTATCTGTCTGCCTTTCTCCCTGCACAGGAAGCACTATCTCACCATCGCCCTGCCTTGCTCCAGCCCGGTTTCCTGCTCCATCCTGCCAGGTTTACCCTGCTTTTTCCTCCTCCCCTCCCCCTGCCCCACGGCTGTCAGACCATGTTTGCATTTCTGTCTCCTGCCGTCTTTCCTCTCCCTACACCCCCCCGTGCTCGCTCCCTACTCCATCCTCCCCGAGAGGCTCAGTCCTGAGCCAAAGTTAGCCTCTGTCAGGTAGCCACATGTCCGGCCCGGGGCAGCGGGTCAGCCGGGGCCACCCTGCAGACCTCCTCCAGGATCTCTGCTGTCAGCAGCCTCCCTGGGCCCGGGGGAGTTGGCTGTTTGCTGCTCTCGCTGGGGTGAGGGATGCTCCCACACATCAGAGAGCTCGTTTCCCCTCTTTGGGACACCCTCCCAGACCTTCTGCTGTTGGCCAGGGGCTGGCCAGACACTGCTTTGTTTGGTCCCCCATTGCCTGAATCACTCCGGGTTTGTTGGCTGCCTGATCTTGCCCGGAGAATCCTTTTCCTGCCTTTGAGATAGAGGATGCTCGAGCCATCTGTGCGTTTTATTTCCTTGTAGAAACTAACAAGCCAAGGATTGCTTCCTCTCCCTGACATTTCGGAGGACAGCTCCGGCTCAGCGGGATGCACAGGGAGGGGCGAGCCCAGTGCCTTCAGACAGGAATAGGACCTATTCTGTCCACAGGATTCACTTCCCAAGGAACAGAAATCCTCAGACCTGCCAAGATGCCTGTGGCAGCTCCTGCTCTGCCACCGCCGCGGCTCTGCAGGAGCCCAGGGTGAGCTGCCCTGCTTAGCATACACAGCCACCCCTCTGTCAGTGTCCGCTATTAACTGCATGGCTAAACCCTTGCAAAACTCAATTAAAATTATCCTCCCACATCTTAAGGACTGTCAGGTTGCTTCTCTTCCCGTTTTAATTTACTTCTCTCAAAATCTTGCCCTGCTCACATTCTCTGCCCCTGCAGGATGTGATTAACGTGGCGTAGAAAGAGCAGAGGGATTGGATGGCTTTAGGGGGCTGGTAACAGAAATTAGCACCGTTCATCACATCTCTAACCTGAAGGGATGCAATGGATGGTCCACAGCTTGTGTGAAATGAGTGTGGGTCCAAATCTGGTAGCTGGCAAACAGGCATTGCCATCACAAAGGGATGGCCAGAATGGGCACGGGAGATCCCTCACATGGGACCTGGGCGTCTCGGATCTTGGGAGGTGGCTTGGGAAAAGCTTTTACTGCTGCTACCTCCAGTTAACCTATTTGGAACTGCTCAAAAGCTGCCTGACCATTGCAGGATTCAGAGTATAATCCTACCCCGTGTATATCCAGGTGCAATCACAGGGGCTTCAGTGTGCTGAAGTTCCTCTGGCAGCAGAGGGTACAAACCCACGGGACACTGAAGAGACATCTTTGGCCACTGAGAAGAAGTGAGAGCCTATGAAATGACACAAGGTAAACCACTAAAGGAAATTATTAACCATTGCTTCTCACTCTGTACCTGATAAGGTTGAGGCAGATGACAAAGCACCTTTACATGCAACTCAGCTAAACTGTGGGCTTTGCCATTGTGGGATAACCACAGAGAGATTCCCAAAGAGAGGGACAAGCACCCAGAGCACAAGTCACCACTAGCTCTTACAGTGATCCAGGTGAGACATCCAGATCTTGGAGTCACTAAACTTCTAATTGCCAAAACAGAGTGGGTGCATCAGGCCAGGAGCTCCCTGCCCACACCAGGGCATCATCCCCTTTTTCAGATCTCAAGCTGCCCATGCCAAGGCCAGTGACAGCCTGGGCAGAGCCAGGACCAGCTCCAGCACCTGAGCAGGGGCTTCCATCCACAGCACCCGGGCTTTGCTGCATGGAGACAGAGGAAGGAAAAAGCCCAAGAAGCTGTGGAGAAGAAACCAATGTCTCTGCACACTCTCAGTTTGGACATCATTAACTACATCTCCGCCATGAGCTGTTCCCAAAGGCTGTGCTCAGGTGAAGCTCCCGTCAAAGCAAGCCACAGATGTGCTGTTGGGGAAGATGGAGTTCAAGCTAAGTGAGGCCTCAGCATCCAACACTCGCTGGGAGATGGGGAGGCAGAGGCAGCTGACTGGGAAGTCAGACAGAGCCCAAGGGTCGGCACTGAGCACGGAGAGAAAAGGGCAGCAGCATTTGGAAAGCAAGCAGCAAGTCGCAGGTTTGTTTTTTTACTTGATGTGTGTGGGCTTAATTGCCGGCCTTTGAAGTTTAGCTCTTCCCAAGACTGCTGGCTTATGGACAGGCTGAGCAGGAGACTGAAGAAATTCCCGTGCCCCATCCAGGGCAGGTTTCCCCCGTGTGAGCAAACCCTCGGACCCTGCCTGCCTCCCGCCCAGGTTGCTGCAGCCAAGCTGACCATGCCGGGCTTCTTCAGGGGTCTGTGAGCCGTGCAGCTGGACTGGGAAGCACTGTGCCAAGCAGAAAAGACCTGCTCCTCCACCCTCGTGTCCCTGGAATTTGCATCCAGATGTTTGCTACTTAGCTGTGATTTGTAATCAACTCAGAGCCCTCAAACCAAACAGCTGCCCTGGGGCTGGCAGTGCCTGTTCCCTGCAGCACAACCCATCCTCAAGTTGATCTGCAGCTGCTGAGTGAGAAAGAAGCTGATGAACAGGGTAAGTGGGGAAAAGAGTTTTGCAATTAGATCTTGGCCTTGGAAAACCTGGATTCAATTCCCCATCTGCTCCAGGCTCCCTGTGAGCCCATCATGCAGCCTCTTTGTATTTCCATCCCTGCCTGAGCCACAGAGGTAGGGCAGCAGGAACAGGGCTGCTTTAGCTTGGAAAAATAATACTCCAGCAAGAAAGGAGGAATCTCTATTCCTTCTAATGAAAGATAACAAGGAACAAAGAAAATAGATTTCTCTCAGAACAAGGTGACATTAAAAAGCTACATTAAATGAGGGTGGGTCCAGAAAGTAGAAAGCACAAGCACAGTGCAGAAGGAATTTAAACTTCATGATCGCCACGGCAGAGTTTTCAAGCACCAAGTATAACCTAATAATAATAACAACCAAAAAAAGCAAAGGGAAGAGTGATCCTGGGCGTGAGAGAGAGCGGCTGCCTGGGGAGCGGGAGAGCACGGACGCTCCTCTGCGGCGCAGCGTCTCGCATGCACACCCGCACGTGCACACACGCATCTGCACGACCCCTTCTGCTGCCTCTGGCGGGGTGGGCACAAGGGGAGGCAGGAAGATCACAGACACACGCTCTTCAAAGAAGAATTAGTCATCAGAGGTAGCGGCAGAGGAAGGAAACCTCAGGTACGAGGTCAGACGTGCGCAAGCAGAGCGGGATGCTGGAAGAGCTCTGAGCGCTCGCTGCAGATCTAAGAGCCCTCCTGGCATCCACACGAGCAGGAGAGGAGGTGCAGTTCCCTGAGGTAAACACATTTACAGCAATGTAGGAGATAAGAAATTTCAGCCCTCCTGGAAAACACTGCACAGCTCGGCTTTCTGCCATCCTTGAAAGCAGCCAGAGCTGGCCAAACCCAGACTCTTCCCTGATGTGGTTAATAAAAAATCTTACTCTGCTCTCTGCAGGATCCCCAAGAGGGACAGGCTCTAGAGCACACAGCTAAGCTGTCCCCCCACATAGGGCTTTGCTGGGTTGCTTCTCACCCTTGGGTCAGTGATCCCATCTGCTCCCAGCTGGGCAAAGAGACTTGAAGATGGAGAGACTCGGGGCACTGGGAGGAAAGTTGGCCCCATGGGGCTGCCCGGGGCATCGATGGCAAATTACAAACACACACACTCTCAGTTTCTCTTGGCACAGAGCTGTGACCGCAAGCCAGTACCCGCTGCAGCAGGAGATGATGATCATCATCTGTGAGAGCCAGAGTGTATCAGGGCATTCACGTCACTTGAGATTAGCTGGCTGTTTAACATCTGCACCGATTTCTCTCTCCACCTCCACATAACACCCCTCACACAGCTATGAAACTCATTTAATTCCCTTCCAAGAAAGTCTGAGTTGGAAATGTCACACTTTGTATATTATAGCACAATTCCTACACTGAAACACCAAGCCCAAATGGCAGTATTGGACTCTGGTGCTATTTGAAGGTCAGTAAGTTAAAACACCTTATGCTGCTTTTTAAAAATAGCTTACAAGAGGGTTACCAAGTTTCATAAACACCCAGATACTCTCCTGTTAACACTCAGAGGCTGACTGTTGTTTTCCCGTTCAAAGGTGCTTCCCTTGCCACGCAGCTCAGCGGGGAGAGCACGCAAGCGGACGCAATGGGAAGGAAGCGTTTACACATGCTAATGACTTCCACTCAAGGAGCACAAGTACTAAAAGGGAAATAGTGCTAAAGAGACAACACCGCTTCCTTGGCTGTCCCTGTTCGGTCACTGCAAGGTACTCGGTGCTCAGAGCTGTGGGTGAGGCTGGGGACACCCTTCCCAGCCGCACGGGGAAGCCAAGGCATGAACCAAGGGAAGATGTGCTGGCTCAGACCGCAAAGGCAGGAGAAGCCTCCTGGTAGTGGGGCCGTTTCGGCACCACGCTGGGCCAAAGGCAGACACTGGGCCATTCCCAGTAACGCGGGTATGGGGCCAGAACCCTCCCAGGTGCTCTTCAAGCCATTTCACCGCACGCATCTCTCTTCATGCCAGCACAGGTTTCCTAAGTTCACATGGGGCCCTGTTTATTTTTTTTATTTTTAAATCTACTATTGTGTTACGAAGTGTTTTTCTTTTGGCAAAGGTTACTGCAGGGCCAACGCTGTTCAGAGTCTCTTGCCTTCCATCACTGCTACAACCTCTGAGCAGGAGCTTAGTGGGGCCAACACCACTTATCTTTGGTGAGGGCAGGCTTGTATTTCCACCACCCTATAAAAGAGAGACCCCAGTGCTCCCCCTCTCCCCCAGTGCATTCTTTGAAATGCCACCCATGCCTTGTTATTGCTGGGAGGCTGGAGAGCCAGGGATTAACTGCCTCAGGCTGCATTAAACTTTGTTTGTCTAAGCAGCCAAGGGTGAGGAGAGGCCATAAATACAGGGTGTTTCAAAAAGATGGACCCAATTTGAAATAATTTTGCTTTGAAATGATGTCCGTCTTTTTGAAACACCCGGTGTTGTGGAATGCTGAGTGTTGTGGAGCGGTGAAATTATGCAATGTAGGCACCACAGTGGTGGGCATCATGTCTTGGGATGAGCACAATTCTGGTGTGACCAGTGTCATTGGAAAGTTTCCTGTCCCTACAACACAGGAGGTTTGGGGACATCAAAACCCATGCTCATGTGTTCTAACTGGGGACATTAAACTACCACCCATGCCTTCTGGTTGCCTCCTTTAGCCTTATAGCACACGAGCAAGAAAATGTGGTAGATCTACCGCACCAAATAGCAAAATGCTACCACAATACTGTCACCCAAGTGGACACATACTGGGGTCTGAGCCTGTTTGCCCAGAACAGGGCAGTATGGAGTACGCTGTGGCTCCCCTTCACTTGTGCACTGGGACATCACGGCACAGAGAGGAGATGAAGGCCAGGGTATGCCCTGACCCCATCCCAGCACCAGCAGTACCATCAGAGCCTGCACTTACAGCAGCCCAGGACCTGCTGAGCCTGATAGTTTGGCAACAACCAAGAAACCAAATGAGGAGTCATCAGGCCCAGATGCAAGCTACATTAGCTAAATTGCTTTACAAAGGCATCACTGGGTAACTCTGTTTGCAGGCAAGGTGGTTGCTTCTCCCATGTCTCATTCCAGCATGAGGACCACACACTGCCCATCCAGCGGCTTGTTGTGAATCACGTGTGTCCCACGGGAGCATCCTGCGCCACAGCTGGCCACCGCGCTTTTGGGACATGCCGTTAAACTTCTGCCCTTTCCTTCCCAAGGGCCGGGCACTGCAGTGTGATGAAGGGATGATGGCCACTTAGACCGGATTACACCTCACTGGGGACTCTGCTCAGGCTAGGACAACCCAACATACAAGTGATGGATTTCTGTGGGCGCTGGATGCTGTCACTTCTGCTGGATGCAATTTTGCTTCTGCCACCATTCTGAGCTGTCAGTTTCCAAATCTGAGTGTAAGCCACAATTCGTGCCCAACCTTCTTGCCTTAGTAAATATCAAGATTTACTGTTGTCCATGGAAAATATTGACTTGACCCTTACGTTTGTCAGTATTTATTTTTTTAGGTCACTATATCTAACATTAATCTCAGCAGACACCAGTAATTCAGAAATGGGCAAACAACAGTCACAGATAGAGAGGCAAGCCCAGAGTTGAGCCTGACTGTCAGCACACACGTGTGTGTCTGTGCACACATGTACACACATCCCCCAGCCAACGAGGACCTTTCACACACGGGGAAAATGGTGGAGCGTTTTCCAGGCTCTGCGATGCAGCCTTGTGCTTTCTGTAGCTTTTTGGGAGGAATACATGAAACCAGCAAATATTTTATAGACTTCTTTGCTGCATGAAGGGTCCATGTACCTCTGTAACTCAAACAGCTGACGGAGGACCCCAAAACCCTCTGTGGGTCTCCTGGGTCTCATGAGCACGCAGACAGACCTTCACAAACTTGTGGAACCACTACCCAACTTGGTGCACCTGGCGGGCACTGTGGGGTCTGCCAAGCTCCATGAAGCTCTGACAGCAGCCAGAATGGTGAACCCACTGGTGGGACGGGTGCTTTGCATCACCTGGAAGGAAGGGGACGGTGACCCAGGCAGGAGGCCTGGCTGCTGTGTGTGCTGCTCGCTGGCCCGTGCTGACTGCTCAGGAAAGCCATCACGAGCTTGGAAATTCTTTATAAGCTGCTCACGTGACACAATTACCCAGGGGCCAGATGCTGAAGCCCTTTTTTCTCTCTTTCCTCAGACCAGTCTCCACTGAAGTCATTGAGACATTTGCCTAAATACAACTGAAGGACTTCAGGATTTGGCCCAGTAATAAAAACTTCCTTCCTTTGTCTGCTGCTCATTCCACATGATCCCACTGCCTCCTGGCCACGTCTCCCGAGACTGGGGCCATCAGTTGTTTTGGTTGATGCTGTTCTTTCATTTTACCCTCTGCAGGACTGTGTCTGTCCCCTGACACAGCTGCCATGACAGAGGGAGCCAGGGTGGCCAGTGAGGAAGAGGATGGATTGGGGGGTGAAATGCAACCTGTCAGAGGGGATTGCCAGCCCTGGGGACATGTACAGGTGCAGACACTGCGTGTGTTGGGAGCTGGCTCTGCCATCACTTGGGGACCTCCCCAAAGGCAACTCTTTCGGCATCTCTTTGAGGATGGGATGGAGTGTCTCCAAAAAAGCCTTTCTCCCCACACTGAACATAGAGCAAGTGCCTTATGCTACACACTAAAGTTCTGTGTGATGGGGACTGGGTGAGATGACTCCTGTCCAGGAAGGTACAGCAGGAAGTTAATTCACCTCGCTGCAATGGTGACTGTGTGTCACACTAGGAAGTGACACCATAAGAAACACACATAATTTTAAACAAATAACTTGCAATATGAATTTTCCTGTTTTTCCTGTCTCCGAATAGCCAGGAGGACACCAAACCCTGTTATTCCCCATGGGTACCCAAACCCCAGCATGGTCATTTGAAATGTGCACTGAGGTTTGGGGCAGGAGCTCCCACTTCCTTGCCATGTCCACCAGTTCAGCACACACCTACGGCACTGGTAGAGCAGTAAATAAACACAAATACAGCAATTCCCTTCTCACCAGTCTCCCTGCCTCTGCCGCTTTATGACAGAGAGCAAACACAAAGGAGTTCAAACTTAGCTGAAATGAGAAGCTTTTGGTCCTGAGCTACCAGCATAGCTTGATGACCTAAACCCCAATCCTGCAACTCACGGATACTGAGGTAGGTGACCTGGTTGTACAGCAGATTGCTCAGAGAGCACAGAAACAACCCATGAGAGTTCCTGCTGAGGTCTTCAGTCTTGCAGGGAGAGTTTTAATATTGCTCAGACAAAACTGACACGGTTGGACACGCACCTTGGAGCACACAGCCCTAACCAGCCCAGGGAACACAAGATTCTCTGAGCAGCAGAGGACCGGTGATCTCAGGGCTGTGAGGCTGTAGCACAGCCTTTGCATCCCAATGTAAAGCATAGTGCATTGCACAGAGGAAAACTGAGTGTCCAGCGGTAAGGGCTGCCTTGCTTAGGGCTTGCTCTTTAAAAAATACAGTCTCGCCGTACATTCTGCCCTTTTAAAATACATTAATTGCCATGGAAACAATGCTCTTATTGGCATGGGAGCAGCCTGGTGGCCTCCACAGATGCAAGATAAAAATCAATGGATATATTGAAATATAAGCTGTATTTCAGGACCTTTTGTGGTTTTGGGGCTGGTCACCATAGGCACATATATGAGAATGGCTCAGACACTAGCAAGATGCCATCTACTATGGAGAGAAAGCTGGGGACAATAAACCATGAAATAACATCCCTTTTGCAGTGTTTATCTGCTCCATCGGAGCATCCTGGTATGGGAGACAGTGCCAGTACTGATGTGTGCACTGGTCATCACTCCCAGCTCCTGCTGATGCATCCCAGGCCCGGCTGCCCTTCGCGTCCTCACTGTCAGCGAGTGGAAACCTCGCCTGGTCTCAAGCCTCGGCAGGGCAGCTTTGCTCCATGCCTCCCCGCTCCCCATCCACGGCCCTTTCCACCAGCCCACATGCCTCACCAGAAGTAAGAAAAAAATGCTAGTGTAATATATATATATGTATATGCCATAGTTTCTTGGCCTTAGGAGTCTTTTAAATAGTACCAAGGGCATTTGTACACAAACCAGCACAAAGGGAAGGGCTGCCAGTGCCATTCCCGCCCTACCCGCGGTCGCCCCTGAAAACCCGGTGCAAAGGGCAGCCCCGGCTGCCTGGCAATCCCCTCCCGGCAAAGAGGAGAGCTGCTCCATTCCCTGCCATGCCGCCCATCATAAAGGGGTCCCTGAGCTGTTATCAGGCAGTGACAGTTTCCGCCATCAGATTCCTCCTGTCCGTCAGGAAAGCTAAATAAGGAACGTCGTTCAGGCGGCTGCAGGAAGAGGGGAAATGCAGGGACATCCGGCCCAGCTGCCAATTTTTCCTTTCCCATGAACCACCGCTGACCTTCGCCAAGGGAGAACCTGGACACCCAGCCTGGCATTGGCACCGCTCGTCTTCGCTTAACCCTTCCCCAGGGGGCTGCCCCAGCCCCCGGAGCCTGCCCAGGTGGGTGGCTTTGCCATGCCGTGCAGTGACACCGTGGTGGGATGGCACATGGCTGCTGTGCCACTGGCACCAGCACCGCAGAGCGAGGTTGGAGGACTCAGTGCACCAGCTGGCGTTCACCCAGATGAGTGGAGCTGCAGCCAGGAGAAGGCTTAACCCCTCTGTGCCCGCACGCCGGTGAGTGGCTGCACCTCGCAGGGCAGCAATGGGTCCCAAAAGCATCACTGAGCTACTCTGAGCACTTCCCACTCTGCTTGCGCTGAGACCGGGGAGCAGGGTTGAGCTTCTCCTCTCACTAAGCCCTCTGCAACTGGATCTGCGCTTTTCCAGGCTCTGCTGAGAGTTGTAACCAACAGCGGACTGGCTGCTGCAGGCAGGTAAAATCTTACCTCCTTTTTCTCTCTGCTTGCTCCAGAGCTCTGCCCATCAGTAATGGGGGATAAAGACCAAGAGCGTCAGCAACCTACTCAGCCCTTTGTCTTGGTCCTTCCTGGGAACAGCCCCAGGGTCCTTGCTGCCTTTCACTGCACAGAAGCAGAGCAGGGGAACGGCAGCTGCCAGGTTCTTACATGCTCAGAGAAGAGGAGACCACAGCTCCTGCCTTTCCCCACCACCCTGTTCTCTGCTTCCCCAGTTTGCAGTATTTTCCTGACCTCCGAAACCAATCCTCCCTCATTAGCACATGACATCTGTCCCACGGCACCTCCAGGCTTGCCCGCAAAGCCTGTGCTGGAGATCCTCACCCTGGAAGAAAGGGGCAGAAAAGCAGCAAGAAAAACAGTTCACACGTGGGAGAAGTTGTAAGGTGAAATATAAGTCACTGGCTGAAACCTGTTTCTGCTACCTCAGCAGGGAATTCACTCCAGGAGAGACTCCCAGCTTAATATCCTCAGCGTATAAAACTTAGTGGGAGTGTTGCCACCGGCTGCCGCGGGGCCAGGTTTTCACCCTCCTTTTGCTGAACTTGCACCTAGAGATGGAGCGATTTGCCCGTGGCCACTCAACAAAACAAGTGGTCACGCTGGGCTCAAGGCCTCACACCTCCTTGCCAAGCTGACCACAAGCCACCTCCACTGCCACTATTTTGCGTTAATAATGAGGCACCACAGATGGGCAATAATACTGTGTGCTGAAAACATCACAACTGTTTTGAACAGAAAGAAAAAGCCCCCCTGGGACTGGGCTAACCCTCGCTTTTAACAACATGAAACAAGAAACAAAGGTCTGGGATAGCCAGCGGCAATAAAAACCCTGGAATTAATTTAACTAGTCACTAGATGCCAGTGCAGCTGCAGTAGTATTTCTTTTCCTAATGAAGGACAAAAGATAATTCCAGCTCTGGCCCAGGGCAAGGCTCACCTCTGGCCCCCCCAGCAGACATTGGCACACACCAGACAGGTTGCTGTCCCCCACCACGGCACCCAGCTGCCATGGGACCCTCTCAGGGCCACGTGCCCGGCTCCCCGCTGCCCCTTGCCTGGGTGGAGATTGGCAGGAGCTGCCTGGGGCAGGTCAAGGTGAAACATGGTGCTGAGCACCTCTTGCTTACAGTCTGCGGTGGGAAAGGGGACCTTCAGCTTTAACTAACCACCTGTGGATTTTTTCCTTGCAAACCCACATATTTTTCCATGCACAGCTGCCTTTGGACCCAGGCAAAGGTCTGACACCCACAAGGCCCTGTGGCGATGAGCTCCAGCACTGCACAGTGGCGTGCAACAATGCACAGCCCCCTGCCACGCTCCGCATCCTCCCAGCACGGGAACCCGCCAGGAACTGCCTTCTCCAGGCGAGCTGTGATTTTGCAGCCCTCGGTCACAATGCCCCAGTCTGTCTTCCCCAGCGGAAGAGCCCTGCGACGTTTAGTCATTCCTCACACGGAAACCACCACAACCGCTGCTCCTCCGCTGCAGCTCCCCGTCCCAGCGCAGCCTGCGGCGTCCGGCCGCCACAGCGCTTTCTGCTTCCCCCGACACCTGTGGGACCCCTCGGGATTCCCACCACCTCGGGCTTACTACAGCTTTTCCCCATCACTGGGTTTAAATACACAGACTATACCCAAAAGAGAGGTGAGTGAGCCCCCTACCCTGCCCACATTGCTTGGGGCTGTTGCAGTCCAGCAGGCTGAACGCAAGGATGCCACGATCATTTGGAAATGCTTCTGCTGCACCTGCTTAAGTGATTGGGGAGAAGGTGGGTGAGATGGGCACTGTCTCCAAGGCCCATAGTGCTCCCCAGAGCTGCTGAGAGCTGGGCAGACCCGGAGGCCCATCAAGACCCAACTTCATCTCAGCAGCCACTCTGCAAAGCAATCTCCTCTGCTCCACAGATGCCCTGTACAGCATCAGAGAAACTGCTGCCTGGCCACAGTCCCTCCTGCCGCTGTTCCCGTGGGATCCCGCTCTCCCTTTCGCTCCCCAGGAACTGCCCTGGGACGCTGGGAACAGCCGGTTCCCAATTGGGAGCACCTGCCCTTCCCACGCCTGCCCTGGAAAACACCGCAGCAACGCGGGGCCAAGGGACACCCTGGGGACAGCGATCCCACATGCAGCAAGCCCGCTGGAAAAAGGCAGTGGAGTAGCGGGGGGGACATGCCGGAGGAAACCCCCTCCCGCCCAGCCCTTGCTGGCCAGGGACATTGTGCTGCTGGGGGAGCGTCACCCCGAACGACACGTCAAATTAAGCTTAGCAACAAACTGTTTGTGCAGGCAGTAAGCCATGGGCTTGCACACCCAAGCCGAATCCCGGGGTGGTAGTTGCAGCCCATTGATGTGAAATCGTCCCCAGGCAGACGGTTGGGCACAAGGGCCATGGCTGCCTGCTCCCTGGCAGCCCCCCGGGACCATGGGCTGCATCCCTCCCATCGCCCACCTCCTCCTCGGGGGCCCTGGCTCTACCTCATCACTAACAAGTGACTGGGTTAAGCCAGAACGGGGTTTGTTGTGCACTCACAGGCTTTTGCATGAAAGGGTGTTGCTGAATTGGGCCACATTTATTACTTGCAATAAAGCAACTGCTTCAGTTCCCCAGCTGCAGAGGCGAATGTTGCTGCTGGCATGGTCAGCACGGGGCTGTTCAAGCACCCGGCCGGGGAGGTCTGTCTGATCTTAGAGGAGGGCAGGCAGCGGCAGCCAACGTAATCGGCTCAGGTCCTACACAAGCACAGACCCTTCCCTCACACAGAGTGCATGTGCTCTTGAAAGCAGCAAGCTGGAGTCCCCAAGGGGATTATTTGGCTGTGGGGCAGTCAGTGCTGCTCTGCGCCCAGAGTGTGGTGGCTCAGGGAGCGTGTGCTCTCGTCGCCACCCAAAAAGGGTTAAATCGAGTTGGCCTGGGCTGCTGGGGATGAATCTCCACCTTCTCCCCTCATCTCACAGCCTGCAAAGGACAGCTCCCCAACTCCATCCTGGGAGCACTGTGGAGCTGGGATGCAGGGAGAGCCTGTGTGCTCTTACACACGGCATCCCCTCTTAGTGCTGACACATTGAACCAGGTGCAGAACAAGCAGGATGCAAAGCCAGAACAGACCTTTCATGATCCTGAGATGAGTATTTCACCCTTCCCAGGTAGAACGGCCTTACACCCCCATTCCTGCTTCCAAGGGGAGCAAACATTTACACACAGTTGGTATTACAGTTAATGAGGAATTTGCGGGTCCTTTATGCATGGACAAATTGGTCTCGGGTAGAATGGAAGAAGAGGAAGCAAATCACCAGGGTACGATCCCCCAGATGAGCTCCACATTGCCCTTCATCGCTGCGCTAATCAGGCAGCGCTGGAGAGCTTCAAAGCTCGGCCCGGCCCCGCGCTGACGAGACCCACACATCACGCAGCCGCGCTGGCCACAGCCTCCCAGGCACAGCTCCCTACACCTCCAGGAGATGAAAGAACCCGAGAACAGCTACATGATGCTTTGCAAATTGCTAACAAGAGAGCTCCGAACAGCTGTAGCTCCCGCTGCGATGCCACCGGCAGCAGGTCACTTTCTGCTCTGCCTCCCGGAGCTCCCCCTGAGCTCTGGCAGCCCGGTGGGTCCTTCATCCCCACGGCACTAGAGCCCCATCAGCAGCATTTTGGGCAGAGCGGATTGACAGTGCTGCTGCCGGTGATGCTGTTCATACTGCACCTCAGTGGACAGACCTGCAGCCCTCCTGTGAGCTCACTTCAACGATGGCAGCAAATGCTGCCGATGACAGTGAGTCACTGAGCTGAGGCTACAGAAAATTCTATTTATGCTCCCAAAATTCATCTCCCCACGTTGCGAGCTTCCAGTGGTACTAACTTTCTGTTGGTCTCACTCTGATCTGGGCTGTAAATGCTTTACTTGTGCAAGCAGGAGCTTCCCTGGGGGAAGCTGGTGGGGCCGGTGCCCCATTCCCACCACCCTAGCAGCACCCACCCAGCTCTGCTCTGCCCCGCGGTCTCTGCTCTCTGGAAGCGCATTGCAGCCCCATCTCTGCCACGGCCCCTCATCCACCTGACCCAAGACATGGCCAAGGGGTTTGATTCACTGCCCAACACCCTTTTGCCCCAGAAACACCACGGAGAGGAAAAGCCGTTTCACCAGGAGCTGCCTTGGGTGACTTCCCAGGCAGACCAGAGCTACCAGCGGCTGGCTGGGAGAGGCTGGCTGGACAGCATCGCAGGGACCATGGCCTCCTCACACCTTCCTCCCCAGCGCACTGCCCGGCACTCACAAATTAATGACTGTCTGCATGAAAAAATAAATAAACAGAGCAGCGAGCTGGCCTTCAATCTGTCCCTCCCAGGCAGGCACTTCCCTGCCCAGAGAAATTCCTCCTGCAGGAGCCCAGTGCTGTTTCTCCTGGCTTGCAGCAAGCACACTCGTGACATGGGCACGCTGTGGGCTCCCCACAGCCTTACCCCCGCGGCCCCGGACCCCACAGGGACGGCAGCAGGGTCCTCCCGTCATGTCCTCTCGTTGCACGGACACTGTCACAGCCATCGGGGACACCCGGGTGGACACCACGGCGTGTCCCCGTCGGGGATAGAGGAGCCCAGGGCAGACTGTGCCGGTCTTGGCGGATGCCGCGACGGGCTGTGTTGGTCCCCGTCGGGGATAGGGGACCTCGGGCCGCGGAGCGCCGGTCCCCGTCGGGGATGGGGGACCCCGGAGCGTGGAGTGCCGGGACACGGCACGTCCCTGTCCGGGATGAGGGACAACGCGGCGGCCAGTGCGGGGTCGCGGGGACATGCGGGCGGCAGCGCCCGGTCCGTCCCGCCGGAGCAGCCCCATCCCCAGCGCGCCCGCAGGTGCGGGGCGGGCGGCAGAGCGGGCAGCCCGCAGCGCTCACCTGCCTCCGAGACAAAGCCGAGCCAGAGCCAGAGGGACAGGGTGCAAACTCTCTTCATCTCCGGGGCTGCGGGCAGGTCCGTGCGGGGCGGCGCGGAGCGATGCGGAGCGGAACGCCCCGCTCCCGAGCTCTGCTCCCGCCGCGCCCCAGCTGCGGCGGCGGGCGGGGAGCACCGGGGCCGCTTCCTTTTCCTCGGGCCGCCCGCCGCCCTTCGCCGAACCCGCGGGGCGCCGGGCGGGCGGCGGGGCGGGGCGGGCCGGGCCGGGGCGGGGCGGCGGGCGGGGCGGGGGGCGCACCTGCGGCTCGGGCCACCGGTGGGGTGTCTGTCTGCACCCCCGCACCTACGTGGGTGTCCCGCACCTGCGTGCATGGTGTGCATCATCCCGGCAGCTGGGTGCAAGGGTGTCCCCCACCTGTGTGCGTGCGTGTGCATCATCCCTGCCCCACGCACACACAAGCACCCCCACACCTGTGCGCACACTCATGTGAGCACACACCCTGCATGCCTGCGTGCAGTTCTGTACCTTCCAATCACATCTGTGTGCATGCACATCACCCCTGTGTGCAAATGCCCTGGGTGCACACCCCGACCTCTGGGACCAGAGGGAATGCACACAAATACCCTCTCACAGCGCTGTGCACACACCTCATTTGTACATGCACATCTCACATCTGCCTGCACATGCACCTTCATGCCTGCATGCCCTTCCAAGCCCATACCTCACACCTGTATGCACACACTCAGGCACACAGTCCTGCATGCAGTCCCTGCAGCCCCGCTCCTCCTGCACGCCCCAGGCACACAAAAAAGCACATGCACTTCCTCACTCCTGTGTGCACACGCTTGCACCCCTACTCATTTGGGGGAGCACCTCGGGCCCCCACTCATGCCTTCCACCCATGCACACTGCCAGCAGCATGAAGCAGCCACATTGCCCCCGAGTATCGTTACATGTGGCACAGCCCCTGCTCTGGCAGGTGTACACCAACACTGACACACACGACTGCTGGCAGCAGGACAGTGCCAGTGCCACTCCACGTGTGCCAGTGGTGCTGCCCCCACACCACTGCCACTGCCAGCAACAGCAGCTCCTGCTCGGTGCCAAATGACTGTGAAGGTGCTGCAGATGGACGTGGTGGCAGAGCTTGGGGAGAGCGGCAGCTCGGTGGGCACAGCCCCGGCCGGCTGCCTGCGCACCCGAGGGGCGCTGAACAGATAAATTAACACAGCCCCACGCGGCACCCCGGGGGTTTATTAATTATGCATGCTGGCAGACAGTGAAGAGCGAGCTTGAATGAGAACCATGTGCTCATGGCTTCGAAAAGACATGAAAACTTCTTGTGAGCTCAAGTGGTCTCATTGCCAAACCCGTGGAAGAAATCACCCTGCCCCTCTCAGAGCCGGCAGTGGGGCTCAAAGCCATGTAAGTTATTTTACTCAACTCCCTTGGGCCCAATTAGTGAGCTTTTAACCATGAGAGTGCCAGATGCATCGCTCTTCAGCACACTCATCTTGGACCACCTCCCTCCTCGATGCAGAAGGAACAGAAAGCGATGGTGTCCTTCCATCCCTGGTGGGTGCTCAAACCCTTGCAACTTTCTGGAGGGAGAATTTTAAAACTTGCCGTGGTGATAGGGTGATGAGGCAGAGCTGGGGACCGCACAGAGGGGCAGAACGGCACAGTGCCACGGGGAGCTGAGGTTGTGCCGGGGCCACGAGCAGAGATGGGGCAGCCGTGGGGCTCCCCGCCATGGCAGTGTACCCGTGCTGGGGACCACCGTGAGCATCCAGGGTCATCACGCACCTGAGATGAGCGGTGAGGCGGTGAGATGCGAACAGTGATGGAGGGATGAACCACACCGCACTGCTGAGATGCTGGACAAAATGCACAGCCTGAGGGCTGCCTGGAGAGGCTGAGTGCGAGAAGAGCAGAGGGTCTGGTCTGGCGTTGTGGGCAATGGGATCCCCTGGCACCCCAAAAATCAAGGGAACTTGGCATCATGGATCCATTGCAGTCCAAACGTGGCACCGTGCAGGGGGTGGTGGCCGGGACCAGCCCGTCCATGCTGCCATCTAACGGCAGGACACTGGGGAGGACTCGCCCCACGACGACAGGGAATTTTCCATCACAAACACAGGGTGACTGTGGGACTGATGGGACCTTTCCATTGTTTCCGCCCTGGGAAACAAAAGGATCTTATTTTAAAATCTTGTCCCTCTTCCAGCACGTGGGGGGACCCGAGGAAGCAAAGGCTTCCCCAAAGCACAGAAAAAAGACACAGACACGTTGCAGCAGGGGCGCAGGGCAGGAGCTGCTGGACACTGCGCAGCCCCAGGCACACTATGGGAAAAGCGCACTGGGGTGGTTCCGAGAGCACCCAGGGATAAAATGACAAGGTAACCTGCAAGGAAAATACAGCCTGGGAGCAGGTGGCGAGAGCAGCCCTGTGATGGTAGAGCCTGGGTGCTGGAGCAGAGACGGGTGCTTTGCCCCCATGGTGCCAGCTCTCTCATCCCCGTCCCCTCCTGCCCGAACCCAGGGCCAGGCCCGATAGGTCACTGCAATCACACCATGCCTGTGGCTTCTAGTCTGCATTTATCAGTGAAATGCGTTTTCCAGACAGCATTTAACAGCAGTGGTATTTCCTTGCCCACCTAATGCTGGATGTACAGCTGCTCAGAGCAACTTTTTCCCCACTCACAGGAGCTGCCGTACATGCTGCGGGCAGGGGCTCTGCTGCCCCAGCCTTCCTGCCACAGTCCTTCCCGCAGACGGGGCCAGGCAAGGACACTATACCCCAAATTGTGGCTCTGCCTGGGAACGGCACAGCATGCCACAGCCACCCCACACAGCCTGGCGAGGAGGAGGAGGAAGGACGCGCTTCCTCGCAAGCTTGCTCAGCCTGGGGATTTGGGATAAGCAGATTTCACCACTCTCCAGCTCTGCCTTTGGCAAGGAGAAGGCGTAGGAGGTGGTGGCAATGGCACTGGCACGCGTGGCAGCAAAACGCCAGCAGCCCGTGGCGCTGCAGCGGCCCCCGCGGCACACGGCAGCACTGGAGCTCGGCTGTGCCAGCACCCGGCAGATCCGCTCCCCGTCACACCTCGGGGACAGCTGCCTGCTGCTGCCCAGCCTTATTTGCCTGTGGTGTCAGGGCAGGTCGGGGATGCAATGGATTTCAGCCCCCCCTGCTGTGATCAAACCAGCCTGACCTTCCCGCAGAGGCTGCCAGCCCTGGCAGGGGGTTACAGCCCTCCTCACAGCAGCATTTCCAAGCCAACAGCTCTTTTTTTCTGCACTCTTTATTTCAGGGAGGCTGGGGTGCAGCGAGAGGACGCGGCAGGAGCCGGCTGAGGAACCCAAGTCTGGCCCAGGGGCTCAGCAGGGAGGGGGCAGAACTCACCAGCTAAAGCCCCTCTGGCTGACCACAAAGTCCTCTCCTGCCCTGGCACAGGCTTTTCACAACCCCAGAACTGGGTGCTAAAGCAAAGCCCAGCTCTGGCATGCTGCAGTGGTGCTGACACCCTAAGGGGGAACGTCCTTCATGGACCTGTGGGAGGACAAGGTGCCCGGTCCTGTCCCCGCTGTGCAGGGGTATGACCAGCAAAGGACTTGCTTTGTAAGCGTCCCTGTGCCCGGCTGTGGCAGCTGGAAAGCCCTTGTGCCTGGCCCTTTCCAAGGCCCAGAAAGCTGAGCCTCCGTAGATGGAATACACAGGTTCCAGCCAGCACCGGGGGCTACGCAAGATCAGGGCAGCTCCAGCCTCTGCCTTGACCCTGGAGTGGATTTGAGTGGAATAAACACAACGATCCCATCCACCCCAGCACTGCCATCCTCCCTCCCACCCATGGCCCCCACCAGCCCAGCCCCAACCCACCCCAGCACCTCTGGGCTCAAAAGTGAGGTCAAGCAAGCTGCGGAACATTGCCAGCACCCCCAGCATGACCCACAGCAGCCTAATCCACGCCGTTTGGTCCCCCAGGAGCCCCAAGCTGCCCTCCTGCAGTGAGGGTGCTGCCAGGGGGCTAATGGACAAAGAGCTGCGCTGGCACTGCCTGCTTCTGGCAGCACAGGCTGCCAAAGCTTTCGTGAAATTGTCCAGAAACAGGACTTGGCATTTTTCACATACACAAATCCTTAAGAGCCAAGCAGGGCAGAGGAGACTGAATCTTAAAACCCAGAAGGTGGCTCAAGACAATCCCCCTCAGCCTCACCTTGTTGCCAAACAGCCTGACACGGGGGTAAAATGCAAAAGCCCAAGAGCCACAGCAAGATGTGCAGGGAACAGTCCAAGAGATGGGCTGAGTGAAAGCGCAGGGACAAGGCAGCCAGGGCTGGAGCAGGGGTTGGGAGGGCTGCTCTGTGCCCCCCGGCTGTGCTACACCCCAGCACAGTAGATGCCAGCCAGCCCACAAGCCATGAGCAGGTCCAGCAGGCAGTGGTCTTTCTAATGAGCTTTAATGGTGATTAAGCATAGGGGAGACAGCGCTGCAGTCCCTGGGCTGCGGTGGGTCCCAAGCCGTGCACCGAGCTCCCTCTGCCGCTGGCCTGGGCGCAGAGCCTGTCCCCAAGAATCAATCTGAGCAGAGAAAGCCCACTGTGGGGAGACAGAGTCAAGTGTCAAGAAGCACCTGATGGTGCTCAGGGTCAGCTGTCCTTCTCCACAGGGTGTATGGGTGGGAACAAGGAGGAACAGGAGGTGCAAAGAGCCCACAGCCACCTCCACTGTGGTCACGGAACCATGCAATACTCAGCCGTGGAAGGCTGCTCTTCAAGGGGCGTCAGGCACCTCCGGCGATGCAGTGCAGCGACCACAGCCCATGGGACAGAGAAAAGAGGGCAGATGGGAGCTGGGAAGAGATTCATCCCCCTCCTCCCTCCCAAAACTGAAACCAAAACAGTCCCTCCAACATCCACCAGGTCCACATGTGCACAACTGGCCTCCAGCACAGACCCAGGGAGCCCCCTGAGGGAGGGACAGGTATCCCAATGCACCCCGCTTCCCCCACCCCTCACAGGGCCAGGTGGCAGAGGCGCATGGGCTCCACGTTAACCCTCCCGTCACTAAAGCAGGTGCTAAAGAAGGGGCAGTATCTCTCCGCAGAGACCTGGTGGAAGGTGAAGAGGTGGGACATGTCCCCAGCATCAAAGAAGGTGACAGTGCCCTCCTGGCAGTCCAGCAAGACCCCGACTTTCCAAGGCGGGCGGCGGGGAGTCAGGCGCACCCATGGGGTGGTGGTGGCCCAGTACTCCGTCCTGTTCCGCAGGCGAAGTGTCCAGTAGCCGTTCTCCGGGCACAGCTTGACCTTCGCTGCCCGGTCCACAGACTCAGCGGCCACCCCCAGGTCCCACTTGGTTTTCCTGCCCACCCAGACCTCCCAGTAGTGCCGGCCGCTGTTGAAGGTCTGCGCGCCCAGGACGTTGACGCACTGAAGGAAGCGCCGGGGGCTGCTGGGGACAGGCTGGGCTCGATTCCTCTCTGTCACTGCCGTCAGGTCTCTGGAGAAGACCAAGTTGGGGTGGGCTGACTCAGGGTCGAAGGTGAGTGGGGCAGGAGCTGTGGAGATACCAAGCATGGCATTTTACGGGTTCTATCTTCCCTCTGCAGAGCATCCGCGGCCACCATCCAGCACATCCATCCCTTACACAGATCTGCTCACCGGGACAGATGGACTGCAGCATACGTCTCCAGAAGATGTACTGCAAGGGGCCGCTGTGGCTGTCCCTGTAGTGCTCCAGGTTGAAGGCAGGCTGGGTCTCAACACGCACCAAGGGCCTGGGGCAGAGAGAGCAGCACGGGAAGAGCACGGTCAGGACTGCAGCACACTGCTGCATGCGATGGATTTGGTAAATCTCTCCAATGGCTGCTTGCTCCCACTGATGTGGTGCTACCCCCAGTGCAAGCAGCTCGGGACAGAGGTGTTGCGGAATGAGACAGATCCAGCGGCACTGTTCATAGAGAAGTGACTCATGGCAGAGCAGCACCCAGCACACCCCAACAGGACTCCCCCCATGGGTGAACAGGCCAGGCTTGCACCCCACTGCAGCCCCCAGGGAGGCAGGGGACAGGGACATGCTCCCCTGTGGCAGCTCTGACCCTCAGCTACTCGCAGCCTCAGACAAACCAGCACCTCCGGGTCAGTTTTGTAGGCCCATAAGTTGCAAGAAGCCAAGAAAGGGCAGGGAGAAGACAAAGCACCCAAAGTCTGTGGCATCAGCCTTGCTCCTGCTTGCAGTACGCACGACTCTTGCACCCCTCCCAAACCAGCACGTCTCCCTCCACCTGATCTTGCAGCCCAGCCATCTCAACACGTGCTCCCTGGGGACAGCATCCAACATGTGCTGGGGACCAGCCCACACCTCTCACAGCACCAGCAGCTCACTGAGCCATTTGTCATGCTTTTAAAACTTGAGGTAAGATCCCTCTCCCATGTGGTCCCAGCCAGGGACAGAGATAAGCTCCTGAAAAGGGAATCAACTTCTTTCATGCCAGACACGTACCTGATATCCAGGCTCTCCACCTGCAGTGAGGAGCAGAGAGAATTAGCAGTCACTATCTGTAATTCATGCAGCTGCACAAATAAGCTCCCTGTCCTGCCTCCTGCTGTCACAAAGCACTGAGACAGGAAACCAACCTGCCAGGAACCCCCACCCTGGGGGAAGCTGCCTGGGGACCGCAGCCAAGGCAATTTCACAAGGGCTGCAGAGGAGGAAGGCTCTGAGACCCACCACAACCCTTGTGGCTAAAGCATCCAGACTCCAAGTGTAGATAATCCACAGCGCTGGCAGTAAGGGTGACTTCCAGGTATAGCCTGGTGCTGTCATTTAGGACCCTCCCCATCCCACATCCTGAAACACCCTCAGTCTCCTTCCAGGGTCAGCCAAGGATGCTCACCTCCAGCAACGACACTTCTTCCATCTTGCTCAGGGTCTGCTCTATGCGCTCCACGTCCCTCTGGAGCACCGACATCCCCTCCTCCAGCCGGAGGACGTCCCCGTGCAGCCGTGCCAGCGACTGCTCTTCCTGTTCGCTCAGCTCTGCCAGCACGGCTCTCTCCTCCTCCTCCAGGATCTGATGAAGGCGGGCAAACTCTGCCCGGATCTTTAAGTTCAGCTCCCCAGACACCTTCTGAGCAGAAGGAAAAGGCAGAAGATGAGTCTAGCAGTTAAAACACACAAATAGGTGCACAGGATGGCTGGGCCCATTACTCTGCTTACAGAGCTCTGGCAACTGGAGAGACTCTGTGAGACATACTCACAATTTTTTGTATGGAGAACAGGACACAAGGACAACTTTCAAGGCTGCAGAGCCAAAGTGGGGGGGGGCAGAGGGGGGGAGCTCTACTGATGGCTTGGTCACCTTAACTAGAAATCCCTGCACAGTCACAGCAGGAGCCCAGAGCCCTCTCCCACACCACCAGGAATTTGCTTGTGTGCATGACTGGAGCTCTTGTACTTTTCTGGAGCTGCAGACTCAGCTGTTCAGGTTAGTCAGGATTTATTTCACATTGTGCCAGACCCCAGGCAGAGCTGCCTGACACTGATAACTTGCTCTTTTTCTTTGACGCCTCCGTCTCTCAGGGTTCCTGTTTGTATGGGAGAGATGGGGGAGCTGCACAAACTTATCTCTTTACTTAAGGCTGATAAAATCCCATTCAGCTCTTTTCAGAGGTCACTTTTTTCCAGTTGTTTGGTCGGCCAGCCAACCTTGTGGTGCCCTCACTGCCATCCTGACTGTTTACAAGAGACAGCCAATGACGTTTTATTTTCTCAGTCTTTAAGCTTTTAATATCAAAGCGCAACCTTGGCCCTCCTTGTTTTCTTGAGAAGCGCTTCCTGAAACGCACATCCCTTTGTACCAGCAGGAAACTCATCTCCCCCAGAGTCCATCTGAAGCTTCACCAGCCAGCACGTCACCCCAGCCCCCTCGGCTCTAGCAGGTGCTGACACACCACAACCACAGAGGATGCGCACGGCCTCCTCCTTCAGACCAGCAGTTCACTCCTGTGCTCTTGAAACACCTCTTAGTCCGTTCTTCCACTGCAATGGGACATCGGATGCATGTGCGTATTTGCTAACTCTTTTTCATTAACCTCAAAATTCTATTCCAAATCTGGCAGCACAGGCAGGGGGGATCAGAGACGCCAGTCAGAAGGCAGGCTCCCATCAGTTTTCTCTCGCCTCTGAACTACTTGCGTTTTCCTTAAAGCCTTCCTTGGCTTTTAATACTTCTACGTCACTCAAGAAGGAAGCGTAGTCAGCCTGTGGCTGTTCGTGCTTCATTCAGTGACAAGCAGGCAGTGCTGCCACTCAAGAGCACTCGGGCTCCTCAGATCATCCCAGAGCTTCACAGTGAGTCCAAACACAGCCCTAGTGACAAAGCCACTGCTCCCTGCAGCACCAACACTGCTGCTCACCCAGCTCCTGCAGCTTTGCTGCCACCCCTCCAGAGCTTCCAAGAATTAACCCTCTCCCAAAGTGACAGTGCTGTGGGGCCAGAACAGGCTGCTCAGCTGGCAGCTCTCGCCACTCACCCTGTCCCAGCTCTGCTGCATCAACACACCTTGTAAACACTGCATAAAGAAGTGCCTAATGCCCCCTCAAAACATCCACTGAATATTCAGTAGTGATGGGCTTTGGCACACATGTGGAGGAGTTTGTTCAGATCCCTACATAGCCATTAGTCTAGATTTTTACAGGAAGCTGAGCTAAATCTCAGCTGAAGTGATACACAGATCCTTTATGAACATCAACCCTGATGCTGTACAAAAAGTGGCTATCACAGGGCATTACCGTCAGGCCACAGATATCTTCCTGCACCGCATGCTTCCTCTGTAAGAAGTTCTCCATCTCCTTTTGACGAGCTTGCAAAGCATCTTCCAGGTGCTTCTGCAGGAATGAGGAAAAGAAGGTGAGGAAACCATTGCACTTTTCTGCTGTGATGCAGGAGCAACCCCAGTTCCTGAGGCCAGCATTAGAGGGTGGCTGCAACGGGATTTCTTATAAAGGCAGTAAGTAGAAGAATGCACTGATGCACAGGCTTGAGAACTATATTTGTGTGCACAAAATGAAACAAATCTATTTTTGAGACTGAGATCTCCAGCCCAGTCTATCTTTGCAGAAGGTTTAACCCCTGCATGCTGTTAACTGCCTTGTGCGTGGCCTGGCACCTCACGCAGCGCACCCCGCACAAGCAGCCCTCGCTCCTGGTTGTGTGGGGAAACAAATGCCAGAAAAGAAAGTGTGCAAAAGGCAGACACCTGGAAGGAAACAGGGAGAGGGAATGAATCAGGAAGAGACGCAGATGCCATTGCAGGGGGGTCAGGTGAAACACACGCAGGGCTGTGGGAGGAGTGGGTGCTGGGCTTGCGCTGGCTGCACAGGGCTCACACAGCTCCAGCTCCTTCTCCTCCAGCCAGAAGCCCCTCACCTGCATCTTTTGCCGGTGCTCCTGAGAGCTGCAGCGCCGCACCTTCTCCACCAGCCCTGACAGCAGGTAGTGGGTGCGGAACGCCCGGCCAGGGAACTCGCGGCGGCACTGGGGGCAGGAGGGGACGCGGGTGCAGCTGTCCCAGTAGCCCTGGATGCAGGCCTTGCAGAAGTGGTGCATGCAGTCCAGCATGACGGGCTCCCTGAAGAGGTCGCAGCAGATGGCACATGTCAGCTCCTCCCGCAGGCTCCGGTCCTGGCTCCTGCCGGCCATCCCTGCTGGCACACAGGTCCCACACTGAGTTCCCGGCCACCCCCATCCCCAAGGCCCTTCCCCTCCGGCTGGGCAGACCTCTCCCCCTCCTCACACCGGGCTCTGCTGGGTGCTCCAGGGCACGATCTGGTTACGAGAGCACGGGCAGGCGGCACAGGGCCTGCCCAGGTGCCAGCCCTGGAAAACCCCAAACGCTGGGAACCGCGGTGAAGCTCCAGCAAAGGGTCAGGCCCTTTGCAAACAACTTTCTGTTTCACATCGGTTCAGCAAAACTAGTCAGTGTCAACAGGGCCCGGCCGCGTGTCCCTGACAGCGCCCCAGGGCAGAAAACGGCCCCCGCACAGCCCGGGGAGCCTTGGGCTGAACCCCAGGGCCCGGCGGCACCGTGCGCTGCAGCCCCCCGGCTGCAAGGGGCCCCAGCCCCGCGCTGGGGAGAGCACGCTGCACCCCCCGAGCCCGAGCCTTGAGCTGCGCACCCGGACCTGCACCGCGCACCCCTGGGCACAGCCCCGGCCACCCGGGGGTCCCGCCGGTCCCCTCGACCCCCCCACTACCGCCCCCGCGCCACCGGACACGCACCGCGCCGCTCGGGGCCTCCCGGCTGTGAGCCTCCGCCCCGCCCTCGGACTGACGCCCGCCTCGACCAATCGCCGCGTGGATGCACGGCCCGCCCGCCCGCTCATTGGACGGACGCTGTGGCCGGGGGGCTGGGCGGGGCTCCGGCATGTGATGGGGTCACGTGTACGCGGGCGCAGGCGCTTGGCGGGGCTTCGTGCGCCGCCTGCGGGGGACGCGTGCTGCGGTGCGCGTGGAGCTGCGTGGAGCTGCGTTGAATTGCATGGCACTGCGCAGCTCTGCACTGCATTGCATGGCACTGCACGGCACCGCGCTGCACAGCATTGCACAGCATTGTATGACGTTGTGCTACCTTGCACTGCATGGCAGTGCACGGCACCGTCCCTGTACTGCTCGGCTCCTGCACCGGCCCGCTGCTGCATTCAGCAACGGCAGCCTGGGGATGTGCCCAGTGAAATATGTTCGTCGCTTTTCCCCAGTTTTCCTGCACCAGAGGTCTGATGCTTGCAGGAACGGAGCCAGCTCTCCGGGTCACCACACCTTCAGAGAGCAAATCAGACCAGTGCTTCAGGGTCAGAGCTTCAGGTTTTGTCCAGTTCATCACAAGGGCTGCAGGGTTGTTAGCAGGAGAAAGAAGGATTTTCATCCTTATGTGGTCACCTGATGGACCCTGGGATGTCGTGGGAAGTCGCAAATACCGGTGAACTTGTGGGAAAAATTGCAAGAGCTTTCAATACTGGATGATAAAGCAAATAAAACTGACAGGAGGGGAGGCATAGGGACAAGAAAGAGTTGCACAGGCCATCTACCTCCTAACCACTGTTAGAGCATCCCTGCAAAAGAGCAATGTGCCAGGCACTGTCCATCTACTGCCCCCCTCTTGCTTCTGCTTTTCTGCGCCCTCCTGCTCTAGCTCCCGTGGTGGCAGTGGGACAGGGGTGCTCAGCCCCTGCCCTCGCCAGGCACTGGGGACAACAAGCACTCGCTGGGCAGGAAGCGTTTCCAACAAGCTGAACCTGCTCCTGTTGCTGCCCTTTTCCCCTCTCCACTGCAGAACTCAGTGCAATCGTCCTGGGAATGTCACTAGGACGGTGGCACCAGGACCGAGGGATGACACAGGGATCCGGGGATAAACGAACAATCTCCACTTAGCTGTGACTTAATGCAGCAAAACCTCTTTCCCCACAATTACAGAGTTTTGTGCTCCCCGTCGGCTGGATGTCCCTGTGTGAACGGCCGGGGTTGCCGGGAGCAGTGGTGGGTGCCAGCCCGTGCAGCAGCCGCTGTGCAGTGGGGAGCGCCCGCGCAGTGGGACAGCGGCTGCTGTTACGTGTCATCCTTCTGCCACGCACCAGCAATCCCCGAGAAATAGCTGCCTTTGAACTGGCGGATTTTGGATGGGAGATGAATCATCTGCCTCAGTGCATCCTTTCAAGAGGGAAATAGCTTCATCCGTGTCCAGCTTCTGATCTCCTGGCTTTGCCACCGTTTCTTCAGGAGGCAATTATAGACTATGCATAGACACACACATAGCAGCAGACAAGATGCCCAGCCCAGGATGCGCAGCGCGGTGTGAGCCAGGGTGCAGCTCACTGGCCTGTTGCAGCTTGCAGCGCCATGGTCCATTATTGGTGTGGCTTTGCACAGAGGTAAAAGCACCAATAATTGCTTTTCAGTAGAGATCTGGAATGTGCTGTGGAAGGTTATGTTCCTCCAGCAGCTCAAGCTATCAGTGCTGGGAGATGTCCTTGTGAATCAGCATCTGTGCTGTGTTTGGAGAGCTCATCCCTCCCCACAGGGCTGGTGACAGAGCCCAGGGAGGTGACATCCCCCAGCCGGCACCTCCATGCATGTGGAGGCAGCTGCAGGCCTGTTGTTTGCAGAAGGTGAGTCCCTCTATAGCCAGATAACTGAAGCTTCACCCTTAAACAGCAGAATTTGGGATTGTTCAGCTGATGGTGAGCTCCCCAGTCAGCTCCCCTTAGTCGCAGCGGGACCCTGGTCCTGGGCGCTCTGTGCAGTGTGAGCAGCAGGAGCAGCCCCTGCTGCAGCGCTGCCTCTGGGGCTGCACGGGGCTGCGGGACGCTGCTCTCGCAGGAGTGATGCTCTGTGCCAGGGCACGGCACTGCCACCTGGGTCCAGGCACCCAAGGGAGTCCAGGACCACTGGTGTCTTGACTCAGTTTTCTCCAGCAAATGATACTCTCCCCAGTAACTCTCCTTGCTGCCAACAGGACCATGAAAAATTACTTATCTCCATCTTTGCAGGTTTGAGCTGCAAACACAGGTTTGGGAGCCAAAGGAGGAGCGGCACCATTTTGCCATGCACTGCACAAATCCATCAATCCCAGCAGAAAGTTCTAATACAAGCAGGGATGTCCTTGTCATGGCCATTTAACTTTCTGGGACATCAGCTACGAGGTCTCAAGCTAACAGCGAGTGGCAGCCATTTCCCAATGAACACATCTCCCATCTGCGGATTGAAAACACACGCCCGAGCGTCTCCTGGTCTCGAATTCTTGTTTAAGTGCTCCTGGCATCTCCCTCCTTTCAGCACTCGCTTCAGTTGGCAATCTAATGTTTTTCTTTCTTTTTTTAGCATGTTCCTCTTGGGAGGCTCCAAGCTCTGGGCTGGGACCTGAGAACGCCGTGTTTTGGAGAGCCTGATTATGCACTGGGGAGATGAAGGATAACGTGGATCAGGAAGGGTCTGGATGAAAGCTCATGGATTGGCTCCAAACCTCTTTGTGGTTCTCCACCCCCTGCAGTAATCACGTATTCTTGGAGACGGGTGTCAGAGGCATGGTTTGGCCTTACAGAAAGAGGGGGATGAAAAGGGGAGCGCGGTGGTCCGGAGGGTTTCACTGGGCTCCCAGTGATACACAAATGGAAGGGGCAGAAACTGCTGATCCGCAGTATCAGTCCCTTGTGTCGGCTCTCCAAACACAGACAGAAAAGCTCAACAGGGCTTGAGGAGCTTTGCATTTTGATTTCCCTTTTCCCCTTTGTTCTGAGGACTCGATTCCTCTCGATCCCTCTGCCTGAGGGGTGCCTGGTTGTGGGGCAGAGGGGTAAATTGGGGCTGGAGCACTGGGGTCCCGCAACAGGGAGGTGCTGGGCAGCCTCTCTGTGGGTGACTCTGGTCTGGGCGCCCCTGCACCCACCAGCCCCTTCCCTGCAGACTGGAAACCTGGAGGCAGAGGGTCCTCCACACATGGACATCGGGCCGAGATGGTGGTTTTGGTGTGGCTGTAAGGGAACAAAGAGCAGCAGCACTTGGCAGTTCCCAGCTCAGCTGCCCTCTGGGGTTTGAAAGCCCATGTGTGGGAGTTTGTTTTAAACACAGTCAAAAGACTTATCAGTGCTATCAGTCCTATCAGTCCTATCCTCTGTCCTTGCCCTGGAACGCTTCAGCAGTCCTTATTTCTACATTTCAGGCACTGAGCTGAAGTAAATCTGGTCTTTTCCACATGCTGCCCCAGACAAGCCTCAGGGGAAGGGCTCCATGGGGGTGAGGATGGGGCAGCCTGGAGCCCTTCCCACTGCCCATGGCATCCCTGATGGGGTGGGAGCATGGTGAAAATCTCCTGACATCCACAAAAGCATCTCGCAACCCAGGAGACTCCACTTCGGTGGGCTCCTGCCTGCTCTCTCCTGCACTGAGACCAGAAGGCAGGAAGAAATGGGAAGGGAAGATAGCAAACAGAAAGGAAAAAAGTGAAAGAAGAAGGGGTGAGGTGAATCAAGGTAACAGCTGGATCACCGTTAATGAACATTACACATCCCTCCATGACCTCAGCTGCAGGGACATGATTTAAAAGTCTTGGTTAGAAAAGTGAGCAGGAAATGAAGCAATGCTCTGAGATATGATATCTTCGCATAAATAACTGGAGGAGGAGGGTGACCAAAGGGTATGCCATTATTTGCCAATATTTTCTTCCCAGGCCCAAATGACAGTGCTGTTTTGCTGAGGCCAAAGCCTTGTGCTCAGAAAGCATCCAGCTGGTCTCAAGTACTCCTGTGAACCAGCAAGCACGGTTCAGATGAGAAACAGGTGGAGATGGTGAGAGGTGTTGAGCAGGTTCAAACCAACCCAAACATGAAAGGACCCAGGTCAAGTAAGGCCAGTGGTCTAAAGGTTTGTGTCACCTTGTACCTCCTGTGTGCAGGAGCTTTTGGAGGAGGGTTGGGTACCAGCTTGGACAAATCCAGCTCCTACTACAAGGGAGTTTGCACAATGGGACTGGGGTTCTGTGAGTGCTGCATGGCTCTGGGGGGCACCAGCGTTGTGAGAGAGTTTAACCCACAGCCCACTGGTGATTCCCTATAGGAAACAGGTCCTGGAGGAGGCTCAGGAGGAGCAACACTGCTTTAATCACGGCTTTTGTTTTTCTCAGGGATGCTCAAATAGCTCATTTCCTAGGGATCAGATCCACATGGCTGCTGAACTTCTCAGCACTGTCTCCCTCCCCAGGACTCCTCGTGTAACCCATCACGAGCCGCGCTGCCAGGTGGTCTGACACGCCGGGATGTGAGATTCCCCATGCCATCCATGCAGGCAGCCAGGAATCCACGTTTGCATTCCACCAGCCTCCTTCAGATCCCCACACCCAGGCGCCAAAACGAGGAGATTTCTGCAAATATTAACATTTCTGGCTGCTGCTTGTTTGCCTGTTCATTGTGAGTGATGCATGAAACCACTCTGATATTACACACAGAGCACAGGGCTTGGTCAAAACAGCTTTGTCCTCTCAGCCTTCCCCATGATGCGTCATGATTTGTCTCCCCAGCCAGCCCGTTACCTGGTCCAGGTGAAGGATGCGCTGTGATGCTCCTCTACTGCACTTGGATGCCCGGTTCATGGTGAGGCTGCAAAGCTTTCATAGGTGTGCCAAGCTGCCTCTGCAGGGCCTGAATTATGTGGATTTTTTTTTTTTTTTTGAGGTTTCTGACCTCAGCTCTGTACGGTAGGAATGTGGGAATGGTCTTCATGAGCTCAGTCTACAAAACCGGGCTGGACAGGCTTGGCTGCTCAAGCTGCTTGAGTCTTTCGTGGGTTATCATCCATATTCCCTGGTCAGGACACAGTAACTGTGAAATCCAGCCCTGTGGCCACATCACATCCTCAGATTGCTTTCACCTGGCTGGTCTGAGGCTGTTTGCTGTATTTATTGCTTGCATTAAAGATGCCCACAGACCCCATTTTTCTGCAGCACCCCCAAATGTCACATGTGAAAATCTTCAGCCTATTCAGTGCAAACGGAGAGGATTCATCTACCCTCAAAAGTCAGGGGGTGTTTCTGTAGAAGACCCTGCAAGAAGAACAAAATCTCTCAGTGCAGCATTTTCTGCAAAGCACAGGTCACTGGGCAAAAATCTTGTCCCTTGCTGTTTTCCTTGGGCTCTGCTATCACAGAAATATGCAGATGTGCTCCAAAATCTCACTCATTCTGGAGAAACTGAGAGTCACAACTGCTGCAGCTCAGCCACCTCCTATAACCTCAGCAGGATTTAAAAGCAGCTCTTTGCACTTGGCTCTGCCTTTCCCCTTTCATACTGTCACGCAGTGAAATCTGGAGCCTGAGCATTACCAAAGTGGTCACCAGAAACAAAACTAAAGAAATTCAGTTGCCGTTGAGTGAGATAACCCTCTCCTTTAAGGAGAAGAATTAAAGTTGCTATATCTTTGTTAAAAAATCTGAAAGATCCTCAAAAACATTTTCCTTCTGGAGCTGTCACCATAACAACGAGTTTGCAAAGGATGTGACGGGAAGGGAGCAGGGAGAGACGTGCCCCCTGTAAGCACATGGTGCCATGCCCGGCCATGCAGCCGATGGCTGCAGGTGATGCTGAGGATGAGGGTCAGGCAGCCGAGGAGGACGGACAGAGGGACAAGATGCTGTTGATGGGGAGGAGTCCAGGAGGAGGAATCCTCTGGTCCCCAAACAGGGGAAAGGACAGATGGTCAAACCAGCACAGTCCTGGGAATACTGCGCAGATCTTCTGGCCCGTTCCCGTGTCTGTGCTGGTGAGGCTGTGACAGTCTCCGTTGGGCAGTTTGCTGCCGCCCAAGCCCTGTGCTGGAGCTGTCCTGAACGGCCCCGGGGCCACCGCAGGGGCCAGCCAGGCTGAAGCTGAGGTCAGGGCCAGGCGGTGGCTTTTGGGAGGCTGCACTTTCTGCCTCCAGTTTTGACAGCACGGTGAACACCGAGAGGGAGGATCTTACCACGGGGATGAATGGATCTTTTTCAGAGCCCTGCTCTTTGCTCCCCGTTCAAAGTTCATAGATTGTTTTATCTGTAATAGAAGCCAGGCAGGCTCTTTCTCCCTCCTTTTCCAGGGGAATAAGCCAGGACACTGCCTTGCCCAGGACAGCTGTCAAAACAGGGAATACCCCACCCCAGAGACACGGCGCTGTGGCCCCTGCCACCTTGCCCCTTTGTCCGGCTACCAAGGCTGGCTGTGCTCCTCCACTTCGATCTGCAAAATGACAATGCACACCACTCTGGTCCTCAAACAAGGGTGCCATGGGAGGCTGTGCGTCTTCTGCCCAGAGCAAATGTCACCCTGAAGGAACGTGGTTTTCCCCCTGGGAAGCTTAGCATGACATGTGGCAGCATTTGGAAGCCCTGGGCGCTCACAGACGTGATGCTGTATTTCCCCTGGGACCTTAAATACATTTAATGCCTGGGGAGAAATAAGCCTCTTCTCCTTCCAGCATGAAATGGCTTTTGAAGTGGATTTGCAGGCTCCAGACTCACCTCCCTCACGTGTCTGGTCTGAGCTCTTCAGTGGAGTCTGAGTGGAAATGCTGCTCATCGAATAATAAATTGCAGGCACATGCTCCCCTGAGCAGTTGTTTGGAAAGTGTCCCACATGCCTCGTGCCAAATTTGCTGGCCAGGGAAGCTCAGTGGTATTAGCATGTTCCAGTTAATTAGGGTTGTGAGCCGTCCTTTTTGTCGCCTGGAAGAGCTGAAAGGACAAACCCAGAGCGCTGCCTTTATAAGGCTTTGTGCTTTCCAGCACTGTCTCTGCTTGGCTTGTGCATGCTCCGCTTGTACCCTGGGGACGCCGCTCTTTCTCCTGGGGGACTTGGTGACATACCCCTCTCTCAGTGTCACACGGTGGTTTCTGAGTCACATTTCTGGGGAACATGGAGCCAAATGGATTCCCAGCCAAATGCCTGGGTTTCTATCAGGAGTGGATGTGACCCTCCCGCCCCGGTAGCGCCGGTGTGCACTAACACTGCCGCCAGCCCAGCACCGCAGAGCTGAGCACGGCGTGGATGAGCTGCTCCTTGCTGACAGCTCAGGTGGGTCCCTGCAGGACTGGGCAAGATGGAGCAAGGTAATGAACCAGCAAACATGATCCTGCTGCCTCTGTGGTGGAGCTGAGCATCAGGGCTCAGTCCTGGCAACCTGGTGCCTTTTGGCAGCATCAAGCCCGTGGAAAACACGCCATGCTCTGAGTTTTTTGCAAGCACCTGCATCTCCTTCAGTCTTGACACTTAGGTACAGTTCAAGCTGGAGCTGCCATCAGCCCATCCAGCCCTGCCTGCTCCTGTTGTCACAACCCAACATTTACAGCGCCGTTTGTCATCTCAGGAGCAATGAGACTGACCACAGATTTGTAACTTTGTCATGGGCATATGAAGCAGGCATCTCCATCCTGGGACAGCAAGACCCTGCTTGCAGAACATGCTACCTAAATGAGATGGGCAACGTAGGAAGCAATCCCACAGGGCAGAAGCGTCATCCCTCAGCTGTCGCAGCAGGGACTGCGCATCCCAGCAGCCAGTCCCCCATAGTGCACGTCGTCCACTGCGCCTGTGCCAGGGTGAAGCATTTTTATCACCTCTTTTACGTACAGGGAATTGAGATACATCAAAGGATTTGCCCAGAGGCAGGCAGGGAGTCTGTGACAAACGGGGAAGCACACGCCTACCCAAAAATTCAGCCGGATTTCTAGTTTATCTGGACAACTCCTGGTGTACAATGTATCATATTTTTGCGGTCCTGGCTCTGAAGAGCTTATCTGACTGCAATTATCCTGTTTCACAGAAGCTGCTTTCTAGCTGGCTCGGTACACAAACAGCGAGCAACAACCCTCTAATAAATTAGCAAAGCTTTGAGTGCAGTGACTGGCAGAAATGGCAGCTGAATGCAGGGGCTGGCTCTGGGGTCAGAGCCGCTGGTGTCTGCCTGGAGGGACCCTGCTGAGCTGCCCGAGTCCTTCTGCCCTGATGTGAGGTTTATCAAGGGGATTTTGCATGTTGGAGCGAGATCCAGTGGTAGGAAAGGAGCAAAAAGGGTAAACCCTCCTCGGCATTAATCAACTTGATCAAATGAGCCCTGTGGGTTTGCCTCAACTGTCCCTATCTGCTCACCGCTCTGTCAGGAGCTGAAGCTTGGTGATGTGTGTCCTCTCCAGCACACAAACCCCAGTAATCTCTTTCCATATGATCTCCTCACTGATCCTTGTCCTGAAGACACCCTCAGTGTCCCCTTCTCCTGTCTGCCCCGAAGGAGAGCAGAGCTGCGGCAGTTCCAGGGTCTCCTCCTGCTTCTCCCATGCCTTTCATTGCAGCACCAGATTGCTCAGGTATTTCAGCAAAACCTTGTCGCTGATGCTATCTCTGCTCCTCCACTAATTCCAGAAATGCTCATATTGGGACAAAAAGCAGTTACGAAATGAGAACCTGCTTTTACATTCAGAGAGGGTGCAGCCAGCTTTCCATCCTCCCTCCCACCTTTGAGCAGCTTTGTGGCTAATTTAGTTCCCAAATGCATCACAGGCTCCCAAATCCATGGCATCCGTGAACTCCAGGGCTCAAATGGAAAAGGGGTTTTCATGTTACCACAACATGCTGGTGCTCCTGAAGCTGCTCAGCAAAACACAGGCTTGACACCACAGGAAGGAGCAGTGGAAATATTTTGGTTACACGCAGGTGGAATTAAACAGATGTTTGAAAAATGAAAAGCTGCTTTTTGAAGTATGTCAGTGTTGCTGCTCCAGATGAAGCAGGATGAACTGGAGCATCTGGAAGCCTTGGTAACAGATTTCTTAGAGATTTCTCCCAGGGAACAATCAGATAATATGCCTTTCTTTATGACAGAAGTTGAGCTACAGAGTATGGTTTACAGCTGCAAAGTGTTCTGACCGAGGATCTGCCTGCGTTCTGAGGCAGAGCAGATCATGGGCCGATGAAAAGGCAGCCCTCTGCCCCACTTCTTGGCCTTTTGACATCCTTTTTTCTCCCTGGAGCATAAAATCCATTGTTGTATACTCAGAAGAGCAGATGAGCAGATTCGCTTTTGCCTAATCAAAACCCAACCACTGGGAAAGGCTTTTGGGCTGGAAAGATCCTTTGAAAGATCCCATTGTGTTGGAAAGGACACGAGGCTACCAGCACACCTGTACAGGTGTTCGTGTGTACCTTGTGTGTGCAAATATCTCAGGGTTAGAGGTCCTGGCACCTCTGTTTGGGGCTGTGGAGCCTTCGACACCTTGGGATTGTGCAAGGGACCATCCTTGTATTTCCCCATCTTTGTACTTCGGGGTGTAGTTGCGGATTGAGGCTGGGAAGACCCTCAGCTGCTTTGGGATCTGCTGTTAATAGCTGCATGAGGAGGTCTCTTTGCACCTCGGTGTTCATGCTTCCAGACAGGCTCTGCCACAACTGCTCCTCTCGACCCACCAAGAAGAGAGAGGCTCTGCCACAGCACACCTGGGTGCCCTTTCGCTGGCGAGAAGCCGCGGGCCGGGCAGCATCGGGGCTACGCTGCCTGTGCTCGCTGCCGGCAGTGGTTCTGCTGCAGCTGGGTGAGATGAGGCAGGCTGGCAGGCAGCCTGCATCTGCGGTGCTGGGAGAAGAGCCTGGATCCCGGAGAGGGAGCTGGAGGGTGCAGAGGGAGTGGGGGCCAAACTTCAGCTCTGTGGCTGCCAGCTGGAGCGACAGGCGTGTTGAGAGCTCAACCTTCCCGTCCAGCACTGCTCCATGTCACAGATGGATCACTTGCAGGGGGATGATTTGTATCTGCATGCATCACCATGGATCATGGGCAGCTCTCCCTTCACGGGCTCTGCCTGTTCTGCCATGCACAAGGTCGTTTTGGCTGACTAAGTTATCTGGTCGAAGAGGTGAGTTGATGCTTGGGAGCATCGTGGGTTTTGGTGCTGACCTCTCTGCTGGACCCATGAGACCGTGGGAGAGGACGGTCTTGGGGACTTGCACTGACTGATCCATGATTTAAGGGTTTGCATTTGCTGTCATCCAGCAAATACCACGTGCAAAAAATGACTGGAATTTACCCCATGGCCCTGATGAATGTTCACAGCTTCAGGCTGCAGCGAGTTTCTCTCTTGTCAGTCACTGCCTTTTCCCCAGGCACCTTACTCCAGCCCAGGGAAGAGAAAAGTGGGGAGCTGTAGCAAAGTACTGTGGGGAATGGGCGGAAAAATCTTAAGCCAGAAGAGAAAGGTGGAAAAAAATCTTTCTCTTGAGCAGAAATCAACCATCCAAGGCTGAGGACCCTAGAGAGGAGTATCCATCCACTGGGAACACGTGGAATAGCACACACCACTCACATCCCATTAGCTGTGCCTTGCCTCTCCCTGTGGATTGCTGGGACACAGCAATGGCCCCTTTCAAGCGTGTTTGTCTTGTCCCACTCCCCTCCATGCTCTCCAGAGCAGCTACATCAACAGCCTCAGGGAAAACAAAGACACAAGACTCCCACAAAAATCCAGCTAGTGCAGCTGTTGGATTTGCTTGTCTGTCGGCGCCAACCTTTCCTTCCTCAAGGGGAGGTGGGGAGAGGAGAGGGAAGGATAAGACTCATGAGGACCCTTGTCTGAGTCTTGGGTTCAAATGCCACATTTTGTGTGATTTACTTCAGGAATGTTCTCACTCTCCTTTTTCTGCCGAGCCATTGGAACATTTTCTTTTTGCTGGTGTATCGTGACTTCTGTGGCACATAAAGCTGATTGAAAACCCTCTCTGTTTCCATTCTCACAGAGGAAAGGAAACCAACGTACACTGTGGGGCTGAACAGCAAGGCTCCTCTGATAAACTTCTAGTTGTAGATACTCAAAGCCGAGAAGTGTCCTCCTCCCTAACCTCTGGGAGCATCCCAGCCCAGATGAGCTGCAAACTCGCAAGTTGCCCGTGGTGGAAATCCTATGCTGGGAACACACTTGACATCTTCTCTTTGAAGGCAAAACCTATGGCCAGGTAGGGAGCTGTGTTTCTCCTGCTTCCCTGTGCTGCCTGCAGGATGCTTCCCTGGACTCTTGTGAGCTTGGATTTGGCACATGAGGATGCTGCTTTTGTGCCTCTCCCTCTCTCTTGCTCCAGACATGTGGGCAGTGCTGAGCACCCTAAAATAGAAACTCACTTGGATTCTTAGCTCCACACTGAATCTGGCTCTGGAACAGACCGAGCCATTGCCAAGTGGCTAAAACTTCTCACCATTACTTTTATGTGCATCCCAAGAGTGCCTGAGGCCTGTCCCACAGCAGCAGACTGCTCTGCGTGGGGGGCTGTACAAACACACAGGCAGAGGTGGGTGGGGGGAGGTCTGTGAAGGCTCTGCGGAGCTGCAGGACCTGCAGACCGCTTGCTGCAGGGGAGATCCACCCTTGGACAATACCACACCAGTCCTGATGAGTTTAAAGCTTGAGTAGATGGGAGAGCTGTAGAGTGAGGGTGGATGGACACTTGCCCAGGTCAATGCCACCGATGAGGAGGCTGCAAACCTCCAGCTCCCACCACCTTTCCCTGGAGAGGGAATTGGATGTGATGGAAAAGCGTCTCTCTCCTTGATGCAAGAAGCCCCTCAGTGGCTGAACACTGTATAAACAGCAGCAGCAGGCTCCCTCCCCTTTTCCATTTCTGTTTGTTAAACACACGCTCCCTGCCTTTCTCTCATTCAGGAGCTAACACAGCATCCAGATTTATAAGACGGGGGCTGCCAGTCACCCTGCAAAGAGGCTGCTCTCCGGATGCGCAGGCTGGGGTACCAAAGCTACCCCCGGCGATGAAGCATCCTCCGGCAACCCAGATCCTCGCCTGACTTCCTCGCTTTTCAGAGGACAGTTGCAGAAAAGTGCTTTTCACCCCTTTGCCACAGGTTGATTGCCAGAGAGTGGAGAGGACGAAGCGCTCCATCCTGGCCAGCAATGAGACGATAACTCGAGGTGAGCGGCTCGGTTCCTGAAGGAGGACGACACTCTGGCCTTTGCAGGTGAGTCGGGGAGGGCTGATCCAAGTGGCAGGGCTGAGATGGAGCCAGGTCTTGGCCATGCCACATGGTTTGAGCAAAAAGGGTCCGAGCATCTTTGGGAAGCTGAATTTGGGGATGGACAGCCCTGAGAGCTAGAATAGAGAAAAAGTGAACAAGGAATATCAGCAGGAGAGTTTTGAACGGTCCCCAAGCAGAAGCAGGGAGTCCGGGAAGCAGGATGCTGAGCGAGCACCGTCAGGAGAGCAGGTTGCTCCAGGAGGCTGCAGAAACCAGGCACGTACAGCTACAGAAGCAGCGTGCTGCAGGTGTGGGGCTGAGTTGCGCGGCTATCTGAGAAATCCTGATCTCTCCCACAATCTGCCTCCTTGTGTCTTGGTACAAACCTCCTGTCAGCTCCTCCGTGCTGGGACTGCACACGTTGCTGGCACTTGTCTTGCTGCCAGAGACCAGTGCTCTCAAAAACAGAGATGCAAAGGGAGATAGGGGGCTGCATGAATAAAACTGGTTCTTGTTTGCTCTCTGCACTCATTGCATATTAATTCTTGAACAGAGAGAGCCTCTTATAGTCCTGTTGTAGCCTGAATTTCACCTACAGAGTTTCTGGTCTGTCCCAAAGCAGGATACTGGGTTTGCTCCCTTGTTGTTCTGTTAGTGGGTTGTTATTTCCCTTTCCTCCCTTGTCTTATCTACCCCAGACTCCCTAAATTTCAGGAGGTAACAGACTCCCCAGGTTAGCCAGGATCATTCCACCACGCTATTTCTTCCCTTCTACAGCCCCAACAACTGTTGTGTCTCCATCGCAGTGTCACCCGCTGAGCCCTGTCCCTGGCATCCTTGCTCTGCTCCCATGACATGTCCCACAGCGCAGAGGGACTCTGCACTGCTCCCTCCTGCCTTTTGCAGGAAAAAATTCCAGGAGAAAGCCTGTATCCCTGCCAAATCTCTTCTCATCACCTCCTTTATCACCCTGTCCTGAGCTGAGTGACTAAGACATCCTCCTTGCCTCGTCCCCTTCAGAGGCTTTTGTGGCTCCAGCGTGGGCAAGGATGTGCAGATATTTAGAACAAGGAACCACAAGAAATTCCTGGTGTATTTCCTCCTCCTTGCACTTTGTCTCCTGATGCCAGTTCTACCCTGGGTCCCCTGGGAGCAGCTCCGAGGCCCCAGAGTTTTGCAAGTGCAGGGGTGGCAGTACGTGTCTGATGCTGTTAGGTTTCTTCACCAATGGGCCTGATCTGGATAGATAATTTACAAAGCTGCAGCAGATGATGGGCAGGCCAGAGGGTCTTCCCTTCTGCCGTAGCGTCATAGTGGGGCAATTACCCCTTCACCAGAGATGGAAGCACCTGGGACAATTTCTGTCTGCTCTTTGGCTTCAGGAAGTCATCCTAGAGCTGCTATTTGCCCTGAAACCAGCCCATCAAACAGAGAAGGCAAAACACGCTCCCTTACATCATTCACATTTTGCATTTTCATGCTGCTCCTGAAATCTATGTTCAGGTTTTAACCAGAGAGATGCAGAGTCCTCTTTGGTGGTGAGTGCAGGAGGCTGGAGTTAGCAAACTTGGGCTCTGTTCCCAGCCCGAGGGAACTCAGGCGTGTTCAGGGCTGAATGCTGCTGCCTCTCCAGTGCCGCAGGGGAACATGAAGGTGGTAAAAGGTGGCTTGCCCCAAGGTGACAACTGGGTTCTGATGATGAGGAACAGTCTCAGACCTCTTTGCCACAGACACCTGACTGCTGCCAGGTGTGGGGCTGGGGATGAGATGGGTCAGTGCTCCAGACTGGGCTGCTGGAGGTGAAGGGGTTTCATGGAGCTGAGCTGCTTTGGAGAAAGGACACAGCATGGAATAAATCTGTGAGCCGAGCCATGAAAAATTCCATCAGCCTCTGCCCTCACACCCCAGTGCTGCAGTAGAAAGAGGCTGTGGCTGTCATTAGCCAAATTCAGAGCAGAGAGCAGAGGCTGGGCCAAGTCCTTCCACTCCTTCCTTTTAAATCAATGATAACTCCGATAGGATTTTAATTCCTGCCTACGGTCTGAACAATTTTTGTCCTTACCTCCCTTTTTTGTGCACCTCTTGTCCCCATGCTGGCTACAGCGATCCCAGTCTCACTGCTTGGGACAAAAAGAGGAATTTTAATTAACAAACTCTGTTTCCTCCAGCCCTCTGCCCACCCCTCCAGCCCTCCTTTCTGAACCCTGCCAGGCTTTGTAGATGGCTCTTCCAGGCCTGGATGTACCCTGACAGATCAGGACCGGGCTGGCTGCATGCCTGGGGCTGCAGCAGGGACACAGAGGGATCTGGGGCAGCCCCAGGGAGCAGATGTCGATCCGAGTCCCGAGGATCTAGTCCAGGCTCTCTGTAAACATGTGCTCAGCAGAGGGCTTAGATTTTGCAGCTCCTCTGTGCTTCCCCCTCCCCCTGGCACAGGGCGCAGTGCTTCTGCCTCATCGGGAGTCATCCCTGGGTCCCAGCCCTGCATCAGGCTGAATCCCAGCTGGAGGAGAAGGTGAGAGCAGGATCCATGCAATGCCCTGCTTCTGCATCCCTTCATGGCAGCCCAGTGCAGAGGAAAGGGCCTAGGGTAGTATTTCTATGTCCTCCTGGTCTGCCCTGTTGATTTTTTCTCCCAAAAGCAGCTGGCTCTCAGCTCCAAGGATTTTTCCATCCAGCCTGGCAGGCCCACTGGACATGGGAGCGTGTGCCTGGTAGCAGCTGCACATATGCCAGCACTCCCATTTCTGGCTGGAATGGACCTCAATCCACTCCTAGCAGCATCCCCGCGACCTCCAGGAAGCCCCTGGAGTGGCAACATTTATTATGACCATTTTGCCGCTTAATTAAAATGCCTTAATTGATTTTTAATAGTTCCCCTTTGGAAAAAAAAAAAAAAAACAAAGCAAACCAAATCAAATAATAAGTCCATTAAGGTCATTTTGTTAGGAAGCGAAACAGCTCCAATAATCATGATGTTCCTGGCTCCTCTCAGATGGTGGGTAGCTGCCAGTCTCCAGTGAGAGGAAACAGCCTGAGATGTGAACACGGGAACTGGCAGCCACCTGGTGGGTGAGATAGGGAGAAGGGAAAGAAGTGTCCACATGACTTGGGTACCAAAGATAAATGAGACAGGCAAGCCACAGAAAAGAGGATAGTGATAAAGAAAGTGATAAAGAAAGTAATGCTAGACAATATGGAAGGTAGAAAAAGCCAGATGGAGAGGAAGCAGGGAAAGCACAGACACTGAGAGTGTGCCCAGCCCTTGATGTTTCCTTCATAGATCTTGCTCTGCTGGCAGTGAGGTTTGCTTTGGGGCCTGGGGCAGCACGGGGAGGCTCCGGGCTGGGCTGCGTGGGTCAGGCTCTGTGGAAGAGGCTGTGGCTGTGCCACCTGCCCAGGGTCCTGCCTGTTTCCTTGCTCTGTTTCCCACTGTCTTGGATGAGCAGGGTGGCTTTGAGCTCCTCTCTCCTGTCTTAGAAGGTGGGGCACCCTTTTATCTTTGGGGTTACCTTCCCAGGGCTGGGGGCAACTGTGTCATGGCGGTCTGAGATCACCCTAAAGCAAACCGTCACCCCAGCAAATCCACCCATTTTTCCCCTCCTGCTGCTTAAAAGCTTACCTTCCTACCCTATAACAGTAGCTATAAGGTCTCCATTATCAGAGTGTCTGAGCCCAACAACTGCTTTTACAGGAATCATTGGCATAAATCAGCTGTCAGAGTCAGACAAGTTGGGCAAGCCAACAGACGTGGGGAGGGCAGGAGAAAGAAGTGTGCAAGGATGTTCTACTGCAGGCAGCCCTTTTGATGGGTCTCTGCAGGGGTCTGGGTTTGCAGCTGGCCAGGCAGGTTCCTGGGAGCAGCTCCCAAAGGGCAATCACAACCCTTGCTCTGAGGAGCGATAAAAGAACAAGCAGCCATTTATTTTTAATTACAATGTAATTGCTGCCACCTTTACCATCTTGCCACCATTATTTTACGTGATTTGTTTAAGGAACTAGCTGAAATGCAGGTGTTCTGCCGAGAAAGCGTTCTCTCTTCCCAAGGACAAGCTGTCCTTAAACATTTGGACCTGAGGAACCCACCAGCACCCAGTCGGCAGTGCTCCCATCTAACAGGTACAAACCCAGAGCCGTTCATTCCTCAGGGAGGCCAAGAAGGCAGGCTGCCTTTAATTTCCAGCTTCATTTAAGCCCTGTGCCTCCCTCCCTCCGTGGCAGGGTATTATCCCCCTCTCTGCAGGTTGGAGAAAACATGATGCTCTGCAGACCACCCTGTTTGGGCAGAGCGATGATTTTCGCTCACTTTTGATCAAGTGTGCAGTGGGAATGGGGGCCCCACACACAACGCTGGGGAGATGTGAGGGGCCACGTCCACCCCAGTAGCAATTCTGAGACACGGAGGCTGAGAAGGAGCCAGGAACAGAGCTGGCTTTCCTCCTGCTGTGTTTGGACTGAACGAAAACCCTGCAGCGACAACACCACGCTGTTACAACAGCACCGAACGCCAGCTGCAGGTTCCAGACTGAGTCAGTTCTGGCTCATCAGTCGGTCCCCCTGCTCCCGAAGCCACACTCACGCAGATGTTTGAGCACCACGTGGCAGGAGTCTCGCTAACACTTGGACTTTGGCTCTCAGGCCTGTTTGCTCCTGGACGCTCAGCAGCAGCTCTGCGGGAGGCTTGTTCACAGCCTCGGCGGTCTGTCCCCTCCACATGCATGTCCCTGCGGGAGCTCCCTCCTCTGCAGAGCTGGCGGATGCCCGAGTGCCACTGACACTAAGGGGACAGACAGGTTCATTTAGAGATCCTCAGCAGAATGATGATGGCACTAAATGATGGTTACAATTAAAGCTTTGGTTACAATTAAAGCTGTATTTTCTTAACAAGCTATTATGAATAGTATAGCACAGAATTTATTCTTAGAATGGCACAGGATTTCTACAAGGTGAATCAATGTAGTACAATCTATAAGCAGCACAATACAGAATTTATAGTACAACTTATTATTTCTAATCACCTAGACCATATGATTTTTAATCATTTAAGAAATACAGAATTTATAATACAACTTATGATTTCTAATCACCTAAGTAACACAGAATTTATAATAGAACTTAGATTACGATTTCTAACCATCTGGACCCCCTGCAGATTGGGTCAAATCTTAGTACATGGTTTGCTGTATCTATATAACACTCAGAATCTAGACTCAAAAGTCATTAAAAAGATGAGTCACTCCATCCTCAGAGGAAGCAGAGGACAGTGGCAGTGTCCCTGGCCACAGCGGGGCACGGGTCTCACTGTACTTAGGACTTGTAACTGCTTGATTTTATGGACAGGGCTCTGGATGCTGTTCAGCTTCCCTGTTCATCTGACGGGGCCATCAAAACCTGTCTGGCTGGCTTTCAAGGCCAGCAAGGAAGGGAGTAATCATCCTGGTGCCCAGGAGCCTTGAGGCTGGCAGGGAGGGGAAGAATAAAACTGTTCAGTTTGTCTGCTTGGTTCACAGGACCTGATAACGAGGGAAAGGGTGTGAATATGTGACCCGTTTGGCCACAGAGAATGGCTGCTTAACTCATAAAATGGCATTAGTTATGCTAACCATGTTACCTGGGGTCAGGAGCAGGGGGTACTGGTCTTAGGTAGTAGCATCACTAGCAGGAGCAGTGGTGGAGACTCATGCAGAGACAGGGTGGCAGATATTTTCACCTGGAGATGTGAGAAATAAGAAACTGAAAAAAACCACTACTGCATGATTTTGAAATAAATCGTTTTGGGTAGGTGGAGAAGAACACCTTGAATTTGAGGTTGTCTTGTTGTTTTTCTCCTTTCCCAGTTCTAAGGAGTTAGGACTCGGCATTTTTGTAGGCAAGTAAATCTCATTCAAGATGACTGATGCCATCATAAATTTCTTCCATTAGCCCCAAGAGGTCCCAAATTTCGGCTTGTTTGAAGCGACTTCCCTGTTTTGCAAAGCCTGTCCTGAAGAAGTAGGAGAGGCTGTGTGTAAAGGGGCTTCATGAGCAGGAGATCTTTCCAGTACCTACCAGTCTGGCCCTGGCTGGTTGAGGGTTTTTTTCCTGTTCAGTTCAAACAAACAGAATCTCAGAAACTTGCGTGAAAAGTTGCATTTTCCCTTGACTTTTCCTTGGGGAATCGATCACAGGCTCTAACAGGAGGTGTAAGAGAGGTGAAAAGCCATTTGGTGTGAGGAAGGATGTGGGGTGAGGGAGAAGGAAGGAGGATGTCACTGCTGCTGCTGTTTAGCCTGAAATGGTGTGTGGGACATGCCCTTTGAGTCTCAGCTCTTGCAGATGCTCTGCTATCTCCTGTGCCCTCACTTCTGCTGTGTCTGTGTTCCAGACCTCCTTCTCCTCCTGACGGAAGGGCTCAGGCCAGCCATGGGATTGTTGGAGGGAGCCAACAGCACCCTCACCATGGAGAAGACAGCATTAGACGAGAAGCTGCCCCAGGGCTGGCATGCCAAGGACTTTGTCACACCTAGCCAGGATCTCGCAGGGTCCCGCAGTGTTATGATGGACAGCACCAAGATCCTGGGGGTCCAGGTTGTTCTGATTGCTGCCTACTCCCTCATCATTCTGCTGGGATTCATTGGCAACTCCTTGGTCATCTACATCATAGTGAAGTACAAGACTATGAGGACCGTCACAAACTTCTTCATAGCTAACTTGGCCCTGGCAGACCTGATGGTGGACACGCTCTGTCTGCCTTTCACCCTGGTGTACACACTCCTGGACGAGTGGAAGTTTGGAGCTGTTCTTTGTCATCTGGTCCCTTATGCTCAAGCTCTGAGTGTCCATGTGTCCATTCTCACCCTGACTGTGATTGCCCTGGATAGGTACCGGTGTATTGTTTTCCATCTGGACAGCAGGATTTCCAAAAGGCTCAGCTTCACCATCATCACCATCATGTGGCTAGCAGCAGCTGTCCTAGCAGGTCCTCTGGCCATCTTCAGAGAGTATCGGTATGAGGAAATCCCATCCATCAACCTCAAAATGGCTGTCTGCTCAGAAAAATGGCCCTCTGGTAATAACAGAGATGCCACTATCTACAGCCTGTCCATGCTCCTCCTGCAGTATGTTTTTCCTCTTGCAATTATTTGTTATGCTTATACCAGGATCTGGTTCAAGCTGAAAAACCATGTCAGTCCCACTTCTAGGAATGAAAACCAGTGCCGGAGGAGGAAGACAACCAAAATGCTAGTGATGGTAGTTGTGGTATTCGCAGTCTGTTGGCTACCCTTCCACATATTCCAGCTTGCCATTGATCTTGATCTGGTTCTTATCTTCCATGAGTACAAACTCCTGTACACTGTCTTCCACGTCGGAGCCATGTGCTCTACATTTGTCAACCCCCTGCTCTATGGATGGATGAACAAGAACTACCGGAATGGTTTCCTTATGTTCTTCCGCTGCCAGAACAAGCCAGAAAGCATCCACACTGAAGGCTCAGTTAGAGGGAGGTCGTACATCTTCAGGACCAACACCCTAAACGGGAGCATGAAACAGACTCCTGGCAATGGACCACTGCCCACAGAGGTTTAGGGCTGGGACATCCACCTCCAGGACTGAGCCCAGAGACATTCTTGGGTGAATGTCTTTTTATTTTGGTGGGATGTTGTGTTGCCAAAACATTATAGCTACCACAGCCACATAGAAATACTCCCCTGTATCTCTCAAAACAATAAATTCGGTGTATTTCTGTCTGATGAAACACATTAATTTGTCCATTCTCTGTGTTCAAGTTATACATGCAGAAGCGTGAAAAATCACACACAGAGGAGGCTTTCATTTAGCCACCAAAATATGCCCTTTTTGCTATTTCCATTTGCCAAAGTGGGTTTCTCAACCTTTTACCCCCTGGCATATTACACATGACAAATGCAGAACCTATATTGTGTACGCTTGCTCATCTGTATGTCTCCTACCCAAAAGCCATAATGATCCATCTGGTTAATGCCTCCAAGGGGAGGGAGACCGACCCTCTTCTGCAAACAGGGGTAGTTAGTGCCATCACTCCACAGGCCTGGGAAGGAAACAGGCTGGTGCAGGTTGAAGCTGAGCAATCCAAGATCTCTTGCAAAGCATTTGCGTGAATTTGCATCTGCAGCCCACAGAGTGAGCTCTGGTCCTCAGAAAGCCCAGGAGGGGGCAGTGACACTACTGACCACAGATTCCTGTACAAGTGCCAAAGCAAGGCTTTGGGGACACCTCATTAGGCAGGGAGCTTGTGAGCCGGTGCCCTGGATTTAGCGAGGAGAGAGCAGGCAAGGAAGCAGATAAGAAAGGTAAGAGCAGCTGATCAAGAGAACTGAAACTAAAGCCAGGTGTTTGGCAAAGGGGATTTCCTCCAGAGCATGAGATGTGGCTCCTGCCGTGCAACAACTTGACGGGTGCTAGAATGACCAGAGAGGCAAAACTGCGAACGACACCACTCTCCAGGGCAGTCAGGGTTTTAAAGCTTTACTCTTTCTGGGGTTGGAGATATTATAGTATGGGTGCTTCAGTTCAGAAGATGGTTATAACCTGCTTACATGGTTATCGCAGATGTGTTGTCTTCTGGCAGAAGAGAACATGGAGACAAAGAAAGATGTATTCTTTCACTCCAAACTATACGTTCTCTTCCTTAAGGCTGTGTCAGCTGGGGAGCATATTTTTAGCTCCGCCATCAAAGGAGGCTTGATTGCTACTGTGATCTCAGCAGCTCGTCATTGGTGTTGTCTCTAAAAGTCAGCGTTCATCAGATTGGAAAGCAACTCCCAGATGCAGGAAAGAGACTCAACAGACCTCCTCATTAAAGATAAAAAGAAAAACTTTGATTTGTAGGTCTTCACTGGAGCAAGGGCAAGAGGTAAGAGGACTTGCAGCACTGAGCATGTCAGCCTGGATCAGGCTGCTGGCCTGTCACATCTGGAGTCCTCAAGAGATGAATTGTCAAAGGACTTATTTGAAAATCTAGCTCTCCTGCCTCCTCCCCAGCTTGACCTGCTTCTGGCCCTTGTTCTACAGCTCAGCTTCTCACTGCCACACTAGATTTTAATCTCTCTGTTTATTTCTTTCTCTTGTGCCCTGCTTCATTTTCCTAAACAGATGAAAGAAAGTGGTCCCTGGATCCCTCCTGAGAGGCATCGCTGCCAGGCAAGGGCTGCAGACCACACTTGTGGGCTCCACACTTGGAAGCATGGGCACGCTGATGTCTAATAACCTCCCCAGCACCTGATTCTGCAGATCACAGCCCGTTTTTCTTTTCAGGGAGCTTCAGACTCAATGAAGATCCTGTCAGGAAGTCATTGATGTTCCATTAAAAGGGTCATCTGCTTCCTGACAGGCCAAGACAAGATGGAAGAGCCAAGACACAAGCAAACCTGCCCCATGAGAAGTGCCATGGCATGATGGCAGGAATTTGCTGTTTCATCCTGACAGAAGGAGGAGGATATTCTCCTCCACAGCGCTGGTTAATTCTGTCCCTACCTAATGAACCGGTCACTTCTACAATCCATCCTCCCAAAGAACTCTCCCTGTGTTTCCATCAAACTCCAAGATACAAGGAAATGTTTATGTTTCAAAATCAGCTTAAATGAGTGGAAAGAATTCAACTATTACCAATAAACACTTCAGAAAGTGATTTAACACTCAATATATGTCAGAGTAAAATAACACATCCAGAAATGCAACCTTGGAAGCCAATCATGCTGCCAGCTGAGATGGATGAGGAGCTAAATTGCTCTTTTAGGGGCCTTGCCAAAGGTTTTGTCCTGTGACACCACACACAATATCTGACTACAGAGCAAGGCAGATAGTGACATTATGAATGACTGTTTAATTCTGAGCCCAAACTTTGAAACTATATATGGATAAATAAATAAATAGATCCCAGCTCTCCACAAATAAATACTGGCAATGGCATTTATAGGGCAGAGGGATTGTTATGTTGGAGCAAATGGAGAAGGAGAAACTATTTACTTGGAGTTTAACAGCAAAGTTCTGTTTGCTTTATGTAATACACTTGTTCAGCTTTACTGGTGGACTTCTGCCCGCGAACTTGCTGCTTTTTCCTTGCCGTTGGAAAAAGCTACAGCCTTCCACATTCACTGCAAGCAGGAAAATGAGTTCTCAGTTGTGTAAACATGTCCCCATGGAAAACCACAATGCCTCTATCAAGGGAAGGTGGCCCTAGTGTCCACTGCCGGACAGGACAAGAGAAGGTGGAGAACAAGGAAGCAAAGCTTCTTACCAAAGGCTGATTTGGAAAAATAAATGGTATGTTATAGACTGTCGTGACTGCATGGAATACAGAAATTAATTTGTTTCCATGAAACACAAATTTGTTGGAGATGACCGTTCCCCAAATATTAAAACTTCACTAAAGATGGTCTTACTGCCATGATCAGTTCTGTGAAACAAAAGACCGGAAGCATTTTAAGTTTTTGAACTGTTTAGAGCTCAGGACAGGGCATGACCCTGTTATTTTGGTGTCAAGAGCAGATCCTCCAGTAGTTGCAGATATTCTTGGAGTGAAAGGCATCTTCCCACTGCCTGCTCCTTGCGGAAGGTCCATCAGTGAATGCCCGCCAAGCTGGGCTCCTCTCCGCAGAGCTGGCCCTGGTGTTACTGATGTGGGATGGAATGACTCATGCCAATGGCACAACAGCTGAGAGGGATAAGGTATTTCATTACAGAGTTAGAAACATGGTGACGAAAATGAAAATTAACAAGTGTTTCATCAAAGCTTGTCTGGAAGTCAGTGTTGCTCCTGGTGACCAAACAGATTTCCCCCAGGGCTCCTCCTGACTCTTGCTGACATCATTCTTAAAGGGCTGCTTCACTGAACTGACCTGAGGATATTTCAGAGTTTTTAGGAGACAGGTTCTGAATTCTATGAGAAACACCCTATTTCTTATGCTAGGACACTCTTTCTGGTCACATAATACAAATCTTGTATTATTAAAAGTACCGCTAAACAGTTCTTAATTGCCAAGTGAGCTCTAGCAGATGATTAACTCTGAATAGACAGCACAGGTGGGGATGCCTCTAACTGTCCCATGCAACCATTACTCACATGCCAGACAAATACAGGAACAGCTGAGACATGGCAACATCATAATTTAAAAACAGCAGCATCAATAACTGTTTTTCTTTATTACACGCTGCTCTAAGATCTCTCAGGAGTCACAGAGTCTCTTATCAAACTTCCAGGCTTGACAAAGCACATAGAAATTTGCAGAGCAAAGGCTGAGCTTTGGACACAGAAGGCTCTCTGAGCACTAGAAATTTTACCTCTAAAACACTTAGTTTGCTCTGGAAATCCCTTCCCATTTGATTTCCAAAGCATATATGTCTGTAACAAGCTAATGTGCGTAAAGAGGGCAAAGGTCTGGGCTTTTTACTTCTCCTTGTCTTAAGGCAATAAATACAGCCAGCATTTAGATCAATGCAGGGAGAGCTGGTCCTTCGGTCAGGGCACTGTTAGAACCAAAGACGTGACACACTCCTGCGTAAGCCTGTGCTTCATTCCGCTCCTATAAAAGCCGTTTTCATCCCCTCATGGCTCTCTGCCCTGCAGTAACATGTGGCCTCTCCCATTACCCATGGCAGCCCAAGCCAACAATGTCAAATGGCACATGTTTTATTCAATAAGCCCATAAATGTATTGGCAGAAACATTGCTCTGAGCTTTTCACAAAGGTTCTGTAGGGAAATACATACTAGAGCAAGAAAGAAGCAGTTCCTCTAACACATGCTAATACGTGCCATTCTGCTGAAGGAGGTCATGGACGTTTCCCTTGGTATCAGGTGTTAATCTTATCGTTGTTACAGCTAACATGTTCTGAAACCAAATTAGCTTTTGTTTGGGCAGGAGCTCTGGAGCTGGTGCTTTCTTCGCATGCCTTTGTCTTTCGGTTCTGTTATTCTGTGATATCACCAGGGTCTCTGAATATGCTGGGTTTTAAATAAGGCCTCGGGATCAGCTAGCCTGGTGAAAATCAGGAATTACCGCAATAATCCAGAAAAAAAGAAAAAAAAAAAAAAAAAGAAAAAAAGGATTCTGCGTTTATATTAGTGAACAGAATTTGGTCCCTTGCATTTGATAAAACAGAGCTTTGTCTTCCTTTCAGTTTTCCTTTATCTAGCTCTAGATTCTTCAAGTGCCAAAAATAATACTGCATATTACTGCCAGAACATTTATCTTCTCTTTGAGCTCATTTCAGAAAAGGGATTTGTTCAGGAGGGCCTGGGAGGGGAAGAAGGCTAGGTTTTAAAAGCTCACCATTATCTCTAGTCTCAGTGTTTTGTTAAGTTAAAAGACAAATAAGAAAAAGAGAAAGTCACTCACACACACTAAGGGAGGTACAAATTTATCTTCAGACAACACAACCTCTATTTAATTTTCTATCCAGACACCCCAGCACCCTTTGCTGAAGTGTTGTATGTATATGGGGCTGAATGAGGTTGTGGGAGGAAAGCATTTTTCTGTGGCTAATAGCAATACTTTAGTGTCACTCATGATTTACAGCCAGCGAAAAATGCTTTTTCTGGTCTATGTTCTGCTCAGTGTAATGAGTACAGAAGGAATAGTGCAGATGTCTCATGGAGCTCACAGGAGGAGATCTTCATTAGTTCAGTCCTCTTCAGTGTGGTAGCAAAGACTGTGAACATTAGAAGAGAAACTCTTTTGTTTATAACTAGCTTATTGAAGTGCACAGGCATGGAGTTGTCACCGTGGCACTTTGCTGTGGCACAGACCTTCAGACACTGTTTGTCTGCAGGACGTGAAGGCAGCTCAGCTACAACGTGCTTTTCTTTGCTGCTGCGCGGAAGGAAGAAGGAAAATAAGTCACAGAATAAGATTTCAAGATTTTCAGGAGAAGATGAGCCCCCAGGTGAAATTTAGAGGTTAATAAGATTCTCTGTGGAATGTGGGGGAGATTGTTGGCTCTGTTGGGACCAGGATGAGTATCATCAAAAGGGAAAGGAACTCTGCCACAGTGCAGGAAGAACAGAGCCTCTATCAGACTAGAGACAAGTATGAAATAACAGCACTTCTGGATCCATCATGTCCAGTATTCTGTCTTAGACTGAGGCAACAAAATATGCTGTTTAGGGAAAGCATGCTAATTTGCCCACTTTCATGGGCCATTCCTCTCATACCCCTAGCAGCAGCCACAACTGTTGTATTAGAGATGTTAGAGGGGACATCCCTGTCTAGACCATTTTGTATCCATTTCTAGACTTTTTGTTTATGATTTTGTCTAATGCCTCCTTGACCCTGACAATTCCATCTGCTTCCACAGCCTCCTGTGACAGCCAGTTCCAGAATTTCAGTCCTCACAGTTTAAAGAAGTACTTTCTTTTAGCTGTTTAAACCAATCCCCTACTAGCTTCAGCAAATGCCCTCTGGTTCCAGTACTGTGGGACTTACTGAACAGCAGCTGAACATTCAGTTTACCCAGAGCCACCTTCATTTTGTAAATCTTGATGCTCTCCTTCTCCAGCTTTCTCCTCTCTCAGCAAAAGCCATATCTTCTCCTAAGGCAAATTTTCATCCCTGATGCATTTTATTTGCTCTTCTGTGGACCTCCTCTGGCTCCATAAATATCACAAAGGGCTGAATTCTGCTCATAGTTCCCATGCAGGAGTGGGATCTATCAACTTTGTTCCAACCTTGTTGAGATCAGCCATATGAGCGCTTTTAGATATGTGTGGGGGAAGGACACCTCTTGATGAAATGTCAGGCTGCCTCTCCCTGGCTGCAGCATCGCTGTATTCTTAATGAAATCTCATTACACTGGTCACTGAGTCAGTTCAGTGAATCATGAAATGCATCCCCAGTTTTGTTTTTGAAGTCGAGAGCTACAAGGGCACTCAGATCCCTACCTCACCTTGAACCTTGTATCCGATAGATTTATTCAGCAGCAAGACCAAAGTACAAATGATCCTGAGCCCAGTCTAGTGTCCTAAATCACAGCTTCATATGTCCATCCCACCAAACAGAAAAGCGAGGAATTGTGCATTTCAGGAAAAGAGTGTTGAGTTTTTGTTACTTGGCAACTGTCTCTCCCACAGATTTTGGAAGAATTTGAGAACATCCTGCACCTCAATCAGCTTAGGTGAGGAGGAAGGGAACTGGCAGCAGGTCCCCCAAACTTTGAGCTGGGAAGATGTCTTGGGGCTCATGGAAGCAAAAAGTGCTTTATGTCTGCATGCTCCTCAGCTCGTCTCCTCAGCGTGACTGTCTGCATCAGTTCCTGGGCTCTTCATGGTGAAATAAGCCGTTGTTCTGCCATTTCTGTCTCACAGAAGCATTTCACAGCCATCTGAATGTGCTCTATCTACCTGCCAGCTGCAATCAGCACACAGCATGGTTGCATTCCTGTCAGCCAAGATTTGAACACCAGAAACAAACACCTTCAAAAGAAGCATCAGCAAGAGATCTGCATGTGAAAACTGGGGAGGGGGCAGTCAAACCTGGGGGCTTGGTGACTGTATATACAGCGACAGCAAACCCAGGCAATGAGGCCAGAGTAAAATTTGACTTGTTTCCTGCAGCAGTAATCGACTTCAGACAGGAATTCAGACATGATTATTAAAACAATAATTGAGGGCTTTGGTTGCTGGGAGCTAATCTCCAAGGCTGGACTCAGCAGATGGCTGTGTAAGTGGACCCCAGATAATGCACTTACGCAGTGGTTCAGCGTTTTCAGTCTGGTTTTGTCACTGACAACTTTGCTATGCAAAATCCCATTTCTCTTTCCTAGGTTAGATTAAGGAATCCGATTGTTTCAAAGTGCAGATCTCAACTCTCCGAGACAGCTCTGCAGTACCCAATTAAGCAAAGCTAAGATAGCAAAACTAGCATGGCAAGAACTGATTGAAATTATTGCTTCAAGGAGTGCGGTAACACCAGATTGCTATGGTGGCAAAGACGTCTTACTAAAGCATAGGGTTCATTGGTCTTTGTAAGGTCTGCCTGGCACTGCAGTTCTTTGTCGCGTGAAATTCCACTTGGCTTCATGCAAATCAGTGAGAGTTGGGTCATTAATACCCAAGAATTTGTTTGGAACCATGGTCTTTGTAATTATGTCATTAAAAGGACATGAGCTAATTTCACTGCAACCCAAGCAGGTAGAACAGCCTGGCAAGAACTTCTCTCCCTGAAACGCAGCTTTTAAAGTACTTGTAGATCTCCCAGACAATGAGGACATGTTCTGGGGTATTTTAATCATGTACATAACATAAGAACAGTGCAAAAAAAGATGATAGGAAATAAAAGGAAGGGAGCTGGAACTCCTTTGGCTAAACCATTCCTGCTCACAGGGTGTCTCACCTCTTCCAAGGCTCCTTCGATGGAGATTTCATCCACTCCCAGCAGACTATTCTAAGCCCTTCCTAATGTATAAACAATAAATCTTCCTTACTGCAATCTGCTACTTCTTGTCTTCTGGCAGGCACAGATAATAGTTTATTACCTTCTACACTGCATCTTTACATCTCTTCCAACCCCTCCAGACTAAACTAAGTCATTTTTTCTGTCCTTCCTCACAAGGCTCATTTGTTGTAGCCCTGTTCGCTCTTGCTTCTCCCCTCTGGACTTTGTGTTCCACAGCCAGTAGTTTTTCAGGCAAACAAAAGGACTGAAGGATGTTAAAAGGTTCTGCAGAAATGTTAGGTTCTCTGAGCAATCAGTATGTGTACTGGAATGCATAATTGGGAACTGCTCTTTTCCAAACACAGTGACTGCCTCTACACTGTGGCAGGAGCCCAGGGTCTTTGTTTCGCTGTCAGCAGAGCTATTTCCATGTTCTGACTCATGAACAGCTGTTTCTACACTGGTAAAAGCAACAGCACTTTGCAGCATTATTCAAGCCCTCACAGGTGAAAACAACCGTGAGGCAAAAGTTTCCCTACAAGTTGCATCAGTCACGTGGAGTTTTGCACCTTGTCTGTGTGCAGCTCTGGGTGTGTCCATGGAATGTGGCCCTGTTCTCTAGGACACAGGAACACAAGTGACAGGAGGCCACAGCCATCATGGCCAAACTTGCCATTCCCAAGGAACCTGGTGCCTCACAAATGCGTCCCTCTCTGAGTCAACCTCCGGGCTATTCTTTCGCTGCCTGGCAGCTTTCTGCACTCCCCACCCCTGTTGTGAGCTCAGCAGTTGCTTCCTTGCCCCATTACGTATACAAACAGGCCCAGGGAAACTTCAGGCTGTGGCTGGACCCCCACTCTTGGGTTCAGTGGTGCCGGTGAAAGAGGTTGCAGTCCCCAGCCCCACTGAGGTGCTTGAGCAAACAGCTCTGCCAGCAGACCAGCAACACATGGGCAGCGCTGACTTCTCACTGTCCCTGTTATCTCCCCCTCAGTGGACCTTTAATTGCCACGTTTTCTCCTTTGCCTCAAAGAACAGCACTGATATTGTATTTCTTCATTTTGTGGATAGCAAGCAAAAGTCCTTTCAGCTAGTTCTCTCTTCCAGCTTTGTTATATCCTAGATGAGCTGATCTTAAACTGCTGAGCCTTGCTTTTCTTTTTTGTGAAACAGGACAAGTGCAGCACCCAGAGGCTTGTAAAACATGTTGTATGTGCCAGCTGAACAGCACTACTGCAGTAAAAAGCATTATAATTGAACACATCTTGCAATAATTATGTTTCTACCGGTCATGTATTAAAGCAGAGAGACCTTACTCAGAAAGTGCTGTTAAATACTCAGAGAAAAGCAATTTTTGAATTCTCAGGGGTAAATATTTATTCCAGACTCTTAAAAAAAGTAATGATTTGTGAATCCAGGTGTGGAAGGGGTTTTAATGGTGACAGTGCCTGGAATTCTTCAGCAGCATCTACTGCTTTCAGTGTGGAGTACGAGTATCGACTGAAGGATGACCACAGGCTTTGCTCCATTGCTCATAAGCATTTCTGAATTGTTTGAACAATGATTCTAAAGAAATACCAACACAGTTTTCTGTTCCAAGGAAGCTATTTTTTTTTTTTAAAAAAGCAATTTTTAGCCAATTTTTATTGTTGTCTTGTGCTTCCCTCCCTGATGATTTCTAAGATGTGCAATTGGAAGAAGGAGCCTCCTCTGCTGAAACCACTTTGGAAGATGACGTGTTCTGGGCTGTAGCATCAGTGGACAGCTTGAAGAGAAGGATGGGGCACCCTGGCTGCAAAGCACATTTACAATGTAGTGTGCATACCCTAGGAGTCAGCATGACTAAAAATTGAATTTAGGGGCAGTGTGGAGGTGACCTCCTGAGGCACAGCATCTATCACAGCCAGATTAGGAAGCTAGAAGGCAACCTGCTGTCATTGTTTTTATTATCAGGTCATGCCTTCACTAATCTGTGGTCCGTGTTGCATCAGTTATTAGCAGACACATTTATTTCTCCTTTTTTTAGTAAAATACTTCCCCCCACACCTGTGATGTTTTTATTAAAGGGTCTCAAAGTGACGCACGCTCTCCAGAGGCTGAAGTCTATCCTGGGAAGTGTTTGAACTGCTCCTTGTCAAAGTGTGAGTTGCAACTCGGAACAAATATATTTACAAGTAGTTCAGTGAGCCACAGAAGGAGGAAAGCCAGGTTTCCTAATGGCCTTACGCCTGCTGCCTGTCTCTCTGGTGTCTAATAATGTGTCAGCTCAAGGAAGTGGCACTCTCTACCCTGCTGTGTTCTTGCACAAAACTTCTAAAATGTAGCATTGTGGAGACCCTGACCTTTCTGTCAAATTTTGTTGAAATTCATTAAGTGGTTTAAAAGCTAAATGGGGCTTTCTACCCCATTGGCACTTCACAAATTCTGGAGCCATGGGGCATGATGGTAATTGGCTTTTTAGGGAACTGTATCTTAAAGTTACCCTTCACCACATGATACCTCAAAAGACGTCAGTTGTTACATGAGTGTTAGCAGCCCCTTTTTCTCTTTTTCCTTAGAGGGTCTTGTGGGTCTCTCTCTAGAATTTTTAAGCTCTCTCCCCACTATTGAAGACAAATCACAAGTCTGAGCTCTGGCTGAGGCTTCTCATTAACAAGTACTAACAGGCATGGCACCAGCAGCACAGGAGTCCTACAAAAGAGAAGAGCTGGGGCAGAATCTCCTTGTTCCTTCCAGTGCACTCGTTACTGTTTTGTCTCTTCAAGTTCTATTTCAAGTCATGGGTTCCCCTTGGTTCCTTGTAGGACCATTCCATAGATTAATGGATCCAACTCTGAGAAGCTTCTTTCTGTTTCTTCAGCATATATTTCCCCTTTGTTACAGTGTCTGGTCATGCCCTAATGTATTTTGATATTTCTGGTACCCTGCACTGTCTTAGAAGAAATAAATGAATAACCTCCTTCCCCATGTGCATGCCTTTCACTGTGCCAACTCAAAAACTGGAATGCCTGTTCTGTGGCAAAAAATTCTTCAGTGATGCATGCAGATGACTGGTGGCTTACAAAAGCAAGTTAAAATGAGCTTCCTAAACAGAATTTAATATATACTTATTGTTGCAGTGGTTGTAACTCAGTGCAGATTTGATGTTTTCAATCCAGAATTACAAGGATATGCAGTTTTTTTATCAGTCTATTTTAACTTAAAATCTTTTATCTTTATTGTACTGTAGGCATTAGGTTAGCTCAACCTGCTGTAGTAATAAACTATCTTTTGGATGTTTGTAGCCCTCTTATAGCAGCCAGGACTTCTTGAGCTTTATGGTTAGCACAATGCTATACAGAGCTCATTCCTTCTATTCCCACGTGGTTGTGCTAATAAACATGACATACATGCCTTTTAGCATTAACAAACAGGTGCAACCCCTACAGTGTGACAAAGAAATAATTCTGGCTGGGACTTTCCAGGGACATATTATCAGAGGGGATCGTATAAACAAGCCAGCACTTGTGAGAAGGAAGCATGGGGATGTGATTTCATTCCTGGTTATCATCCTACTTTACAGTCCAAAAAAACCTCCATGAGACACTGGAGCTTTGAAGGCTGGAGGCAACTTGACTGTGTCTCTCCATGTGAACTGTGCTGCTAAGGGTCTGCTCAGGGACCCTCCAGAGTGACAAATATGACAAGTCACTCTGAGGCATTATATGAAACGAGACCCTGGCACTGAGCTCTACTTGGTAGAGACTTGCAGACATTTAGAAATGCTCTGTCATGAAAGCTGAACCACAACTCAATGTTCTTTTATTCTTGTAATCAGCAGACAACTGCTGAATGTGATAAGGTAAGAGTTTCAGCTCAGAATGGACTAGGGAGCAGGGAGGGGAGAGGAGAAAGGCAGCAGACAGATACCAGGTAGGAGGTGCAGATGGTAATGCTTTGATGTTCTCTGTCAGTGGAAAGGATGGAGATGAGATTAGCACTATTGCACTGAGTAATGGTTCAAAACACCAGGAGATGCAGTTGGTCTGAATGTCACTGTGAAAACACGAGCTGTCAGGGTACTTGATTCTCCACTCAGTTGCTCTGTTTGAAATGAGATTAACATCACAGAGACCAGGACTGCGCCTTTTGTGTTTGACAGTTGGAGTTACTTTCTGTATTCAAGAAAACTATCTCCTTGCTGGAGTGCGTGGCACTTCAGTGATTGTCACAGAGCAGCGGTGTGGCGGAAGCCATCAGCTACCACGGGAGGGGAAGCTGAAGGCTTTCTTTCCTAGTCATGCTCCTGATGGTCAGCAGTGGTACATACCGTCAGCATCCCAGATGTATCTCAAACGTGACATGAGAGAGTAAACCAGAGCCTCCTTGTTTTCATGCACACTGCAGAGCAGGAGAATGAGCAGGACTCTGAAGGGATTCACACGTACCCTATGTATTGCAGACTAGCTGTACTCATATCTGAGCTCTTTCCAATACGGCACTGAGTGCTTCACATCTCTCCTGCTGTTCCTTTTCCCAATGTATCTCTAGGGAAAGATGTGAGTGCAAGGAGTGTTTTGTTCTGGTGGATATATTTAAAAAAATATGTATTTAATTACCTTGCAGGAGGAAAGATTTTTAAAAAGAGCCTTATTGCTTTAGGATCAGAAATCAGTGGCGTTTATTCCTGAGGGAGCTAATTTTGAAATCCCAGCTCAGCTCCGAGAGGCTCTGCCATCTCCCACCCAGTCACACTTCACCTTTTATTCCAGCCATGCTGTGCCAGGAGAGAAGCTGTTGGCTCTTGCTTGACTCCTGGCACTGTGCTGCCTTTTACTCTACGTCCACACTGCAGTGAAAACTGTGGCCATAAGTTCTGTCAACCTGAATAAGCTTGATTTTGGCAGCGATGAGTCCCAGCACTGCCGTGACACAGAGAGACTCGGTCACACAGCATCCCAAACCATTGCTGGTAAAGAGTTATATTAGAGCTGCAATTCCAAATGCCAAGTCTTTGAGTAGCTTTTCCTTCACGAACCACAAAGGCCAAGTTGAGCTTGTCATATTTAGCAGGCTCAACACAAAGGACACTAATTTCATAAGGTGATGCCTTCATAAGGGGCAGGCCTTTATGAATGAATGTGTTTACCACTTAGTGAAATGCATTTCTGTACTTTATGAGCTGTGAAAGGATCTGAGCAAATACATTGCTTTGGGAAAAAGAGAAAAAATCCAACATGGCTCAAAATAATAAACAAGTTCATTAAAGGAAGGAGGCAGTTACCTTGATTGATTTCAGAAAAATGTTACATGCTACTTAACAAATGAAATAAAGTAATACATCCCGTCAGAGAGAAAACTATGTACCATCTTAGGGGCTCCACTGTTTTGTTTTTTGGTGTTTTATTGTTTGTTTGGCTTTTTCTTTCCCCCTTTTTTTTGGTTTTCGGTTTGTTTCCCCCCCCCCCCCCCTTTTTTTTTTTGAATAGTGAACACAACTCACAGATAGTGGGAGAAAACTCAGAATCTGCTTCTTGAGGGAAGACCATTTTTCTGGCTCTCTGGAGAGGACACCAGGTAAAACAGGGAAAACGACACGTTATTCCTGATGTTCCTGGGGAAAGAAATTAGTAGGACAAAACTGTTTATTTAAAGAAAATATATTCAGGACCCTATAAAGTGTCAGACCTATCAACCCTCTGTCTTTAATAGCCACCAGCACTGTATTCAACCCTCTCTAATAGACTCTTATGGTGATATGGGGCCTTGGAGAACTTTTCCTGGTCCCTTAGTTAGTGGTGGGTTTATTCTGTAAACGGGAAGAGGTTTAGTTTCTATTTGTTCATCCTGATGCAGTTTTCTAGATGGGTGCACTGTCCATATTAAATTTTAGAGGGTTTGGATACTTGCTGATGTACTGTGCTGCTCCGCAATCAACTGGCAGCAAAGCTGGAGATATTTCTTCCTGTGAGCTTTGAATAGTTATGCTTCAATTTCGCTTTCCAAATCTGAATGAAATTAAAATTTTCAATTTGAAAAGCTATGCCCTTTCCTTTATCTGCATTTGAGAAGGAATGGGAACACTTGTCTAGTCTTTCTGTACTGTTCATTATTCTACACAAATGTATCGCCAAGTTTCTCTTCCTCATCATAAACTCTCTAGACAGTCTTTTTAACTGTGCCTCTTCTCACAGCTTTCATTATTTTCATCACCTAGCACAAAATACTTCTATACCTCATTTAGTAGAAAACTGTATAGAGATCAAATTTTAGTTTAAAACATGAAGGTCACCTCTAAACCTTGTTAGTAATTTTATTGAAATAACTAGAATAGAGTAGTCATACGAATCATTGCTCCCATTTTACTCTTTAGGAAAAATTGAATAAATGTCTTGAAAATGTTTTATGTAACCTTTTTGAAAGAAACATATTTTACTTGCTGTAAAATATGTGCTAGTTTGACTACCGTTGAATATATTTGGTCAGGAGGTGACTCAGACACAAAGCAATTTCAAAGAAGAGAGGCAGGTTCGGTTTTATAAACACAGAAACCCCAAGTACTATGTGTGGCTATGGCAGCCTCACAGAGAAACTGAAGTTTTTATGATCCTGGAAGATTGAGAGATTGGTACAATTTATCAGTTGAGCAGCTGCTTTGTTTTGGATAAAAAAAGAAAATACCTTTTGCTGCCTAAATCAAATATATCACTTTTGGTCCCTTATTCAATAATTTTGTGCTGTGAGTTTCCTGTTCAATGACAGCCACAATTAAGAGCCAAAGTTTTGTTGTTTTGTAACCCCCACTCGCCTGAAACCTGTGAATATAATTTGAAACATTGAAAATGTTAACATTTCTGAGATCTGTGATGTTTGTACTTGCACACAGCTCCCAAACAAACCAGAATTCATCAGAAATCTAACAAATCCCTTCTTCCTTTTCCACTGGCGCTATTTTAAAAATAGTGACATTTTTATTGCAGGATTTCTGAGGGGAAAGGGGCTCCTTTACCCTCTGCAGACAGACAGATGCTCCGTCTTTGTCTCCAGTCCTCTGACTGCTGCTTTATCACGCTGTTGCAGTTATTCCCAGCACAAAGACCACGAACGGCGCAGTGAAATGGGAGCTGCAGCAGATGTGTGCAGAGCCACAGAGGAACTAGTTCAGTGTGTTTTTACTCTCAAAGGAAAGCATGACCTCATGGTCACCAATGCAGCGCCCTAGCAAACCTCAGGAAGGTTTAAAATGATTTAGAAGGGCTGATGAAAACAGTCCCTGGTGACTACAGCTATAACAGGCCCACCTGACTGCTCTTACATCGCCTGCACGCCTCCCTCACCAAGGATGAGGCTCGGAATAGGTTCCATTGTGGATTTGATCCCTCCAATGTGAAAATGCCCCCCCAAAGTTCTTGCCAGTGTTCTCCTCCTTGCTGCCGCGCTGTCTCGGTCTCACATGAGTTTCATTTCAGGAATTAGTGTCACAAAAGCCTCTTGGAAACTGGTGCTGTTTGAGCACTGACAGAGAGAGGATGTCAAATTGTGCTCAGAAAAGAGGCCTCAGCCCCACATCACTTGCATGACAAAGTTGTGTTGATGGAACAGGAGAAGAGATCGAGCCTTGGAAGGCTTTGTAGATGAGGGAGCTGGAGATGGATGGAACTAATAATAATCTGCTACACTTTCTAATCTATTTAAACAGACTCTGAAGTCAACTCCTCAAAAGCACATGCTGGTACCTGCTGTGGTTTGGTGTCCTTTGAAATCCTTCAAAGTGGCTCTTGTGCTTTTTCAGGGAAATGAACAGGGAGATCCCTGTGTAATCTGCATCGTTACCTTTCATGTCTCGAGGTAATGACCCTTCAGGTGTCCTGAGGAGACAGCGCCTTTCCCTGCTGGCACAGCAGGTTCTCCTTTGTAACCTTCCTTGGGCTTACAATAGACGCCACACAGCAGCTTCCCCTGCTCTTCAAAATACTATTACAGCATACATAAAATCATTTACATGCTGTTAACATTTTTCTGAGATAAAACTGTTACGTTCATGGAAGAGTCAAAATGCCCAATTTAGGAAGGAGTTTGTGTTTCTCATGCCATCAACAGCATGCACGCCGTGAGAAACTCCTCTGTGAACGATGAGGAAAATACAGCTGCTTTCCTTCCTTTTTCTTTTCCTCTTATTTTTTCAGTTGTTCATTAGTCCTATAAAGCAAATCAGCCCTTTTTTCCAAATATTTGGCTTGGTGATTTCAACAAAATTCTACCAGTCATGTGTTGATCCAGATAAAAGTACAGACCTTCAGAAAATTACCCCGGTTGGATGAAGCTGCACAGCATTTGATGCAGAACAGACACTTTGCCAACAATTTTTGCACATAAACACTAGCAGAGCACATAAACGGCTGCAGGGCTTCAGAAGAATAAATAACTGATTGCAGATTTAATACTGGCTGTCATATCACTGCTTTATGGATTTTATTAATGACTTGCTAGACAAAAGGAGCCTTTATTTGGCTCCTCCGAGATCTGAGAAGACATGTGATAGGTGTGGTTTACATTTCTCTAAAGTTAGAAGTCATGATGTAAAACATGGAAATAAGACAGAAATAGAAGAAAAAAAAAAAGCCAAAAAGTGTAATTTGAAAAACGTGTTAAAGCAATAGCTGCACAATATCCCGCTCTCCAAAAGGTTCAAAGGAAGAGGGTTATGGGTAGAGAGAGGCAATAAAATAATTAGTCACGTATGGAAACTTTCATTCTTCAAAACTGAGTGAAAAACATTGGTGAGCAAGTGCTGGCACCCAAAGATCCCATGAACACTTGTAGCAGCTGTTACACCTGTGCTGATACCACATTGCACGCCAGGAAGATCTCCAGGTGCTCTTGTGCCGTGGTGGTGGCACCGGTGGAACAACCACTGCTCCAGCTGAGCGGCACTCAGCCTTCTTGCGTCTTCAGCTGGATCCAGTTTTGGATTGCCACTTCATCTGCCCCATTGCCGGGAACGGAGCAGGATGGACAGCACTGCTGGGCTGATGTTATGGGAGCCAAGAAGCTTCACTCCGCCCTGCTGCCTGTCTGCTCCAGGGGCCAGGCCTGTGCCTGCTGCTCCAAGGAGCCCACAAGGGAGAAAAGCTGTGGAAAATCAGACCAAAAGTTGGCCTAGCACCACTGGAATGACAAATGCAATGTGAACCAACAGTGTGTCCTGGCAGCCCAGGGGCCACCCGTGTCCTGGGTGCATCCAGCACAGCATTGCCAGCCGGGCAGGGAGGGGATTGTCCCACTCTGCTCTGCGGTGGCCTTGCCTGGAGCACAGTGTGCAGGTCTGGGCACCACAGGACAAAAAAGATAGAAAGGATGAAAAGGATATAAAGCTACTGGAGAGCGTCCATAAGAGGGCTATTAAGTTGGTGAGGGGTTTGGAGGGGAAGCCATATGAGAAGCAAATTAAAGTCACTTCGTTCAGCCTAGAAGAGACTGAGAGGAAACGTTATGGCAGCTACGGCTTCCTTACCAGGGGAGGAGGGACTGGCATCGAGCTCTTCTCTTTAGTGACCAGCGACAGAACCCGAGGGAATGGCAGGAAGATGTGCCAGGGGAGGTTTAGGTTGGACATGAGGAAAAGGTTCTTCACGCAGAGGGTGCTGGACACTGAACAGGCTCCCCAGGGACGTGTCATGGTCCCAAGCCTGACAGGGTTCGAGAGACTGGACAACGTCCTCAGACACACGGTGTGAACTGTGGGGTTGTCCTGCGCACGGACAGGAGCTGGACTCGATGATCCTTGTGGGTCCCTTCCCGCTGAGGACGTCTCATGGTTCACTGAAGAACGCATGAAGATGGTGCTGCTCCTGCAGAGCGCACTCCCCGCTTCCAGGGCCGGAGCCCTGGGCTGATTACATTCTAACTGCGCTGCGCTCCCGTCTGACCGGCCCTGAGGAGAACTGGCGGGAAGCGGAGCCGCGCGCGCCACCTCCCCCTCGCGCCCCGAAGTGAAGAAACGCCGCGCACACGCACACAACCTGACCCCTCCCGGCCACCGTCCCGCGCCGCGCCGGCCCTGCCCGGCGTCCGACCTCGCCTGTCCCCGGTGTGGCCCCGCCCCCGTCCCGCCGCCACCCGGATGCTGTTGCCACGAGCACTTCCGGCGGGGGTGGCGGCCGAGGCGGAGGGTCCGGTGCTGTCCCGCCCCGCGGCCCGGCCTGGCCCAGCATGCCGGGGCTGCCCGCCCCGCCGAGCCCGCCCGCCCGCTCCTCTCCATGCGGCTGGGCCTCAGCTCCGCCGCTGCCTCCTGCGCGCCGCTGCGCCCCGGCTGGGACGTGACCGCAGCTCGGTGCCTGCCCGACCGCCCGTCCCCGGTGCTGCCCGGTGAGTGGCCGAGGCGCCGGGGCCTTTCCTCGGGGGGCAGGGGCAAGATTCACCAAGGCTGGAGGGGACCCCGCCGCTTCCCTTCGCTTGCGGCGCTGTGGCGGTGACGGGGCCGCAGTTCAGCGGCGTTGGTGCCTGCGTGGGGCTGAGCGGCGGGTTCTGCGTGGGGTGGGTCTGCCCCTTATCCCTGAGGCTTCTCGCGTCCTCTCTGCACCCCCGCGCGGCAGAGGCGGAGCTCTCGTGGGTGTTAAGCGAGGTGCCCCGGATGTCTTAGAATCATAGAATCATTTCGGTTGGAAAAGACCCCCAAAATCATCGAGTCCAACCATAACCCACCCCAGCTCTAGCGCTAAACCATGTCCTGAAGAACCTAATCTACGCATTTTCTAAACTCCTCCAGGGATGGTGACTCCACCACATCCCTAGGCAGCCTGTTCCAATACCTGACAACCCCTTCCAGGAAGAATTTTTTCCTAATATCCGATCCAAACGTCCCCTGGTGCAACTTGTGGCTGTTTCCTCCCATCACTTGCTATTCCTGATACAAGCCAGGGTGCTGTTGGCCTTTTTGGCCATCTTCTGGTGGGTAAGAGGATTATGAGGCTGCCACACACCTTCAGCCTCTGCCCTTGATTTTGTGAATGTGGCCATGGCGTCTTGTAGCTGGACACCTGCTTGCTGGGTATGAGGCTCATTCAAGATTACCCGACTTACCTGAGAGGTTCCTGGGGAATTGCACCTTTTAAGTGCAGCGTGTCTGTGCTGAACTGATGGTAGTGAGGTCACAGTAGTAAAGGTGTTTTCTTCTAGAAATAGATAAATAGCAAACACATAGTTATATTGGTTCATTAACATCAAACTTACATGCCAATGATCCTGTCAGTTTGCAAAGGAGATTAAGAGCAGTCTTGGTTGGGAGAAATGTTGTATAACTTGGTAAGTATGTAACATAACGTATGTATTTTTAGCAATGGAGGCTCCATATGATGGCACTGAAGTAACTGTGGTAATGGAGGAAATAGAGGGCACTTACACTTACGCATCGCCAGTGCCCTCTAAGAAGAAAAAGAAATATAAAAGTACTGGCGATCATGGAGAAAAAGCCAAAAAGCCTAGGTAAGTTCTTTCTGTCTTTATTTAGCTCCTGCGTAGGGCATGGGAGGAGTATTCCTTGTTTCTGATAAGAGGAAATTTTGTACTGCACTTGGAACACTTAATAGTGTAAAACATCACATATAAAAAATGAGTTTGACACTTCGGGCTACTCTAATGTCTTTGCCTTTGTGGGTGCTACGTTGCTTGATTTAAAGTTTGTGTATTCCTGAATAATTTGCTTTAGGTTCTTTCTCCTTACTACAGAGGTTCTCCTCAGAATCTTTGGTTAAATATAATGTGCTTGTCATTTCACCTTAAGACAAACATAAACCTTGCAAATTTCTTTTTCCAAAGGAATGACTTTAAGGTTTAAGTCTCTGGTTGCCTTTCAGATCCGCTTACCTCCTCTACTATTATGACATTTACTTGAAAGTACAGCAAGAACTCCCCCACCTCCCTCAATCTGAAATCAACAAAAAGATCAGTGAGAGCTGGAGGTTGCTCAGTGTGGCTGAAAAAAGCTATTACTTGGAGAAAGCCAAGCTAGAGAAAGAGGGATTGGACCCGGTAAGTCACCTTTCTAACAGTTCTTTGCCATGCGAAGAGAGTGCTTACCTGCATACACTGTGCTGTGTGTGGGAGAGTCGCTTAACTATGGATTCCAGTTTGTATTTCTGCATTTTTGTAAATAATTGATGTGAGAGGCTACTGCCTCTTACTTTTGTGTTGTGTTCAGTTAAGGGATTATGTTTCAAAATTCAAGATGGGTATGTCTTGTGCTTGCTGATTATTTGTGTGTTGTGTCATCAGTCTGACAGCTGGTGAAGCGGATGATAAAACCAGGGCTGAGAGGGATTCCTCTGGCACTGTCACATGGAGAAATTCCCAGCAAACTACCTCAGGAAACCATTTGAAATTTTAGCAGGATTGAGAACTGAATCCCTTCTTTTCTCATATTCATTTATTCCATACTGTGTTTTTGCCAACAGAACTCCAAGGTGTCCATGCGAACTGCAGTAGTTCCAGACATTCCAGGCTTCCGTAAGATTCTTCCTCGCTCAGATTATATAATTATTCCCAAAAGCACTCTGCAGGAGGACAGGAGCAGGCAGTCACTGGAACTGTGTGTGACACCGGGTCAGGCGGCATCCGAAGGGTTCACAGCTTCCACCAATCTCACAAACGTCTCCCGCGATGCTGTACAGAACATCCTGTCTGTGGACTCGGGCCACGCTGGCGTTTCTGAGCAGTGCATTGCCATCGAAGGGCTGGCAGAAGAGGCGGCGTCCTTTGGTCAGCCAGATGCTGTGGAAGAAGTGGTGGCGTCAGAGGTTCTCTCTCACTACGTTGGGCCCGTGACAGAGAAAGTGGCTGGAGATATCCTCTTGGATGAGGCTTCTTTGGAAATAGAAGGGCAACCATACGGAACAGCTCGGGTCGTTATTGAAGAGACTCTCGTTAGCAGCTCCGCAGACATCTCCAACGGGAACATCGCGGTGGCCCCTCCTCAGGTTTCAGATGGTGTGTCTGTGGTGACAGTGGTGACTGGGAGGGTAAGTTGCTCTGATGACACTGAGCCTCCTGTCAGTGTCTCACCTGAAGTGTCTGAGTGCTGTTTCACACATTTTACTTGAGATCCTTAGTGGCTGCAGGTGATCCTGTGCTGCCCAGTGTGAGGGAAAAGGTGACTTTTCTAACTTGGTGATTTCAGTATCTCTGCAGGGTTGACTCTGCCATGTGCTGGTATCATTTCTGTTGTAAGATGACTGCTGGACATTTTCTAAAATTATTTCTTATAGCAATACTTGAAATGGGTTCCACAGTTGGGCTACAAGATTTTGGGGAGAATAAATGTTACTTCTCTGCTACTGATAGCTGTTTTCCTACTTGCAGATAGGTAGCAGGGAGTCCTTTTAAGTTGAAATGTTAGGAATCAGTTCTAGAAAACCTTATTCTGTGAAGAATTTGATTTGCTATTTTCAATTTATATCTGTGAAGAGTTTGGTAATTTCCAGTGTACCTGGTAAGCTCATTGCTTTTGAAACGATCACTCTTCTTTCCTACTTTCTGGTCTCATCAGTTCTTAAGGGATATGTTCAATGGTGGTATTCATGAGAGAGTGGGACACAGATTACCATGTCTCTTTTTTTCTGCATGTATTTTTTGTTTTAGGATACTGAAGAGAATAGCTCCTCCACTCCTGCCACACAGTTTATTATGTTACCTTTGCCAGCTCATTCTGTTGTGGAGAACCCAGCTTCAATTAAATTGGTAAGAAATTCAGAGTCTTGTGTGGTATTACCAAGGGTTTGTCTTAAAGATGTTAAGAGTAAGAAGAGTTTGATCGTGGTCTAGTTCTTAGAGATAATCCAATTTGGAGTCATTATCTTAGCTGATGTGTTTCTTGCCCCTGTTTTATGTATGTGCTGCTGAGGGTCTCTGGCTCCCCAGAGTATCTTAGTGGGCCTATTTCTGTTGCCTTCTTTCTCAAGGAGTTCTGGGAGACAGCTGGAGTAGTTAATGCTATCACAACACACCGGGCCAACAGCAGGTTCTGTTTTGCCCTTTTCAGGGTCTGTGTAGCCATCTCTCCTCTACTTGGATGCGTAATTGTCTTCATAAAATGCTGGTGCCCATCCCTTTAAGGGCAAATATCTGCTCTTGTGACAGAACACGTGAGCTCCCTGGTCTCGTGGTGTCACTTTGGCCACATGACAGGAGAGGAGCAATGACCTAAGGTTTTGAGAACCCATGTAAAAGGTTGTGTGGCCTGTTGCATGAGGAGGAATAATATTATTTCTCTAATATAACAACTCCAGCCATCTCTACTTCCATAGTCATTGTAGGATTTCAGTGTACAGTCAGCACTGCAGCTCCTTAAGTTGTACAAGCTAGCACCGAGTCCTGTTTTCCAGGTTGTCCGTGCTTCCAGCTGGTGGAACACTGCAGATATTTATAGTGGTGCATAGCATGATAGTCTTCCAGGTGTCTTAGGGAGAGTGGAAATACCTCAGGTTTCTGTTCCTGAGAAGTGCCTAGCTTAAGTTGTCTCATTTCTTTGACAACAGCACATGCATTTCTAGAAAAATCTATCTAGTTAGGGACTTACAGTACAACAGCTCCCTCGGGAGTGTTGAGTATAGAATATTGAGAATTGCTGCGCTGACAAAAACTCAATGTGTTGATGCGGTTATCCAGGCAAAGATGACAAGTTCTGCTTTAGTTGCCTTTATAAATAGCACCTGGTGGCGCTGTTGAAGTTAGAGTAGTTTGTAGCAAGTTACAGTGAAGCACCAGGAATACTTGACCACTGCACAAATCACTGATGAAAACTGCCCATAAATCATGAGTCCTTGTCTCCAAGTTTTGTCACCCTGTTGACATGAGTCAATCACATCTTGCCTCACTGCGGACTGCTCTTTGAATCATTTTCTTACCGTCTTATTATGACTTCTTCATATTCATAGGAGAACTGTTACATCCCTGTAAATGCAAAGTTACCTTCTCCAGTAGGTTAAATGTGTTGTTGATCTCTGCTCTGCAATTTGATATAAATTCTGGTAATACCGAAGGCTTTTGTAGAGACGGAGCATTTAGACTCAGAGCAGTTATGGTGCTGACTCACTCCAATCCAACTGTGTGGTGGCTGATCAGTGAAAGGAATAATAGTGTAGGGCTGGTGATTTGCTGAGTAACGTTTGTAAAGTGCTTATGAGGAAAAAGGGAGTGATGAGCAGCACAGCTTTGTGTTTTTCAGCTCTGTCAAAAAATTCTTGACAACTCTCGTTTCAGACAACCACCTATACTCGCAGGGGACATGGAAACTGCACCAATCCTGGCTGTTCCTTCACTTACGTCACCAGGCATAAGCCACCAAAATGCCCGACATGTGGGAACTTCCTGGGAGGGAAATGGATCCCAAAGGTATATTTGCCTTTCCTTTCCTGATTTTCAGACAAAAAGTGCTGTTTCTGTGAATACCTGTGGTGTTTCTAGATCTGTAGATGTAGCACAGGAGCTCAGATGCCAGAATTGATCCCTGCACTTGTGTTCCAGTGCTTGTGCTGGTGCAAGTCACCATTGCAGGGGACACTTGGCCAAGGTGAGATGGACCTGAAATCACCAAATATGATGTAGACGCCACTTGTAATGGCATGAGGTACAATAGATGGGGCTGCGTTTGGTAACTCTTTGAGAGGACACATTCTTCTGACCACCTGCCTGCATTATCGTTCTGTGGCTGGAAGGCATTGCCTGTTCTTCCTGCTACAGCCCCAGCGAAGGTCAGGAATTCAACTGAACCATTTGTGGTAATTCATCTGTGTTTGAAGTTCTACAAATTGAGGTTTTCTATGGTCTTTCAACATTGTTTTCCCAACAGAAAGGAGGAACAATTCTCAACTATAGCAGGTACATGATCCTTTGGGAGCTAGCTAATAAAGTTGATCTAGTGAAGTGAAGTGTTGCTGAGTATTGCTGACTCATGGCCATGTATCTGATCGTTCATGATGTTCTGACCTTTGGCTGGAAGGAAATTCCCAGGTGTTGATGGGCTTATGAAGTTTGTTTGAGTGGAAAAGTCTTTCTCCACGTGATACCTACTCTGCTGAAGTTATTGGCATCTCTACTAGCTGCACACAGCAAAAAACACTTGATCCTTAAACCTTGGCAATGTCATGGTAATTAGTCAGCTCTTAACAGATGTGCATTCATTAAATTTCTGTCTGGAACAAGTATCCTCAGGCACAAGTTAAAGGATGTTCTCGGTTTGAAAATTTGCATTTATGTTCAGTGGCTTTACATAGATTTGTTCGGAACCTCCTTTGTTTTGTGTCTAGACCCATTAAACATTTTTTAGGCAAGCATCTTTTAGGCAAGAAATGTTTAGGCGCTGTACAAACTGTGTGGTGTCTGAACTGATGGCTGCAATGGCTGGCCTTCCTTTTTTTGTTTGTTTTCTAGCTTTCAGTTTTATTCTGCTCTTTTGGGAACATGTTTGCATAAACAGTTCCACTTGTTTTTTGGCGTTATGCCTTGGAAAAAACATGCACCAGCAGTTTTTTTTAACCAGTAATAACGTCAGTAGAACTGAAACTAAATATATGCATACCTTCATCTTCCTTGTAAAGAGAAGGGACTAGGTTAGAAGAGAACTGTAGAGAACATAGAATTAATGTGTTTATCTTGCCAGAAACTCTTGATTCCATTTCTCATATGATTTTGCGTATTACTGATTCAGTGTTCCATCATACCTTTGTTGACCCAAATACATGGCTTCTGTAGCCTTAGTCTTGAAAGTAACATTTTTCTTAAAGTCAAAATACCTTCCTGAGTAATTCTGTGTCTCTTGACTTGCTCAAATCCATGCTTTTCTGACTGCATGTGTCCAAAAGATACAAGTTCTCCATCCCTTTGGTTCCTCAGCAGTGTGGAGGAACAGGCAGCACCAGGGAGCTGCAGCTGTGAAAGAGCTGCAGCTCTTTCAAGGACATGGGTCCTTGTTACAGAGGGTGGTGGGTGAGTTTGTGATGTTGATGCTAATGGTGATATTGGAGAGGGTTTAAGAAAGACAGATTATTCAAAGTAAACAGTGTCTAAAAATAATACAAGAAAGGCCAGGAGGCTTGGTAAAATGTTAACAGGGACTTTGCTGTCGTAGGAGATGAGGTATTTCTGGTCTTGTACAGTTCACTACTTAAACACTTAAAGATTTTGCTGGTTTGATCCAGCATTAAATAGGCTGTGGCAAACATGGCATATGTGAAAGCCTAAAGCTCTGAAATGTGACTATCTCTTTCTTTTCAGGAAAAGCAACCAAAAAGCAAATCTGAGCCAAATTCAGGCACCTCTCTTAAAACTCCAGTGGCTAAAAGAAGTCAACAGTCAATATTCACAGAACCGGCAGCTGTTAGCGAGAGCACCTCCAAGTCTGCCGTGGAAAGCTCCAAGGCGGTCAGCCAGCTGCTGAGTGCTGTGCCTGTCGGAGGGCAAGTGCAGGAGACGGAGTGGGAGGAGGTGATCATCTCGGAGGCTCACATTCTCGCAAACAACGTGCTTGCTGAAGACAGAGGGAAAGCTGTCGGAGTGATGCTGGGTCAAGGGAGCCAACGGCCGGGAGACTCTTCTTCAGAGCAGGCAGAAAAAGATAACACAGGGCTGGGGATTCCAGCATCTTCTGAGGTGCCAAGTCCAAACGCCTCTGCAAAAAAGCCAATAGGGTGAGTCAGTTTTCCATATGTTATGGGAGCGTGAGGTGTCTGGTTTGTGCCGGTGGGACTAATCCAAGAAATTGAAGGCTGTTGGCAGTGTTTCCTATAAGACTTGTTCTGTTTACTGTCTATTTTCTGCCACTTCAGGATTGTTCCTTTGAGATTGTTTTGTCCATCAGAGCTAATTTTGTTTTAAGTGATAAATTATAGTCACAGGGCAGATGTATCCTTAGCGCTATTTCTCTTTCTACAGCAATATTTGTGATTGTTGTGCTAATAAAGGGAAGAGACAAAAATTGAGGGTGAGAGGGAAACCATGGGATTTTCTTTCCAATTGTAGCTCTTGTCCTTTCAGAATTGATGCTTCAGCTGCTACACACAAAGGGCAAGAAGTAAAGAGTAAACCAAGACCTAAGCCCTCATTGCTGGCTGCAGCAAGACCCATGCGAGCCATTCTGCCCGCACCAGCCAGCGTGGGAAGAGAAGCCAACGCTGAGCAGCCTACCAACAGACAGGCCTTTGCGAATACAGGTAAGAGCAGCATTCTCTGGTGTGCTTTGGGAGTGATTGTCTTTCCTCCCCAAGTTGAATTGGAGTCTGTCAAATAATAAGATGTGTCTGAAGGGAGATAGTGACCTACGCTAGAAAAAACACACTCTCTGAGTGTACAGGGCCATGAAACACCTGCTTGGGTCATTACAAGTTCAGAGGAGAAATCTCACATGACTATGGTGGCAGTTGCCAAAGATATAAGAATGAAACAGGACCTGTTTTCTCCTTTCTAACCTGGTGCATCCTTTTCCTCCTTCAAGACAAGCATTCCCCTGTGAGAACATCAGGCTTGAAGCCCAGTACGTTGAAACAACTGGGTCAGTCAGTTCTGCAGCCACCAAGTGCCGAGGAGCGAAAGGTATCTGTGGTTTGTTCTTCAAATGCATATTATTTTCCTTTTGGATTTTTTTTCCCCCAGGTGAGAGATATGCCCTAAGTGGTGAGAAATAGAACATAAAAATGCAGCAGCCTTATGATGATGGGATCTGTGACTGACAGTTTTTATGAGATGGCTCAGAAGCAGCACAAATACTGGATGGTTGAGTGTAGGAACTGATCTGATAGATGTGGTTGGACAATCATTCTGGTGGCTGCTTTGAGAACCTCCCAGCTACTTCCAGATGTTTTTTGAGGATCTGCTAGTGCTTTGATAATCTGACGGGCAATACTGAATACTGAATCTTTCACCTGTGAAATATGACTGAGTATGCCAAGATGCTGGAATACTTCTGTTTGAATTGTAATGACTTAGTATGCAAAACAGTGAGTTGTAGTCCTCTGATATTAAATGAACATTAATTGTTTTCTTGAAGGTAAAACATGCTAATAGGTGTTGCTTACAGGATGTATGTATTCAGTAGTAGGTGTCTCATGGTTGGTGTTTCTTCTGCTTTCAATCTCTAGCTCCAGAGTGCTTTGACCAGCAAGGCGTCTCAGGTTAAAGTAGTGGAGGTCAAACCAGACATATTTCCTTCCTACAAGTACAGCTGCACTGTAACTTTGGTGAGAATTTTTGAAATGGTCTGACTTCTGCTGTGGGGAGTGTCATCTCTGGGATGAGACTATTTGGTGACTTTGGTTTTACTGACTTGCAGAAATGTATCTCATATCTAATGTGAGACAATCTGTACTTTGTCATCTGTTGACCTAAGCCAGGGTGACTGTACTCTGTTGCGGTCGCGTTTGGGACCTTGTTAAGAGCGGATTTTTATTCTTCATGTCCTGGCATAATCCCCATCCTTCCTTGAGCTCAGCAGGGAGGATCAGTGGTTTCAGAATTAGTTTAATATGTTTGTGGTCTCTGGAACACGCCCCAAAATGTTTGAGTGCCAGTTAAAATGTTCTGTGCAAAGTGGCAGGACTTGCTCTTTGAGCTTTAAACGAGGTGTTACAAAGTGGTGAAAAACCATGTGATATTTCAGCAGACTTTTCTAGAATCTTGTTGGCATCTGAAAGTTGAGGTCAGCAAACACCTTTTTTTTGTGTCATTCAGGATTTGGGATTGGCAACATCACGTGGCAGAGGGAAGTGCAAGAACCCCTCTTGCAGTTACGTGTATACAAACAGGCACAAGCCCCGAATCTGCCCAAGCTGCGGATACAATCTTGCCAAAGGCAGAGCTGAGAAAACAGCAAAATCCCTGGTAAGATTCAGAAGGGTTTGTCTCATCAAGTGGCTGTTGTGGGGTGGGCAGGGAAGTACCTTAGTTTGCAAGTGTCTGTGGGAACACATTACTTGGTTAGAAAAGCTTACCATAACAAAAAAAATTGTCTTATTAAAAATACTTGGGATGGTGTTCGTACTATCCAATTCCTGTAAGAATGGTGCTTCAGACAGAGGATGAGGCTGAGAGCGTTCGTCTCTGCCACTGGATGTCTCTGTAGCTTAAAAATGCTGAGGAAGTGTTGTACATGCTGGGGAAATCACCCTGAAGTCACATTCGTTGTGTCAGCTTTCCTGAACTTCAGACTTCTTCAACAAACTCCCAAGTATGCTCTGCTTTGTGCCCGGATTGTGGCTAATGTCAGTTGAGTTAGTACACCTAGTGCTAGAGCTTCCTATTTTTAGGGTTTTGTAGTGCAACTTTACTTCCACCTGAATTTATTTCTGGAAGTAGTATTTTTTCCTACTGTATGAAGAAGTTTTTCAGTTGTCTGCACTTCTACATAGATGTAAATAATGAATTCTGGTTTTTTGTTTCATTTGGGGCTTTTTTACATTTGAAGTTTCAAATGTTAGTTTTTCTCATACAGAATTACTTTGTTTAAAAAGATTAAAAAAGGAGCTGTCCTGTGCTTAGCCGAAGTGCCCATCCCACACACAGACAGACTCCGTTTTAGTCTATGTGGTAATGACTCTTCCACTTGTCTTTTTTTTGAAGAACAGAACTTTGTGTAGTGTTTAAAAAAAAAAACCAAAACAACCCAAAACAAAAAAAAAACACAACACACCAAACTGAAAAACCACAACAACAAACTGAAATGGCCTGTGTGAAACTCAGACATTAGTAGCTGTGTAAAGAACAGCAGTGTGCTTAGCTCAGCTTGCATTTTGAGAGGCATGTGGCTTGTTTCTTCCTCATTTACTTTTTTTCCTATTTTCTGGTTCTAGATGTGTTTAACATTCCTGTCACACAGTTCATGGTTGTCTCAGGGCTTTAGACTGATCATTTGTCTTGTTGCTGGACTAGACAGAAAAACAGCTTGAAGTGTTGCGGAAGAGTTTAAGTGATTACCCAGATGAACCTGTTTGCGTTCTCCCTCTTCTTCTGAGCCACAGAGTTTGATTGTCCGGTGCTTGTGCATTTTGTCTCGGTAGCATAAATGTGTTGTGTGGTGTGGCTAACAACTATAGCTGATGAATTGTAATTGATAGTGTATTCTTTACATCACAGCCCCTAGTTCTTGTTTAGCGCTTGTCTTCTTTAACCTCTGGAGAGGCAGACAGATGGTCAGCTGTCTGAGTATCTTATACAGGAGAACATGCTTGAGAGCCTATGGAGAAGGGCACTGATGATTGCCGGAATTACCAAAGTGTTTACATACCTGTTGATGGTTGTCCTCACCCTCTTGCTTCTGCATCTCTGCACTAATGCTCCAGTTTGGTGACAGATCTGTGGTGGTCCCATAGTGTTATGAGTTCCTCAAGGGCTGGGCTGTAAAAAAGTATTTTTGGTGAAGTAACATGGGTTTGAAGCTACTGTCTGGAGTCAATGATTGAGCAGTGGAGTAGAAGTCAAGTTTACTGGGTACAAAGGTTACTGTGTTTTTTCTACCTTAAATGTCTTCTTTGGGCTTCTTAATATTTCATCCCCATGCTCGCCTGGTTGAAAATGTGTTTGACTTGCTTTCTAGGAGGTCAGTCCAGGTCAGTCTGATGTGCTGAACACCAGCGAGCCCCTAACCCCAGCCCAGAAAGAGATCCAGCGTCAATCCACCCTGCAGCTGCTACGCAAGGTAATGCAGATCCCAGAGAATGAATCGGAGCTGGCCGAGGTCTTCACGCTCATCCACGAACTCAACAGCTCGCGGCTCATCCTCTCCAACGTGAGTGAGGAGACAGTCACCATAGAGCAGACCTCCTGGTCAAACTACTATGAGTCTCCGTCTGCACAGTGCCTCCTCTGTAACAGCCCGTTGTTCAAGGGGGGACAGAAGTAAGATTCTGTTTTAGACTTGTGACCCTTTCAAACTTGTGCTGATGTTCTATGTTAAAAGCGTGCCTGAAATAATATTTGCTTTAGCCCCTGTTACTGAAGCTGGTGTGACACTGAATAAGCTACATGTGTGTGGAAAGGGTTTAGCTGGTTAGTGAGAAGCTGTTACTCCTGTGCAATGTAGTTTGTCGCAGCCACCATTTCTGTACAGCAGGAGAGCTTGGTCAAAGAGTGATTGCTAAGTCTAGATGTTGGTTTTTTTCTTGAAACGGAATCTTTTTATTAGTCATCTCTTCTTTGTTTTCCAGTCTGATGTTTTGAGGCTGACAGAGGCAAAATTGTGGGATTATAGATGTGCATGATGTGACTTCCCTTTTCTCTCCCCGATCTGAGTATTTCATGTGTGGATCTTCTTGCTTATGATATTTTTGCTCATTTCATGGCTTAGTGTGGGCTTGAGTGAATCCTTTTTTTGGAACAAATATCCAAATTGAAACCTGAAGGACTTTCAGAAATTACCAGAGTATAGGCTAGATTACCTTAACTAGATTTGTATAAAAGCCCGTAGTGTAGGATATCTCCTCACTGGATCTGCCAAATATCCTCCTGTTGCCAAAAGCCTGAGCTGAAACATTTCCTACAGCAAAATGTCAGGTAGTTCACTGTTGTTTTTTTTCTTCAACCAGAAAGATTTTCTTGATACCAATTAAGGGTGTTTGCTTTGGTCAGACTCATACTAATTGAGTTTTTTTTCAGCAGAAACACTTTTTATACTCAGTAATATTTGCAGAACAGTGCTATCTTCCATCCTGTCCCTCGCCTTGTGACTTGCTAACCCATGCATTGTAAATCTTTGCTGCAATGCTCCGAATGTGGGACCCTCATGTGTGCCTGCACAGGCTCTAATCAAACCCCTACCAGCGGGAGGGAGATCGCTTTGACTTTGATTCCTATTTTCTCAGGTGCACAGCTATATTTCTGCCACTAGTGCACAACTGGCATTTTCCTGTCTGAACTTCCTCCTTGACAGCTGTACTGTAGGGGGGCAGAGGCTTTTCTGAACCTTGCTGTGTGCAGGGACCGGCTGTCACGTAGAATGTGTTATTAGTCACCACTTGTTGCCCCACAGCAACAGGGTTGACACTTCTCCCAGGGTAGCTGGGCGGTAGATTTTCTCTACCTCTAAAATACTCTGTGCCAAATGTATGGAGCTGGAGACGTGCTGTAGCACTGTTAAAAGAATGTGAGCAATGACCTGGCTCTGCCAGGGGAATCCATTTTTAAATTTAACTTATTTTTTTCTGGTGTGAACTGCCTTAGACTGACATATTAATGAACTGACCTCAGCTAGAACATTTTAAGTTACTGCAGGAGAGGACTGTAAAAGCTGCTGACTTGCCTTTGAGTCGTCTTTTGTTGTCTGTTACAGTTCCCTTGCTGGTCCTCAGGAGTGCTGGCTGCTGACAGCCAACAGATTACAGGTGGTTACAGCTCAGGTCAAAGTGTGCTTGAACCCACAGTGTCTGGCCCTCCACAGCTTCACTGATATTTACACAGGTAGGAGAAATGTTAGCACACCAACTTAGAGCATGACTACTGCTTAAACCTTTCAGAAGCCTTAGGACTGTATCACGACATTGTCTTTGTACAGAAAAGTCTGTTCCCTGCCCCAGTATATTAAAATTTAATTGTTTTTGACTTGCACTATTCTGCTTCTTCTGCAAGTCATTCTGTATTTGTGAGAAAAACACATGTGAATGCTTTGCTGAGGAAGACTCTGCTTTGCTTCACCAGTGTAGGACTCCTCTGTTTAAGTGGTAAATGTTGAATTCTGGAAGGCAGTAACTGAGATCATAGTCAAAGACATCTCTGCAGAGTGCTGCTTCTCAGTGTTGACTGGTGGGAGCTGGAGTGGCAGTCACTGTGCTGCTAGGCAGTGTGGAGCTGAGGAGATGGGTTGGCTGCTGTTCCTTGTAGCTTTTTAAATTTAAAGGCAAGGCTGTGAAAGGAGCTAATCTTGCTAATGTGCAGAGGGAACAGTCCCAGAAGCACTATCCACCTGCTTCTGTTATCCTCTGAACCATACTCGTGTGAGTGTTTTGCGTATCAGTATAGAATGTATTTACTGGTAAGCAAGATCTGTAACCCTACAGACAATAACTGTCTTGTTTTAACTGCAGGCCTTTTCAATGTGGGTAACAAGTTGCTAGTGAGCTTGGATCTTCTGTTTGCAATCCGAAACCACATTAAACTTGGAGAGGATCCCAGAGTGGCTGTTGGCAATATTCTTGACTCCGTTCAGGAGCAAACTGGTGGGTTCTCCTACTTGTGGTGTGGGGTTTTTTTTGCTTTTGTTTTTTTTACCATAATGTACCAAACTATGACCTACTGATGACTGTTAGGTTACAAAAGGGCAAAACTCACCTCTTCTGGTGTGGTGTGTTCCTATTAAATCACTTCCTAGACCAAACAGTGGTCACCTCTGTGACCAGTTCTCTGTAACAATTCTCTGGAACACAGTTTTGTTTTATTCTTTATAGGAGAGTTCTTCTACCTCTCCACTGACTTTAGGAAGTGAAAGCTGTAACAGTGGCATGTTCTCTTTTCAGAAAAAAGCCTGAGCCCTGATGAGCAGGTTCAGCTCCAGGAGCTGCTGTGCAATGGCTACTGGGCCTTTGAATGCCTCACAGTCCGGGATTACAATGATATGATCTGCGGAATCTGTGGCATAACCCCCAAGGTGGAAATAGCCCAGAGGAATGTGGAAAATGTCCTGGCACTGAAAAATATAGAGGTAGGCTTTTCGCAAACTTCACATTCTCTTTGTTTTCAAAGCAGATCACAGTGACTTTTGCTGACTCTGGGCTTTGTAATGTACGATAATTACACGAGAGCTTTGTGAGCAGTTTTCTGCTCATGCCTGGCAAGAGGATGTGGCTGGAGTGGTGATGCCTGCACTTCCTCTTAGAAGTGTTGATGTATGGTTTGGGAAAAACACAATCCCCTGGCCCTGGACCACAGCTTTTGTCCAGCAGCCTCTGACAGTAGAGACCTTGGATGAAAATTGCTGAACTTGACCTTCTTCCTTTGATGTGAAGATGTTCTTCTTTTTTTTCCCCTAACAGCAGTTTCCTTGAGGTGTTGTCTTCTCTAATGGGAAAAAAAAAAGCCCCAGTAGTAGTATGTAGCATGTATGGCTTTTATGTCAGATAAATGGTTCTGACTATCACCCAGTGGAATGTAGTTGTGGTGAATTCTAAGAGCCTGGGGTCACCTTGTTATTTATATTCAGGCTGAGGACTCTCATGGATAATCCTCCTGCCTTGAGTGAGGCTGACACAGAACTGTCAGGTGAACTGTGGTTGTGTTTGAGCAGTGTGTTTCTTGCTCTTTCCAGTTTACTTGGCCAGAATTCTTGCCATCAAGTGAAGTGAACGTAGAAGACTTCTGGTCCACAATGGAGACAGAGGTGATTGAGCAGGTGGCTTTTCCTTCTAGCATTCCCATCACAAAGTTTGATGCCTCTATTGTTGCTCCTTTCTTCCCTCCACTGATGAGAGGAGCGATGGTGATCAATACTGAGAAGGACAAGAACCTGGATGCACAGCCGGTGCCAGGTAACTGCTGAGGTTGTGCTTATTAAGGAAGTGCTTTACGTGGCAGCAACTTAGGTCTTTTGGTGATGTTTAGAGTTGAGAACTGATGATTGTGTGACTCTTTAAACATTATATCTGCTGACAGAAGGCAGGAACATTGGGGTGAGTTCAGCTGTTCTCAGAATACTGAGCAGTTTGAGCATTTTCCTGCGAGGTGAAGCTTGAATGCTCAGAGCAGGTGTGCTCTGGTATGTTTGAGACATGTGGGGTGTGAAAACACTGCACCCCGAGTTAGATGTGGTGTGATTGCAGAGGGGATCATGGACAACGTGAATGCCAGTCAGTATTTGTTTCATCTTAAGCTGATACTTGGACTGTGATATGTCAGGGCTTGATCTGTCAATATCATGATGTCAATATAAAGGCTGAATAAGGTTTTACAGAACTTGAAAAAAGACTAGAAGATGCATTTTTTAGTCCCGATCAGTGTTATCAACACTCAGTATAACCAGAACATTGACTGCACATAACTGGAAACCATGAGATGAATAAGCTCAGATATATGAGAGCTAAATTTAGTTAGCACCTGGTTCCCTCAACAGTTTAGGTATTAGCTATAAGAAGGAAAACTGGCTCTATGAGCTTAACAGATCTATGAGTTGGCTTTGCAGGCAAAGCTGCAGCTGTTTTAGAGGGTTGAACTGCTGAAGCGCTACGTGGGCTTTTGTGGAAGTGCAGCTCTGGAGAAAGAACCAGGGAGATGTGAAGGGTAATCCTGGAGCTGCTCAGTGCAAAGGTTGCAGGCGCATTTCTCTGTGCTTCTCTGTCACTTGTTTATCCTCGCGTCAGTCCAGCAAGGTTACAAATGACAGGATACAGAAGTATTCATGGAGTCTGTGGCTCTGCTGGGCTCAGTCTGGTGACCCCCCGAGCGAAGGGTTTGAGAGAAGTGTGGGCTGTGACGCGCTTTGGAAATAGGACTATTCACAGCTTTCTGTTGCTGGGAGTTGGTCACATAGTCTCTGCTGCTCTTGTCTTCAGGAGAAAATATTTTGGTGACTTCCCTTCCTGAGAATGAGTACTGAGACTTGTTTCCTTCTTTTGCAGGTAATGGGAGTGCTTTGGTGAGGCTCCTTCAGGAAGAAAACTTGAGGCTTGAGATGATAAGCTCTTACAGTGAGGCAGAACTGCAGAGCTTTCTGACACAGTGTGGCATCCCCTGGAAGGTTTCGGATACAAAGGTAATGTCTTGTTTGCCGACATACACGCCTGCAGGAGTGGAGCTTTTCTTCACTGTCTTGCCCTCGTTCACAATTTGCCATCCTAGATAATTAACTCTTCATTTGACTGCATGAAGGGCAGGGGTGGGTTAGCAGTGAGTGCCTGCAGATTATAGGATAACTCGCACATGGTGAAAAAAATTGAGCCTTTGTGGGCTAGAAGAAAGGAAGCCTGTAATTACCTTGTCACGGGCTCAGCATCATGTAATTGCTTGTCATCCTTGCGGTGCTGAGTGTGGGATTAGGAAGTTATTGGATGAAGTGCAAATTAGGATTTGGGAGACCTTGCCTGCAGCCGTCTCTCTTTCTGGAGGAGTCCGTTAATTTTAGCCACATACAGACTTTCTCTGGGGCCTGTCTTTTCTAGGACCAGCTCTGCTACTCCCTCCTGGCTCTCTATGAGTTTGTACAGAATGGGACAAACATCACGAAAACTTCTGCTCATCACACAGGAGGGAAAATCTACAAAGTGTGTCCACATCAGGTAAGGAAGGCTGGAGTCAGCTATTCACTATTATCTGATTTACCAGTGTGGAACTCATTAAATAGAAGCAATGGAGGTGGCCTCTCTGAGCCTTGGGAATGAAACACTTTGCCTCGGGGGTTTGGAGTGTGAGCACTCCTGCAGGAGCTTTGAAGATCAAGTAGTGATGTGGAGCCTGGTTTTGATGTTGCTGCTGGGGTGGAATTGAAAATCACCTCTCTCTGAACAAGATGAAGTTAGTGTGTATGAGGAGGAAACAATATCTTTCACGAAAGTAACTGTCTGGTTACTGTATTGTCTGGAATACGTGAAAGGAAGCTTAATTTTTTTTGTAAGACGATATTTTTTTCCGTAAGTTTTCAGTTTTATTTTGCTATTTGGTGCTAAGCCTTTTTTTTTTTTTCCCAGGTTGTGTGTGGCTCGAAGTACATAGTAAGAGGAGAAAATGCCCGGGATCATGTGGACTTGTTGGTTTCCTCACGTCACTGGCCTCCAGTGTATGTTGTTGATACAGCCTCTTCAGTGGCACTGTGTGCAGACATCTGCTGTCCTGGCCTGACTTCCCAGATGTGGGGGAAAAACCAGGGCTGCTTCTCTGACCCCATGGATCCTCCCACGGTTAGTTACGTCCACCCTTGCACTGTGCTGTGCCAGTCCAACATGGAAAGGTTTCAAGTGAGATTTAAAATAAAAGAAAAATTAAAAAGTATATGTAACCTGCATTGTTCCTCAAGGTAATTGGACCTGATAAGTATCTCCTGACAAGGACCTTTACCAGTGAGCAGCTTTTGTTCATAGCAAAAGGTGTTCATTGTTGCTTGGGGCATGGTGTTAGGTCTGTGCTCCCTATTAGGAGGAGCTGTGCTGAAAGTGCATGGTATAATGACAGTTCAAATCACGAACTGTGGAGGAAATAGCTTATTTTGACACACCAACTCACTTCTCTCAAACTACTGCTATTACTTGAGAAATGGGAGAGGAATAGGGTTGCTAGTGCCTTGGAATTATCTCTGGGGACACACGAGTGAGGATGGAGTGTACAGAACCACCTTTGTGGCATTTAGTCACCTAAATCGGCCTGAATCAATTATCCCTCCCTCTGTCCTGGGTCATAGTGCTGGTTGGTGGTTTTGTCTTGTTCTTAGCTGTGGGGAATTTGCTTCATGTTCTATCTGGTTTGTATTCTCTCTCCCAGTACGTGTCCTGCCCTGAACTGCAAGACCAGCACTACAGTGTAGATGTGACTGTGGCTGAGCATTCTGTTCAGCACCCGATCACCAAGTCGTCCACACGCCGAATTGTTCACGCGTGTTCGGAGCAGAACAGCCACCAAGATCCGACGGCTCAGCATCACTGCATCTCCCTTTGCCGAGAGCTGGAGCCTTATGGCGCCGTCATCGCTGCCATCAACGACAGCAAAACGAGCAACATCCGCCAAAGGCCCATCACCTTCGAGAACGCCACGCACTATTACCTCTACAACCGCCTCGTGGACTTCCTCACTAGCAGGGAAATTGTGAATCGGCAGATCCAGGAGATCGTGCAGAGCTGCCAGCCTGGGGAGGTGGTGATTCGCGATGCTCTCTACCGGCTTGGAGTGGCCCAGATCAAAACAGAAACAGAAGAGGATGAAGAGGGGAAGCAGGAGGATGATAAAGGTTGCTGAGTAACAGAACAGCTGGTTGGTTTCTCTCTCTGGTCATGTGGAGGGGTGGTTCTGGGCCAGCTTCTGCAAGGTTTGGGCAGCTGTCTGGCTTGAGAGTTTATTTTTACAGGTTGGAGATGTGTGCCGGTGGCTATGACTGCTGTTACTGACCAAAGAGCTGTGTGCTTCCAGAGTGTCACCATCGCCGCTGCTGCACGTGGGTCTGTCACCGCCTCGCTGAAGGCTGCAGCTGCCTCCCGAGGTGTGTGACGGACCTGCTGTTCCATGCTGGGAAATGTCGCCCTCCCTGCAGCTGCCGAGGTGGAGAAGGGAGAGATGTTTCTGGTAGCAGGGAGTACGCATGGTCAAGCGCACAGGTTTTTTAATTCTGAATCTTGCTTGCTGACTTCTTTGTGCATATTGGTGGCAGGGCTGGGGGGGTGGGAGCAGGTGTGGAAGGGAGATGGCTAATGAGAATTCCCCCAGAACGTTGTGAGTGGATTAGCTTAGGACACCGACTCCTGCTTAGAAATCTTAGAGAGCTCATGCATCGGTTGCAAGGAGTCTTCAGTTGAGGAGGAGCCACGCAGCTTTAGGTGTCGCATCGGGGGACCTTCCCTGGATCCAGGATTGTGGGTGCTTTGGCTGCAGGAAGTTTCTAGAATTGTTTATCCCTTCACATAAGCACTAATAATTTAGAAGCTGGAACATACAGTGAGTGAAAAGTGTTCTGTATGTTAAGGGAAGAACTGATGGAGTGAGCCCCAGGGGAGCCAAGCTCGTCGGCGGAGCTGTATGAGCACTGGGTAAGCTGGCAGCTGGAGACAGGGGAAGGACAGTCAAAATTTCTGTGCTGTCTTCCTGGACAGTTTGGTTTTCTTTTTAATCAGCTTTATTCTGTTCAAGAACACGAGTTTGGTTTGTGTTGCCCTGCCCTTAGAACAGAATCACAAAGACTGTCCGTGGGTCAAGGAGAAATGATGCAGTGCCAGTGGAGCGGGCAGGGTTTGGTGTTCCTCCCTTGGAGGCGGCGCTGGGAGAGCTCCATCCGCTGTGCCATCTCAGCGCTCTGTTAGGTGTTGTATTTGACCTGCCCCTGTCCGTGCAGTGCTGTGCAGGTTAGAGAAGTCTCATCCTACCCAGTTTGCTTTATCAGCTCCTTGAGAGACATGGGGCTGAGGCGTCTGTCCCTGCAGCACGTCTGAAAAACACCTTGGGCTGCAGCTGTAAAGCTGTGTGTTAATTTTCTGCTGCCAGCTCCCTTTGCTCTTGCTGGCGCTGGATGGGGGTGCGTGTTTGCTGCGACCCACAGAGGAGGGGGATGCTGGACTGTTAAGTTGCAATCCAGGGAGCTCATTTTGGCTGAGCAGCGGGGAAGATTCAGAGGCTTGCGGTGTGGTTGAAAACTCCCTTCTGTGAAGGGGAACTTATTGAGTACCGTACTGTTAAAGTAAATGTATTAAGTCTGATCAAATGCAGTAATTATGGCTTGGGGTTTTTCTGTTAAGAACATTAACTTATTATAAGAGACATTAGTGACTTTTTTCAGTCAGTGATAAAGTTTAATAAATTATCTCCAATTTTGGGGGTGAAACTGTGGCCAAGTGACTTGTTTTTTGTGTGCAAGACATGGAGGACGGCAGTTGGAAAGGGCACCAGCACTGGGTGGATGTACCTGTGGTTCCAGTCTGCACCCCATGGTGCTGGGGAAAAGCCTGGAGTCTCAGAAGCAACGTGTCCCGAGAGGAGCAGCTCAAGAAATTACTTGGGCCACCTCACCAGAGCATCAAATAAAGTTATCCTGCTAAATATAGGTAAGGTATAGTTCTTATAAGTGGCAAGCAAGTTGCTTCCGCAGGTGGTTGACTCCCCTGCTTTACCTGCTCTTGTTCTGCAGCTTGTGCACAGGGCAGGTCCTGAGGTGACTTTTGTAGGTGAAAGTCTGCAGCAGCTGCCGGTAGCTTCTCTTCAGGATGTGTCTGAGAGCCTGGGCTGCAGCTCCTGCTGTGTCTAAGCTGTCGGTACAGATGGTTCTGCTGCTGTGAGCTCCAGTCTGGTCACCGGGGCCCTGCCCTCAGCATTGCACAGACTCAAACACAGTGACTGTTGTCAGGTGTCCCATCACCACAATTGAAGTTACTCTGACATTATATCCGTGCATGGGTACTGCTTCATTTTTCCCAGTCAGAGACAGGTCAGACAGAGCAAAGTGCTTTAAAACCTTGCTTTTAATGCTTTTTTCATTATACAAGATTGAATGCTTCCGAGAGCTGGTAGTAAGTATGTCTGAGGAACTGGACCAGAGCTGCAAGGTGTGAGGATGTGCCAGTGCATCACCCTTGCTCTGATCTATTCCCCTCTGAGAACAGTCCTTAAAGCCCTGGAAGAGACTTGTTTTGTTAAACATCTTATTTTTATTCTTTATAATGCTGACAGATAGAAATATATTAGCAATTTGTTTAGTAAGGAGGAATGAATCACTTGGTGTTAGGATAAAACTGGGTTTAATATAATCAGAAGTGGCCCACAGTGTAATTGTTCACAGTGTGACAAAGGCCACCTGCCCCACAGTCACTCTGTCTCACTGTAGTTTGCCTGAGTCCTGTCAGTGCTTGTACCTGGAATACTGATCCCTCACCCACCCAGTCAGGTGAAGCTAAGCAGGGTCATTAGCTGCTTCTGGTAGCTACACAGGACCAGGTGGCTGTGGCATTAGTAACCCTCACCAAGAGCTAGGTGAGAAATAAGTTTAAGGGCATTAGGCCCTAGCTTATGAAAAATAATTACCTCAGCTGTACTATTAAAATACACTCAGGAAAATATGTACAAGAGCATATCTCTAATTGTGACAAAGGCAGTGACTGCTACATTTTTAATAATTCAAAAGGTTTATAGGGTATGTGTCATGTTGATCATCTCCAGATCTGTTTAAGCTGCCATTCTTTCCTGGATTGGGATTGTGTGCAGCATTCACATGGAAGAACACTGGTTACATCTGTATTTTACCTGAGAAACAACTGCCCCTCTGTCCTGTCACTGGGGCACAAGTTCACATAACCCTGGGGTTGTCTTCTCTCAAACAATCCCTGCAGAAGCATCAGCTGCAGAGAGGTAGATTGCATGAGGAAATGTAAAGGTTAATGCATATTTAATGCTAAGTGAAGGCTTTACCTATATCTAAACATTCACTCTGCAAAGGGAATAGAGTGAGACCACCAAGAAAGAGGGCTGCTGCTGGCATGTGGAGCAGTTGCAGGTTCAGGACTTTGTTCAAGGCACGTGAGTCATTTTTGGAAATGTCTTACTTGGCTGCAACTTGTATTTAAAAAAAAACTACAAAAAAACCAAACCTCTGCACAGCATCCTCCGGGAGGTGAGTGGGCAGGTGACAAGGACCTCTGTAACTCACAGAGGGGGAATTGTCCCAACAGCTCTATGCTACGCTTGAGATAAGACTTTAAGGACCCCATGGTGAGTCTTGGTGTTGAGTCACTCCAGCACTATCTTTTCAGTGAAGGAGTTGGTAACACTCATAGTTCAGAAAGCACAGAGGGAAGAGCCAAAGCAGGAGGCACCTGTGTCCTTGAGCAGAGCAGAACCCTGTGGTCTGCAGAGCCAGGAGGATGGGGATCCACCCTGGGCGATGGTACCAGCTAACAGAACTGATAGTTGTTGCTCTTGAGAAGGGGCTGGCCACTCTCCTCTTGCTCGCAGGTCTCCTCGCAGCAGCCGGAGGTATCACAGCCACTGTCTTCCTCGGCAGGGGAGGGGAGGTTGGTGTAATCCTTGAAAGCAAAAACCACCCCAAGTGCGTTTCAGTCCTTTCAATGGTGTATGACACCTGTTTCTGCACAGGTGACCAGCTGGAGATGCCAACTCAACACTACCCTGCGCTCTGCCCGCAGGGCAGGGCCAGCTGGCAGGACAGGTGTGCCCCTGTTTTCCTGGAGCCGCAGGACAGCCATAGCCAGGAGGCAGTACAGCTTCTGTCCAGCTGCACGCCAGATCCCAGGGCATGGGGCAAGGTTGTCCTATCACTACTCGTGTTGCTGCAAATCTGTATTGCTTTGTCTGGTCTCCTTTGGTCATGGTGGGGAGTGATGTAACCCTTCAGCGCAGGGAAATCTCGATTCCTCTCTCTGCTTTCCAGCAGCACTAAACTGCTCCCATCAGTTAAAGGTAAGGGACATCACCAGGGAAGCTGGCCAGGAGCTGTGTTCATGTAGGGAAAAAGCATATCTCCCCCGCCTCCCCTCTCCAGAGGTCCTCACCTGCTCCTTATGCACCTCCAGCTCCTTCTGAATGAAGCAGCCGATCTGATCGAAGGTGGGCCTCTGGGTGGGCTCCAGGCTCCAGCATGCCTGCATGATGCGGTACCTGCAGAGCCAGACAGGGACAGGGTGGTCACACTGGAGGGTCTGTGCCCCCAGGCTCTTCCCTGCAGCACTTTCTATTTCAGTCATACAGTCCTGAGCTGTCCCTTCTCTTCCTGCCTATAAAACCCGTGGTCAGCGCATGTGCAGTGCTCCAGAGGAAGGGGAGCACAGAAGTAGATGGAGCAAACTGATCTGTCGACAAGGGGCTTATGCCTCCAAGTACTTTTTTCTTTAAGCTTAATCTCATTCTCCTCCTCCAACCCACTCAGATTTGTCTTCTCATAGTCCTAGAGTCAAAAGTAGTGGATCCTTCACCCCCAAAAAACAGAAATAATACTCTAGACATCAGCTCTTCCATCTTCCTGTCCATAAACAGAGGAAATATTGAATAGAGCATCATTTTTGACTGTCCCAGCTCTTACTTTCCAGCAGAAAGCAACACCCTGATAGGATCCAACCTGAGCCTCAAGGGCAGGCACACCTGGGAGCAGCAGGCACACCTGTGACCAAGGTCTCTGTGCCCTCTCCCTGCCCACTCCCCACCAAGTGTCTCCAGCCACCCTGTCACCCTCAGTGCATACACTCACATCTCTAAGGGAGCGAAGTCGGGCCTGGCCATCTGGTACCCCTGCTTCACCATGCTGTAGAACTTGCTGTTCACCACCATGCCGGGATATGGACTTTTACCTGTGACAGTGACAGGAGGTGACTCTCAGATCAGAGGCTTTGACACAACAGCCTTGTGGGGTGGGAAGAGGCAGTCCGGAGCACTGTCTGAGCTAGTGCTACTTGGTCTCAGGGAGTTCTGAGTTAGAGCAAATCATCCGGGATCCATTGCTTTTAATGGTCCCTCTGGAAGTGTAACACAGTGTTTTATAGCCCTCATAAAACCCAGATTGTTGTCAATCTTCCTCATTTCTTAGAATCCTTTCTGCAGAGATATTAGGGCAGTGGTAAGCCATGGGAAACAAAAGAGGTTTGCAAGATGGCTTCTTTCTTACCAAGGGAGAAGATCTCCCAGAGCAGGATGCCGTAAGACCATACGTCGCTCTGCACTGTGTAGATGCAGTTGAAGATGCTCTCCGGGGCCATCCATTTCACAGGCAGGCGGGCCTGGAAGAACAGAGTCCTGCAGACTGGGACAACCTGGCAGCTTACGCTACACCTTGTCATTCATGCTCCAGCCTCACCCCACCTCCAGGACCCTCTCTTGCCCTCATTTTAATTACTTACGTTGCCTTTTACAACGTAGTTTGAATCGTTCATGATATCACGGGCCAGGCCAAAGTCGCAGATCTTGGCTACCCGTCCATCCGATACGAGCACGTTCCTGGCTGCTAAGTCACGGTGGATGCACTGGGGAGAAGAGAGTGCGGCTGAGGCCCAGGCAACATCCCCCAGCAGCCCCAGCCAATTCCCACAGCCCAGACCTGTCACTGAAACAACACTTAAGGGGGCAAGCAGATCACAGACTGCTTGAAAAGCCCATCAGAGGCACCAAGTCACATACAAAGAGGACAGGCTCTCTTTCAACTGCTTCATTTGCAATGCTAAGACATAGTGACATTTCATGCCATGTCCTTTAATCACTCATGGGGCACTCATCGTCCCCATGGTCGAAGCTCGGAGCCAGGGGCTGTTGACACTGGGTCCTCGTCTCTGGAGTGGTCATACGGTTACTCTCTGGTGCCATAAATGAGCCAGCCCTGGCAGACAGCACAACGGCCACTTTCGGTTCCTTGTCCCTGGGGCAGCGGGGAAGCTGCCAATGTGAGAAAGCTTCTCAGAGTTCCTGCCCTCCCGTAAAAGCTGGGGAGAAAACGTTGAGACTAGCACAATGTACAGCTCTGGGCTCCCCCCGTAACACCACCCTGCCGTGATGGCCTGTCCCGAGCCCGTGGGAGAAAAAGGCTCTGAAGGCAACATCGGTCACCAGCGTCTCTGAACCCAGCAGATGGAGCAGAGAGGCTCATTTCCACCAGCAGGGTGCTTGAGCTTGGCCACTCTGTCCAAAATCATCCCAAGCCTTGTGCAAACGGGATGGTTGATGCCTGCTGGTTGGAATGGCATCTCCCAGTTGGGGGTGCTGGGGCAGCTGTCTGCTCGGCACTCACGTTCTTGGATGCAAGGAATGCCATGCCCTGGGCCACCTGGCTGGAGAACTGTAGCAGATCAGAGAGACCGAGGGGACGGAGGTCCTCCCTGGTTTCGTGTTCTTCTTCTGAGCTTTTCGCTGAAATTCAAAACAAAGTTTTAGGATTGCTGCAAACCTGGTGAGTAACGCAAGCTATGCTGTATCCTGGTTCACCAGGCCTAAAGCAGGCAGGACGGCCAGAATAAAGAAATCATGAAAACACAGAAATGAACTTTTAACTCACCCCTGGCTTGCACAGAATCTGATGATGCTGAAGAAGATGATGATGACACAGGCTTCATTTCAACATATGTTTCCAAACCCTGGCTCGAAAAGCCACTGTCACTGAGACAGAAGCAACAGAGATGGGGGCAGGCTGTTAGCAACCCTCCAGCAGCACCTTCTGCCCTTCTACACATCCACTGAGAGAAGAAACCACATCCCTGCCTGCAGGAAGTGGCTTAGCGAGAGGCTTAAGGGCAAAGGGAAGGTCAGCACTGAGGTTTATTTGGAAAGGGGACCTAGGTGTCCTGTGGTACGGGGTTCCATGCACTGCCTCCCCAGAGCTTTGGCTTTAACCTCTCCCCAGCAGAGCCCTCTACATGCTTCTCCCAGCAAGAACCCAGACCTGCATTGCTCAGCACCAGAGCTCTGCTTTTACCTGCGGATGTATTTCTTCTCTAGGTCAATGTTTTTGTAATCAGCAGTGCTGTCTAAAGAGGTGTCCAGGGCAGAATCCTGAATAATTATGGATTCAGCCTTCTTCCGCAAGAAATTCAGCAGATCTCCATAGCGACAATACTCAGTGATAACAAGGATTGGGCCTGGCAGAGAGGCAGAAAGGGTTAATTAAGAAGTGATATTACTGTGACCTGTCCTGTGGATTGCAGGTCACGGGGAGGGTCTGTGGGGGAAATAGGGCTGTGGGATTCTACCTCCATAGGTACATGCTCCCAGAAGGTTCACAATATTCTCGTGGTGTCCCAAGTGACTCATGATCTTCAGCTCAGACATGAGAGCCTCCTGCTCATCCGTGTCTGCCGATGCTGTAAGACAAGAGGAGAAGGGCTGCGTGAAGGAGGGACATGGAAGAGACGAAGGGGGGAACAGAAAAAGCTGTAGACAGAGATATGGAATCAAATGAGGAGACACACTCAGAGAAGAAATTTCCTTCTCTGTCTGTGCCTCTGGCCACGCGTCCACAAAAATGGCAGCAGTGCAATTCCATCACCCAGCACTTATCACAGGAACATCTAAATAAGTAGATGTTGCAGCCTGGGAGCATGAACACGTGGTGAACATGCACTACATTCTGCACAAAGGAGCTTGGGGATTTCAGCCTTTGCAAGTTGCTCTGGGCTTACACTTCAGCATCTTCACAGCCACTTTGAGGACCGAATCTTCTTTGCCCAGCCCAAAAGCAGTGGCTTCTACCACTTTTCCAAAGGCTCCTGCTCCAAGAGTTTTTCCTGTAGAGGGGGGAAAAAAATGTGCTTACAAGATGCTTTGTAGAAAGAGGTTGAGCAGTGGTCCTGCACGCAGCCTTGGGGAGGATGTCTGGTGGGTGGGGATTCCTGCTGAGCCCAGACAAGATGACACATCCCTTAGTCAGGAGCTAGTTAATGTTTCAGGGGAACTCTACTGTGAGCAAAGATGGGATGGAAGAGGCCATGTCCAAACACAGGCTCACCAGCTCCACACTTTAGAAATGCAAGAGGAGGGACACGATCCTCTTAACCTTCCTTGCAGCAGTGGAGGGCTGGGGGGAGGGTGTACCCTCACTTTTGTAACTGTGGAAAAGGGCAGCAGGCCTGGTTAAGGATGTTGCTGTAATGTCTGGATGCAGCTTTGGATGTTGCCCAGTTGCTTTGGCTCTGTACTTCGGAGCACTCCAGCTCTGTGGTGAGCTGCGTGCTGCCATGCAATGAGCAAGGAAGGTTTCTTACCAAACTGGAGGTTATTCCTGGGAAACTCCCATTTTTCATTGTATGGCAGCTGAGTGGGATCAATGAAGATGTAGTTATTCCCTTCACAGGCCTCGATGATCTTCCACCGCACCTGGTACTTGGGTTTCTGTAAGGAAGAGGCTGCAGTTATTCAATGTCCCCCAAGTCCTGAGGGTTCCCCAGTCCCAGCATGCACTCTAGCTCTCACCCTGCAGGCATAGAGCAAAGACTGGGGTTTCAGCCCATCAAATACTTCTTGCTTTGAACCTGGACTGAGAGAGGCTTTGCCTGGACAGCCTGGTCCCTTTGCTGTTATGAAGTCCCCCTCAAGTCATCACCCATGACTGAGGGAGGCTCTCTTGCCTCTTTCACTTAAAGCAGCCCACTACCCTCACTTGGGATGGCAGAGCTGGGACAGCCACCATGTCCCCACACACCAGTGGCTGAGCTGTGACCAGCTGGTGCCAGAGGAAGATGTCCCTGCTCTGTCCCCTTCCTTGGTACCCTGTGCTGCTGAGCACAGCAGAATGGTGGAGCTGGCCCAGCCCTGACTCCCTTACAGGGGGAAAAAAAGGCATGGGGAAAGAGAAGTAAAATCTCTCTTTTCCACAAATCTCACAGCAGAAGCAACCAGGCAAGGACAGAGAAAAGCGGTGCTGGAGTCTGTGGGCAGAGACAGTCTCCAGCTTTGCTGGGTGGTGTTGTTCATGTTGAGGGGGCTACAGAGCCAGGCTGGAGACACATACAGAGAAAGGCAGCAAAATACCTTGTCATGAGAATACTGTGTGTGGGCTCTGCTCCTGTACAAAGAGACAGGAAAGGACCCACAACCAGAGTGGCAAAGGTGGTCTCAGGTCCACCAAGGCAGGCAAGGGAAACACGGGTGGAGTGATCATGGCTGTGGTGAGTCACCTCATGTCCCAGATACTGGGAGGTGGGTCCTGAAATGCTTCTCCCCACCACTTGCCCTGGATAGTTGCAGAGAAGGATGCAGCATGCGGGTAGGTGCCCAAAGCTGGGTAGCACAGGCATGAGGGACCATAACCGAGACAAACAGACCTGTGGTTTTGATGCAAAGCATCTGGTTGTTTCCCCCCCAACACACACTGTTTCTTTTTTGATTTGCCTGAGAGTTAAACATCCATGCCCATGCAGGCTGTTGAAAAAAGGCCCAGACAGGAATGTTCCAAAACAGCACAGTTTCTGCTGGAGGTCCCTCATAAAGATTGCCACAGGCACTCAGTTTATTTGCTGTTGCCTGCTCCCAGAGGGTGAGAATTGCTGCTTTCTGCTCCACGGTTCACCTAGCTCTGCAGTAATCAGCCATGGCTCAAGAAGCCCATGACTGAGAAAGATAAGATTATTTATAAACATGTCCTGCTTCTCTTGGGCTGGCAAGGCCTTCCTGAAAACTGTTTCTTCTAAGCCATGCTTACATATCCATCCACCTCTTTATCTCTGGTCTACTGGCCAAAGACAGCTCTGCCTGAGAAGCTGTAGGCGCTTGTTTGGGAGAGAGGTCTGCTGGATCTTCTGACAAACAGCATCAGAACTTTGCTGCAAAATTTGCAGCCTTGATGGGCTGTCAAAGGAAGGGTGTGAAAAGGGAGAGCTGAAAAACATGAGATATTTCACCCACTGATGAAGCAGAGGTGTCTACTGATTGGTACAGTTTATGGAAACAACAGAGAAGGAATCCAAATGCTGAAAATGAGTCTTGCAGAGAAAATGGGGCAAGTTCTTGTGTAAAAATAGTGACCAAGTCTTCCTGGAGACAAACACCTTCTAACATCATCCTGTTTCCCCATAAAGACAGCTTTTTATAAAGCAAGGAGGAGAATAAAAAGTAGATGCAAGATGCAAACCACTTTTTTTTTCTCTCTCCTTAATTTGGTTTGTGGTTCATGTGACCAGAGCAAAATCAGCTTCACGAGACAGCACAGAGCGAGAACCTTTGGCTCCAAGGAATATCTACATTGACTTCTGGGCTGCAAGAGTGAGGCACCAGGGTGGGAGAGGTGTAAACACTCTGGGTTTGGTGCATGAGCCTTGCCAGGCAGCAGGAAACTCCTGGGGAAGTTGGGAGGCAGTGGAGGTGACCTGCGTGGTACCTCCCAGCGGGATGGTCCCTGCCTGTGGCTGCCGGCAGAGCCAGTGAGGCTGGGCAGGCCCTGCAGCTCTTGCCGTGCAACAGGGAATCTGACCTGGTTGTACTTGTAGAGGAGGAAGAGGAGTAGGAGGAGCAGTAGGACCGATGTGCCTATGCAGGTGGAGAGAATGGGGCTGAAGAGCTTGTTTGGCGGGGCCATGATACTTCCTGGAGGAGCAAAAAAAACCAAAACCAGGGATGAGTAAAACACTCCTTTTTCAATCCTTACTGCCTCATCTCTAGACACATTTTGCTCAGGTGTTCACTTAGGCTTCCCCTGTATGCAACACAACACACTGCAGGCCTTAAGGACACCCAAAAGAGTTGCTGGCAACTGAGGGCAGTTCTTGATGCCAAACTCAAGGCTGCGATGTTTCCCCCCGTGCACCCCAGTTTCCACACAAAGACAATCATGTGCAGGTCAGACTAACTGGGGACCCAGATCTCTGCAGCAAGAAGAGTCCAATCAAAAGATGCAAGCCCTGTACTCCAGCTGGCTGAGCTGTGCCCTGGAGCTGGACCCTGCAGTTATCAGGTGTTCATGGAGTGGCTCAGCCTTTGGCACCAGGTTCTGCCCAGCCAGCAATTCCCACATGGCTGCTAGGACTGCCAAAAACTGAAGCCTCACACCTCCTGTGAAGACAGAAGGCTTGTGGAATTTATGCCACCACTCTTACAAGACAATAGGGATGTATGTATATATGTATAGGAAGATGGGCCCTCAAATTCTCCCCCACTATGCGAAGCTACCAGTTTGTATCTTACTTGTGATGGTGAGTGAGTGAAGCATGTCAGAAGAGTTCCCCTCTCGGTTAATGGCCAGACAGCAGAAGGTGAAGTTGGCACCCAGCTCCTGAAATGGGACAGTGCTCTCCACCTCCACCTCTTGGAAGGGCAATACATTCATCACCTGGGGAGTGGAGTCATTCAGTAGCAGCCTATACTCCTCGTTGTATCTGCAGAGACACCAAGCAGGAGAGAATGAGTGTTCCTCTGCAGCACAGTTGCTCTTAAGTTAATTGGAACCTGTATCAGACTGGAGATGAGACACTGGGAATTAGGGCTGCAGCTCTATGAGACAAGTTACTCACTGCCTGGTTAAAAGACCTCTCCCTGAACATCAAAGCACCATATAGATAGAGCTTTAACTGCCTTTATGTAGCTACAGCTGTGTTCTTGCAGCAGTTCCCTCCTTGGACAGGGCTGGTACCGAGACAAAACCACCTCTGTCCAGACAGCTGCAGTTGCCCTCCATCACACTGTAGCTCAGTACGCCTGTGCTCTGCGGAGTTTCAAACCTGTGGAGGTCCTAGAAAAATTACTAAGACCAGCCAGCATGTAGCTCTACAGTAACCTCTTTAAGCTCAGGACTTCAGGAATAAGTACCTGGCCACTGTCCTCAAACATTCCCCAAGAACCTCTTTTTTTGGCAGAGCATCCTCCTCGTTGCCGCTACTGAACAGGGTCTGCTGTCTGCTGTGTTGCCTGTAGGCAAGTCCACATGGTGCTGGTGCTCAGCAAGTGCTAGCACAGCAAGGGCAAGCGCACACCTTGGAGGTGCTCAGTCCTCTGGGCATTTCTTACCTGTCAGAGTGGGTGGGGCACTGGTACCACTCGATGCGTGGGGCAGGGTAGCCGATGGCCATGCACTGAAGGATGCTGGAGTCATTGGCTGGCACCTTGATTTTGCAGACCCTTGGAGGAGCTGTTGGGGAAGGCAGATAAGCAGCGAGTGCTATGACCAGAGGAAGAACACATTCCCTGTGCTCTGATTTACTTTCCATGTGTGCAACAATAAAACATCAGGAACCCCTGTGCTACGCGTAGGTTTGGGCTGGGTCCCAGATGCTGTCTGGCTATGTCCTGTGGGTGCTGGGCTGGAAGCAGCCCGGTACCCAATGCTATTTGCTGCCAGCTGGGCAGCAGCCCCAGGGCAAGCAGGGTGAAAGAATGGGCACTGCCGAACACTTACATTTCACAGAGATACTGAAGGTAACTGATGCGCTGGTCTCATTGTTGAGGGCATAAAACGTATAGAGACCTCCCTCTCCTTCCTGCAGGCGGTTCAGGAAGAGCGTGTTGTTATACCTGCTCACAAAGAGAGAGTAAACAGCATGAAGAAAGCTGTGTTGAGGAAACACAAGCACTCAGTCTTTGCTCAGCAAGATGCAGCTGCTTCCCTTGCCTTGGAGTGGGTGAACACTTCCCAGCACTAATCCCAGCCCACAAGGGGAATCTGCTACTTGCTTCTTCAGGGGAAGGAGGGAAGGTCTGGTCTTCATTTTGCCACCAAGTGCGCAGCACTTCTGAAAGGCTACAGGTGAATGAATGCTCAGGAAGGAGAGTTTAACATCTAAATCTTGCCTTTGAAGGGGGAGAGGATGCTGGTCCCCCTGTCTTTGACAGAATGAGTTATTCCTCCCATTTCTTAGCCCATCAAGTCCTGATCCCTAGTGCCCTCTGCCCCTCATTTCTCAGATACCAATGCAAGAAAAAGTTCTCCCTAAAGCCATCGTGCTTGCTGAGTGGCACAGTTCCTCTCCCATGGATTATTTCAGGTTTCTAAGAAAATGGAAGGGGTATTGCCAAAACTCTGTAACAAATGGAATTATTCTCTTTCTTTCACTCTCCTTTTGGCCTCAGTTGGCTGTAGGCTTTGGAAGAGCAGGGCTGTGCCTTATCCAAGGCACCAGGTCTTATCCACACAATATTTCTGGCTTCACCTGACATGGGGCATACAGTCCCTCTCCAGACTGCAGAGAATGAGACAGGTCTGAGCAGCAGCAAGGGGATTCAGGTTTTTGTACTGTTCATTCACCCCTGCAATGTCTTCCTGCAAGGAGAGCGCAAATTTGAACAACCAGACCACAGATGTGATGCCACAAGGTTTTCTAAAGAGAAGGCTGCCAAGTTAGACAGAGGTGGTGTCCTCCTTGACCTGATCAGACATGCTCACTGTGGTTTGCTGATAGCACTGGAAAGACAGAAAGGTACAACAGTTCCTTTCTTTAAAACCAGAGTTTACTGTGAGTAGCATGAGGTCTGCCTGTCTCACACTGAAAGTGTTGCTGGAAACATGCCATTGCCAATGTAGAAGAGAGAGAACACGTACCAGTTGTTTCCAGAAATCATTTGGCCCTTGAATGTGGTACTCCCAGAGTTCTTCAAAGGGTTCGTGTGCTCCCAGCCCCAGTGGAGAAGTTTTGGGTAAGCCTCAATGTGGACCTGCAGCTTCAGACTCTCTCCCACAGCGACCTCCTGGCTGGTGGCTGGCGCTGGCGTCAGGAACACAAAACCTCTCTCTGCAGGATGGAGGAGAGCATGACCATGAGCAGGCATGGCCAGAGACCTGAAACAAGCTTATACCAGCTTCATAAATGGACCGTTCTTGGAAAGGGCAGACTCAGCTGGAGGAGGGAATGAGGCATTACACAGATTATGTTGCCAAAGCAGTACTTTTAAATTGCTTATTTGTCAAGGCAGCTTGGATTAGTGTCTGCCTGAGGACAGCTATAAAATCGTAGTGAACTCCCATGGGGAAAGAGGTTTTTACATGCTGTATCCTAATGAGTGATGAGGCTAAAACTGTATCTATCTCCTGATTGTCTGTAGAAAACAAGCCCCTTAGCTAAACCCCTGGCTTCTCACTTGGAAACAACTCAGACCACGTGCTGTTTCTGAGCCATGGCATGCAGCAGCCTCTGAGGACAAATTTTCTTTCTTGAGATACCAACAAGAGTATAATAGACCTGAGTCCTCCTATGTGGATCTGTTACTGGAAGAGAGAAAGCTCTATGCTCTGCTCATGTGGCTTGCCCTTCCTTCTAGCCAACCTTTTGTGGTCTTCAGTGTAACCTTGCCCCATTGTTGTTTTAAAGATGTTTATAAACACAAAGAAATCGAGAAGAGATTTCCAGTTTTCATTCAGACTCCAAAACCTGTCCTCCTGCACCTTAAGATGTCAGGGGAACACCAGGTCCTTCCCTAGCGGTTCCACAGTTCTCATGTGAGCCTTCACACACAAGCAAGAATGATGTTTCCAACAACAAAACCAGGAACAAGATGGAGGGCGGAGTGGCAAGTACTCAAGGTTATGTGTGATTCAGCCCACACCTTCCTGATCTTTTGGGCAAGCACTCACCTACTACCTGAAGCATCGTGGAGGCATTCCTGAATCCTGCTGAATTGTTAGCTATACAAGTGTACGTCCCAGTATCTTCCATGGTCACCGATGGAACAGACAGGATGTCACTGATTAAATAGTTCTCATTTTCAAAGCTAAGCTTTTTAGTTCTCCTGACCTGTCAGGCAGAAAAGGAACATCAGGCACTTTCTTGGAAGGGCAGAGCATGGGACTAAATAATATTTATGACAAACACAACCATCCCCTCCTGTTCTGGGCAACTGAGCTTTGTTATAGAGCCTCTGTCACTGAAAACTATCTCTGTGGAGACCAAAAACCATATTAAACTCAAGTATTCAAGACAGATATTCTACAGCAGTTAGGGCTGTAGCTATTGTCAGCCTTATAACTGCAAGCTGTGTGATCCAAACCTATCTTGTATATTATTTCAACTCTTTAATAAAGGCATCAGACATGATGGGGACTTCTAGCAAACCTTATCTGACCATCTAGCAGTTAAAAGTCAGCACAACAGCGATTTTTGAAATGCATTGCCATTCTTCACCCGTATCTTCTCTCCAGGGAACTCTGTGTCCTGAACATGTTTGCTGCTTTATAAGCCCTGGCAGGGCTTGGTGGAAAAATGTTGCCTTAGTAGGTACTGTGGCTCCTGCTCCATGAACCCAGCTGAAATAACATATTTCTCTCTTGCAACAAGACCCTGATGATGGGCAGGTGTTTCTTAGCCCTGTGTCATCCCAAGGAAAGGTTGGTCATATTCAGACTTCTACAACTTGTTTAAATAGCTGCTTTGGTTGGGCAGTTCAAGACTTTGCTGCAGGTAACTTGGGGCTGGGCAGTTCTTACCACCCCCAGTTTCCGGGAAAGCCCTATTCCCTCCTCAAAGGTGCACAACTTACGCTCTTTGCTGCTGTCACCCATCTGATGTCATACTTATGGGAAGGAGCAATTACTCTACACGTGACTTCGAAAGTTTCACCGACAATTCGCACATGGTCTATTGGGTCCATCATGACCGACACAGGCTTCTCCCGTGCTACACAAAGGCAAGCAGAGAGACATTCAATGACAGCTGGTCCGGTGACCCTGTGTGCTCTGGGGACTCCCCAGGGCCTGGCTACCTTCTCCTTTCCATCCTCTTCGGTCTCTTTACCCCCAGCCTTCTCCTTCCCCAGGGATCATCACTTCTTTTTGTGCACATGTCTATGGGAAGCAGTACAAGTGAGGGAGAGCACAGCAGTCAGCACCATGGGTTGAAAGGGAAGGGGAACCTTCAGCCATGGTTACATCCTGAGCATCAGAGTTTGAGGACTTGCAGAACATTGGGGAGATGGGTGGACTTTTTTCTCTGTTCTGTGATACTGCCTGCAAAGGTCTGAACACTGCTGAAACCATGGAGACCTGCCTGAAGGAGCCAATTTACCAGAAGCTAATGGAATTTTGTCCCTATTAAATACCCTTTAAAGATTGCAGGTTCAGAAGGTCTTTCCTATCACTAGTGAGGAGATTTTCCTTAACTATCTACAGTAGCCAGCTTAGATATTGCTGCCTCCCTGAGGACAGCAGCAACACCAACCCTTTACCTTCTTCCACAATCAGTCTTATTCTTGATGACTTCTCTGTTTTTCCGTTTATCATTGCTTGGCATCGGTAATAGCCCTTCTGCTTGCTTTGCACATTGTATAGTGTTATTCCCTTCTCAGTACTGAAAGAATAGTTTGTCCCGGGTGAGAGACGAGAGGCGTCATCCATTATCAGTGTCACGCTGGATCCGTACTCAGGCGCCGTGATGAGACAAGGGAGCTCAGCATTACCACCTTGGGTCACAAAGGTCCTGAAGGTTGGGACGTACCACACATTATTAGGATCTGCAGAGAAGACAAGGTAGGCCAGAGAATGGGATCAGAAAAGGTATTGAAGCTGAGAAATACATTCCAGAAAAGGCAAGAGTCCAGCATTACTGCCCAGTGGGAGTTGGATGCTGGGGCAGCTCTGTGCAACACCTGCCTGACTCAGCCTCCAAAAACTCACAGGACAAGCCCAATTCCAGCTAAGGCATTTGAGGAGAGCACAGCAATCAACTCACATATGCACACAGGCAAGAGAGACTGAGAAGTGTGCTTACCTCTAATCAAACTTTTCACCATGGTGTTTTATTTATCAGACCTCCAGCTCCCCTGGTACAAGGGAAAGGGTGAACTCAAGTGGTGGAGCTACCGCAGCATAACTTCTTCTGAAGTAGAAGAATATCTGGGGCTCAGGTCATGTTGTGAGGATATGATTCATCTGACTCAGTCCCTTATCTGTGGTACTGGTAATATGGTTCTCTGATTTCCCAGTCTCACTGCTCATTACAACACCAAAAAGACTTTCATCTCTGTTTTTTCAGGAGGGGAAGCCAAGGTAAATAGAATCATGGAATTCTTCTGGTTGGAAAAGACCTTTAATATAATTAAGTCCAACCATTAACCTAGCACTGCCAAGTCCACCTCTAAACCATGTCCTTAAGAACCTCATGTACATGAAACATTTCATCTGTTAATCCCTTGTTTGAAGACCGTATTTTTCAAAGCACAGCAGCCAGGAGTCATTTCAGAGTGATCAGAAGAGTCCATGTTTCCCTCTGCACCAGGACAGGATCCCACCTGGGGAGTGTGAGCTGGCAAGCAGAATAGCCCTGTGCTCTGGATGCCTGGGCAGGTGACACTTTCCAAGTTCTTCACCCTCAGGGCTTTCCTGTGACACCTGGAGGGCAGTGGACATGCCAACACTGCTGTCACACTGCTTTGCACAAGTCCAAAGAGTAACAAGACCTGGTGGGGATGAGGTTCTCATGACCTCTCCACCAGCACCCCTGGATCAGCCTTTTGGGGCAGATGGAAGAAAGCTGGGTTCCCACTGCCCAAACAAGGTGAGTTCTTGGTTGTATCAGCTTTATAGCTTGGATAGAATCATAGAATAGCATGAATAGAAATGAAGGGAGAGGTCCAGGCCATATGCATGACATGTAGATGCTCTGTACTCTACCCCAGTGCTTCAGCCACAGACCCCATTTTATGTGGGCTTACATGGTTGTGGGTAAGCCACTGCCCCACCAGGAGCCTGTTCTGCTCCCCCAAATACACACAGAACCACAGATGCCCTGTGTAACAGCTGTGCTCCCTGAAAGGCAGCTGCTCTGCCAGCACAGGTGGGAAGAGGGAAATGTGTTTACCTCGCACAAACAGATGCACGGTTGCAATGCCGTTGTCGCTGCTGTTGAGATAAGCACACTTATAGGTGCCCGTATCCCTGTAAGTGGCCTTGGGAATACTGAGCGTGCTGCTGGTGTGGTTGCTGAACGTATCCTTTCGGCTTTTCCATTCAACTTTGGACTCTCCTGAGCAGTGCAAGGTGACTGGATCACCCGTGTTGACAACCAGAGCCGGGAGGTCAGGGCTGATCACTGGGGATGCTGAGCCTAAAAAAAAAAACAAATGCAAGAAAAAGAGTGAGGATGCAAAAATGATGCTTAAAGATGTTCTGTTGGAGTTCACACTGGTTGGTATGGAGTAGCTCAGCGTCAGGAAGAAGCTGGGTTTGGGGTTCAGACTGGCCTTTTGGCTTACCTCATTCATTACTCACACATTCTCCATCCCATCAGACCAGTATGGCCTGATACTCCAAGGAGTGAATTTCAGGGAATGGAGGAAACCCCACATATGAACACAGAGAGCACTGGGACAGAAAAAAACAATAATCTGGAGCTGATTAGGCCAGATGCTAGCTTGGAAGTTATTCCCATTGGGTTTTGTTCTTTGTTGCAACAGTTTCCCTTCTGTGGCAGAGCTGGAGTCACTGTATGAACTCAGTTAGTGTGCAACACCATTTGGTGAAGTTTAAGCCGAGTCCAGTGGATGGGACTCCCTTTCTCGCATTGGTGCTGTGCTGATCTAGAACAGACCTGTAAAACTTCTGCAGAGAAGGAGTTCAGAGCATTTTCCTCACAGATACTGTCAAATCGTTATGAAGCAAAGCAAACTGGGCCACAGAAAAGCTAAATGGCTCACGAAAGCTGCAGTCATAAATACAGCACAACTAGCCATGTTGACACTGGCATTCCAACATAGCTGGATTTCGGATGTTATCTCCGCTTTGAAGATGGTTTCTCTACTGGCTGAATAAAGGGGAACCAGGGTCCCACTCCAGCTCTTAGCATCAGAGGGAAATATTTCCCCCCCCCGCCATTTTGCCACATCAGCGAGTTCTTTGAGTCAGCATCTATATTTAGGGAGGGGGGAAGTGAGAAATGAATCAGTGCTGTGGGGCTGGGGAAGAAGCGGCACAGCCACCCCCACGCCAGGCCCTGAGCAGGACAGGAAACACATTGCGAATGGCTATCTGTGCTCGGGGGGCTCTGCACCCCCCTCCAGCCCCCATCGAGGGCTATTCTCCCACTTCTGCTTCCCTTCCTGGCTGCTAACCCATCCTCATATCTTAAAGAGACACATACTCAGGTTCAAATAATAATAAGTGGAAAGGTAGCTGCCCAATTTATCAATTAAGTGCTGCTCTGGAGTGGTGGGAGCAGAAACAAGGGCTGAATTTGGTCTTGTGATGCCTCAAGCTCACAGCAGACTGCTCTGGACTCGCAGGGGCTCTTCAGTTGAAAGATTTGTTGGCCAAATGAACATAAACCCCAACGTTTTCAGGAAATGGGAGAGGACAAAATATAATGGCACTATTAGTCCAGCTGCACCTGCATGTCCTTCAGGGGAAAGGGGAATAGTGGCCAGATGTTACAGCCCTTCAACACCGAAACCTGTTGCAGGGAGGAGAGAAGAGAAGGCGGCTTCTGGCCATGGGTACCCAAGGCAGTTTAAAATACATCTCTTCCCAGGTGCTGCCTTGGACATGGCTAGCAGAAGCAACACACACCCATCCTCATCCAGCCCTGCTCACAGTTCTCCCTGTGCCTGAGGTACAGATGTGTCCTGTGCTACCAGCTGCGCTGGGGGCTGTAACACCAGAGCCTGGCCATCAGAGCTCCAAGGGCATCATTTAAGCAGTCTTGGTCTGCTGCCTCTCTCTGCGCAATGAAGCATTGAGAATATGAGACCTGAGGCCCTGAAGAGCATTTCTGGTGCGTGACAGTGAAGCAGTTGCCCAAGGGAAGCCCAGATGAAGTCTGGATCAAATTCCCTGGCCCTGTGGGAAGAAGCAGAGAACAGGGAGCTTCGGAGTATGGAATATTTGACATATTTGATGTTTTATTTCCCTAGGGTGTTGGTGGTTTTTTGTTATTGTTGTGTTTTGTTTTTCTAAGTGATGTTTTTATCTTTCTGTGGAAAGAGGAAAAGCCTCATTTATTCCCAGAATGGAGAAAAACAGAATCCTTAGCAAAGCCACATTTTCCACATATCTGAGGTACAATGTTCCTCCCTTTTTGCTAAGCTGTGTTTTCTAGTGGGGCTTGACACATTTGTGTTGCTTTTACTCTCTATCACAGGATGTTTTTCCCTCACCTACTCTCTGTTTTATCTATCCCTTCATGTCCAAGGCTTCAGCACCATTTAATGTGGGAGCCAAGCTCGTTGACCTGCAGCTGTGTTCAAACTGGCTAAGGGAACAACCATGTTGTAGTTGGTCCTTGGTTTGGGCACAGCAGGAGGACAAGACAGACAAGAGTCATGTCACATTGTGTCCTTGTTGTCATCAGCCTCTAGTTACTCCTGAGATGCTCTGGCCAGAAAAGGCTCAGAGGAGTTGCTCTCCATAACAGTGAAGACACCAGCAGCCTTCAGGCTATCACTGGAGACTCCTGTCAATGGCACAAGCGAGGACAGACAGGGCAGAGATGCTAAATGCAACGCCAGGTGAAGGCCACCCAGGCATCCCCTTCTTTGTGTGTTCTTGGGGACAAGTCAGACCAGCAGGTCCTTTTCCAGAATGGGGAAGCAGGGTTGCTGGGAGAGGCTTTCTCCCTGCTGACCAGTGTGCAAACTTGCACAAAGCCCAAGGATGTCTCTCTGCTGCTCTCCAGCAGCTTCCGCAGCATTGCCAGTAACTGCTGGCCAAAGGTTTTACCACACTGGGGTTGTGTAACCATGACCTCTAGTTACAGCTGCAGGCTCTGTCCCTGCCTCTCCCATGCCAGCCAAAACACTGCTTTCCTCTGCTGAGGGTTTGGAGAGGGTGAGGAAGGAGAAGCGAATGTTTGTGTGACACAGAGGCTCAAGAGCCTTAGCACAGAAGCCAGCCATCAGGACCTTGAACTGGTCCTAGGGGATACCTAGGCTAAGGTCTGGCCCTAGGAGGGACCCATACTAGGCCTGAACTCTCCTTGCTTCCCACTCAGTGATGGGAGGGAAGAGCTTGGTCTCTCAGGACACCTTCCCCAGCGTCACCTGCAGTATCTGGGCAGGGCAAAGGGGTACTCATCATGTCTCTGCCTGGGGCTTCTACCTCAGAGGTTTAGGTTCATCCACAACAAGAAAACTAAGGAAAACACTGGAAGAGCTCTCAAGATGGCCAAGAACACAAATGGGAGCTGGTCAGATTTCAAATCCTTCCTCTGCTTGATCTGAACCTGGGATTTGAGACCCTGGCACTCCCCCAGCAAGAGCCCAGACCACAATGGTCATACCCTGGGTGCCCTCAGAAGATGCACTTGCAATCCAAGAGTTAGAAGAAGGAAGCCAGGCTTTAGCTTCAGCTTGAAGTTGTTGCTTTGGACAACCCTGGCATGCTGCAGCTTTGCGCTAGAGATGGCCAACAGTGCTGGTACTCAGACACACGTGTGCCTAACACCCTGACACGGCAGACAGCGTCTGGTGATAATGTCACAGCTTTTCCTAGTGCCTCAAGGAACCTTCAGAGAGATCCTCATGAGACATCATTACCATCTCTCACAAATCTTTGTCAGACCTGCCTTATTCCTATTGTCTTAAAGAAACAAACAAACAAACAAAAAAACCCCAAAACACTGCAGCCTTCACAACCCCATTCCCAGCACAGCAGACCTGGAAAAATCCCATTCAGCACATGAAAGATGTGACTTGGAGTGAAACCACACAGTGCTACAGCCAGAGGGATGCACATTTCCTGGGCTGAAAATATGGATGCAGCAGTGGCTCAAGAGGGATACACTGCCTCCCTGTTACATGCCAGATGCTTTGCCCCCAAGTTGCTTCCTTCCAGAGGGAACTTCCCACTAGTCTCATTGGGTGGGAAGCAAGCTCAAGATGAAAACAAAGATCTGAGAAGCTGCGAGCACTTAAGGTCCAAGATTAGTAATACTGGTTTCTGTCTGTTTGGTTGAAAACCTCAAAATAAGCTTAGTGACTCTTGAGGTTGACGGATTATCACCTCTTGGCCATCTCTGCAGCCTCAAAAACCAGGTGTATTTACCTTTCCTCCTTGGCTGCCCAAGTTCCGTTTCCATCAAAAGGTCTAACAACTGGCTTTACAGACCTGGTGTGTCTGCCAGCACCACCAGAAAACATCAACCCTCAGACATCTCCAGCCAGGCACAAGGTGCATTGGACGGTGCCAATGCAGCCAGCTTTCCCAACTCTTTCACCTTAAGGTCAAACATCTTTGCCCCATTTAGTCAAAGTGCTATTTCAGACACTACCTCTCTCAGGGCACACTTTCAGCTGAGCCTTTCTCTCCTCCTAACCCACACCAGACCCAAACAGTGGGAAGTTTCCCTTTCCCATCTCCCCAGTGCCAAGGCTCTTCCTACACTATGTGCACCTCTCTGTACCCCTTGGCCTTGCCCCAGTAGTGCTTCAGGCAGCCAAGAGTGAGCCCCCAGCACAGCGGGGCTCCAGAGCCAAAGCAGACTAGCAACACACCACTGTCCTCCCCCTACAGTGACAGCCAGTTCTGGGTGGTCTTCATGAAGCTATGACAACCCAGTCTGCACTAAAGCCAAGGCAGTGTCTCTTCCCTGCTGTGCCATGGAGCAAACGTTCTCTTGCCTGCTCCCTGCCTCTGATGAGGCTCCTTGAACCCTCTCCACAGCAGCCGTGGCTGCCTCATTCAGCAGGATCCAGAAGCAGGAACTGCCCCAGCCCACAGCAGGGTTTTGCTTGACACAGGAATCTGGCTTTGTGATCCCCTGCCAGGATCCAAATGCCCTTCGGTTCAACTTCAGCATTGCCCCGGCCCAAGCCCTGCTGAGGCTGTCACCCCTCCTTGCCCAAGGAGGGATGGAGCACTTAAACCAGACGTCCAGGAAACCCTTGCCGCATCCCAAAGCTGCACCAGAGAGACATCAGAGGGCTTTGGGGGGCTGGTGGACCTACCGTGCCAGATGCCAGCTGCAGTGAGCAGCAGGAGAGCAGGACCCATGTCCCCAGGGAGTGTGGCGTCCCCAGTGTGGAGTGGGGACACGGATGGAGGATCCTCTTGAGCAGCAGACACCTCTCCTCGCAGGCACCGTCCCCAGTACTCCCTCAGCAGGAGCTTCTCCTTTCTGAGTTAACCACAAGTTAAGAAATTCCCCTTTTTTTTTGTTTGTTTTTGAAACAGGAGGAAAAAAAAAAGCAAGCAATGTTTTGAGATGTCACTGGTGACAAACCCCCTCAGCAGAGGTGGGGCCAGGCATGCACCCCACTGTTGGGGCCACCTTGCTGTCACGGACCCTGTCTCAGGGAGGGGTTCAGCCCCAGACCACTCCTCGGGGCTGGCGGGGACCACTGCACCATGCCAGGGTTCAGGACAATCCCAGTCCATCCTGGCTACTGCCACCAAACCCCCAGGGACTGCTGTACACTCTCTTCTTGCTTGGGGACACAAAGAACCCAGCCAGAAACTGCTCTGATAGCAGAGGTCTCCATCTCACCTCAGCAGGACAGGTTTTACCTCAGGCCCTTTGGCTCTTGCTGGCTTTGGGTCCCACAGGCACACACAGGAACATGGCCAACTCCCCCACAACCAGCCCAGGGCAGCTCTCAGATAGGAAAAGGCCTGTAGAGATGACAAATTATTTTGTTTTAATCAAGAGCATGGTCCCTGGTGTAGAGAGGAGTCCTGCAGCCATACAAGATCACCCTCAAGCCTCACTCCAGCAGCATGCAGAGACAGGGCTGATCCCAGCTGCAGGCCACCTTCACCACCCTCCGCAGCTGGGAGACATGTTGGGGTCCAGCCTGCAGACCCTTCCCCGTCCCCAGCCAGACCCCTGCTCTCCTCATGCCCCCAGGCTGGAGCTCACAGCTCCTGTGTCACCATGAGACAACAACAGAGCCCAGGCAAGAACCCCATCCTACTAAGTCCTCCTCTTCACTGGTGGGGAGGCTTTTTGAAGCTGTTTCCTAATTGACAACCTGGCAGGCACCTGGGAGCAGTAATTAGGCACTTCGTTAATCCTCCCCTGGACCATCCTTCTTCCAAAAGAGGGTGAGGGTTGACTTGAAGCAAAACAGCTCTCCTGGGCCTGCTCAAGTCAGCAAGACATTAGCAGGTCAAGTCAGATACAGGGTGCCCCTTGCACTCTGCTTTATCTCAGCATAACCCCACTCTGCAGAAGAAGTTCATGACAGTTGCTGGCAGCTCTGAGGTGGGAAGTTATGGCCAGTGTCTGACAGAGCTGGGAAGCCCAGAGGAGGAAGGTCCTGCCTGGGGTGAGCCCTGGGGCTCTGCCTTATCTGCACCCAGCTGCAGCCCCATCGGCAGGGTGGTGATGTGGACATCAGCCGTGAAATGTGGGCAGAAAGAGACAGGCTATTCCAAAACGTCTGCACAGAGGTGTATTTTGAATCTGCACTTGCAATGCAGAGGTGCCAGGCAGGAGTGCCCCTGGTCCCTCTGCAAACCGGAGGGGAATGGGGTTCTCCAAAGGGGGCAATTAGAGAGGTACCAGCAAGTCAAGGTCCTGGGGCCAAGAGATGAGAGCATGGCTGACTGTGCTGAAGATGACTAAGAGTCATGGGAACATGGAGAGAGCTCTTGGTTTTGGCTAGGGGGATAGCTGGAGAGCATGAGGGAGTCCAGAGAGAAGGAAAGGCAGCTTTTGGCTGGAGAAGATTTCCTCTCAGCAGTTTTTCCTGGCAGGGTACGGGGAAGAAGAACATGAAGCAGAGGCAGTGTGGTGCACTGAGGGGCTCCTGCCCAGAGCTGGGCTGCAGAAGAGGTCTGCCTGATTATTCTCTCTTCCTTTTGAAGGATGTTTGTTTCCCTCCTTCTTCTTTTTAGAGTTTGTTTTTTGAGTGGGTTTTTTTTTTTTGGTTTTGAATTTTTTTTTTTCCAGGAACAAGTGCCAGCTCAGAGAAAACTGACTCACCAGCGTGAACAAGTATTAAACCAGACACGTTTAATATGGAGAAGGGAAACAATCTCTCAGCCTCCCTTCTCTTTGAGGAAGCCCCTTACAGAGCGTCTCTGATGGCAGTGGTCCATAGGTGACAAGTCACAGCCCGTGCACACAGGTGTCCAAGCTGGGCTGGGCACACCTGGGGATGCTCAGGCTAGCGGGACAAGCTGTCTGCTGGGGTCCCCCCCTCACTGGTGGCCACCTCCTCCTGCCTGCAGGCTGCACCCCAAATCCTGCGGTTGCAAGCAGCGGCTCAGCCACAGGAGTGCTGCTGGGGCCCTTACGCCCAAGCGGCTCTGAGCAAGGGACAGGGATGCTCTCAGGGGAGCTGCAGCCTTCCTTGGAGTATATTCAAATCCCAGGGATGTCTGTGGAGGCCCTGATGGCCAGGAAGGTGTGCTGGGAGATGACACGAGACTTGCTCAGTGCCTGGCTGTGGAGGCTGCTGTGAGCCCTGGTTGGGAGCGCTGGGAGCTCAGGCACGTTTCCCAGTCTGGGAGCAGGGCTGGGCCATTCCACACAGACAGGACTCCTGCACTGAGCACAGCTGGCCATGGCTGCCTATGCTGCCCTGCAGCAGTCTGGGGACACAGGTGGAAAACCCATCTCCCAAGTAAGCTGTTGATGCCCGAACTGCTAAAAACCCAGGGCTTGTCTCCACAACCTGAGCTTTTCCATGAGGTGCCTTTCTCATCACTGGAGAGAAGACTTGTCTTGGGGTGAGAAAAATGCCCTGCTGGCTGTCCCCGTGTCTGCCTACTCATTCCTATCCCCATGACGGCTCCTCAGTGCATCTCAACATGCAAAGAGCCTGCCAGACAGGCAGGGATTGAGTGGTGGGAGCTAGTTCAGGGCTGAGGTCTACCAGTTCCTCTCCCTGCTTCCCCCCAAGCCTTTGCTACAGCCTCTCTGGAGACAAGGTGATTTTTTTTTCCTGCTGATTCAGCTTCGGGAGAAAAATGCCCTGTCTGCCTGTCGTGGCTGAGCTGTGCCAGGTGACTCAGTGCATATCTGGGGAGAATCAGCCTGAGCTGGTCAGGGAGCCTGCAAACCCCCTCTCTGCCAAACTGAGTGAAGACAGAAGGCCAGAAAAGGCCGTGATGGAGTGGGGAGCCTTGCTGGGACTTGGACATGTCTCCAGCTGCAGCCTGCGCCTTTGGGTGCAGGACGGGTTTCAAGGAGCTGAGGGAGGCACAACTGTTGCCAGAGGGGACTTGCACCAGGCTGCCTCACGCAGCCTGAAAACAGTGTTAACATTGATATATTTGAATCTCAATTCAAAATCTCCTCTTTGCAACAACCCCAGGCTTTTTAAGCATGTGGCTCAGTGCTGGCTGCAAACAGCTCAGCTCAGCAGCTGAGGTTGTTTTCAGGAGGAGCAGTTCCATTGCAGCCAGAGAGAGGAGAAAACTTTGGGCTGGACTCAGGAGGTGCCTGGTCTCCTATGGGGCTGGGGGACCCCAGCACTTCTGTAGAGGGGTCTGGGGAAGGTGAGGGAAGCAGGGGGACATGTGGACATGAGGGAATGGTGGTGTGGGGAGCCACTATTTTGGGGTTGCATCTTTAAAGAGTGTCAGAGGGAGGGGAGGGGAACCCAGCTCGGAAGAGAGCTGGACATGGGCATCCCTCTGTGCTGCAATGTGGCTCCTGCTGCTGCCCTGCCCCATTGCTACCTCCAGTCTCCCCCACTACCCTGAGCTATTGAACTGTGTGGAAAAATTAACAGCTGTGGTGTACCCCAGTTCCTTCAAGCCAGCACTGGTCAGTCTGGCAGCTCCCACATCCCTTCCTTGATCTGAGCACAGATCCAGCAACACATCAAGCCCTTGTTTGGGGCTGCTGGCCCCAACCTTTGGCACTGGGGATATACACAGGAACCATTCCCGGTGTCCTTCCCTCTATCCACCTCCTCCCAGTGCCACACAACCCACAAGCTGCCCAGTTACCAGACAGACAGGGCAGATCCTGCCCTGTTTGCAGCCCCTTTTCCTTACCACATCTCTGGGCTCAGCTGTTGCCTTGCTGTGCTTCTCTCTGCCTGGCTCCCATCTTGGCTTTTGCTAAGCGTTGGGGTCACGCACAGCGTATTAACACGCTTAGCCTTCACACACGACAGGGTTAAGCTGTATTCGCAGCCTCATATTAGTATGAGAAGGTGGCAGCAACCAGCACCAGACAAACAAAGGAAGAGATGGAACTATGCAAAAAGAAAAACACCTTTATTTTATTTTTAAACTCTTTCTTTAAAAATGTATTTGTAAAAGTTTACAGCATAAAAATAATATCTCATGATTATAAATGTGACATAGTACAAATCCTAAAAATACATCTGTAAACCTAGGAAAATGTTAACTCTTTGGTACCTTAGTCCGAACTCTGTTTTTCCTTGGCCCTCAGGATGTTCTCTGACAGACAGTGTGGAGGCAGGTACTGCTTCTGTTCAGAGATGCTGCAGAGTAACAGTGAGGTGCCAGAAAGCCATCCCAGCAGGACAGGGAGAGAGTAGAGGGCATGTTTTGGGCAAGCTTTGCGCTCCTGGTACAACCCATGAAGCAGGAAAGGACAGGAATGATGGGATGCTGCAGGCCTCCCACCACGAGTTGGCTTCCCTGCCTCCTCCCACCCCTACAGGAGTCACTGCTCCAAAAAGTCACTGGAGCAACACTGGAGCAGTTCCCCTGCCTTTGTCAAAGCCAACTGGATCCATCTCAGCAGGTCCCAGAGACTTCAGCCCTCTAGGTGAAACGTGGGAATTACGGTGGGAGCCCAGCAACCCATGTGCTTGACCACAAAATCTGATTTTTAACAATACCTGGCCTGCCCTGGGCAAGTCCTGAAGAAAATGTGATGACTCCACCGTGGCAGTCAGCCCTGGCCGCTCAGCACCGAGGCTGGGCTGGGATCTGCTGCGGGAAGGACCTGGAGCTGCTCTCTGCCCATGCGATGGCCCAGGGCAAAGGCTGCCAAAAGGCTGAGGGGCAACTTTCATGTGCTCCTTCCTCATGCTTGTGCCGCGGAGAATGGGGTTTGCCTCCTTAGCACATTAGCTGACATGTCATTTTAGAAAAAACCTCCAAAAAGAAGACATCTGTGAAATCCCCTTCTCCAGATCAGCCCGGCTTTACATAGGCAGATCTTGGGCTTCCCCCCAGCCAAAACCCAACCCGCTGCCCAGTACCCTGTATTTGAGGTGCTGTCTCTCCCCCAGCCCCGAGCCCTGACTGGGAAGAAGGGGAAGAGCCATTTCTCACTTCTGGCTTCCTCCTGGCTGCACATCTGCACTGCGCTTCTGCGTCCCATCCCCATGGGACTCCACCACAGTCCCCTTGGCAGGTGAACAGAGGCAATTTAGTTACAAGTGAAATCCGCTGTGCTCTAGATTTCTCAACACGACACAAACAAACACTAAACGTGACACTCTCACTTAAAAAAATAACAACACGCTCAAACCGAGAAGGACAAAAGGATTAAAACCTGTGCACACATCAGTCTGAGAAGCATCTTAAATGTGGAAAGAAACACTGGAGTGTTACATTAGTTTCTGAGATACACTTATGAAATGTATGTATACTTTATGTATGAAATAGTGACTGGCAGTAGGATTATGCATATACTGGTGCTGATAATGATGTAACAGCTGTAGAGTAAAATATAATCTACAAATAAAAGATATTGCACTAGAGATGGGCCCGAGCTGTGCCCCTTTTTGGAGGGCTCAGTGTGGGTCCACCTCTAAACACACCCAAACAAAACCACTGATAATTGAAACTAAAACCTCAGAAGGACCAGTTCCCTTCAGAGCCTCACCAGAGAAATTATGGCTACAAAAGTGGTGGGCCCAGAACAGCCGATGACTTAACCTGACCCGCACCTATTGGGGCCACACAGGGACCGGAATGTTGGCAGCAGAGAGAGAGGGAGCAGAGCTGGAGCTGGTTCCCCGAGCAGAGCACGCTTGCCTGGAGAAGACTTGCAAGGATTCTTAACAAAATAGTTTTGCTTTCCCCAGCTGCCAGCCTGTCCTGGCTGAGAAGACCCGCTTGCTGCAGTGGGTGTGCATGCCCTGGCAAAATGGTGATGGGAAAAGTTGGGGGAAGACAGGAAAGTACCACAAAGTGCAAGACTTGGCCCTTGCAATTACAGAGCCAAAGGCAAACGTTTGGTTATATCTCTTTGGAGCAGGGAACGGTACCATTTTACAGAGTCTGGCGTACCTACTTTAAGAAGGAAGAGGGAGGTGGGGATAGCACCCCGTCAGCAGCCAGAACAGGTTTTGATGCAAAGAATAATTGCAAAAAGTCTACAAATGGGCCAAAATGCAATAGGCATCCAAGTGTAGCTAATGCCCAGCTAATAGGACAGGATACCCGAGTTCCCCCAGCAGGGAGAAGAAATAGATCTCCTCTTTCAGGACCACGGAAACTATGTGATAGTGGGAAATTAGTAATATAATTAGTAATTAATCTGTACAAGAGATGGAGTTTAGTGTGGGATTTATGAAGTAAATAACCAAATGGCCAAAGGGAGGGTGAGGAGAGGTTAATTGATAGGGAAAACTTTGAGCTGGATGGAGGTAGTAAAAGTAGCTCTCCAGGGTTGTTCTTGATGCTGGAAGCATATAATATTTTTATTAGTCAGTCCAGCCCAAAAATGAAAGCTTGTTAACAAAATGTGCTGATGACCCAATGTCTGGAACAGCAGGGAGTATCTTGGTTAGAAATGCTGGAAGAGTAGAAAGACGTAGGAGCTTAGACTGGTCAGAGGATGACTCCAAACTACCAGTATGTTGTGTCTGGAAAAAGGCCAACATTATCCAAAACTACACCAGCCAAGTCAAATCCAGTACAGACCAGAACTATTAATGCCCTATGCGAGGTCTAGATTTGACCTCACCTGGAGTACTGAGTACTTCTGGTCATTTTTGTCGAAGAAGTACTAATTAAAAATGGAGCTGGCGCAGACAGGGGCTACTAGGATGATCTGATGTGCCATCCTATGGGCTCAAGTTGCAGTGACATGGACTCTAACAAGCACCTTACATGTTAGAATAATAAAGTGGTCTGATCCCAAGGATCTCATAAGTTACTGCTTCTCTGCAGTTAGGATCATTTCATGAGCTGTGGCCACAGAAGATGGCTCCTTCATTACAAGCAGGAAGAACAGAGCATGGAAAAACAGTTGTCATTCACAGTGTGTTTCCTATGGATGGTGGGGAATCTGACCACATGGGCTGAAAATATACTCCACTGGCTGCCAATAAAAGTGTTATTTCTTATGTTCACATTTTACCAAGGACATCAGCCCACAAAATATCTACTATTTTAGCTGCATAAATGGCAGCATTGCAATGACAGAAAACTTAAAACGAAGCAAGCTGTTTTGCTGAGAATTTCTGGCAGAAGTTTCATACTTTAGAAAAAAAAATTCTCAGTAGCTCTGAAGTGGCAGAAGCCCAGCAAGTTGCTGATTGAATTTCTGAATTTGTAAACCTGCCTGTGCAGTTTTTTCTGTAGGATGCATAGAGAGATGTGCATGAGAAGGGCAATGAAGGGGTTAATGGGAGTGGGGGGCATGCAGTGAACAGAGCTCTGTGCAAGGCAAAACTTCTCCTTTCAGAAAAAAAAACCCTGCTAGTTTCTGTAGTGTCAGACCTGTCATTTTGGGGTCCAGCTTTCATCTCTGCAGAGGCGTCATTCACAACTGATTTCAAAAGCCTGGCATGCCTCCTGCTTTGAGTCTCCTCATTCAAGTGCCAGCTGACAGCACGAGAAGTCCCAGGGGTGCCTGTGAGAAGCAAGGAAGGAGGCGAGAAGCTGGAGGAAGGTCTCTGCCTTTTTGTTCTTCAAAACACTTTCCAAGAGAGAGGAATCCTCCACGATTCCTCTTGCTCTGCTTGGTTCCACATGACACTTCATCCCCAGCCCTGGCAGTCTGCAGGTGCTGTACCTGGCCCTCAGAAGGTGGCAGGTTGTGCGATACAGTTCAGCTGTGACCAAAGAGCTTCCCAGCCTCTCCCCCTCTCTCTCTCTTTTTGTTGGTGTCCCTGGGTTGGTGTTCTGGCATCCTTATTGCTCGCCATGGTCTTGCTATGACGCAGGAGGGACTGCTGAGACCTCCCAGCCTGAGGAAGAGTGTTTGGGTGAACAGTCTATCAAAAGGGAGCCCTTGCTTCCCAAAGATAAGGCACAAAGATTCTGCAGCTGTCAGGGTTATATGATTGCCCAGCAGATGAGCTGGGCCTAGTGGCAGTAGATTAATGAATAGCCATATTGCTTCCTTATACTGGCCCTGGCTAGTGGATTAATATATTTGTTCCCTTTAAATCTTCAATGGAGAATTATTAGCTTAGTGACCACACAAACGACATGAACAACACTGGACTGCCCTCTTTGCTACTACAACAGAGTCATTGTGAGAGCATTTCGAGTTCCTCACATGTCCTTGGGGTCCTGGTGCCATCCTGGGCACAAAAGGTTTTAGGGTGTGACAGCGCCTGTAGGTGGGTGCAGAGCTGTGCCCCAGAGCCATGAGTACCTGTAGTGCTTGTGAGGCTCTATCCACCACAGAAGAGCTGTCAAGAAAGGAAAACAGTGATTCAGTATCTCTGAGACGCTGGCTTGTCTGTCCAGGACTTGGCTGTGCTTGGAGGAGAATCTACCCAATGTAGTCTTGATCTCCAGCAGCTGAAGGTTGGTGTTGCAAGTTCTCTACACCCCAGAAATGGGATCCAAGCAAGTCATCTGTCCCAGAGGCATTTCACAGAACCACAGCGTGGCTGGTACTGAGACCATCAGAGAAGTGCTGGTACAGAGGAGATGAAACTCGTTGCCATCTAAAGAGCATGGAGGGGGAAGAGGCTGGAGCATCATCTTAGCAATGCAGCAAGTGTCATGTCTTGTGGAGATCTAGCCCACATCTTCCACTTGAAAAGAAGATGTTGGTCTGTGAGATGTCTCTTTCCTGCAGTGGTTCGATCACTGAGGAGGATGTGGCAGTGATCTGGAAGGTTCCTAGCACTGAGCCACCTCTTTGCAAGGTGGAAGGGGATGACAGTGGGGAAAAGTCTCTAATTCCCCACCCAGTGCTGGGAGATGCGAGGGAAGGAGGAATGCTGGGACAGGTGGGGATATCCCCAGGTACAAGCACGAAGCATGGCTTTCTGCAATGTCTGGGTGAGCCCCTCAGCTGTGGGGCCGTGGGGATATGCAGACTCAGCCCAGCCCTGACTACAGGAAGCTCTCCTCCACCTCTTGGAGCCCTGTGGTCAGCTCCTGGCAGCCTGCCTGGGGGTCACATTCCTGCTCCTCGTCCTGCCGAAGGCCCAGAGGGCTGTCACAGGATATTGTAGATGATGTGTTGGCCTCGTTCAGCGTAGAGCTGAAGGGAAACAAGAGACAGAGAGAAATGAGTGCCTTGTCCCAAGTCTCCTGGTGAGAGAAGATTTCCAATGGCTGAGAAGCACGTCAGTCTCCTGACAGCCTCAGTCTGAGTATCTTTCTACAGGGTGACAGACAATATCACTTGGGTCTATTCTATGATTCTATTCAGCCCTCAAACACAACATGCAGCCAGTTGGGCTCTGCAGACCATGTATCCCAGTGTGCCCTTCTCCTTGTAAGTGGTGTCTCTTGTCCCCAGTTGTGCCAGCTGATGTACATGGATGTGACATGACATCCTATCTCGGTTCACATCCCAGCTCCTCTGATTCGTCTCTGGCCCTGCAGGCTCATGCAAGGTTGCAGCACCTCAGCTGGGGATGACACTGCCCTTCTCTCCTGGTAAACCCACCCCGGTCTGTCCCACAGCAGAGCATCCCTATTTTCAGATCTGGGCACTCTGGGGATGGAACAACAATCAGAAGTGATATTTTTACCTGGCCCGGCTGATGGAGGCCTCCTGAGGGAGATCAGAGGTTGCCTCAGGTTTGGGGTCAGGAAGAGGGATGATATAATCATTCTCGCCCCCGTTCTGGTGCACGGCTGTGTAGAGGATGCTGCTGGTGGGGGAGCTGGGAGCGAGCCTGGTGTTGTTCAGCCCAGGGATTGTGGGTCTTGTGCGGACAACAGCGGGGTGGTCACTCTTCATGAACTCTTCATCCACCTGCTGGTATCTCTGCTCTCACAGAGAAGGTTACCAAAGAAAAGGGAAGGTCTTGTGAGTGGAGAGAATACAGTCATGTTGTGTTTACTTTCCCTGTTAGCTAGGGTTTTTCTAGAGGGCCTGGCACCTTCTAGCTGGGTTCATCTACCTTGACTCCACCAAAGACAGGCCATGAACATAAAGGAGAAATCATGGGCACAACTCCACAGTTCCAAACTACCAAATAGTTGGAGGCAGCTTTTTGATCTCCTGCCAGTTCTGATTTGTGCAGTTGCTGAGATACCAGCTGCCTGTCTGGTGATGCCAGTTGTCTCAGCAATGTCCCTGGGATGCCCAAACCACCTTCATTGCCTGTTCAGACTAATGCAACCTCAGTCACAGCAAAATCCTTAGGCACAGCAGCACTAAACACTATTCTCCAAACCCTGGTTGAGGGCCCTAACCAAAGCAGCATTCTCCTCAGAGCACTGAACCTCCTCTGTCCCTCCAGCATGGGGTCCTTTGAACATACCTTTCTGTAGCAATCCACCAAGAGGTTTCCCATAAGCACCACCAGCTGTGAGAAGGATGGTCTGATCTCAAACTTCTCCTCCCAGCACTTCTGCATGATATCGTAGCTAACAAGAGGGAAGGAAGAGCACTCCAGTGAGTGAGAGGGTGGGGAAAACATAGGCAGAAATGCTTCTGTAGTTTGTGCAGGGCAGGCCCAGGGCAAACATGTATGGGCAGCACTTACATTTCATCAGAGGCGTGAGTGGGTTTGGACATCCGATAGCCACGTTTGATGGCATTGTAGAACTGTTCATTCATGGGTAGTTCAGGGTATGGAGTCCCCCCTGTGTATAAAGGGAGAGCAGAAAATCAGGCTGGTGGATTGCTTGCTGCCCCCATGCCAGCATACATTTCACACCAAGGTTTCCTTTTTTCTTTATCTTTCCTGTTTCACTTAACTTCCAAATGGCAATGTCAGCATGGGCAAGGAGAGGGAATGAAGTGCTAATTAATGCTGGTAAGGTTGGGACTTAGGGATTAGAAATGAATTTCTATTGCCTCAGTTTGGGAAGGGATCCTGCTAACCTATTTTCAGAGCTATAGGCACCACCATGATCTCCAGGGCACTTACCTAGAGTGAATATCTCCCAGAGGAGAATCCCAAAAGACCACACATCACTCAGGGTGGTGTAGAGGTTGTTGAAAATGCTCTCTGGAGCCATCCACTTAAGCGGCAAGAAGGTCTAAGAGGAGAAAAAAAATGGAACAAGAGAGTCAGCTTCATCTCCGGCACTTGTTTCAACAGGTGAGAGTCTGATACCCAATTTACAAGCAGAGAAGACCCTTCACAGCTGCCCATCCGCTCAACACATCCACTGACGTCTGCTGTCAGTCACTTCTGAGAGGGATCGGTTTCCTTTTTCCTTGTGCAGGATGAACCCAGCAGGCAGGAGGAAAGAGTGGATGTGCTACATCTGTTTCCAACACTATGTGCCATGGTGAGCTGTCATGAAGTGTGTTCTCTGTTCCCTAGTTCTTGGGGAGTTCGGGGGCTTGCACAACTTGACCGCAGCACTCCTGAAGGGAACACAGGCCCATCTGGACTTCGGAAACCTGAGACTAAGCTGGAGACAACTATGGGATGACCAGAAAAGCCAAAGGACACGTGCACCTTTTCCTGCTCTTTCTCACTCAGAGTGAAACCCAAAAAGAAGCCTTCACCAGCTTGTATGCAGCACTGGCTGTGCTGTTCCTGGGATTCTCTTGCACAATGAACACCAAAATAATCTCCAGGAAAGATTGCAAAGGGGCCCAGTTTCATTTCCCATTTTGGAAGGAAAAGCAGCTATGCCAAGGCTGGACTGGAAAACCCCAGCCCCTCTCTGTCAGAGGATCTCTCTGCCCAGGCACTGAGTGCCTGTCTGCCATCCCATGCAAATGGGAGAAAGCAGGAGAGAAGTTAACTAGTTCATAGAGTAGATAAAGATTGGGGTTTGAAGAGCCTGGCTTCACTCTCAGCTCCCCCAGCCCCACCTTGTCTGTTTGGGAGTTACATGGTTGCTTTGCTTGGGGTTGCGTGTTCCCAAATGCCCCAGGGAGTGGAGTGGACACACTGTTGTTGAAGTTACAGGGAAGGTTTCTGGGGAAGCCAAATTACAGCCTCATCCTCTCCTGCCTCCAAAGACTGGAGATGCCTTTCTGGAAAGCAGCTGCTCGCAGGGAAATGCTTCCTCTTGCCCTGTGGTCTAGCGGTTAGAGCAGAATTCTGTGAATCTCTTCCCAGAGCGGCCACTGACTCGCTGCAGCACTGCCAGCTGCCCAACCTCGCTCTGCTCCTGCCTGCTGCTCTGGACCAGGCTCAGTGCCATGCGGGGAAGGGATGCAGCTCTGCTGCCAGTGATGCCCACACGGGGGACAAGCCTTAGGTTTGCTGCTACTGCCCAGGTTCTTCTGTAAGAGCCTGGACACATCAGCATGCAATTCTGCTACTCCAAAGCATGCAGAGCACATCAGGGGCAGGATGGTTGGCTGCTGACATTGTCTCCTGGGAGTCCTGCCCTGTCACAACCCTGGGCACAAGGATGGACATGCAACTCCCAGGAGAAGCATGTAGGTGGTGCCAGGCCCAGAGCCCCAGGAAAAAGCATCTTGCACGGCTCCTGGTACTCACACTGCCTTTGGAGATATAGTTGGAATCCCTCATGATGTCTCTCGCCAGGCCGAAGTCACATATCTTCACCAGCTTCCCCTCGCAGATGAGGACATTCCTGGCAGCCAGGTCACGATGCACACACTGTAGGGGGGGACAGGGCAATGTCACTGTGAGGGGCCCCCAGGCAGCCCAAGGAAGCAGCCCAGCTCCAGCACTAGCCCATTTCTGGGGCTGCAGGGACAGGAGTCACCTCACATACTTTGGGGCATCTCCTCCATCTCTAGGGACAACCATGGCTCAAAGCCTCTAGCAGAGCTACCACATTTTCTCTTCTGTGCTCCATGAGGGAGCACTGACCACGCACTTTTGATGATCAAACTGTCTGACTGGAGCCAAAGAGCCAGGAATTTCTCTGCACACATCACTGATGCCATCCCTACCCTGTCTTTTACCCTTGCACTGTGTGATGTTTCACACAGACTAACTATATTACTGCTTGCCCTGGGCTAAACCAGACCTTAGGAAATTCCAGAGCCTGGTCCTTTGTGGTGGCTTAATTTCCACTGAACAAGCTCTTCTGATGAGGCCTGCGGTGCAACAGGAGTGTCCATGGACAATAGTAACTCTGCTGTGGAGTCCCTTGTGCTTTAGCGTGGAGATGCCATCACTGTTTGGTCATTCTGGCAAACATGAATGATGTAACACCACAGCTGTGCTGCACAGGGCTTGGGAGGAGCTCAGAGTCAGGGAATTTGAGGTCCGAAGCTCAATCTAAGCCAGGCTTAGCTGTCACATGCAAATATAGTCATGCTGATGCCTAGGACTATGTTTCCAAAGAGAAGTGGTCAGCAGGTCTTCAATTGCATGGCCACTTCTCCCACGAGGAGGTTGGCATGAACAGAGGGACAGCGAGCAGAAGCTGACCACAGGACACAGTGGATCACTGTTGGCCTCCACCACCACAGGCAGCACAGACCAGCTGACATACGTACATTTTTGGAAGCCAGGAACTCCATCCCATTGGCCACCTGGAAGCTGAAGCCCACCAAGTCCATGTAGCTGAGGAGCGGAGACTCATTTATCAGTGTCACTCGTTCTGTTCTTTCAGGAGCTAGAGGACAAGCGGAGATAGACGTTGGTGTTACTCGGCATACTGGTGGGCTGCCCAACGGTGAAGGGGCAAAGGGACAGAACTGGGAGCTCCCATAGTGAGGGCATCTGACACCACTGCTGGAGTCATCCCAAAGGTGACTTTTGCAATACAGACCATCTGTCTCTGCAAGCAAAGACATCCAGTGCCCAAAGTGCAAGCACCTCTCCCTCCCACTGTGGCTGAGCTGTTACCTGACGGGGAATAGCTGTCCAACTCATATGGGGTGCCGTAGTTAGAGGACTCAATGTCAGCATACTTAATTTCACCCTTCATGTCAGACATGGGCACATAATCCAGCGAGTCATCCTTGCTCATGTCCATGTAGCCCCCATCGCTCTCAACAGATACGGAGAGATGACTGTCGGGGAAAGCAAAGAGGCTGTTCAGATCCAGGGGAGAGGAGAAGAAACAGGGGATGAGGACGACGATTTGCAGGAGGGCAATACCTGAACCCTCAGCCCCACACAGCAGGGAAAGAAGCCCTGCATCATGCAGGGTGGCCAATGAAGTGCAAATAGCAGTGGAGACCTCCTTCCACTACCTGAGAGCTCTGGTGTCCTCAGTGCTAGCTTTAAACAGCCCTGCCATGGTCCCCTGAGGGTCTCCATGTCTCCTGGCCCACAGGCTGAAGCTTCTCATGCTCACCTTGCCTGGCAGAGCACAGGCTTGGCTCAGCACAGGAGCTCAGCCCTGGGGAGGGCAGGAAGCAGGGCCAGGGCCATGCCAGCTCCACAGGTGCCCACAGGACAGGAGAGCATGAGATCCAGGCACGCAAAACCCTCCACCTTGGCTGTGCGTGTTCCCAGGCTGGACAGGACTGGCCTAGAGAAGGATGAACTGAGCAGGCAGGACATGACCCTCTGTCCACAACAAACCTTCTCATTTTGGATCAGCAAACACCTGCACCCTTGAGCATCTCTTCCTTGAGTGATCAACAACTGCATCTGGGAAGCAGCATCTTGAGGGTTTCCATGTGCCAGTGCTGGGCAAGGGAAACCTGCTGCATGGCCAGAGGAATGGGCCACATTCCCATGGGCTTGGGAGGCTGCACTTAGTGCTTAGGAGGATCTCAGCTGCATTCAAGCAGAAATGCAGGGGCCAGCTGTTCCGATGTCCTAACACTCTTCTATTTTACTATTGTTTGGTGTGCTGGAAGGAAATGCTGCTTTCTAACTTCCCATGGGACTATTTCTCTGCGCTGATGTGCCTGCATCCCTTACAGCTGGCAACTGGATGAAGGACTGTTCCCTTGTAGCACCTCTTGTGCAACCACATTCCTTCTAGCTCTTCTCCCTTATGCACAGTAGCACACGACCTACCCTGAAAATGCAGAGCTGAGGTCCCCAAGGATTAAGACATGCTGGGAAACCCTTTGCCTCTGTACTCCATGCATATCTATAGTTATAGCAGTAAAGTTAACGATGCCAGGAAATATTCCCAACTGGCATGGAGCTGCCAGCATGTGTGCTAGCAAACTCAGCCTCCAGGACACACAGATTGCCTCTGCTAACTCCACATCTGCCAGGAGCTGTTTGGAGATGGCTGGTTGGCACATAGATTGGTCTCACAAAGCAACAGAGCATCCAGCTGTGTCCCAGTTCTGGGCCAGCATTAGTTTTACGGGTCTGGAGGAAAGGTGGGTACCCTTCCTGGCAGCACCAGCCCCCCTCATTGACGGAGGCCAGGATGGGGTAGGTACCAGGAAGGAGGAGAGTGCTGCTTTCCAGGTACCTCTGCACATGGTCCTCCTTAGGGGTGTTCCCGTACAGCTCTGCCTCTCGCCGTGCCTTCTCCCCATAGGACTGCAGGAAGGTGTGCTTGTTGCGGTGCAGGTAGTCCACCAGGTCCCCATAGCGGCAGTACTCAGTGATGATATAGATGGGCCCTGGTAGGAGAGAGCACCTGTGTCAGCCCTGCCCACTCCCCAGAGCAATGAATTTCATCCCACAGTGTCATTAACCAGGTTGCAGGATGTCTAGGCACAGCCAGAGGGAAAAGCTGCCTTTTCTGGTACCAACTGATTTTGGAATTCAAAATTTGTGTTTGTGGAGGGAGGTGGGGGTTAACAGAAACATGTCTTCTCAGTTTCAATCAGGTTGTAAAGAAAGGATTTATAGCCCCAAGAATCTTCCCTAGGGGGAGGGTGAATCGCTTCGCATCAGAAAACAGGAATTATTCTGAGGACAGTTCTCCTCCTCAGCACAACCCAGGACAGCAGAGGGATGAGACAAGGCACACAGGGCTCAGCTACCTCCTTTAGTGCAGGCCCCCAGCAAGTTGACGATGTTGAGGTGAGGTCCCAAGTGGCTCATGATCTTCAGCTCGGACATGAGGGCTTGCTTCTCGCTGCTGCGGGCAGTGGCTGTTGGAGAGAGCCCGTGTGAGTGACAGGGGGAGGAAAGGAGTGCGTGGGCACTGCTCAGCCTTGTGGCTTTGGGATGGGGGAAAGGGATAATGTGAGGGCAACTCACACTTGAGCATTTTGACTGCCACTTTCATGGTGGCCTGTGAATGGCTCAAGCCATGGGCTGTTGCCTCCACCACGCGTCCAAAGGCACCGGAGCCAAGAGTGCGTCCTGCAAAGAAACAGTGAAGAGACAAAGTCGGTGATGGTCCTTGAGGAGAGGTGAGGAGATGATCTTGGAGAAGACAAGTCTCCTGTCTGAAACCACACCAGCCTCACTACAGCCATACCAGTGGTCATGGAGGTGGTTGTGAACTGTGATATCTGGGGTTGGGGCTGCTTTCCATCTGGCTGGGAAGGGAAGGAGCTGCCAGCCACATGAAAGGATAACCAGGAATAACCCAGTGCTTCATGCCAAAGGGGGCAGCTAGCTTTCCATCATGGTCCCAAATGGTCCCCCTCTCCCAGGACCACATCGTATCTTCAAGGATCTTTGTGCCTTTTCTGGGTTGTCTCTTTTGGAGATCCCAAACCTATCACCCCCAGCAGCCAGGACCCTAGAGGGTCCGTCGGTGAGACCTGCACAGGCTTTACCTAACACCAGCTTGTCCCTGGGCACCTCCCAGCTGGAGTCGTAAGGGAGCTGCATGGGATCCACGTAGATGTACTCGTGCCCATCAGAGCTGACTGACTCGATCACCTTCCAGCGGATTTCATAACGAGGTTTCTGGAAAGGGGAGCAAAGGGGAAAGAGAGATCTGAGAGACTGAGGGTCAGGGAGGATGTGGGGGATGTGGATGGGCGTGGGGGCGTGGGGGATGTGGATGGGCTTTGTCAGGGAAACTTTTGTCCCTGCAGCCACTGTCTCATTCCCAGTCTAGCCTACAGACTGGGGGGATGCAGGGGCCGATGGAGGGCCATGGTGCCTGGCATGGATGGGACATTATTAGGCTTATGCCAGCAGCAGCTCACAGCTTTGCTTTTTCCAGCCACTCTGACATGCAGGTACCACTGTGCAAGCCTGGGAACAGTCTCCTCTTTTACCTTCTGCCACAGGACGATCAGGATGATGAGAGAGATGACGGTGAGGACCAGCAAAGCCAGGATGACAGAGATGATGACCACTTTGAACGGCAAGGCTACAATGATAACAGGGATAGCAATGACATTCTTCCAACCCTGCTTGGCCCAGGTACCCCGGGGAAAGGAGGGGTCAGCAGCACAGAGGGAGCCCTGCACCCTTCTCCTTTCCTCCTCTAGCTACCATTCCCCAATCCTGCTACACACTTTACCCCCAGACATTGACCCTGAGCCCTTCTCTGGCTAGGGGTAGTCCCTGTCCTCTCCTTCTGGGCAGACCTGCTGGCACTTGCAGGACTATCAGCCCAGGGTTGTTGGGGTGATGGGTTGTTACAGCCTGCTGAAGGGCTTGTTGCCTTGGGAGAGGTTTGACCATGGGAAGGTGTAAAGAGCCAGAGGGATGAGTTTGCTTGTGGGAGAGCTGGCAGCTCTGGGCCTGGGCATAGACCATTCTTCGTCATATATAGGATGTTCAGCGCATGGACGTTCAAGTCCGTGGCACCATCTAGTGACCCACATACTAACAACAAGACACTGGGGACCTGCTCAGGCACTCTCATCTTCCCATCTTGCCACCCCACCACTGGTGAGAAGATGTCCATGGCCAGGGGACACATGGGCTCCAGACTCCTTCTGGAGGATCCTTTCCTTCTCAGCTCAAAGTGGGCTTCATGTCAGGCACAAATAACCAGGCTTCCTGCTCTGACAACTGCAGACATCAGAGGACAGTCCTGGTTCCTAGCACCTCCAGACTGGAAGCAGGGAGAGAAAAGCCTATCTCCCCACCACCAGCTCAAACACCTCCCACAGCACTCACCGTGTGGGACCAGAGTGATGTCCTGGGAGCTGGCACCCAGTAAGTTTTGCACGGTGCATCTCAGGAGCAGGGGCTCATCCACCCTGTGCAGCTGCAGGGTGCTGTTCACCCGGTACACCTGCAGCTCCACATGGTACGTGGCGTTAGTCTGCAGACCGATCTCCGCAGACTCGTTCCCCAGCAGCCGGGTGGGCTGCCCCTTGGTGCTGCACCTGGCCAGGGGAGGATAAAGGCACCTGAGAAGCAGCTGGGACCACGCACTACCATGGTATGCCTGGACATGTGGCCCAGCAGAATACAATAAAATAACAGCCTATTATTCTAAAAAATGTGAGAGCCCAGCTGTTCCTATGGGCTCCATCCCTCCACGTACCATTTGATGTCGCTGCAAGTAGACCAGCTGATCTCTGGCTGGGGCATCCCTTCGGCAGAGCATGTTACAGTCTGCTCCCCGCTGCTGGCACTGCTGTTCTCCTTGAGATCTATCACTTTGGCTGGCACTGAAACCAAGAGACACTGGTGAGAATTCATCCTGCACTTTGACTGCAGGATGGAAGGGAAACATGATTCCCCTTTACCCCTCACATGGCTTGGGTGTGAGGGGATGGTGAGGTAGGACTCATCACAGCAATCATGTTTCATTTTTGAAACCTAACAGCAAAAAGAGAAAGGTTTGAGGGGGTCATGGAGGAGACGTGCCCTCACGTAGCTTGCTAGGAGAGCGGAAGTGAGCACAGGGGAGACCCATGGACACCAGAGCTGCCCACCTGAACCTACATCTACTACCTTGGGTCAGGGCATGAAGGCCAGGCTTCTGATGTCTGCACTTCCTCCCTGTTACCTTTGCTTTGAGACCAACTGTGACATATTTCAAGTTAGCATGTTTCTGGCTTTAATATTCTTCCTCTGTCCAAAACAACTCTGTGGCAGTCAGAAGAGTGAGGTCTTCAGCCCAAGGGTCCTGCAGCAAAGGCTGGAGCCATCCCCTGAGACTGTCCCCACACTCCTCAGCCCCATGCTTGCAATGTCCATACTCACCATTTATCTGCAGATGGAAGGACAGTTCCTGCTCATCATCCTCATTGGAAGCCCGGATGGTGTAAAATCCTCCTTCTTCCTGCTTCACCCGCACCAGGACCAGAGCCGTCTGGTACCTGGAGGAGACACAGTCCCAGAGTGATGGGTGTGGGAAAGTACCTGGGGACTGACAATGCTCTGAGACAACCAGCTCCTCACCCATCTGGAGCAGGTTCAAAATCCACTCACAGAAAAGCATTCAACCACAAACCATGTCCAACCAGGAATTTGGAGGCTGCTTTGTGAATTAACCCTTCCCTGCACCCTGGTGAAGAATGATGGGCCCTCACCTGGTTTCTGACAGGTTCCTGCTGGTGATGGTGAACTCGCTGTTGCTCTCCATGGTCAATGTCTTGTTGTTCTTCAGCCAGACGATGCTGGGTTGTGGGTAGGCCTCCACCTCCACCTGGATGGTGCGGCTCTTGTGGACCTCAGCATACACCGTGCTGGGCAGGCGGGTGTGGAAGTGCACAAAGCCACGCTCTGAGAGGGAGCAGGAGGGATAGGGGTTTAGAGAGACAAACAAGCCCATCTCCAGCTCTTTGGGCAAACATAGATCTGGAACAAAACACTCTGAATAGCCAGAAGTGGTGGGGCAGCTCCAGATCCACCTCTCAGGGCTTTGGGCTCTTGTCTGAGGGGAGTGTGGGTGCAGAGCCACACTGGAGTGGAGCAGCTCATGAGGCAGGCAGCATGCGGGAAAAGGCTGTTATCCCGTGGAGATGGGGCAGGTTCCCTCAAATTACATGAAAAGACAGATGCAGATGGGAGCTGACAGTGTGACCTCACATCACCCTGGCACTGCACCATGCAGAAGAGCTCTTATCCATACCCTCAAGTGTCTCAAGGTGTCACAAATGCAATGGTGGGAGATTTGGGATGTTTTGCAGCCAGGAAGTGGGCTGGAGTGACATGGGCTGAGGGTTGTTTTTTTGCCATGGTTACTTAGGGTGGAGGGGAGACAGCTGGAGGTGTTATGGAGAAAAGAGGGTGCCACCCTTGGGCAGCCTGCCTGGACACCCATGTGGTTTGCTGGCATTGGGTGTGTGGGCAGCAACATACCGATCACGTGGACCGTGATGTCTTTCCGGTCCGTTTTCTCGTGGTAGCCCTCAGAGACATTGCAGACATAGGTCCCACTGTCTTCCAGTTCTGCATTCTGGATGATGAGGATGGAGCGGATCTCGTGGGTGGATCCGGGCAGGAAGTCGGTCACCGGCTCCACAGGCTTCCCTGCCTGCACAACAGGGACAGGAGATACAGTCTGAGAAGTCAAGAGCATGTTCTGCCATTGGAGCTACAGAGCCGGGCTCACAGGGAGGGAGGAGGAGAGGGTAGAGGACCTCAGTCTGGATGCAACAGGAACAGGGAACATGCACCGATCAGAGGCCAGTGAGACAGACAGCCCTGATCCAATGATCTCCCATAAAGTCTCCCTGTGTAGCAGCATCCCATAGCTTCTGCCCTGGGGCGTAGCTTCCTATGAAGCTTTACTTAGGATTTTGATGAGTGGTTGCCATGGGACATTTGGGCGAAGGCTGGACCTGCTGAGCGGAGCCCATGGGGCTGGAGCACTCACTTGTTTGCGGGGATAGTCCCAGTTGAAGTTGACCAGCTCATTTCCGCTCACTGTGCACATCAGGGTCACATTTTCTCCCTGCCGCACTATGGTCTGCACTGCACTGATGGAGACGTTCACAGATGAGACTGTGGGAAAGGCGAAAGAAAGGAATGAATAATGAGGGAAGGGATGAGTGGGCACCCACTCTGTTTATCCTGAGTGAACTGGTCCTCTGGAAAGTCTCATCCCTGAGAGATGGAGCTGGCACTTTGTCAGAACCCATTCTCTAATGGAGACAGGGCTAAATCCAGCTCCAGGTTGTTCAGGAGTATTGCTAAGGAGACAGGGGGAGAGCTTTGCTGTCCCCTGCCACTGGGCTGAAGGAGCAGCCACAGCAGGGGCAGAGGTATGTTAAGACAATGGCAGCTCACCCTGGATCCTGTAAACATAGAAGGTGTCTGAATCCACCTCCTGGTCATCCACAATTGTTCGGCAGAAATAGGTCTTGTCCTCAAAGAAGCCTTTGAATCCCTGTTGTGGGTCATAAGCAGCTGGGATGGGATTCTCCACCTTTTTCTCATAGAGGGTCACCTGCATCTGCGGGTTGGTCACGCGGCATGGGATGACAGCCTCTGTGTAGCCCGTGATGAAGATGAAGAGCTCTTCAGAGGTGATTGTGGGGAGGAAGACTAGGGAGGGATCTGTGGGAGAGAAGGAACAGTGGTTTCAGAAAGCTTCTGAGATGCTGGAATGCTTCTTCCCTTACTCCCCATGGCAAAGGAGGGCTGCTGTGTTGTGGACTTGCCAAAGTTCTCCTGGGAGGGTAAGAGAGACCCAAATGCTGCTGCCTGACACCATTGCCTCCCCCACCACTTGTCCCAACACACCACACACAGGCCTCTCCCGTGACCTGGCATACCAGAGACATGCCATGGCCAGATCATCTGCAATGAGGGCTCTCCTGCCACGGCAGGAAGGATTTTGGGAGGCCTGGTGCTTGTAGACAGAATGATTATTCAAAGCCCTCTTCCTCTCAGTTGCTAAACCCCATGGAAATGCAGAGACAAGGTCATGCTGTTCCCTACCTGGAACATAGATGTAGATGGTTTTCCTCTCTGCTGGCTCTGGAGCCTGGTCAGGGCTGTAGGTGCACACGTACTCCCCGGTGTGACGGCCCGTCACGTTCCTGAGGGTGAGGTTGCTGATGAAGATGCCGTCCCTGTGCTCCAGCAAGGCAGCGAGGGGCTGACCCTCCCGTTCCCAGGCCAGGGCACCATCCCCATAGCAAAAGAGGGAGAAGGTGCTGTGGAGCCCAAGGACGAGCTCAGCATCTCCGGGTTCGATGTGCAGCCCGCTGCCGCTTGATGTTACCTCCAGCAGACCTGGGAGAGGAGTGAGATGAGACCAAGTTGGATTCCTCTGAAATCCAAGGAGAAGCATGCTGGATCACAACCTCATGCTGATGTATGTGGTCTGTAGTGTCAGGCTTTACGCTGAAAAATAACTTCCCTGGATTTGTCCTCCTTGGTGCAGCTACCCCCGACAAAAACATGCTCTCCTTGGAAATGTCCTGTCAACCCAGGCCTTGGGGGTTCATCCATTATAAGTCCCAAGACACAGACATCACAGGTTTAGCAACATTCCATGTTGCCCTGTCTGTCTGTGGAAATGCTGAGTGGAGAAATCCCAGTTTCATGCTTTCAATATGTCTGCCCCATCCAACCTTTCTGCAAGGTGAGTGCACCCCCAGTGCCACCCAGTGCTGCCCAGTGTCATCAGGTGCTGAGGAGCAAGAGGGCGGCTCTGAAACAGTGGGTGTGAACAGAGCTGTGCTGGGGGCAGACGTGCCATGATACTGTTGTGCCAGCTCAAGGGGCATCCTTGGTCAGGACAAGGCTGGAAATGGGGGTGACCTGGTCCTCCTGCATGTGTTTGCACCTTCAAAGGCTGAGAAAGGCCCCCATTTAGGGGGTACAGGGGAGAGGAGGAGATGAGGCAGTTCCCTGCTCTGTTGGCTGCCTCTCACAGAATGACAGAATGGTTGGGGTTGGAAAGGACCTCTGGAGATCATCTGGTCTAACCCACCTGCTAAAGCAGGTTCACCAGGGCAGATCACACAGGAATGTGTCCAGGCAGGTTTTGAATGTCTCCAGAGGAGACTCCACAACCTCTCTGGGCAGCCTGTTCCACGGCTCTGGCACCTCAAGGGAAAGAAGTTTCTCCTCTCCACAGGGACAGTGTCAGATAGGACACAGACAAAGCTGAAACAATGTCAGTTTACCACAAATTGAAAAAGGAATGAAAGTAAAACCCTGCAGGAAATCCTGCGGAAGCAATAGAGCAGACAAGGTCTTCCTGAACGGCTCCCCATGTCTCTCCCAGCCTCCTGGCTTCATCCTTTGCCCAGATATCCCAGTGACACTGAGTCATGTGCTTCCCCACACGGTGTCCCCATGGGTGGGCAACATAGTTGGGCACAGCCCCCAAGGACTCACAGCAATGCCGTGAACAGCCCAGATGCAGTTAGGTGCCCTGTTGCCTTCTTGTGGGGGGTTTATTGTATATATGGAGTCTGACCAAATCCCTCCCGCTGTGGGGGTGTCTGTAATGTCCAGCTAATGTGGGTTCTCGGGTGTCTGCTGAGGGGTGAGCACACCTAGCAGTGTCCCCTCTGCAAAGGTCCCCTCCTGCCACCCAGCTGTGCATTGCATGAAGCAGGCAGGGACTTTACATCCACCCTGCCGTAGGATTGGGTCAGCATAAGCTGAGGGACCTGAGTCATTAGGAGGGGTGGATGCTCCTGGAGTGTGCTGTGTACCCCTGTGCCTCCCCACACCATCACCCCTTCCCTCCCCCTGGCCCTGGGATGAGCATCCTGGGGCAGCGTTCCCACCCTGGGCCCAATCCTGCACACACCTCCCCACCCGCAGCACTCACCGGTGAGGACAAGGAGCTGGAGAGATGCTTTCAGAGAGGCGAGCAGCATGGTGGGCTTCACAGCTGGATGGCCAGATCCTGCCAAGAGCAAACCAGAATGAGCACAGCACTGCCGGCAGAGAGGGCTCCCACATCCACCCTGGGCAAGGGGGTCCCTAAGCCCCCAGCTGAGCCCCAGACTCACTTCTCCACCTCAGAAACTTCCCATCTCTTTCCAGTTTTCAGCTTTTCCCTCCCAGGAGGGTGGTTGGTTCCCCACCGAGCTGGATCTGCAGGAGGAGCTGTTTCTAAAGCATCTCCCACCGGTAAACAGGGATTTTGCTGGAGGATCCAGGAGTTGTGTCAGCTCTCGCTCATCTCTGCTGGAAATGCCGCTCCCCTCGCTGCAGAGCCCTCCCTTTCTCCCACTCTCTGTCCCACTGCCTGCCTTTTTTTCTTTTTTTCTTGTTTTTCGCTTCCCTCAGTCCAAGTGAGATGAAATTTGCTAGAAAACAGATCCCCCTCCAGTCCTCCCACATTTTCTGCTCCTTCCAATGAAATCAAACAAGCCCAAAGAAACCTCCAAAAAAAAATGAGTTTCTTGTATTTAACTTTTAAGTATATATACTTTAAGGAAATATTTAGCAGAGTTTTTTCATTAAAAATTCCTTTTTATCAACTTCTCTCAATAAATCTTTTCACTTTCAGCCCTTTCAAGAAGTCTTTTCCACAGACCATTTTCAGCCCTCTCTGGTGCAAACTGGCAGCTCAAAAGACTCGAGGCCAGAGGTCCCTAAGAGCAGTGGGGTCTGTCCCCTGTGTAATGGGGTGACAGGTAACTCCCCCATTAGCGCCTGCAGGTATGGGGATAAGTATATTGGAAAAGCAAAATGAAGACACTAAGAAAGGGAAGAGTAAGGGGAAAAGGCTTCCTCTCTGCCCGGACAGAGTTGAGGGGAAAACAGTTCAGTAGCACTGAACCTGGGGATGCTCCTGAGTGAAGCTGAACTTCACGGCTCAGACAGGCTGCAATCCGGGGCCAAGCTCCCGTCCTGCTCTGGGCCACCTCCTCTCTCCCAGCACAAGAGGCGTTTTGGACCTATTCCCATAGAAGACCCCAAGGAAAAGCCCCTGTGATGCTGGCCCGGTGCTGAGGATGGCTAGTGGCAACCTGGGCTCACTGACCCAGCCTCAGGCACCGTCTCTTACTGAGCGGCTCTGCTGCTTCTTGGCCCCGGAGTGGCCTCCTGGTTTGCTTGATGTGAAGGAGGAAATGGTTTTTAAATGACGTGCGTTTGTCAGATGTTTTTATTATTCTCTTGCTTTGGCTCAACAAAAGTCTGATCTCCCAGCAAACCCTTCCAGGTCTCCAGCTTATTCAGCAGCTTCCCTCTCCCCGCTCCAGAAAACCTCTCTGTGACTCCTTCTCTTTTCTGCATTTGCCAGAGGGGATGAGAGCCCTTCTGGGGCAGAGCTGGGGGTGGGTAGGATGAAAGGACAGAGGTGAAATTCAGGCTGTAAATGAATGTGACCTCGCTGCTCCCTCCCTCAGAGCACCAGCCTGCAGGAGAGAGGACAGACAACCTAATCTCGCTGCCCCCCAAGGCACTGCCATGAGAACAATTAGCTTTGTTTCCCAGTTCTCCTTTACAGAGGTGTGTGATTCATCCATTATTCAATGTTCAAGGTTGCAAGGACAAGTGGGATCCTCTCTCTTCACCCCTCCCTGCCTGCATACACAAGCTGTATTCGCCTGCCCTCCCACCCGCCTCAGATCTCTGCCTGCCAGCACCCAAGATTTTCCCAAGCTCATGCCCAGCTTTGAGCTGCCTGCCCAGATTCACGGCTGTCACTGTTAGTCCTGCTGCAGGTGAGATTTTGGCTTCCTCCACCCACGCAAAGAGGTCCCTCACTCCACCAGTGATCTCCGCGGAATCACCGATGGGGCAAACCACAGCTTTGCCAGGGAGCTGGATGCAGGTGCATGGTGGTGCTGGGCTGGCACGGGTGTTCCTTCAGCAAGAAATGAGAGCCCTGCAGCCTCCGCCTGATGCCTCCCCCGTGTTCAGAGCTGGTTTTAATAAAGCTGCTGGTTTTGCAGAAAGGCATTTCTCTCAGAGATGCTTCCCAAGCAGAGTGGGAGGGTGGCAACATCTCACAGAGAGTGCTGACCTCTCCCTTGTTTGTCTGCTCTGGTCAGGGCGAGAGGCACGCTCGAGATGCTGAGCTTTGCCTGTCCTGCAGGATGCACACAGAGCCTAGCTAGCAGAATGACAAACCTTTCTCTCCCTGCCACAGGGACACATGTGCTTGGACATGTGGGTGCACACAGGCATTTCACAAGGGATGCAACTGCACCCAGATCACCACCAGCCTTGAGAGCACTTGTTGTTTCCCTCCTCAATCGCAGCTTTTGTTCTCAGCAAGAGCAATAAGACGCACTCTAGGAGTGCCAGACAAGGAGGAGCTGAGGTGGGTGCAGCCCCACTCAGTGATCCAAAACCAGGCACCCAGACATTATCCCAGCCAGGGACTCAAACACAAGCACCTATGCAATGCCCAGCTGCTTCGGACTGTCTCCTCCCAGCCCTGTGTGTCAGCAAGGTGCCTTGGACCCCTCAGACTCCCACATCACTCCCGAGGGCCAGGACCTGTGCATCTTCAAGGGACCATTTGCCTCCACCCATCCTGGCACACACCTGGAGGCCAGGGAGGTCCTGCAGCAATGCCACATCCCGTGCCCTTTGCTCAGCCCTGCAGCTTTGCAGCAGCCTCCCACCCTGCAGCCACCAAGGTGAAGTCCCAGCTCCCCATCGCTGTGTTACATCCCCCACTATCCTCTCCTCCCCACCCGCACGGGTACAGACTTTCTCTCTGCCCCTCTCCAGCACCGCAATGCAAGGGCCAGCTATCCCTGGCCTGGCAGGGAGCTTTTCTCTTGAGCTGCACTGTTTATTATTCTAAAAGAGGAATTTGGCTGGGAGAGGAGACAAGAGGTCAGCTGGCTTGCAGGGAGGCTGGGCTGGCTGGGTGATGCAGCCCCACGCTCAGCCCCACATGCCTGTGTGGTGGCTGTACTCTCCTTGGGGACACAGGTCCATGGGGCCACACTGGGGCTTTGCTGAGTGCCGGGGGGAGGACGGGTCCCCCCAGCCTGCTTGCTGTGTCTCTGGTTGCCTTTGCACTGCCGCCCGGTTAGGCTGGGAGCAGGACACTGAAAACCTGGGAGGGTTTTGAGTCCAGATGAGACACAGATACAGGGTACTGTCCCTGCCCCATGACACAGCCACATTGTCTGTCCTTATCTCTCCTCTGTAATCACATCAGCCTGGCGGGCTGGATGCATGCCTTGCTGCAGGATTGCGCCCGGCAGCCGCTTCTCCTGCATGTGCCAAGAGCTGCATGGAAGGCTTGCAGGCAAGATGAGGGAGAGCTGTCCCAGCTCTAGGGATGCTGGGTTCCCCAGCTCTCTGCTGAAAGGAAAGCATCCCATAGCCAGGCACCATGGGGGCTGGCAGGGTACCCACTGAAAGCCTGTTTAAGCATCTCTAGCTTCATGCTATTCCTGTGTGTTGCATGGGGTGATGGGATAAATAAGGCCCTCCCTGCCATCCCTGAGCAGCAGCGGCACTGTGCAGAGGGCATCCCAGGCTACAACAGACCATGGAACCTTTTATAGATGGGACACAGGTGAGAGAGCCAGACCACAGAGGTCAACACCACAGCCAAGGCCATGCAGCAGGACCACAGCTGCACCAGGACCAGGATTCAAGTCTCATGCTTCCTTGTCTCATGACTTCGCAGCTTCTCCAGAGCAGCCCGCTCCCATTTCTCCTGCATCCCAAGCCTGATGACAGCTGAGCTTTCTCCTCCACCTCCTCTTCACTCCCCCACTCGCTGCTGCGAGCCACAGCCGGCGGCTGATGCCTCTGTGACTGATGAACTTGGATGGGAATTTCTGTGGCTGGAGCAGGGTTACACCCAGCGCTTTGGACATGAGGAAGAGCTGTATCCAGCCTCTGCTGGGGATGGGCCCAGCTTTATTTCTGGAGGAGTACTCCTTCAGCCATCTCTGCCATTCCTTCCACCTCATAGCACCTTGCTCAGGAGCTCAAGCATCACCAAACGTTATTGATTCATTACCATTCCCCCACTCCAGACCGATCTCTTGCTTAAGGATGCTTGTATGCCAAACACGCCTTTGCTAATGCCCAAAATATGTTGTGTGGGCTCAATCTTGACTATTCCCGGGTAACAAGGCAAGAATTTCCTTTGACTTTGCTCATCATGCCCTGCCAGACCTCTGAGCCCACTTCCCTCTGTGTTTGCTCCCAGCGTGTGTATGGTGCAGTGCTCCTGGCAGAGCATCCCAGCAGGCATGGCAGCCCATCTCCAAACACAGATCATGTGGGACAGGGCCATTTCCAGCCCTGCAGATGCCTTAAACTGAGGGAGATCTATGCAGACAGGTACTCACGCCAAGGAGACCCTCCTGATCCACTGCCCTCTTCCCGAGCACACCTAGACCACATTTCTCACCTCTCCTCCGCAACCATTAATGCCCTGTGGAGAACCAGCATAGGCATCTCGCAAGCACCCCCAGAGCTGTGGGAGCTGGGAACAAGCCTGATGCACATGGCTGCCCTGATAGCCACCTTGGAAGGAGCTCTGGCCCCTACAGACCATCGATCACCAGCAAGGGGATGTGCTGTCTGCTGGCAATCAGTGTGCACAGTCCCCTCTCAGCAAATCCCCTTTGCATTTCCAGGGGCAATTCCTGCATCTGTTGCCCAGCATTGCTCTTGTCCCCTGGCCATGTTCCCCTTGCCCGAGCCTCTCCGCTCTGGCAATGCTGGGCAGAGGTGATGGCTGCCATTCCAGCCCATAAGGGCATCTTGGCTGGTGGCAGCATGACTGTGGCAAAGGAAGGAGCGGAGAAGCAAAGCCAGACCTCTCACACAACCACTGGTCCTTTCTCTTCCTCTGCCTTCCTATTTTGAACCCCTTGTCTTGCTGGGGCTGTGCTTCCACGCGCTCCCACAACGCTTGCCGGCCCCGCTATCCTGCCAAGCAGGCCAGGGACATCTGGTGCAAATTAGCGGGAAGTACAATATATTTTATTTCTTTTTTGTCTAAGCACATCTGAGTCATTAAAGTGAGATCATGGGTGCCCGTATGCAACAAAATAAGCCCGTATAGATCCCATGATCTATGCCACTTGCAGCCAGGGAGTGAGGGCTTCTCCTGGCTGGGGGGGCACCACCCCCCCCCTTTTGAAGGCAAAGAGTTCCCCAGGCAAAGGCTGGTGACCCCTGAAATCCAAGCCCTGCCTGTCCTGCAGTGAAACTCCTTGGCTTGTCCTGTTTTCCTCTGCCACCCTCCCCCTGGCCTCTGCAACTGCTTCTTTCCCACCCTTTAATCTAAATAAAACTGTGCTTTTTTTTTCTCCCTCTCTTGGCTGGAGCTGTCCGGAGTTGCAACATCTCTCCTCTGGGGTCCCTCGGCTCCCATGACACCGAGTTTACTCACAGACCAGATGATCATCACAGAGCCCTTTTTCTTTTTCCCAGCACATGGCTAGAATTAGGCAGGGCACACACATGGGGAGCCTGTCTTCCCAAGGCCCATAAACAGCTGCTGATAAAACGCAGAGGTAGGAAATCTGAAACCAGGCTGAGGAGCAGAGGGGCTGGGGAGTCCCTGGGGTCCCACAGACCATTCCTGGCAGGGCTGAGAGGTCCTGAGGCTTTACCCAGGCACTGGTGAGGCCAAGGGATGCCGAGAGCCCTGGGTGCCTGTTTGCAACGTGCTTGGGTTTGGGGGTTTCTTTCAGTCGCACCAGGCAGCATTGCAAACACCTAAGGCCCCTGAGCAGTTTTGCCAGAGCTCATTGATCTGCAAATACATTATTAAAGCCACAACCACTGATCCCTGCTATGGATCAAGCTCTCTAGATGGTCAAAGCAGGGGTAGATGCCACCTCTGGGGCAGTATGAGTTCAGAGCCACCATGCCCTTACAGGAGGATGGCTCTCCTGTCTGCTTCTGCTGCAGACAGCAGGGCTGGTGTGACCAGAACCCCTGTCCAGAACCACAGACCCTGGTCCCCAGCTTTGGTGTCACCTGAAGAAGGTGTTTGTGGTGATTCTGGTCCTGCAGCAGATGGCAGGACACAAGCTGGCACAGCCAGCCTCCTCCAGCCCAGTCTGCCACAGGTTGTCATCAGCTCTGAAGGCATCTGCCAGAAAGCCAAAAATGAAGATCGTGACTCCAGAGCAGGGGGGAAGGCTGCTGGGAAGGATGACAAGTCCACATGGAGCCCCAGGAGTGTGATTCAGCAGCTCTGGGGTCAGCCATGCAAGGAATGGGGTGGGGAGGCAAGCCCCACACAGCCCCATTTCGGCTGCAGACACCCTCCCTCTCTGAGCACAGAGGGACCTCAGCATCCATGCACATGATCCAGCACATGTCCAGCCATGGGCTCTCCGCAAAGTATCGCTGCGAGGAGCTCTCACGGGGGGACGTGGGACCACGGCGAGCCCTGCTCTCTCACCCCTTATCCGCCCCGCTTTCTCCCTCTGTTAAGCCCATGGGAGACAGAAGAAACGAGTGACCTATTTAGTGCAAGTTCAAAATAAAATGAAACATCTGTTTGGAGAGTTGCCAGCGTTATAAATAATCCCCCAGCCCATAGTGTTGGTATTCGTGGCCCTTTCGGCTGCGCATGCTCCCCCGCTTCCGCTGTCAGAGGAAAGGCTGAGCCCCAGCGCCGGCAGTAGCTGCTCCCCCGAGCCGCGAGCTTGGCCCAGGCTGTGGGAAAACCCCGGGCGAAGACCAGAGCTCACCCGGGGCTGAGGAAGGAGGGATGGGGGCGTTGGGAGGAATGGCTGCCCCGTGCCGGGAATGCTGATGTGGTGCCTCGCTGTCCCTTGCTGCACACCCTGGCCAAACCCCACTCCCCTTGGGCTTCCCAGGGCAGTGGGTGGGGGTCAGGGCCATGGTGATGCTGGGGCTGGCCCATGGTGGTGCTGGGGGCTGGCTGGTGTTTTGGAGCATGGCCCTGACGTCTGGTGTTGTGTGTGACTGGGGGGTGTTCACCAAGGGTATGGGGAGCAGAGCTCTGTTCAGCCTTGGGGTAATGACCCCCAGGGGAGGCACAAATGTGCCCCTAGGGAGCATTTCAGCCTTTCCCAGTGCCCTTCTCCAGCAGGATGCTCTAAAGGACACAACAGAGCCCAGCTGGGACTGACCATGACTGTCCCCATCTTCTCCATTGCCCCAGCACACCATGCTGCTTCTCAAGCACACAAGCAACACAAGTAATGAACACGGCTGCAGGACACCCAAACCACAGGCCAGGACCCACACAGCTCCCTGATTGCTTCACCACTGGCCCCTCCAACCAAACAGCAAAGCCTCAGGGCTAGGGGACAGCAGGGACTTAAAGACCTCTCTGGCCCCTGCACCCCCAAACTGGCAGATTCAGGGGTCCCAGTTTGCCAAGACATGGGCCTGGGTAGGGCTTACCTCTCTGAGCAGAGTCCATATGCTCACCCACTGCTTTCCCCACTGCCAGCAGAGTGGAAAGGGAAGCAGGGTGGGACCAAGGGTCAGGCATTATCCTGGCGGCTCCTTCCATGTCCTGGCACCCCCAGGGCTTTCATCACTCTTGTGCCACAGCTGCCAGAAAACCACATCTGCCTTCTCACAACAACTCAATAGAAGCACGCTACTAAAGTATACATGACAATAAAAGCATTTCCTAGCACGTTACCATCTCCACCACCTGCTTGTGGCCACTATTTGAGGGTGGATCTAGGGTGGGGCGAGAGCCAAACATCCCAGCTGGCTCTAATTAACCATCAATCATCAGCTGCAAGGGCAGGGTGGTAAAGGCAGGAGGAGAAAAAGAGTGCTCCTGAGCCCTAGTAGGATATAGAGGCTTTGCAAAGCCCCAGGAGCATTCAGTGTTGTGGTCTTACCAGCCCCACATCCAAGCAAAGGATAAGCAACCTGATCCTCCTCTGAAAATTTCTGTGAGACATAGATCTTCTGAGAAGGAGGAGACAATCTGCTTGAATGCGTTGGCTCTTCTCTTCTCGGCTGCCTGCAAAGCATCCGAGATTAATTGCTTTGTTCTGGGGTTTTAGGCTCTCGTGGCTGGGATTAGGCACTCACCAGCTCTGCGGTCAGGGCACCCTTTGCCTGTCTGTGGGACCTGGAGAGGAGCCTGGCACCATGGCCAGAGTGGGAGAGAAGGGGGCCAGGCAGTGCTGGGGTGCAAAGGGAAGAGGCTGTTTTCAGAGGGGTTGTGTTTGATTTGGCCCCGCTACTTCTGAGTTCCTAAGAGGGAGCAAAAGGCAGCTGCTGGTGCAGCTCTTGGTGCCAGGGGCTGATCCTGCCACCTCCTCCATAAGCCCAACTGTGGGGCGAGAAGACCGGGGTGGTGGAACCCAGTGTCAGCACTGCCGAGACAGCCAAACCGCAGCGCTGGGGACAGCCACCCTCACCCTGTGCCTGCCCACTAGGTCAGACCCCAGCCAGCAGGCACACACTGATGGGGCTCTGGCCCTCATCTCCTTATAACAGGTCCTGGGGGCAGCGATAGAGCTTTCTGGAGTGGGAAGGTACAGAAAGCCAAGCACATCCCACAGGTTGCATGAGGGATGCCTCCCTCTTGGATGATCTCTTCCCACGTGTTCTGCTGAAGGAGCACAAGCCGTGGTCACCATCCTGCACATAGGGTCCTGTATAACCTCTGGTGGCTCCTCTCCCTGCAGTCATGGAGCAAAAATCAGCTCCCCTCTGCTTCCAGGCTCTGCAAACAGCCCCTGCCCCCAAAACCCCATGGATCCTCCAGAGGAGAAGCCAAGGCAGGAACCAATGCCAGGGCTGGCAGCTGCCAGCACCCCTTGCCCCTCCAGAGTGTGGGTTTAAAATGGGCACCGAGTCCTGCCAGGAATTCACCTCGTTGAATCAGACCATATTCTCCCAGGCTGGAAAGGGAAACTTGGCAGCTGCCTGCAGGGATACAGGAGGGGATCCCTCTGGCGATGCCGGCAGCACTCGGCCCCAAGGAAAGCGGGGTTTCTGTTCTGCCACTGTTTGCTCGGCAAAAGCTGAAACCGAGGTGACTTCCAGTTTGCGAGCAGAGAATGTGCTTTCAGAGAGCGAGGCTCGAAATGGTGTGTTTTCTGCTGGCCCTGGTTCAGACAAACCCACAAGCAAACATATTTTTTTGTATAAATAAGACAGTGTGTCTCGCCAGTTAAAGCAATTCAAACATGAATGTAGCAATTTAATTGGTGCCAATTACTGTGTCTCGGTAGCATTAAGATTTCAGTCACAGACTCTTGTGCATGGTAGAGGAGCCAGAAGGGAGAAGGCAGAGAGACTGGCAGGATGGGGCCTCACACCAAGGGGCAGGTTTGCCTGTCACCTGCTCGTCTCTTCCTTGCTTTGGGAGCCACATCTCTCCGAGCAGCCCTGGTGCTGCCCATTGGGATGTGCTGAGAAGTCCCCTTCCATAACAGGAAGAAGGTACATCCTACCCCATCTGTTTCCTAGTTTACAGCCTGTGGTTTGACAGCCAGTGCAGGGCCCTGGTTACAACCCTGCATTCTCCAACCCTCCCCTGCTTCTGCACCCCAAATCCTCCTGCGAGCCCCATCACACATCAGCTCTCGCTGAGCCCAGGGAGGAGCGTAGGGTGGGTGTCAGCAGAGACCTGGAATGATGAGCAGATGTCCCCACAGACATGTCCTGGAGGGGACGAGTTCTCCACGGTGCAGGACATGCAGAACTCGTACCACACCAGCCTGGCTTTCCTGGCAGCAACCTTTCCGTGGGGGATTTTGTGAGCTGCCTTCTCCCTGCACCGGCTCTCCACACCTGGCACTGCAGGGTGGTGGTTGCAGAAGGAGGGTACGAACACAGATAAGGCCATGTCCCAGCCTGTGTCCCAAGTGTGCGCCCAGGGATGATGGAAAACCAGGGTGTGAGGGGCAGCACATCACTCTATGTCTCCTGCTACCAGACTGGGTGGGCGTCAGACCTGTGGGACCACCTTGCTCAGTGCATGACCGTGTTCCAGCACACCTCTGTGCATCCCCGGCACATGTCCCTGTCCGGCTGGGTCTGTCCCGTGTCCCCTGTGGTGCTGGGAAAGCATTGCATTTCCAGGAACAGGCATCTCGGTGGGAGCGGAGCAGGGCAGAGGTGTGCTTGGCTCGGGGAACCTAATTAGGCAACCGGAGAGAGGAGGAGGGGAAACAGCCACCCCTAAAACAAGCCTTGTTATGTCCAATTTGCCTGGTGGAACGGAAGGAGCCTCCTGGAGCCACTCCAGCCTCTCAGGAAACAATACCCAGTCTATACCCTCCCCTTGCAGCTCCTCTCCAGGGGATTTCTTTCCCTTGGTTAAAGTACAAACAAACAAACCCCATGAAGTGTTGGGCCCGGATCGTCCCTCGCAGCGATAGGATGCATCCAGCCAGCACCGAGCCCCCATGGTCCCCAGCAGCCCCCAGCTCTGGGCCAAAGGCAGCCCTCGCTGTCAGCCCTGGTGGCTGCGCTCCCATGGGATCTGGCCACTGCGCAGCCCCTCTGCTCCCTGCCCCTTGCTGCTGCATCCCCGGAAGATGCCTTGCCAGAGACAGACCCTATGAAGATCATTGCAATCCCATCCTGCTTCAGCATGGCATCAGATACCAGGGCCAGAGGGATTTTTGGGGACCATCTGGCCCCAGCATGGAGTCAGGTGCAGGGGTCTCTGCCCTGACCCTCCAGACACCTGTCTGTCACTTGGGTGATGCCATGTTTTTTTCTTGCATGGCATCGCACTTATGGTTAGAGAGCATTTCCTAATCTCAGCTTTCCCCTGGTGCTCGCTAAGACAATTTAATCTTTCCCTAGTGCTGATGAAGGGCTCAGTGCTCTCCTCTTCCTGACAGTTCTGTTCTGAACATGTTGGAAATCCTGTCACAGACCTATCAAAAATGAGGCTGAAAGAGATCATGGGGTCATTGCCCTGCTGCAGTGTCCACATCTCCTCAGCCAGAGGTTTTCCTGATGTGTCCTTTGAAACCTTTAGGGCTGAAGGCACCCAGCCTCATGTCTTTAAACTTACAGATGTCTTCCCTAAAAGCTAACTTTTTTCTTTGCAGTGACCTTTCCTGTGCGTGAAGACTGTGCTACCTTCCCCCAGCGCCCAACCAGCCCCATTAACCCCTCTCCCAATCCTTCACAGACTATTCTGAGCTTCTCATCACCCACCATGCTCACCCCACGTCTTTCCACTCTGGGCACATCCTTGCTGAAGGGCTTGGCATTGCTCGCTGGGGAGGACCCGTTCCCCCCACCCATGTGCTCAGCCTGCTTCCCACATGTCCCATGTTGCAGGTCTGCCTGCACCACTCCGCAATCTGCTTTGTGTCCACTGTAGCCCCCAGGTCCTTTCCCACCATACAAGCTGCTGGGCTGTCAGCTCCCAAGATGATGCACAGCGCTTTAATATTTCCTTCCCAAAGGCAGCATGCCGTCACAGCTCGCTGTTGCCTGGTTGACGCTGGACTCCTCTGGGATCCTCCCACGCTCTGATCTGCCTGCACACCAGCTGCCCACCCAGCGTGGTACCAGCCTGGAGTTTCATACATGTGCCAGAGCCCCACCAGACCCTACAAGAAATGCCCAGGACTTCGGACAACAAGCTGTGGCTGACTTTTCCCTGGCTGCAGAGTTACATGCATTGCATGCACACATGCATTTATGCAAATGGTTCACTGTGACTTGATGCTTCTCCAAAACAGTAATCCCTCTTGATGGACCAACTGAATTGAGGTTGTTTTCTGGACACATGAACACTGTCCAGGGATGAGAACTGCCACCAGGGCCACAGCACACCTGAGCCTGTGTGACAGCAATGTCAAGGAGTGACTTCAAACCTCATGTCAGACCATGCCCAGGGCTGGGTGCAACTGGGATGGGTACCTGGCAGCTCCCCTGCTGAGCCAGCTTGGCATGTGCCCTCTGCCAGGATGAGCCATGTCTTTGCCACCAGCTCTGGCTGCCTGAACGAAACGTGTCCCTTTCCTAAGAACATGAGGTGAATAGACATCTTCTCCCTGCAGCAAGTTGAGGGAGAAATGACCCTTCAACCAACCTCTCAGTGGCCCCTGGGAGACTTTGGGACTCAACATTGCTGGTCTTTGTCATCAATGTGATACCCTCTGAAAATATTTGGGACTGGAAAGACCCTGCAAACAGAGTTGCATGTCAAACCAACTACTTATAGCTATTTGCACACCGCTTTAGCAGAAGGCTCAAGTGTTCTGGGGCAGGGATGGAGGGAGCAGCACAACATCACCCTCCACCACAAGCCCTGCTTTGGAAGTCTCCCTGTTGGCAGGTGAGTGCAGGAGCTGGATGCTCTGAGCCCACAATGGCCCCAGTGTGAACACCAAAGCCCCACAGGCCATGCAGCCCCCTGTCCTCAGGCTGTCAGGGCTACCTGAGGTAGCACAGCTTCGCTTCAGACCAGCTCCAGCCTAGGACAGCAGAGAGGTTGCCCACATCCGTGCCTAGAAGGGTTTTGCCAGGCTCTTCCCTCTCCAGTACCCGCTGAGCAGGGCTTGCAGACATCTCTCAACACGCTGGCCTGGCCCACGGGGACAGGAGTCCCACCAAGAGCAGAAACCTGAGGGACGCGGTCTTAGGAGCACCCTGTGTTTAGGGATGACCATGGATGTGTTCAGACGGTCTGGCAATACAGTAACACTGCTCTGCAGCAGTGCACACATCTCTAAAAGATGTCTTGCTGTGGGGGGTGAGCAGCCCCTTCCCCAAACACACCACATGCTTCCAGCAGCCGCTGGGCTGGGAGAGCTGGGGTAAACCCCCAACCCAAGGTGGGACTGAGAGCTCCCCAGGAAAAAGCAGAAATTACCTGGGTCCCATTTCCTCTGCAGGGGGGTCCCTCTGCCTGCCCTACAGCCACAGCGTCCCCTTGGCTGGGACAGCTTTTCCTGCAGGACGCTGCAGAGCTCAGCCACTCTCCCCCAAACACCACCTCCCCACGGCTTACAGGGGTGTTTCGGGGTGCCAGACCCTTGAAAGGGGGCAAAGTCCCTTCCAGAGCAACAGGGCCGGCTCAAGGAGAGGGTCCTTGGGGTCCTGCATCACCTCCAGTGCGAGGTTTCCTGGCTGGAGCAGAGCGGGAGGATGAGCCAGCACCCGGGTGGCGACTCGAAGGCTTACCTTGGGCAGGGTCCCACCAGGTGACTGCTGGTGCCGCAAGTCCCACAGGCGCTGGCGACACAAAATTCCTTCGTCTCTTCCTCCACACGCTATCTGCTGCCTGCCGAGGCTCTCCCTGCCCTCCCAGCCCTCCCCAGTTGGCAAGGCTTTTCCACTTAAAGGAGAAAGAGAGGGAAGGGAAGAAATGAAGTGGGGGGGAGGAGGGGGGAAAAAAAAAAAAAGTAAAGTCAAATAAAAAGGCGAGACGAGGCTGTGCCAGGGCTGGGCTGCAGCCAAGCCCTTGCTCTGCTCCTCTAGTGCATCTCAGCAGCGCCCTGGGCAGCCCCCAGCCCACCTGGGAGGGGGTCCGGCCGCCCCGGGCACAGGGATGTGCACGCGTGTGTGTGCGTGTATAAATAAAAGAGACCTCGGGAGGAGGAGAAGGGGGGAGTTGGCCTCGCCAATGAGGAGCGGAGTCCCTCCGACTTCCTCCCTCCACCCTCGGCAGAGACCCTTTGCAGAGCAAAACTTGTGGTTAAAGCCCGGCAGACAAGCGCGATGGGGAAAAAAGTAAAAATTAAAAAATAAAAGTAGGAGAAGCCCAAGTGTCTGCAAGGAGAGGGGAGTTTTGCCGCCGGCTGCCGACGGGGAGCGGCGAGGGCCCGGCAAACGGGAAACAAAAGGAGCCCGGACCGGACCGGCTCTCGCCTCCTTAAACCGGAGGGAAAGCGCTGCTCTCTCCCTGTGTCTGCTTTCAATTCTGGCCCTTTTCCCTGTTTTCTTTTTTTTTTTTTTTTCCCCTCCCTTAAGCACCCCCTCCCGTTTTCTTTCTTTTTTTTTTTTTTTTCTTTTGCTCCCTTTCTCAGGATATGAGGGGATGTTTAGAAAATCCACTGCCCACGCCAGCAGCTGACTCATGTTTTTATTAAAGAAGGCCTGTGCTGAGCCGACTCTGCGTATTCCCCCCGGACGCCTCCCCGGGCCGTGCCGTGCCGGCTCCGTGCCTCCCACCCCACTGACCCCCGGCCGCCCGCGGCCACTTGGGGACCGCCAATGTGCCCTCCCAGCCCTGTTTTTTACTTTTTGGAAAGGGGAACAAAAGGTCTTGTGTGACTGGGATGCTGTGGCAGAAGGTGGGTTTGGTTGGGGACTCGGGGCCGGTTGAGCTGCCAAGGGGCACAGGACAGGGAGAGGTGTCAGGAGCTCCTGTTTGCACCTCAACCAGGGCATCATCTCAGATGTCCTGCACCCCTCCTTCCCGGGGGGGTGGGAGTTGACTAATGAACCTGCTTTAAATCCTCCCCATACCCTGATGGGTTCAAATAAATTCTCTGAGATTCTGTCAATAGGAAAAACATTATCATTTGGCCAACAGGGAATTTATTTGCAATTAGTTTCGGCATTATAACAAGGTGCAGAAGATCTTTGGACCAAAACTGTCTTTTCACTCATCAGTTCTTGCCACCATTTACATCTTGGGGATGTCCTTTTGTCTGATCCAAACAAGAAAAAGTGCAAAAAAGCACTGGCTATCCTGAAAAATGACTCTCCTGGAAAGATACCTTTCTCTCTTTTTTTTTTTTTCTTTTCCAAGAATGAAAAAGTCCTTCCCATAAAGACAACACTGCTGAAATCTGTGTTCCTGGCTTGTTTGCAAGGCAGACTCATTCCCTCCTGCCTCCCTAACGAACACCTGCGCAATGGGCACAGCTAATGATTCCTGGCTGGATAAACCCAGGAGATTGCTGCTTATCACCCATTATCTTGGCGTTTTCTTTGCACTGATGAAAAACCAAAGGGGAAAGTCTTTATTCTGTGCAGCCATGGAGGGCAAGGAGAGCCGGGCTGCAGCATCCCTGGTTATCTGCATGCAACAAATGGCATTTTGCATGAGGGTCCTCCTGGGTCAACTCCGTGCCCGACGGGGTCAGGCAGCTGGGCAGGTACGGCCCGGGCAGGGCAGGGGACATGGGGCCTGGCTGGGTCTGGGAGGAGACGGGGACCAGGAGAGGAACGGTGATGGAGAAATGGCCTCCCAGAGCTGGAGGGGCTGTTGCTCCAGGCTGTGTGGTGGGGTGAAGCTCTGACACCCCGCTGCTCCGCTGTGCCAGGCTGGATGGGATCACTGACTCCAGATGGGGGGACAGCCAAGTAAAAGGGGGCTCCAGCAACCCGCCCAGAGCCAAGACAGTCTGTCGTGCAGAAGAGAAGTAGGCAAGCGTGAGAGTGGCTCATATGGGGGGCAGGCGGCAGAGGGGACGTGCTGTGCACATGGCCCCTCCTGACACTTTTCTCAAGGGATAAAGACATGTTTGACGGATCCCTCCACGGAGACACGTGGGCTGCTGGGAATTGCTTGGCAGAGCTATTTCCCAGCAGTGTTCCCCCTCCAGGACAGCATTGCTGCTTGCGACAGAGCGGGAGAGGGAGAAACCCTCTGGTGCAATCCTGCTGCGACCCTCGCTCCAGGGACAGGCTACCAGGAGCTGATGCTTTCCCAAGACCCAGGACACCCAGTGTTCAGCCCTAGAATGTCTGTGTCTGTACTGCACGCCAAACCCTTCAAACAGGCTCTTAGAGGGGGATTGACTGGGAGCCCATGTCCAGGCATCCTAGGATGAGCAAGGGGTGGATAATGTAGCACAGACCATGCTGGAGGGCAGAGCATCCTGATCCTGAGGTGGGACATATTCCACTCCCTCTCTCTCCTCCAGACAGATGACCCCTATGCCCACTCCTGGGCTGGGAGCAGGGACAACCTGCGCAAACATAACCCTCTCCCAGGAGAAGTCTGCAAAGACCAGAGCTCGTTGTTTTGGGATGCTGGGACAGCCCTGGAGAGCCCACAGCATCCCTGCAAGCACATGGCAGCCTGTGCTGTACGTCCCCAGGGAGCACCCAGGGCTCTGCACTTTGTTTTGGAACAGCACGTCAGGGTCACGGCAGCTCCTGGGAAAGGCCAGTTCAGAGGAAGCGCCAAAGCCAGAGGGACTCGCTTGTGCAAGTGTGTGGGTTTAGGGGAGCAGCTCAGCTACTTCTGCCTCATCCCCCTTTCATTGCTCACCTCTATTTTTGGTGCCTACACTCCCAGTCGTGGTACTTGCAGGACTTAGTGATTCCCCTAGGGCTGGGACAGCTGCAGTGTGGGCTGTCAGAGCTGCTCTGAGCTGAGATTTCCAGCCTCAATAATCATCCCTAAGTGCTAGCGGGAGCTTGAGGTCATGCAGCGTCTCTGGTGGGGACAGCAGCCACTGACGTAGGAACACTCCAAGGTATTAGGACTGCTCTGGTGTCACATGGATCAAAGCAGCTCTCTGACCTATTGCCCCACACCAGGCAGAGCTCAGCTATGGGGAAAATCCATATCCTGTGCCCACTGCGGAGAAGAGATGCCCAAGCCAGATTGACCCAAGGCGATGGTGGGAATGGCCGTGCTGGAGTCAGTGATAGGTCCTGTGTGTTGGCAGGTGAGAGGCAGGTAGGAAGAAGAAGCAGACGTCCGCCTTTCCTACTTCTCTGAAGGTTTAACAAGGGCCAGATTCACCTCTGGCTTCAGGTCCTCCAAGCCTTGATTGCCTCCAAGTCAGCCCAGGAATTTCAGCATTGCTCTGGTGTGATATTGAGCTGCAGACCACAAGAGAGGAGCGATGGGTGCTGGGGAGCACAGCACCACATTTGGGCAACCCATCCGGTGTGACAGCTTCCAGCACTTGCTCCTGGCTGGATCTAGCTCTTGGGCCTGGGGGAGAGCTGCCTGGAGGCTTCATCCAGCCCTTTCCAAAGCTCTGTCCCAGCCTCTGGAGGAACCACCACCCTACACTACATGGTCCTGCTTTGCCAGGGTGGTGGTGGGTGACAACAGCGTCCAGAGAGGAAGGGGAGACAGAAAGTCCTGGGATCCTTCCAATGACCATACGGCTGAGCACAACGCGCTGGGGAGCATCCCAGACCACAGGGCATCCTGCAGCACCGTGAACGCTGGTCATGGACACCACACAGCAACAGTGGTGTCGGGAGGTAGCACTGAGCCATATGCCATACAGTGCTGCGTCTCAACAGATGCTGGCCTGTCCCCTACATCCCCCGGGTTCGGGCACTTGGAGGGGACACTAGCCAGCGGCAGAAGACGCTAGCCCGCTGCCTCTCCTCGCACTGGGACCTTTCTGTCCCCATCCTACACACTCTTCCTAACCCCCACAACTAGCCTCGGTATTAAATGTGCTCCACAGAGCCCTGGGAGGCAGCGACAGGCTCCTGGGTGAATACTAATAGCGATGCCGTCCGGTCGCCCCAGACTTTCCCACACATCTGCAGTCACTTAATGTGGGAACTGTTAACCCTCTGCTTACGCAGTGCCTGAAATGTGGTGAAGGAGTGAAGCATGGCCAGGATGCTCCCGCCAGGCCCCAGCCACCTTCGGGACCCCATGTCTCTTGTCGCAGGCTGGGTTGGGCAAGATGTGCTCAGCGCCTATCGGCTGCATGGTGAGCACCCAGCTCGGTGCAGGGGGAATTGCATCACCAAACCAGTGAGAGCAGGGGCCCCCCAGGCGCTGGAAGGCAACAAGAGATGCCAGTGTGTACCCCTCTCCCCAGTGCCCTCTTGAGGATAGTCCTATCATTTGTGGCATTTGCATTTTGCCAGGAAAGCTGATCTAGATCCCGCAGAGTGAAACAGAACCCTGGGGAGGGTAGAGGGGGGGCTGTACGACAGTGCTGGCAACACATCGATTTGGGCTGGTCCAGCACCGACACCTCTGGGGACCAGCTCTGCAGAGCCCTCCTCAGCACAGTGACACAAGTGCCAGCAGAGATGTGGTTCAAGCACCTGGGAAAAGCCAAAGGGCATGTGGGAGTCTGCAGCGGGGCTGATGGAGCGGGGGCAAGGCATTGTCCTCTGCAAGAGGGTTGCATCAAGAGGGTTGCCAGAGAGGAGGGGATACTTTTGGGGCATTCGTTGGGGTGGCTACGCTTGCCCCATCCTTCTCTTGCTCCCTGGGATGCTGCTCCAAAGGCGTAATTCAGGAATGATGCAGAAGATATTTTCTTTGCTTTCCCTTTCCTCCTGCAGCAGGAGAGTGGCAGGAGAAGCTGGGGACTGGGAGGAAGGTGTTGGCTGGGCTGGGGTGTGCATGGCTCCATGCAGCTCTGGGATGAGCTGGTCTGAGGCCACAGGTTTGCCTTTGGGAGCAGCAGGAGCTGGGGTGAGCGGAGTGACCATGGGCCCATGTGGGTGCTGGGGAAGTGGTGGGGCAGGAGGAGCGAGGGGAGGCACCTACTCAGCCCTCTGTGGGCATCTCTCTGTCCTGCTGAAACCATGGTGGGGGCCCAGAGCAAGCCAGGAGACAAGGCAGGACTCAGTTTCCTGGGGTGAGTGACTTCTCCATGGAAGGAAAAGGTGGTGGGGTGGTGATCTCATCCGCAAACCTGCTCCATCTGTGACAGCTACTTGAAGCCTGGCCCTGGGGGCCTCCCGGCCCTCCCTTCTCCAGCCTCCTGCTTCCAGGAGATGGCATCACTCGATCACGGATAGCAGAGCCCGGCCCCAGGGAGCGGCTGGGGAACCCTGCCTGCTCTTCCCCTCCACTGCATCCGCCTAGTTTCCAGCAGGAATCTCAGGTCTGGAGGACTAGAAGGAGCTTCCCTGGCTGGGTTTGGTGCAGGGGGCTTCTGGGGTGGACGGAGAGGGTACTGCCACCTCCCTTTATCCAGCTGGTGATCCCTGAGGGCTCTGGCAGCCCTTGACCTGCTCACCCATGAGACCCTGGTATGGGTGGCATCCTGGGGCACCGAGTGTCCCCAGCAGCACCCTTCAGCCCCAGTCTAGCAGCTGGGAGCCCAGCATAAACTTTGCCAACCATAATCCCCCCCAGCAATAAACAGGACAAAGAAAAGGAAAAGAGGGAAGTTATAATTAGTGGAACTTTATGGCCTAATTGTCTCCCCTGCCCCCTCTACCCCACACTGGGGAAGCTCACAACACGGCTGTCAGCAGGCACCTGGCGATGCTGCACCACACTGAGCCCTTCACCTGCCGTGGGGAGGATGCAGGTGTGGGGTGCTGACCCCTGGACCCCAGTCCCCACCAGCTGCCTGAGCCCTTGGCCATGGCTCCACCAGCTGGGAAAAGGGAAAAGGGAACCCGGGCTGCCCATCACTGCCCGCTGGAAACAGCCAGCAGCAGGAATGACCCAGCATCCCCTATCCCTGAAATGCAGCTGTCCCTGGGGTGGGACCCAGCAGCCACTCGCATCCCTCCGTATCTCCCACCATCCCCTCAGGGGAGATTTTCTTCTTCTTTTCTTTTTTTCCTACCCCCCTGAGCCAGCATCAATTTGCTCGCAGGAGGAAGAGTAGGAGGAAGGTGGCCTTCACATTCTTGTCTAAACAAAGCCATGACTGTGTTGAGACCTTGGCAAAAAAACAGGGTAGATAGGGTCATATGGCACATCCATCAATCTGAACTGCAGCATGAGCTGGGATCATCACTGGATGGGGTGGTCGGCTTTGTCACAAGGCAGGGAGCTGGGAAAAGGCTGGGTGGGGGGCAGGGGATGCTGGGGGGCACAGGGAGGAGAGGATGGCCAAATCACTCACCTCTCATGTTACCTCTGGCCGTGCCAGGTCTCAGGAGGCAAATTCAGGGTGATGTCAGCTTTGGGGGTGATTTCCCATTGCTGGGATTTTATTCTGCTCTCATCTTGCAAGCCAGATCCCCTATCACTTACTGTCCTCTTCGATCTCATCCTCACTCCCACCTCCTTGCAAGGGAGTGGATGTGGCATGAGTGTATCCAATGATATACAATATTTTCATCCAGTTTCATCTGGAAATTGAGCTGCAGCAATGGCATGAGGTGCCCAGGACTGACACAGAGATGCTGCTGGTCCACAGCTCTGGGGTTGGGGTGGCTGCCCCATTACGGTTCCAGCACAGCATGTGTGATTGCAGGGTGGGAACGGCAGCAGTCTGACCTGTGAGATGGGTACAGCCGGCTTTTGCAAAGTCCACCTTGAGCAAACAGATGACAGCAGCGCTGCGGGGGCTTGGGGACACTCCGATCCCTCCACAAATGTGGGATTGCTCAGGGCGCCGTGGGGAGGGAGGGCTGGGGTGGCAGTGAGTGGGGCCCTGGAGAGCACTGGTGTCTGGGTGCTGTCCCCAACCCACTGGCTAATGCTGGGGACATCTGCCACCGGCTGCAGGAGGGGAAAAGCAAGAAATGGTCCTGCACCAAATGCACTGAGTTCCTGGATTCAGGGAGGCTTTGCTGGTTTTGTTACCATTTTCCTTGTAACCCCACACATCTGGGAAGCAACTCGACACTGAAACACTTCCCAGGTTCATATCAGGAGAAAGATCTGAAAGTCTCCTGTTTTATTCCATCCTCTTAATTTTATCCTAAATTTTGTTTGTTTGTTTGTTTTTGTTTCCTCGGTATTATTTTATTTTTTTCAGTTTCTTATTGTCAAATTCCAGGATGTTTCTGTCCCAGGAGGGTGAGGAACAACCAGTCCTTGTCCTGCTGATGTTTCCAGCAGGACAAGGGGCTGGTGTGGAGAAAAGGGTAGAGGTGGCCTTGAGGAGGTGACAAAACACCCTCCTGGAGCCTCTGCAAAGCTGTGCTTTGGTTTGAGGAGAAAAAGCCAGACTACAAAGGACAACTGTGACTAAGTGGTGGTGGCCAGTGGAGCCTCTGTGTGACACCGGTGGGGAGGGGGATGTTGGCTGGGAGGAGGCTCCTGGCTGCAGATAATGGGTGTTTCTGGCTTGGATGACACAGAGCTGACCTGTGGTCCCTTGTCCCCCTCCAAAGCAGAGGTGTGTCTGTCCTGACAGGTGACAAGTGTGCGATCTGTGCTGGAGGGTGTTTCTGGCTGGTGGCCACCTCCCGCCTTGCAGGCAGAGACACTGCATGAGGGTCCTGTTTCTGCCTGGTTTTCCCTATCCGAAAACATATGGAGATGGTTTCACTTCTTTAAGAGGGAAAACAGGTGAGAAACTCCTCTTGCTGCAGGGTCATGAGCCCCTTGGAGCCACGTTGGAGCCCAGGGGCTCCCTGTTGGGTGGGGGCGTTCCCCTTGCACACAGCTGGCTCTGTCTGTCCTTCCATCCCGCTCTCTGGGGCTGGGCTGAGCTTTGCTGTCAGAGTTGGAGGGGTGGGTTTGGCCTTGGATGGAGTAGATGTACGGGAACCTAGAGCCTCCTCTTCCCACCAGGCCCCCTTTTTCGAATGAGGCAGATGTTGCCACCGGATCTGGGAAAGCACCACACCGGAGCGAGGGTTTGGTGTCCCCCAACATGGGGACAGGGCTGATGGCAGGCACAGCCCAGCTTGTCCCGTGCCCACAGACGGCAAGGGCTCAGCACAAGGCATCCTGCTTCTGGGGTACGGATGGCTGCAGCGACAGGGTGGGCACTCTTGGGGCATTCTGGTGGGTGACACCCTGGATGCCCTAGTGTCCCCAAAGCCAGCTGCTGCAAAGGGACCATGGCCAGTGCATGGGGACAGCTGTGGGGTGGTGACAGCAGAGGGGACGTTGGGTCTTCGGTGCTCCCCAAGGTCACCCACCACCTCAGCCACCCTGCAGCCGGGATGGGAGGTTTGAATTCACCCCCCTCGCCCTGCTGGGGTTCCTGCACTTTGAAATGCAAACCTGCCTTTCAATGCAAATGCTGCAAGAGGTTGGGCCCAATAAAAGCCGATGGGCAGGGAGGTGCCTGGCCCTGGGACACAGCTCCCCAAGGCGCCCAGGTGAGCGGCGGTGAAGGAGGGGCGGCCGCCTCCCCGCCAAACCCAACCGGCCCGCAGCCGGCGGCACGGCAGTGCAGCATGTGTGCGGAGCCGGACAGGGAAGATGTATGTAGGTTATCTTTTGGATAAGGACACCAACATGTATCCCAGCCCTGTCCGGCATCCCAGCCTCAACATCAACCCCCAGAATTATGTGCCGGGGCCGCCCCAGTACACGGACTTCGCCAGCTACCACCATGTGCCGGGGATTAACAACGACCCGCACCACGGGCAACCAGCGGCCGCCTGGGGCTCTCCCTACACCCCTGCCAAGGAGGACTGGCATTCCTACAGCACCGCCGCCGCGCCTTCCACCGCCAGCCCAGGGCAGTTTGGATTCAGCCCCCCAGATTTTAACTCCATCCAGCCCCCGGGCTCTGGACTCCTGCCTCCACCCATCAGCAGCTCGGTCCCCCAGCTCTCCCCTAATGCCCAGAGACGCACCCCGTATGAGTGGATGAGGCGCAGCATTCCCAGCACCAGCAACAGTGGTAAGGAAACCCCCAACACCGCACCCCTGCGCCTTCCTCTGTGCGGAGGATCCCTGGGCTTCACATCCTGAGGGGCTGGATCCTGCTCCCATGGCTCTCCTGGCAAGGGGACAGCACGCTTGGCCTGCCTTCGGCATGGCCCTGGACCCCAAGGAGCAGGGCGATCCCACTGCTGAGGTGGCAGGGGCTGAGGTGGGCAGGGAGGGGACTGGTGTTGCTAGTGGTGGGGATTGTATGGCTGGAAATTTGGTTTCCCTGGCCAGTCTCTGTCCCTGCAGCCCTGCCCTCTCCTGCCACCACCACGCTGGATGGGCAGAGCTGGAGAAGACCCCTGGGGTCCCACCAGCCCTGAGGGGGGTTGTGGACGGGGTGTCTCATGAGTGCAAGGGGAAGCGTGTGGGGCTGCAGCTGTGAGCTGGTGTGCAGCTGCATGTGAGAGCCCATGTATGGGGGGTGCATATGCGTGTGTAAGGTGCCTTATGCCGCGTGCATGTGTAGTGTGTGCATATATGTGTGTAGGGAAGGTATCATATGTATATATGTGGAGGGAAGGTGCTGCATGTGCTATGTGCATGTCTGTAAGGTGCTATAGCACAAGGTGCTATAGGCTCTGTGTGCATGTGCAAGGTGCCATAAGCAGCATATGTGCATGGGGCTTACTGTATAGACTGTCAGTGAGAGCATACAGGGAATGCTGCACACTCACTGTGTGCGTGCAAGGCGGTGTGTGTTGAGAACAGTGCAAGGTGCAGTGTGTGTGTGTGCGTGTGTGCTGTGTGTGCAAGGTGCAGAGTGTGTGTATGATGTGTGTGCAAGGTGTGGTGTGATTGGGGACGGTGCCACGTGGAGGGTGCATGTGGGTGCTCCCGGTGTGACACGCCATGTGTGCGTGCACACAGCGTGTGGGTGCCATGCACCGCGTGAGCGGGTGTCCCCGCTCCTGTGCCTACCGCTGGCTTCATCACTGAGTGGCTGTGCTGTTCACCTAGTCCTGTCCCCTTGTCCCCAGGGTCCTGTCCCCGCTGAACTCCTGACCTAGGGGTAGGGGGGGAGTGTTTGGGTGACCCCAGCCCCTTGCCCACGATGGCCGGGGTGGCCCTGCTGCCCACTTCAAAGGCTGTGGGCAGATCCCCCCTTGGGGCCAGCCCAAATTGACAAGAGCTTTGCTTTGTCATGGAGATGGTGACCGGCTCCTTTGGCAGCGAGGTGAGGTGCGGGGCCCTTTGTCCTGCCCTGCCCGCGCCCTTTCATCTTCCCCTCCAGGCTGCGACTGCTGCTGCCAGCCCAGCCCGGACCCATCCTGCCCACAGCAAGACCCCCTGCCCGCCGGGCTTGCCCGGACCCATCACCCCTCTCCCTCTCCTGTGCTGGCCGTGAGCTCCGCAGAGCACTGCTGAGGCCAAACTCGCTACTGGGATGGCTCTGGGTATCTCTTGGGGATGAGTTTGCTTTTGGTTACTGCTGCTCCATATCCCCAGGATCGGGGCCAGGGCTCCCAGTTTGCAAAGTATCTTTAATTTTAGGCTTGTTTCTGGTACCCCACTTGCCAAGTCCCGTGCAAGTATCCTCATGCAAGGGGGGCTCATGCAGAGCTGCCTGGGGTCTCTTCCAGCATGGAAAATAGCTCCTCGTGTTCACCGGATCCGTGTGGCAGGGATGGGGATGGGGCTGTCCCAGAACGAGCAGTGGCTGTGGTGCAGCAGGCAGAACGTCACGATGAATGGAAATAAAACAGCTTCAATCTGGGAAGAGGAGGGGAGAGGCAGGCTGGTATTTCCTGGCCCATTTTAATCACTGAATATACCTATTTAGGAAAAATGCCTCCCCCTGTACCCAGTGATGGGGACCCACTGGTGTGCTGGGGCTGAAGGCTTCGCTCTGCTCTGCAGCGGAAAGCGGGTGTGATCCTGCAGTCCCCCCAGTGCAGATGGGACCCTGCCACATCTGCAGGTTTTGTAGGTCCGAATGTCTCAGTTTCATCTGAGGAGAGAGGTGGGGGGGAAAATTAATGAGGGGAGAAAGACAACAGCACACCTTTCCTCTGCATCAAGGACATGGTTTTACACCCAGCAGAGGGGCCGAGATAAAACGGGGGCTTGAAAGGGCCTTTGATTGAGTTAAATGACAATTGAGTTGATTGAATTCTGGAAAAATATCATTAGTTGCTTAGTTTGTATCTCTTAGATTAAATGCATACAAAGGGAGAAATAAGTCAGCCTTGTTCCCCTTGCATGCAGCCGAGGAGCTGCCCCAGCCCAGCCCCAGAGATGCAGGGATGGGTGCTGGGGTGAAAGCCACATTCTTATGGTGCTTCCCCAGGTTGGATGACCAGTGAAGTCCCTTTTTAAGGCACTTGCAGATTAAGGACCTGTCCTCGTGTCTCTGGTGGGTCCAAGCCCAGCACCGCTGGTGCCAAGCGGCTGCAGGATTTGGCCGCAGTGGGACCATGTGCTGAGAGATGCTGGGATGCAGCCTGTGTTTTCCATGGCTGCCTCTAAATTAAAAAAATAAATAAAAAAGAAACCTTTCTCCATTGAGCTTGAAAGGGAGTAGGGCAGAGATGGTTTTGACATAGATAAGGGTGAAATTCTTGGATGAATTGTTTTATTGAAATCAATAAACTGGACTTTAATCAGTCTTGATTGATTAACTACCTATCTCACCGCAGTGGGAAAAGGAAATGAATACACGGACTTTTTTGCTATAAATATCAACAGTTTTATTGTGAATGCTATAAATCATAATGCTTCAGAGGGTTGTAAATTAAGGTTCCCTCTCTGTCTTGCCTTGTATAAACAGCTCTTGGCCGCAGTTCGAAAGCTTTTGGGAAAGAGCTGTGTGGTGGTAAGAGAAAATGTTATGCAGGGAATATGAATGTGTTGGGGCTTCTGCAAATGTGATTCAGAGCCTGAGAAAAATCACTGAGAAATCTCCTAGTGACTCACTGCAGAGTCAGGCTTTACAGGGGGATGGTTTAAGTACCCGTTGCTAAATGCGTGTGTGCTTCACCCAGCTGAGCCAAGATAACCCTGCAGCAGAAGGGACTGTGACGCCAGAGTGTCGCTGGAAATCAGGGGTTAAAGGGAACCAAACTGGAAGATGTCCCCAGGCTTCACCTCTCTCTCCGATGTCACCTCTTTTTCTGCTCATAAAATCTTCATAAGCAGCATGTCAGAGCCTCATGCTTCCTCCTTATTCACAATTATTTGCAAACTTCCCTGTGAATTGCACCCTGGCTCTATAAAAAGCTCAGGAAGGCGGCTGGAAACAGTGGCTGGCTGAACTTTGAAATTCACCCTCTGCTTGTTAGTTATGCAAATCCTCAGATACTGCCTCGGGTCTGGCTTTTAGGTCACTAATCGAGCCAGTGCCACAGTGCTAAATATTGCAAGTGAAAGTCCTATTGGGGCATCCCTTGGAATGTGCTTTGTGTGGTGTCAGTGCCTGTGATGCCCGGGCAGGTTGTGGGGTGATGGAGAGCAAAGAGCAATGCTCCAAGCATGGGCACGTGGTGATTTGCTGGGTGTGCAGTTTTCCATCTCAGTTTTCACTCTTTCCAGCTTGATTTTTCCAGCTCTATTTGTTCAGCCCTAGTGAGGTACATGAAAGTTGGAAGGAAGAGTAAAAAACCTGTTAGTGAAACAGAAACGTTTTCCCTGGATAGGCAGGGTACATGCTGTGCACAGTACATTTCAAGATGATGGTGGTGGCTGTAGAATGGTGCATTTCCCTGGTCAGTCCTTGCATGGGGGACCTCTCTTCAGGACACAGTCACTCCCTGTGAGACATTTTGCTTCTCCAGGTGCCTCCATGTGTGCGTGCGTTGAGGCCCATCAGTCTTCTCCCCTTGAATTATTAACCCACAACCTGCTCCTGGCCCCAGCTGGGATTTATTGACCGCTTAGCCTGCTGGCCAAGGTACAGGCCTTTCAAACTTTCCTAAAATCGACTTTCCTTGAACAAAAAGGGCTTTCCTGAAGCACCGGCGGTACCTACGTGATGGGCTTGGCTGGCTAATACCCTGGGATTAGCACAGGAACGCTTTAAACCTCTGGCCAATGGCAGATGTTTCCTACAGAGAACCCTTCAAGGACGCCCATGCCAGTGCTGTTAGCTTTGCGATCGATGGATAAGGGGCTGGATCCTTCCCCCTCACTGCCCCACAGTGAGGATGGGCTGAGCCCTATGAGGCTGTGAAGGGGGAGAGGATCCCTGGTACACAGCCGACCCCACCACTGCCTCACCATCCTCCTCCTCCTGCTGCAGCCCAGCCAAATCCAGCCAGGTGGCAAACCCAGATGAGCTGGACCCAAGCTCAGTGCCATGGGGCTGTTGTGAAGGTGACACTCTGAAGCGGGTGGTTTCCCACCCACTCGCCACCCCAGCACTCCTCACCATCCTCTGCTGCTGTGGTCTTTGACCTGGCGCGGGAGCCTGGCTGGTGACGCTCATCTCGGTGCTCGTAAAACCATGGGAGCAACTGAAGGAACCTGCCAGTTGCCAAAATAAAGGGTTGAATCACCGCAGGGCTGGGAAATGCTTGCTCCAACGCCCAGCCTCAGGCTGCTGCCCCTGAGATTAAAGCATCTCCTGTTGTGTTGCTCCATGTCCGAGAACATGGGGTTGTATTGGGGATCCACCACCTCACTGCAACCACCAGCAACCTGCTCCTCATCCCCTTGGGGTTTGCACCTCCTGGGAGGAGGAGGAGGCTTGCAGGAGGGCTGCCTTCACCCCACGTATGTGGGCGTGTGTGCAGAGCTGGCTCCATCCCACGGTGCCGGCAGCACGGAGCCCAGCCAGGGCCAGTCTGTGCTCCCGCACACCGGCCTGTGCTCCCCAAATCCGGCTCTTTGCCCACGTGTTTCTGCCCCTCCCCAGCAGCTGGGCTGTCCTGCACGGCTGTGCCAGGCACCAAACTCCAGTATCTGCCTTCTGTCACTGCCAGTCCCATAACCTACAAAGATAATGAGGGTTCCGGAGCATCTTCCTTATGAGGAGAGACTGAGAGAGCTGGGTCTGTTCAGCCTGGAGAAGAGATGACTGAGAGGGGATCTCATCAATGTTTATAAATATCTCAATGGTGGATGTCAAGAGGATGGACCGGACTCTTTTCAGTGGTGCCCAATGACAGGATGAGGGGCAATGGGCACAGACCGAAACACGGGAGGTTCCATCTGAATATGAGGAGAAATTTCTTTACTTTGAGGGTGCCAGAGCCCTGGAACAGGCTGTCCAGAGAGGTTGTGGAGTCTCCTTCTCTGGAGACATTCAAACCTGCCTGGACACATTCATGTGAGATCTGCTCTGGTGAACCTGCTTTAGCAGGTGGGTTGGACCAGATGATCTCCAGAGGTCCCTTCCAACCCCAACCACTCTGTGATTCTGTGAATCTCCAGGCAAGCAACCCCCAGCCATACACACAGCAAAGCTGTGGGGCTTTTTTGGAGGCATAGAGCTCAATTCTCTGTGTTCAGAACACAAGGAATCAATCAGGACAAGTGATGTGTATTTTTAAGTGATACATAGACAGTGCATGACGTACTGAGCTGAATCAGGTTTTATTGCCAGTGGGTGCCCACAGGAGCACCACCATTTGTTCTGAAGTCTTTGACACCAGGAAGAAATCCCCAGGTTGGGTCATTGTCAGGCGAATAGCCATGCAAGGAGCTACCCTGGGTACAGGAGGGTTGTTGGGCTCCTTGGAGAGGCTCCCTGTGCCTGCGTGCACAGATGAGTCCTGCCTTCAGCCCCGCAGCTCTGAAATGCCTGTTGCTCCCACCTGGAGCAGAGCTGGGGAAGCCTTGGGAGGATCCATTGCATGAGGGTTCATCCAGCATCCCCTCCCTCCACAGTACAGACACATTAAATGTACGGTGCGGGGCGGGGGGGAGTGTGGCAGGGGTGGCTCCTCTCAACCAGTTTTTGACACCCAGCTGTTGTCTAAATCCAGTGCCCTTTGGCAGAGGAATGGTCTCAGGCAGGGATCTCGGGAAGGATTGCCCTCCAGAGGGGTTTGTTTCTCGCTGGCGGTGATGAAGGAAGCCACATGGCTCCGGTCCTTTGCCCCACACCAGTAGTCCCATCCATCACCCCTCTGCTTCCTGTGGTAGAGGAAAAATAGCTGACAATATTGAAGCATACATGGGAAGGGGGAGGCTTGTGAAAACCCTGATCTGCTGATCTGCTCCCAGCATTCAGGGAGGATGGGGGGCTCAGGTTTATCCCCCCTCACTGGCCACAGAGGAGGTTGTGTGCTTTGGGATTGGTTGCTGGAGCTGGAGGGAAAGGGAGGGAACACGCGAGTGTGGGACAGGAGGGGCAGAGGGAGGGATTTGGGGGCTCAGCCCCTGCCGCTGTCAGTGCAGACTCTGGAGTTCCCATTTCCAGTAGGTTTAGGGACAGTGAAATGAGCTGGGCTGTTTGTCCCAAGCGTCAGCATCACCTCTGCGTGGCACGGCTGCTCGGCAGAGGGAGCATTGACCCCTCTGCACAGAAGCAACTGGAGCACATCTGGCTGCCAGATGGGGTGACTCCAGCCAGCCAAGAGGCTTCTGGGCATTGGGAGCTGACCCCAGCCCTCTCCTGGTCTTGGTGTCTCTGTTATGGGGCATCGCTCTGCCGGCAGCCCTCCTGTCTTTGCAGTGGGGGGTTCCCCCCCTGGAGCTGCAGGAGAACCAGAGGGTTAAGGTACACAGGAGTCCCACCAGTGATCAGAGCCCACAGTGTTGACCCTGGGACTTCACTCTGGTTTGCATCTGCTTCTGTGCCTCAGTTTCTCCAGCCGTAGCATTGCTGAAGCTATGCCAGGGGTGGGGGGAAGTTTTCCCTGATGTTTTCCCTGGGGAGGAATGGCAAATCCTGATAAAGCACTGAATCCTTCTGGGATGGGAGGATTTTATCCTCTTTGCAAGTGGTTGTCGCTCATTCAGAATGAAGCAGCTTTATCATGGGGAGGAAGCACCCACCCTGGGTGGGGGGACAGCCTTGCACCCTGTCTCACTGCACTTTAACTCCAGTGTGGACAAGTTTTTTCCCTGGTGCTCCCTGATGATGTGACTTTCACATCTGATGTTTCCCAGCATTAAAATATTGTAGTGTAGCCATCTAGCATGGAACCAGACACCCAGTACAGACAGATGTGGTTGTATAGATGGAGTCAGAGCATCACCGGGAAGGTGAGACCACACCAGGTGGCTCCGGGAGCACGTTGCCCAGACTTTTCATGCCAGTCATGCGAGAAGCCGGCGTGCAGCGGGGCGTGCAGAGCCGCCGAGCCTCCGTCCCCCACGCCAGCACCTCCCGTGCAAAGCAATGTGCAATGTGCCCGTGTCCCCAGGCCTCGGGGACCTCTGCGGCTGGGGCGCGACAGCCGGCACCGTGGTGGACTCTCATCTCGGTGGCTCTGGTGAGCGCGTTGGGGCTGTCGTACCCTGGCTGCTCTGATCGGAGCCCTGATGGCTGCGTAGCGGCTTCCCAGGGAGCTGCTGCTGCAATTTGGAGCTGCTTTGACCTGTGAAATAGAGACCTTTAGAAAAACATGCAGGTTTATGCTCCTCGCTGCTGGCAGCTGTGCTGCTCCCGCTGTGTCTCAGGGATGGGGATGGAGCCTGACCCCCTCTTAGCTGTGCTGGACACACCGGCCTGGGTGAGTTGCTCTGTGGAACTGGGGAAAAGACAAGCTCTGGAACACAGTGCCAGGTCTTGTTCCTTCACTACTTTCTGCCTCCTCTCAAGGTGCCACTGCCACCCCATGGTCTTTTTTTCTCTCTGTTTTGGAACAGCCCTTTCCCCTATTCCTTTGGGAATAAAGCTGCACAATGCCAGCTTCAAAATACTCCATCACCCTACAGCCTATCTGTTAGGCTGTTTGGGGCAGTTTCTTATTGAAAGCCATCCTTTGGGCAGGCCAGGGCTGGAGAGGGTGAATTACCCGTTCCCTGGCAGCCTCTGCCGTGGCCATGAAGGTACAGAGGCCAGAATGGTGGGAACAGAGATTTGGTTTTATTTTCTCTTCCCCTGCCAGGCTCCAGACCTGGTCCAGGGCAGGAGGACCAGCATCCCCATCCCCGGGTAGGGCTGCTGCAGGGAACAGATCTGGGCTGGGGGTCGGGACCCGTCCCCTTTCCCGTGTGTGGGTGCGTGTGCGTGCACACTCAGGAGCGCGTCCTTTTGGGTTTGCACAGCACATTAAAGCTATTCCCTTATCTAATCGCAGCTCAGGTGAGTGCTATTAGGGTTATACATTAACATCGGTAACGATACCCTCTCCCCATGCAGCCATTGGCCCTGCCTTGATCCCAAAGTCGAAACCATTCCCACTTGCCCTGCGAATGGCTCCTTTTGCCTGCCAAAGCAGTACCTTTGCCTGGTGTTCTGGGGACAAGCAGAAGGGACTTTAAATGCATAGCAGGATTGGGAAGGGCTAACAGCTGTGCATCACCGGCACCCTCTTTGCACTCCACGCACCTCATTCGCACAGCAGCTCCGGGCTGTCCTGGTCCCATCCACCTCTGAAGGGCTTCACTGGAAACACAGAAGCAGCTCCATCCCTCTTCCATCCCTCTGCTTGGTCGCACTCCCTGCTGCAGCGCCAGGGTTTCCCCATAGGTATGAGGGGTCCCCATAAGGAGCTGTGCTGGCTCATCCCAAATTTCCTCTTTCCTTTCACAAAGCCATAAAAAGTCTCCAGGAGAGAGCTAAGTGTAACCCAGCATTCATATTCAAGGCAGTCGAATTATTCATTGTCAATAGTATTTCTTGCAAATCCCTTTCTTTTCCTTGTGAATCACCCACGGTACATTCCCAAATTCAGCAAACACCACCAAAACCAGCAATGATTTGAGATGAATAACTTTCCATCTCTGGCTTGGTGCTGAGCCCTCTGCTTTGAGGCCTTGCTACCTGATCTTGGGCAGCGAGAGACTGATGCCCTGCTCAGATGGCAGCTGCTTGCTGGTGTCTGCCAGACCTGAGGCAAAGAAGAGGCTTCATGAAGGATGAATGGCGAAGAGGGAATAACAAAGAACAAGCCGTGATGGATCTATTTACAGCTGCAGCAGGAAATAATAATTCTTGCTGAAATTCGTGACATATGTGGTATTCACAAACCGCCTTATTTCTTTATTCTTTAACTTTTTTTTTACTTTATCTGTCAATTCATTTGCTTTTCAGCTGGTTTTTCTCTAAGCAGTGGTATTCAAATAGCAATATCACAAATAAGATAATTTTAATGTCATTATCTCTTCAGAAAGGTTTTTGCTTTCAAAAAAGAAAAAAAATATATATATGAGAAAGAAAAGAACTTGTAGGAGTCCCTGAGCCTGGAGCAGAGACAGAGGGAGCCCGGTTTCTCATGGAGCTGCTAAACCCTGCATAAATCTCTGCTGGTGCCTCTGGTTTATTCTGTAACTCCCTGGGAATCGCTGTGTTTGCAGATTCCACATGGGTCCCTCCTAGGCTGGGATGCACAAGTCCTTCTTGTGCTGATGAACCCTTTGCCTGCGGGGTGATGAGAGGTGGCAGCGACCCCCTGGGTAGGGGAGGGGTCCCATGGGACAGTGAGGGGAGAGCGTGGGAAAGCGTCCCGCGTGGGACAGATGCCCCTGGCACCGCTCCAGCCCTGTGCTGTGCCAGAGAGGAGACCAACACCCAGCAACGCTGCTGTAGCTGAACGCTGTGCTTCAGCCTCGTGTCTGCAGCCATCGCCATACACATCTTACTCAGTCAAATTACCTTTTTTACCCCACTTTTACCTGCAGAGTCACACTATGTGGCCAGAGGCAGGTTTGCTCTCAGAGGTGGTGAGGAGGGATTTGCTGGGCTCCCCACTCTCTAAAGCAATGACCGAATTCATCACACCCCTCAAATACCAGGCAGTAGCAAAAACCAAGCCCTGGTGCTAGTAGATTTGATTTCCATTCCCTTGCATCTGCCCTCCCCTGTGGATCGCTGGAGAGCTTCAGTGCTGCTTGGGACCATGCTAGGACCCTTGGCCATCCCATACAGCCCCTGGCATCGCGCCACTCACATCATGCTGAGCACATGTCAGCACCTGCTGCCAGGAGCAAGGGTGGGAGGACACAGAGAGTGACACAGTCACAGGGCACCAAATTGAATTTCAGGGCTGCTGCTTTTGTGCCTGGGAGCAGTAGGGTCAAGTCCCACCCCTCCTGTGCCCACCCCAGCTCCCACATGCGCCCAGGGTTGCACACATACACTCGTGCATTTCTGCACATGGTTTGCTCAGTGGCCAATAGCAGGAGCTGGACCTTTGCTGGCTCTTGCTTATTTAGTAGAAAAACAGCTGTCTTTTGGCATCCCACAGGACAAAGCAAGGGAAATTATCCCAATGGAGCTGCTGTACCACTCGCAGCGTATCATGGCCGCGGTTTGTCCTGTCTCCGATGCTCTTTTACATTTACCTTTCAGCATCAGAGGTGGCTTAGGAAAGTCCCTGTCTTCTTGCAATGGGGAAGCAGGGGAGAGACATGTTTAAAAATAAAATTGAGTTGGCTGAGAAACAGATTTGCAGCCTGAGGATTGGAGGTTTGCTGTGTGGACATCCTCTGTTGTCTGGTTAGGGTTGAGTCCACCCTGGAGTCTCTGAAGCACAGTTTTGCTCTGCACCAACCAAACTCCTGCTTCCACCAGGATGATCACAATTTAATAATATTGCTGAGATGCCCAGATGTCCATCAGATTTGGCTCAAACTGACTGATGTGCCAATGAATTGTTAGGAGGAATGGATGAGCAGGATGGCAGTCACACAAAGATTCCGTTTCCCAGGGGAATCAGGCTGCAGGCGAGGGTATACGGGTTGCCAGGTCGCTAGAAATCCCTCCACCTACCTCTGCAGCAGGGATGGGCCGTATCCTGCCCATGCTGGCACACCCCGGGCAGCCCCAGGGAAATCCACAGAGCTGTTCCGGGCTTGCTCCTGCCCCTCAGCAGAAGAAATTCAGAAGATGCACAAATGTGTCTGCCAGGCAAACAAATTGCCATGTTCCCAGATGGAAGGACAGTGGCTGCTCAGCTGAACACACAACTCCATCCCTCCCGATACCCTGGAACGGGAATTTGCTATTTCGGGCGGAGAAGCAAATATTCACAGCTGTGTTTATTCCCCACCCATGGGCTGTTCTGCAGAGGATAGCACCAGGGACTTGTCAGCAAACTGCCAGGCATGGGCATCCTTCCTTGAAGTGCCACCCGCATCCCCCGGCACAGGCAGAGGTCAAGCCACTGGCTCCTGCTCCACCACTCACCCCCTGTGTGTGCAGGTTGATGAAGGAGCTAATGGAGAAGCCTGCTGAGCTATTTGTGACTATATTTTTTGACTAGAAAGCAGCAGGTGCCATTTGCAGTCCCACAGGATGTGCATCCATGTGCATGGAGATGTGGAGCTCTATGGCCCCGAGCTCTGTCCAGATCTGGGGTGGCCTAAGGCAAGATTTGGGCTGGTATTGGCCAAGCACCGCTGGCCCATGGAGACAGTTCCTGAGAGTGATTGGGCACCATGTAGGCTTTCTCCAGAGCAACTTTAAAGACTGCCCGGAATGAATAAGTGCTGCCATTCATCTTAGCTTTGTGTGGGGATGAGAAAAATAACCCTCTTGGTGACAGAGAAATCCTTGGGTTTTCCATCTTGTCCCTGTCCTGATCTGAGTGCCTGCAAGTGATTGCACCTTGGGTTTGGGCTTTGTGGCAAAGAGCTGGGCTTCCCTCAGTCCTCCCAGGCTGTAATTTTTCAGGCAGCTTGTCCTCAGCCCACCACAGGGCTTGCAGCTCTTCTCCTCTTAGTCCATCTTCTTGAGATGCCTCTGAATCCCTCCTGCTCTTTCCACCAAACAATTTCATAGAATCACAGAATCATTTTGGTTGTAAGAGACCCTTAAGATCATCAAGTCCAATTATAAACTAAATCTAGCACTAAACCATGTGCAGTGCCCAGGTGCTTTCCAACACGAAGAAACACCCCGATGCTACCCAGGATGTGCATTAAATGTAGTAGGACCCTCACAGCTTCTCCTGAGCTCGCCACAAGCACCTGTATAGCTCCTCCATCCTCTTGGGGATGCTCCTATCCCCCCACTGCTCCTCTCCATCCCTTTTCACCCCCTCTCTGCTCTCTCTGACAGGTAAGACAAGGACAAAAGACAAGTACCGGGTGGTCTACACAGACCACCAGCGCCTGGAGCTGGAGAAGGAATTTCACTACAGCCGCTACATCACCATCCGCCGCAAAGCCGAGCTGGCCGCTGCCCTCGGGCTCACCGAACGGCAGGTCAGTGCTGTGGTGTCCCAGGAAAACCCACATCCTGGGTGGAGGTGGGGCTGGGGAGGGGAAGGGCTGAAGCCCAAGCAGGCAGAGGTGGTTTCACCTTGCTCCGTCTTCACCTTCTCTTCCAAACCCCAGGATGCTCTCCCTGCCCCAAGGGTTGTCATCCTCAGCTGCATCCGTCACTGCCTTTGTCTTTCTGCAGGTGAAAATCTGGTTTCAAAATCGGAGGGCGAAGGAGAGGAAGGTGAACAAGAAGAAGATGCAGCAGCAAAGCCAGCCCACCAGCACCACCACACCCACCCCGCCGTCTGTTGGCACACCAGGACCCATCGGAGGCCTCTGCAGCAGCAGCACCCCAAACCTCGTCTCCTCGTCTCCACTGACAATCAAGGAGGAGTTCATGCCTTAGCCCCCTTTACCAGCTACAGACACCAAGAGATAAGCACTATGCAGCAGAGCCCAGCTGGTCCGTGTGCTCTGGAGTGACAGCCCCTTCCCAAAGACATGATGGCCCCTGAATGAACCAACGGAGCAGCAAGTGAAGCTGGGCAAGGTGGCACCAGCACCTTCCCAATGGGATGTTGTGCTCTCTCCTATGTAAATACCATAGGTTAGGTCATATTGCTCTCCTGTAGGAAACACACACTGGTCTGGTCTCTGGTATTTGCTGCCCAAAGCAAGATCCTTAATGTCAGCAGAAGGAAGGGAGTGGTGGTGGAGGATGGCTCGCCTATGGTGCTTCAGGTGGACACTTCCTTCAGTTCTCCTGGAGATCCTGCTGCCTGGTTCTTTTTGGGGCAATCTGAACAAGACTGAATTAGAAAACAGACCTAGCTGGACTCAAGGCAAAAGAGATTGCTGCTGAGCTGGTCTCCTGGATCTGCTGTGCCAGGAAGGGGGTGCCGAAGGCAGAGTGAGTTGGGCTGTGGGAGCCAGGCAGGACCCTTGCCCTCAGGGCAGGGTGCAAGAACCCACCCCAGGCCATCCAAAAGGGCCGATATCGTGAGAGATTTGTGGTTCTCCTCCAAGGGAGTGCAGCCACTGTGGGTGCCAGGAGCTGCTGCAGGGACAGGCAGGGGCAGAGGAGGGGCTGGCATGTGCCCTGGTGTTGTGCGATGGACAAGTGGTTTCCAGAAAAAGAGGAGTGGGTTTTTCCTGTTTTCTTCAAAACCCCAAGGACTTCAGGTTCTTCTCTCCCCTCCTCCAAGCACGGCACCACCTGCTGTGTGTCCTAGGCCAGTATCTGGTAGCCCTCTTTTCCTGCTGGGGATCTGCAGTTGAATTGTCCCTTCACCCTGCTGAGTCCTGACGACTCTACTGGCCCAGGATTCCAAAGCCCAAAGGCCAACAGGGCACGGCTGGGACATGGGAGGGTGCACGTCTCCTGCTTGGGGCTGTGCTGGGTGGTCCTGAGCTGCAGCTTCCCAAAACCAAGAAAGGGATGAGGGTGCACAGGCCTCATGTGGTAGCTCACATGGCCTTTCCCAGAGCCATTTCTCTGAGCTCCAGAACCGTGGAGCAGCAGACATGTCCTCTGCTGCTTGCAAAGCACCCGGCTCAGCCCTCTCATTGCACCCAAGACTGCTCGTGCATCGCATCCTTCAGCTACCCTGTCCACTGCCAGCCTCACACTGCTCCCAGCCCCTCCTGGCCCAGAAAACAAGGTACCCAGGCAGGCTGCAGCTTTTGCAAGGAAGTCCCTGCCATCCCACTGCACCCACAGCACTGCTCCAGCTCTGGTGGGATTTGAGTCTCCCTCCCATAGGGGCTGGTGACTTCCCCCTGGCCACCACTGCCAGCTGCGCTTGATGGTGAGGATGAGTGTTTGCATTGGCTCAGGACTTTGGCTCAGTTTTTGTGTATATAAAGCAGAACTGGTTTACCTTCTTATTTTTTAGGCATCAGTGGAAATAAAAGTGAGCAGGAATCCTGCACAATCCTGTTGCTGTCTCTTCCCAGCCCGCAGTGCTGCAGCAGGGGAAGGATGCCCACTGCAGGGTCGCACCAGTGCTGATGTCCCTGGGCACAGCCAGGGTTGGGGACGAGGGGTCCTGCCCAGCCCCACCAAAAAGTGCACACGCGGATGTCTCGATGAGGCAGCCTTGCTCCTGTAACACACAACATGCCCATCCTGCAGGGACATTGCCAGGGTGACATGTCCCACATCGTGGCGTGGAACAGCCACGTACCATCCCTTTGGCACCAAGAGGGCTGGTCGTGCCAGGCCACCCGGTGGCTGCAAACTGAGGGGAGCTGACGAAAAGGTGAGGCTGGGCTTGGGCTGGCAGAGGCCAAAGAACAAGGCCAGCTGCTCACCGACGTGGCCACCTCCCATTGGCGTCTCCTGGCCTCTAATCTTGTTTTATGGCTGTTGATGGGATGAATATCCTCCTTGTCCAAGAAGAGTAAACAGAGAATGAGGATGTGAGATAGCACCTGGGACAGCTGGCATCAGTGCCCAACGCTCTCCTCTCTCCTTCCCAGCCGTGTCACTCTGGTCCTGCAGGGCACTGAGCAAGGGGCTGCTCTCAAATACTTTCTCAAAGCAGCTCCTCCAGGCCCAAAACATGCCAAGCGTTCCCTGGGAAGAGGTGAGGACGTGTGTACTGAGATGCCCACGCAAAGCAAGTGGCTGTGGAGGAACACTTGATGCAGGATAAAGTCCTCATGGGTGGAGGAGATGGAGGAGCAGGGGCAGGATGAGGTGACATTGCAAAGAGAGGGACAGAGCAAAGGGTTTTTTGCTGATCTTGCAACAGCAGCTGCACCTACTGCTGCACCCTGGTGACCCCGTGTTCACTGGCACAGCATCTGGGCTCCCTGTGGCATGGGACCACGCACCTCCATGAGAGGCATCAGGAGCTAAAACAGGATGGGCAAGGTAAAGGAAATGGAGACAGTGCCATATAGGAAAAAGGACAGGACTGGATAGGCCACCCGCCCAAATTTCTGGGCTGGATGGGGACAACTGGGATCCACTTCTGCATTGACACTCCATCATGGTCCCCACGCTGGGGGCTGGCTCCTCCACAGGCATTCTACTCCCTCGCTGGGCCTCACCTGCCTTTGACATCCAACTTCGTCATTGCCACATGGGGACCAGCCAGTGGGATCCTGCCCTGACAGGGGATGGGGTGGTGACAACCCAGACCTGGGCATCAACATCACTAGCAAGGACTTGCTCAAAGGGGAAGCTTGAATGGGAACAGAGTTCTGGGAGAGATGAAACATGCTTCTCCCAAATTCACTCGCTGTGTTGGGGTGCCCATGGGTGTGTGAGAGGCCACATTGGAGGGAAGATGCTCTGCCACCTACCCAGAGAGGCTGCGGGTGCCGTTGACAGGATGAAATTCCAACTGATACCCTAATCTGGCGCCTGCCTGTTTGCACAGCAGGGTAAAAGTCCAGCGAGCCGTGGGCTGTGCCCTTGGGTCCCTGCCGCCCGTGTGTGCACAGGGAGCCGACGTTGGCGGGAAGAGGCAATAAATGCACCCACACGCCCAACCATCCCTTCCCCCAACACACACACACACCCCTTGGCTGGGTGACGAAATGCATCTGCTGTGTCCCCACTCCCGTGTCCTCCCCTGCCTCCTTCCAGCCGTTGTTTGGGCAGGGTTGAATGAACCCTGCAGGGTCCCCCCCGAGTGCCAAGAAAGGGGCTGGTGGACTCCATGTCCCCACCAGCTTGGGGACCTTTGGTCCAAACCTCCTAGACACGTGTCACTTTGACAGTTGCACCCCCTGCAGGTGACAGGCACCCAGTTTTAGCACCTGCAGCAGCTGCCTCCTGAGTCACACAGCCCCACTTGGAGCCTTGTCCTTATGGGGCAGCCTGGCCCCATGTCCAGGGACCCTGGGGACTGTCTCCAACAAGCCCCTGCAGTTTCTTCCCGTTCCTTCCTCTGCACTTCCCACCAGCTCCCGCCTGGCTGCACCCCTCCTTGGAGAAATCTTGAAATCATCAAAATAAAGCAACGCACACCAGGTGGCCGAAAACACTGCCGGCCTGCCAGCAGCCTCCAGCATGGCACGCTTCCCGGCGGTGACTAACCAGAGCGCCGCTGCCGTTGTCGCCTTCCTCGTGTCTCGCGGAGCGGATCTGGGCATGGTCCCATCTCGCTGTCAGCCGCCTTCTCGCCCCTTCCCGGCCAGCTGCCACCAGGATGCGGGGTGGGCTGTCCCAGCAGGGTGGGCAGAGGGGTTTCCCCAGCCTGGCTGCTGCCCTCTCTTCCTACAAGGGCAGTGCCAGCTCCTGTTGGGTACTGCCTTGGAATGGGGAGATGTGTGCTTTCTTTCCTGCAGCCCTACCACCCCATTGCGCCCACGCTTTCGGCCTATGAGAAGAGAAAGGTTTAATTGATGTCTCAGGGGTGGCTCGGGGGTGGGATGGGAGAAGACAAAGCTTGCTAGAAAATGCCTGTGAGCCCCATGTGTGTTCCCTAGTGCCAGGCATTTGGGGATCAGGGCACGGCGGCAGCTGTGCAGCACTGCCATTCTCTGCCTGAGCTCTCCTGGGTTTTCTGGGGTCTATGGACCACGCTGCTCCTCACAGGGGGGTCCTCTGGTTGTTTTTGCCTCTGGTGGGTGCTGTTCCACAAAATGGGTCTCTTGCTGATTCCAAGGTGATGCCAAACTTGAGCCAGCTCTACAATGAGATGCTGGAGTACCCCAGCTGCCCGGGGTGGGGTGTCTGCTGCTCAGCAGTCCCAAACAATGGAGAGCTGGTGGTGCTACCACAGCAGCACCAGCCAAACCAGAAAAGGGAGCTTCGAACACAAAGCATCTCACTGGCAGCGGTATCAACATGGACATTTCAGGATAGCGTCAGCACTGGATGTCTCTGCTGCTAAATACTGCTCTGGAGACTAGAAGACGGGGGCTTGAAGTCCACCTAGTGAAGGCTGGGTGGTTTGTGCAGGGCTCAATCCATGCTGGCAACACGGGGCTGGGGCAGCTGTAACCAGGTGGCACCAACCTCTCCCCTCCCATGCTGTGGCCGTGGCTGTGGGACACTTCTCTTTCAGTGGATCCCAAGGGAAAAAGCCAAAGGGGTGATTCAGATCACACAGGCACGAAAGGCAAACAAAGCATCCCTGCCCTGAGCAGGAAGGGTGAGGCTGGGACAGTGCCTGATGTGGCTCCCAGCCACCAGCCTGGCCAGCTCCCGGCTCAGCATCCCCCAGCAGCATCCTGGGAGAAGGAGAGGCGATGGGTAATTCCAAGGCAGGTGCAACCTGGATGGGTGAATTCCCAAAGACTTTTTTTTTCTTTCTTTTTGTTTTTTTTTTGAGGAAGATGTGTGTGAAAATAAGATGTTTGTTGGGTTATATAGTTTGCTCCTTCCTCCTTTACCACTGGGAAATCTGGATAAATGTTAGCTCTGAAAGACCCACTGTGCAAACACATTGTGTTGGATACTGCAGAAATGTGCCTTTATGCTCAGGATCTATTTCCTTTTGGGGAAAGTTTTCAGAAGTGCTTGAAGGGCTGTAGGAGCACGACTGCTAGTAGATATCAGGGAAATTTCCTTTTGTGTTGGGCAAACTGGGTCCCCTCAGCCTCAGCCCTGTTATTGTCCTCCACATCCCCAGTGCTGCCTGCTCAGCCTTAAACCTGAGCAAAGCAGCGGGGGACAGGTCTGGGGCAGGCTGGAGCACCATAGGGCATCTGTAAGGAAAAGGGGCACACACACCCTGAAGGTCTGGACAACAGGATATTGTCAAGGGAAAGAGGCATTGTTGTGGGTCCTGAGGCAGACAGCAGCTCTCCTGGTACCACACTGCCCCTGGGACACGTGTCCCTCTTGCAGCCCCGCAAGGGACATTTCACACCATGAAAGTGAGAGAAGAACCCAAGATCAGCTCTCTGCCACCTCACTGGGGATTGGACTGAACATGGCAGGGAAAAGCCCACATGGCCCTGGGCTTTGGGGCTGTAGGATCCCACGGGTGACTCAACAGGGACGTCTGAATCCTGGGGATATGACCTGTGTTTTAGTGCCGTGCCCATGACATGCTGGACGCAGCTACCCACCCTGGGGCCTGCCCAAGGATTGTTCTTGCCTCCAACACAGCAGGATGAGCTGCTCCTACCCAAAGGGACCGACGGCTGCTGAGCATCCCCCTCCCCTGAGCTGGTGACTGGGTTTGGGCCGCATGGGGAGAAGCCACTTCCGACATACTCAGGCTCTGTCTGTGTCCTGCTATAAGAAAAACCAGCTCAGAGCTGGCTGGAAAGATGCCGGGAGCTTCTGTCATCTGCACTTGCACTACTGCCACCGTGCCTGCTGCACGTGAGACCCCTGGGATGCCCAGTGGCAGGTGCCTGAAAAGTCAGGTCCATCGCTGGGAGACCTGACACATCGTGGCATGAGTAAGGCAGCAGCCGTTCCGCCTCGCTGCCCCGGTTGGGGGCTGAGGTCCCGGACCCCCCTCCTCAGCAGGGGTGCGGTTGACAGACAGCCCTTCTCCAGCCTGCCCAGAGCCGTCCCTCCTCCCTCCCTGCTCAGCACGCAGCCATCCTCAACTCCAGGCAACCCTTTCCTCCAGCCCCGCTCCCCCCGACCCTCCCCTGCCCCCCGCCCAGCCAGCTGGCAGGCACCTCGCACCCTCCTTGCCTGTTATCGCTTTGCCCGCTCCCCCTTCTCCTTCCCTATCACCGGAGAAAGCGAGAGGAACAAGTGTCGGAGCAGGGAGCGCATAGCAACAGGATTCTGGGATGAAGAAGATTCGGCAGCAGCATCTCCGGGAGGTGAGAGCTGGGGAGGGGGGGTGCCCCCCAGGGCTGGGAATGGGGGCAAGATGTGCCCATCGTCCCCCAGTTCCCAGCCCTGGGAGACTCTGTGTGCAGCTGGCAGACTTTTCCTTGGCAGGGATTGAGAAGGGGGATAGTGGGGGGGGGGGGATCATGGGGAGAGGGATGGGGGGTATTTTGCCTTGCTGCAATTAGCAGATGACAGTGGCCCTGTGCCCACTGCCTGCTCCGGCTGGTGGGGCGCTCCCCCTCATCCCTCCCCTGCAGTGATTCACGTTGTGTCTGGTGGCTGTGGGTGGGCACCGGGGACAGAGCCGATTCCCCATGGCATGGCTCCCTGGGGACGCTGCTCCCAACAGCCCTGGGGACTCTCTGGTCTTGGGGGATGCTGAGGGTTTCCCCTCATGCCGTGGTCAGCACAGGGAGCTGGGCAGTTGATTTCCCACCTGCAGCTGGGGTTGCCTCCTCCTCTACAGTATTTAAAGAGGTTTGGGTGGTGCTGGACTCTAAACTCCCCTTTGGCAGCTGACAAAGCTATAAACCCTTTTTATACCCTGCTGGAAACCCTTTTAAATCCAGCTTTCAGGCTTTCCTATCCTAGATTCCTCTACATTGCCACTTTGCTTTTACCAGGCTCTCTGGGTCCCTATCTCCCCCCATGTCAGAGTGGCAGAGGCTGGCAGCCACAACTCCTTTGTGGGGACATTCTGCTGCTGCTGGCAGCATCCCAGGCAGCAGCCTGGTGCTGTGAGCCCCCCAGGCTCTGCCCTCTGCCAGACCGTGCCCACAGGGCAGGGTGACACCAGCCTGGGCCAGCCTTCAGATGGATGAACCCAGGAGAGTTCCATCCCCGCCAGGAAATTCCAATGATATTGGGACATGACGTAAAAAGCCGGCAGTGGCCTGGTGAAAGCCAGCAGCTGTCTGATGGCCCAGACAGCCTCAGGGCTGCCTAGCTTTTTCCACTGTTGTTTGGAGGCATCATCTGGCTCTTCCCTCTCCTCCTTTTTGCTGCAAATTGCTTTTTCAGATGACTTTGTCACTGCATGATCCGTTAAAAGTTGACTTTTCCCCTTCCCAAGGCTTTTTGAGATACTTGCAAGAATCTCTCTCCTGTTTAACATTTATTCAGGAATTCATTTAGTCCCACAGCAATCAGCTGGAATGAAAAGCAGATGTCTCCGGAGTCATTTTCCCCATTCCTAGTGCTGCTTGGGACCCCGCTGTCCTTCATTACCAAAGTAATACTCTTGCTGAGCTCTAGAAGGAGAACCTGGTGCTCGCAGCAACCCAGGAACTTGGGGCCACCATACCCAACGCTGGTGTCGGGCTTGCCCGGAGCCGGCCCCAGCTGATGAAGTTTGCACAGCCCCAGCTGAAGCACCTGCCCCAGGACCCCAACAACCCCTCCCTCTCATTATGATCTGCTCCCTATCTGTAAGCCGGGCATTTTAATCCTTTTCACCAGGCATGTTTTAGACATATGGAAATTCCTGTTTAATAGAAAAGATCTTCCTCAGGCTCTAAGGAATTCAGGTTGACTTTTGCATAATAGTGTTGCCAGAAGAGCTGAGTGGGTGTTTTTTTATTTGTTTGATTATTTATTTGTCAGGGTTATTTGGTAGAAATGGACGAAAGCCCATGGAGACCAGTGATGGGAGCCAGGATATGGGCTGACACTCCCCATTCCCAGTCGTGCTGCTGAGCATCATCTTCCTGTCTGCCACAAACTGCATCCAACCTTCTCTGCCACTTCCTCAGGGTTTTTGGATGAAGGGCCATAAGCTTTTACAGCTGTGCATGCTGCCTGTGCTCTGAACATCGCTGTAGTGAGTTTGCTTCAGCCTCAGCCACCTCCCACCCTCCAGTTCCCCGTGCTGGCTCCAGCATCGCTTGCTCCGTCTCCTGGCATGTGCTGGGGGAAACCGATGTTAGCACAGCCCTTTGAGGGGCTCTTCCACACCACAGAGATGCTTTATACGTTTCACTTTCCAAGAGATATTGCAGTTGAATTAATCTTTAGGTTGTTTGTGGTTTTGGTTTGTTTCTTTTTTTTTTTAAGAGATTAACAAGAAATTCTAACTAATCTGAGGTGACTCACACTTTACAGACGCACTGTGCTCGCACATGGCTGGGATCCGCAGGGGGGAAATCTGGCATCGAGTGACATTTCTGCCAGTCAAAGGTTGTGGTCCATGCACAAAACGCTGACAAAATAACTCCACAATGCCAGTCTGAATGGAGACAAAACACGGTGAAAAAGTAACTTCAATACAGCTGGCTTTTCATGGATACAGCTGAGTTCTGCACTGGTTTAAGTAAATCAGTTTACAGAAAATAATTAGCATAGTACAATCTCCTTATGGAAGCCAGCTCTTATCTTGGCAGAGACTGAAGTGCTTTTTCTCCTCAGTGACCTTTGCTTTCCTGACTTCTTTGGGAGCATCTTCTGGTGAATAATGGGAAGTGATGCCGTGTTCAAAGAGGACATGGTTGCCAAGGGAGCGGTTAGTCCTTGTCTGTTTATAACAGTGAGACGGGAGCCCAGTTTGAAAGATGGCAATTGATGGTGGAAAGCACTAGAGCAATATTGTAACACTAAAGCACTTCAGCTGCTACTGAAAAAGAAAATTCCTGTTATGACAAAGGCTGAAAGGGAGCATTAATCCCCAAAAAAGGGCTGGAATTGAGCTGGTGTGTGAGATTTCCAGCAGTCTGAGGCAGAGGTGTGCATCTGTCTGTTATTTGGGATGAAGATGGGCTGGAATCCTTAAATACTGCATTTTGCAATTCATTTTAATTTGGGTAAACAGGCCAGGTTTTGTGACTTCTATGGAAAGACTACGATTTAGGGTATTTTGGGGGCATTGCAGTCATGGAGCAGCCTCTGTGTGTGTTTTCCAGCAGCATCCCTGGCCCATGCCTCCCCAATCTTTTTTTGTGGTGGAGACTTAAATGTCACTGTCCTTGGGGTCTACCCCACTCCTAAGCAGTCTCTGCTTTCTGCCCTGGGCTCCCAAATTCAAATTGCAGAGCTCCAGCTGAAGATATTAATAAGAGGGGGCAGTCATCAGCAAGACACAAATGACAAAGTGTATCCCATGGCCTCTGAAAAAGGGGACTGAGATGGGGACCAGGCTGTGTACAGTTTGGAAAAGGTCCTGACAGTTCCTTTCTTTTTGCTGCTTCTGAGTTGACTTCCAGCACCTGCATTTCCTCAGGTCACGCAGCTCCATCCATCCCCTTTTGCAGCTGTTTAGGATTCAGGCAGAGGTGTAGGAATTAGGCGAGAGGATTTAATGATCTCCCAGCATGCCTACTTGCTATTTTTCTCTGATGCAAACCCGGAAAGTGAGAGCTCCCTGGGCAGTGTGAGGGACTGGAAAGTGTTTTTGGGGGGAAGATGAAACTGTGGCAACCCCATAGCTCCTGTCCCCACCTGGCAGAGACCTTTGAGAATACAGCTTTGATCTGCCGAAACTTTTTGTGGGGATATTGCAGAGCAGTTTGTCCATTGCCTGCAAACACAGGTTGCTGCAGGTCATGCCCACTGTGTGCACTGGGTTAATTAGCAGGCATGGCCATGGTTTGGAGAAGTTGCTAAGCTGGAGAGCTGTGTTAAACAGCTGCAGGAGGGCTGTCGGGTAGCAATGGTTTTATAGCAACAGTATTATATTTAGGTCATATTTTGAGCTTTCAACCTGTGCTTCTGAAGCTTTTCTTCTGGCCCTTGCCTTGTGATGGTGGCATCCAGTGGAAATGGGCTTTTAGTGGTGGGTTTTATTGTGACGGCTTTGCTCAGGCTGTACATTTCCGGTTGGATTTGGGAAGAGTTTGCCCCAGCTTGTCCTGTCCCTCAAGAGGTTTGCGAGTCAGGTGGAGACGGGTTTGCCTCTGTGTTCGGTGCCTTCAGGCTGTGAGCAGCACGCATGTGGAGAAGTGAGGTGCACCCTGTGAACGGGGGGAGTGTGTGGCCATCAGTAACAGGTCTCCATGGGAACCGGCAGCAGGAGCATCCTGCCATCTGGCCAGAGAGGAGGAAGAGGAGGAGAGGAAGTGGCTGCCACCTCCCTGGGGGTTTGCAGCAGGGCAGCGCTGGGCTCTGCTCACCAGCCAGCTCTGATCGGGGCCGGAGGTTTGCTGTGGGCTCTGAGCAGACTTGCACGCTGGTACCTGGGGACGCACACCTCCTTCTGGCTGATCTCTCCAAATGCAGACCAGTCTCCATCAGCCTCATCCCCTGGGCTCATTCTCTACAATTGCATGAACTGAGGGACACAGAGATGGATGCTTTTAACTTTTAGGAGTCCAGGAAGAAGGGGAGGCTCCCAAATGGGCTCCTACTGCCCTGGTTCTGGTGCTGTTAGCAGAAACCACAACATCCTTCTGTCTCTGTGCCTCAATACAAGTCAAACCCCATATATCCTCAGGCAGGGGCACAGCAACACACAGCAGCACAGGGTAGGATCCTCATCCCCCCGCTTTTTGCTGCCCTGTCTTGCTGAGGGGATATCTGCCAAGCCTTTCAGCTTTGGTGAGTGCCAGTGGGATGGGAGCTGGTGGGGATGCCCTCCCCACTCTCCCAGAGCCAGGAGGCTTGGGAAATTCAGACAGACCAAGTATCTCATTGCAGACCTGATGTGCAGACACACAAACACCAAGGAGCCCTCTTGGTGCTTCACCCCAAACTAAACGTATTGCAGGACTTGCACCTCCCTCTTGCAGAGCCGAGTCAGCTGGGGAGGGAGGGAAGTTGTTAATCCCCTGTCTGGTGAAGAGCTGCCTGTGCCTCACTGATCCAGGGCACATTAGGGAAGCTGGGAGGAGTTCCCTCAGCAGAGACAACTGGGAGCATGTCTCTAAATCCCCACAGTGCCAGCTTTTGGCAGCTGGAAAAGTGTGAAAAACACACGGTGCATTTAATGGCAGCCGAGTGCCCAGCAAGGCAGGGGCTCGAGGTGTCTCACTCCCTGGCACGTTGGCGATGCTTCTTTCCCTACTGTCCTCAGCCCATGATCTGCAGGAGGTCAGGGAATTTTGTCACGGACCCTTGAAAGAATTCATTGGGGAACAGGGGTTGCAGGATGGGTCCTGGCACCCCAGGGTGAACCTGGGCCACCTCACCTCTCCCAGGGGAGCTCTGGCCATGTGGGATCACATTTATCCCCTTTCCTTGCTCAGCGGGACATCCAGCTGGGGTGGTCCTTGGAGAACTGCCAGGATGGCGTGTCCCCAAGGGACAAATGTCTCGGGGGTCACAAATTAACACCCAAGCTCCGAGTGCTCTTTCCCTGTCTCCTGCTCTTTCCCCCACTTTTATTCCTTCCTCCACTCCTGTCTGCCCTCTCCCATCCATGTTTTCTCACCCAGCCAGTGACACCAGAGCTCCTGGTGAGTCCCAGCAGCCAGGATGGGGACCTGGGCTCCGAGTGTCCAGAAGACAGAGGGAACTGGACAGGGCGGCTGGATTTCCTCCTCTCCTGCATTGGATACTGCGTGGGCCTCGGAAACGTCTGGAGGTTCCCGTACAGGGCTTACACCAATGGAGGAGGTACTCACTCATCCTTTGGATTGGCCACATCTCTCCCTCACTGAGCTAGTCTGGTGGGACATGTCTCTAAGAGATACCCCTTTCCCTTCTCAGAGCTGGGAAGTGGTGTTTGTTGTGGGGTGGAAGCCCCCTCCTGCCCCCCATTCTTACCCTAGGGCATTAAACACCTGCACTCATGTGTGGAAGGGGCTCACCCAGACCATATCTGCACTCATGGGCTTGGAGACATTCCCAGCTCCATGCTGGACTGAATACCACCTGAGCATGCCCCTTGGTTTCCAATAGCTTCCTGGTCTGGTGTCCTCCAGGACCTAGCCGGACCAGCAAGTGCTTCCCAGGCATCAAAGGAGGGGAGCGAGCCTTTTGCAATACAACCATCCAGCCATGGTGGTGCAAAGTGCCCAGAGTAACTGATTGTCTCATGTATTAAAAACTGGAGAATTTCACAGTATTTGCAGAAAGTTCAAGGAGAAAAGAGAGTAGGGGATGAGGGGGAAGCACAGCACCAGATGAATCCCAGCCTCTTCCTCCTTCACTAATGGTGACCTGCTGTCCCTTGCTGTCTTCCAGATTTTAGCTTAGATCCCTCAGGGCCACAGATGTTAAATCAACTTTGTTCCCTGTCATAGATGGGCTACGGGTGCTTGCTTTGTGTTATTTTACAGTGTTTTTCTTGCTCCTTGTAGGAGCTTTCCTGGTTCCTTACTTCATCATGCTGGCCATCTGCGGGATCCCCATCTTCTTCATGGAGCTGTCACTTGGCCAGTTCTCCAGCCTGGGGCCACTTGCTGTCTGGAAGATAAGCCCCCTCTTTAAAGGTGCGTGAGTGAAGTCCAGAGCTTCTGTGTGGCCTCTAGAAGAGCTGCTTGATCAGGACATGGACCAGCAGCACCATCCCAAGACCCTCAAAACTCTTATTAGAATCAAAGATTAAATCCTTGGGGAAGGTGGAGAAGGCTGGACCTCTGGGTTAGCTGTTTCAGTAGCTGCAAGACATGAGTGAGATCTGTCAGTCTCCAGAGGCTCTGGATGTCACAATAAGCTCTAGAAATTGTATGAAAACTATTAAGCCTGCTAGCATACAAAATGCAGTATAAAAGCTAAGCAATGACTGTTAAAGACAAAGGTAAGAATAAAGTGTTCAAATAAAGGTCAAATCAAATACTTTTACTCTTAACATTAAGTTGGAGTAAAATAATCCTTGTGATGCAATAGGTCGTCAATACAGAGACGGCATGTCCAGAGGGCATAATGGCAATGAGGCTCCCCCAGGTGAACTTCTGACTGGTTAAACATTTGGCTACTGAGATCCAGTATCTCACCCTGGTTTTGGATGTGCTCCACTCCTGAGAGATGGCTCACTCCTCCTTTATCCTCTCCTTCCTCCAGGTGTTGGCATGGGCACGATCCTCATCGTCTCCCTGGTGGCCATTTACTACAATATGATTATTGCTTATGTTCTCTTCTACCTCTTTGCATCCCTCACAAATGACTTGCCCTGGCAGCACTGTGGCAACTGGTGGAACACCAACCTGTGCCTGGACCACCACATCATCAAGGCGGGGAACACCACCTTCCCCGTCAACATCACCAACACCGTCAGCCCAAGCGAGGAGTACTGGAGGTACAGAGGTCAGCCTGACCTGGCTGTGGGGACACGGTTGGCATCCATCCCGGGAGAGCATGGAGGTGGGATGAGGGGCGAAGGTCTGTGCTCTCATGGCATGGTGGGCTCTCATGGTAGGTGCTGTGGGTGCAGTGATGGGCTGTCCTGGTCAGCTGTGAGTGATATCTCAGTTTAGCTGTTGAGATCATGTTTCTGGGATGTGGGAGGTCCCCATGTTCTACCATTGCTTTGCTGGCCTTGCCAGGTTCAGAGAGGGTCTCTGGGAGATGGTAGGGGGTGCCTGTGACTGCTCATTTGTGGTTCTCCTTTCACCCCAGCCGGTACGTCCTTCACATCCAAGGGAGCTCTGGGATTGGAGATCCCGGGAGGATCCGCTGGAACCTGTGTCTGTGCCTGCTCCTTTCTTGGACTATTGTCTATCTGTGCATCCTAAAAGGAGTCAAATCCTCTGGCAAGGTAAGGGCTGGTTAGTCTCTGGGGGATCTACAGTGATGTCCATCAGTGCCTGCAATTCTCTGCACATCTGGGAAAGTGAGACCCATAAATGACATGAGCTGGACACAGTTCAATTTGGAGATGACTTGTGCACCCAGACACAGCGGGGCTGACACTACCGGCCCCGCTGCATCCCAAGGACCCCAGCTCTTCAGGGTGATGTGATGTCCCATCCCAGGGACAGCTCTGCTCTCTCTCCCAGCTGGCTCTGCTCTCCTGCAGGTCGTGTACTTCACCGCCACCTTCCCGTACCTCATCCTGGTGATGCTGCTCATTCGTGGTGTGACCCTGGAGGGGGCCTGGAAGGGCATCCAGTTTTACCTCACGCCCCAGTTTGATCACTTGCTGTCTTCCAAGGTTAGCAGGATTTTGTGCAATTTGTTCAAAACACAAAAACGAACCTTCTCCCGCTACTTCCAGCATGGAACAGGGGCAGATCCCTCACTCAGATGCCTTTTCTGGCCACCCCTCAACCTAAAGTCCTCCCTCTGTTTGCTTCCAGACCACAAGTATTTGCCTTTCAGCAATCTGTCTTTGCTGCACACCTTGTCTATACTGCTCTTCCCACCTGGCCCAGTGCTGTGCCTGCATTTCTGGATCTCCATCGAGGGGATGGCATCCTCACCACCTCCACTGGGTACCGGGACCATGGGCAGGATTAGCCCAGCCCCTGTGATGGGCTGGGAGGTGGTGACAGGTGCCCATGGTGGATCTGGCTGTTCTGTTTTTCTCAAGCACTCCCAAGCAGGGAGTTTCCTTGTGCCAGCAAGTACTGGTAACAGAGACCACCTAGTTTTACAAGGGCATTTGATTCCCCACTGGGCTGTCTCTAAAACACTCTTGTTAACCCTTCCACTATCCAGCTGACCCACTATGAGTGGTGAGCATGTCAGCAAGGAAAGGGCTTTGTGTGCCTGGAGGGCTAGGGAAGATACGCCAGGGGCTCTGGGGAAGCCTATTTTCAGCTCTCTCTTCCTGGGAGGGTGTTTCCAAACATCTGCTCTCCTCAGACCTGTTTCGTTCCCCCAGGTGTGGATCGAGGCAGCCCTGCAGATTTTCTACTCCCTTGGGGTAGGCTTTGGGGGCCTCCTCACCTTTGCCTCATACAACACCTTCCATCAGAATATCTACAGGTGGGAGCCAACTGTTGCATCATAAAAATTGTGGGTTGTGGGGAGCCATGAAAACCTCAGTGGGTGGGTTCAGAGCCAGCAAAAGCACAAGGTGCAGCACAGGGTCACCCAGCACTGGCTTTTGCCCAAGCACCTTACAGATATGTGACAGCTTGCACAGACTTAAGGGGAATGGAAGCATCTGTGGAAGAAAATTCTCTTAAACATCAAGGCACAGAAAATGACTCAGAAGTTTGGGGCTGAAGGCTGAGGATGTTTGAGGCTAGAGTTCTGCATGTTTGTGCTGTTCTCAGCATCTGTTGCAGGTCACCAGCAGAGAGAGGAGTCTGGGTGTTGGGCATTTGGGCTCATACCCTTGTGCAAGCTTGGAAAGAACCCCACAAAATGACCCATTTCATACACTCCTTTTGACTCTGGAAAGCACATGCCAAGGGAGACCCTGGAGAACTGCAGTGGGTCACCTTACTCTGGCACCTGGGGCCGGAAATGCCACTGTGAACTGGTGTGGAGTGGGAAAGAGATAGCATGTTCAGATCATCTTCTTTCTCCTCTGTAGGGACACCTTCATAGTGACCCTGGGCAATGCCATCACCAGCATCCTGGCAGGGTTTGCCATCTTCTCTGTTTTGGGATACATGTCCCAGGAACTTGGGGTCCCTGTTAACCAGGTGGCGAAAGCAGGTGAGGCTAATGAAGACCCTTTCTCCTTCTTCTCCGAGGAGCAGACAGATCAGAGAAGGGGTGGTGTGGGGCAGCTCTTTGATCCTCTATAGCACCTTCAGCTGCCAGAGCGAGGACACAGGATGGAAACACTGGGAATCTCCTGCCCTGCCAGAACTTCCCTCCTGGGCCACCTTCCTGGAGAAGTTGCAGGCTCCCTGTGCCCTGCCATGGCCAGGATGTTGGGGAGATGTGTGACAAACCCACACAAAATGTGAGAGCCAGCTGTGAAGCTAATTCAGGCCATGGGATGGAAGGTATCCAAGGGTGTCAGTGTGAGGGATGGAGCTCTATGCTCAGCAGGCCACGGGGAGGAAAAGGGGCAAACCAGTTCCTGCTGTGTAAAATTTGAGCAACACCAAGTGATATCTATTATAATAAAGGCCTGAGCAAGGAGCAGGTTGGTGCTCTTGCTCTTCTTCACCTTCTGCTACAAGACCCCTCCTGCCCACCTTGCAAAAGCCCTGCAGCTCCCCATTGTGGTGCAACACTGCTGGGCTCTCCTCTCCTTCACCCTCCCGCCATGTCCAGTGCTGTCACCCTCTTTTCACCCTGCTGTCCTTTGCCTCCCCTAGGTCCTGGCCTGGCTTTTGTGGTGTACCCCCAGGCCATGACAATGCTCCCCCTTTCTCCATTCTGGTCTTTCCTGTTCTTCTTCATGCTGCTAACCCTGGGCCTGGACAGCCAGGTAAGGACAGAGCCCACCAAGCCAGCCACAATGCCCAGGCAGCCCAGGGGCTCAGGGGACCTCTTCTCCTTTGTGTGCAGTTTGCCTTTATGGAGACCATTGTTACAGCAGTGACCGATGAATTTCCCTACTACCTACGGCCAAAAAAAGCTTCTTTCTCGGCTATCATCTGCATTGCCCTCTTCCTGATGGGGCTCATCCTCACAACGGAGGTGAGAATATGGGGCTGGATGTGTCGTGGGGACTGACTAGGGCCTCATTTTAGAGAGTGCTTAGAGCAGGGGCCAAGTTTGTATGTGTGTGTATTCACATCAGCTAACAAGGTGGAAGAGAGATGATCAATGAGCGTGGGCTTCCTGGGGATGTGAAGTCCAAGGGGACCGACACAGCATTATTCCTGTCCCCAGAAGGACAGTGATGTCTCCTGAGGGTGCCTGACAGCTGTCTTCCCCAGTGTCCCCAAGAGGCATAAGGGGACATGTCCCAAAAGTGGGAGGACATGGGTGGGGGTTTGTTGTGATGCTGGTCCCAGAGATGCTGGCCACTGTGCTTTCCCTCCCCAGGGTGGGATGTACTGGCTGGTCCTGCTGGATGACTACAGTGCTGGCTTTGGTCTCATGGTGGTGGTGATCACTACCTGCCTCGTGGTGACACGTGTCTATGGTAAGGGGGTCTGTCCCCACAGGGGCACAGGGAGGAATGGGCTGTCCATATCAGAAGAGGGATTTAGAGGGAGAGGTCGGTGAGCCAGCAGCCTTTCAATGGAGCATGAAACGCCTCTGCTCCCACCACTTGTTTCTTTTTGGCCATCAATGGATTCACTTGTCTGGAGATACTTGGGGTGATGAGCCCAGTCCCTCAGACAGCACCAGCTGGGATTTGCTGTTCAGGATGCAAACCATCACTTTTGATCAGTGCTGGGCAGTCTGGTACAGGCACCTGGCTCTGAGGGAGGGATCACCACTTCTGCGTCCTTCTCCCTCTCCCTCTTCCAGGCATGAAGAGGTTCTGCCGAGATATCCACATGATGCTGGGCTTCAAACCAGGGCCCTACTTCAGAGCCTGCTGGATGGTCCTGTCCCCAGCAACAATGATGGCAAGTGCTCAGCTTGGCATGTTGGATGGTGCTGGAGAGCCACAGTGGTACCAGTATTCCTGGGTGACCTCCCAGTGTGACAGGTCTCTCTGCTGGCATCTCCTGCCCCAGTGACTGTTCTGGTTCTGCTGGGAGGTCTCCATCGTCTCCAGGCCTTTTTTTAGCATGGGACCTTCAGAGGGATCTGGGCTGACCTCACTTCCCATCCGCAGGCTCTCCTGGTGTACAACATCATCAAGTACCAGCCCTCTGAGTACGGCAGCTACCGCTTCCCTGCCTGGGCTGAGATCTTGGGCATCCTCATGGGAGTTCTCTCCTGCCTGATGATCCCCGTGGGCATGGTGGTGGCTGTTCTCCAAGAAGAAGGGACACTGTGGGAGGTAGGATGTTCTGGGGCCCAGAATTGCAGGGGAGAACCCCAGAAATGTGCAGGGGTGACAACAAGCCCCTGCCAAGCCTGTATCTCCTGGAAATTTTTGCACTCTCTCTCCTGGAGGTGTGTGTCTCCGTCCCTCCTTGCTGCCCATGGGGTGTGGGAGATGACATATCCCAGGGCATTTCAACTGTGTCCCCTCCCAGGATGCCAAGCAGGTACCAAGTCATGCACATCCTCTCGCCAAAACACACTTAACGTGGCTTGCCTTGTGGGGAAGTACACTGTCCCCAGCATGGGTGGGCAGGGACATGTGGGACTTTGCACCCATTTTGCAGGAGCAATGACAGAGGGAAGAAGGCAGCTGCTGGGCTGTGTAGGCAGCACAGGCAGGATCTGAGTGCTGAAAGGCTTTGCCCAGGAGCAGGTTACAGGGTTTCTGTAAGCTCACAACCATAACAGCCCGGCTTTGTTGCTCTCCCCAGGCTGGGAATAGCCAAGCAGCAGAACTTGCTGCTCTCCCCAGCCAGAGCCCAGACTGGCCACCAGGCACAGTGATGTGGCCAGGAGCCACCTTGGCTGAGGCTAACCCTTTGCCCAGGTGGCCCTAAACCCCACCACAGACTGTGACCCTACAATAGCCCCCAGCTCCTGCAAGCCCTCCTCACCACCACCCACAGACCACACTACCTCCCCAGCCTGCAGTAGGGCACTTATATAGACCTCCCTTCCCAAAAAGTTTCAGCGCAAGCTTCTGGTTCCATCCTACCCTCATTGGGGGGTCTTCCGCTCCCCCAGGGCTGGCAGAGAACACCGTCCTCTGGGAGGGGCGGGTGGGCTGCTGCGGGGGGAGTGGATCAGGTGCCAGTGCAGGGTGCCCATGCTCCCCATATCTGTCCCCTCGCAGCGGGTCCAGCAGGCCAGCCGTCCCGCCATGGACTGGGGCCCATCGCTGGAGGAGAACCGGACCGGCATGTACGTGGCAAGCCTGGCAGGTAGCCAGTCCCCCAAGCCGCTGATGGTCCACATGAGGAAATACGGGGGTATCACCAGCTACGAGAACACAGCCATCGAGGTGGACCGGGAGATGGAGGAGGATGAGGAAGAGGAGTCCATGATGTGAGGAAACCCAGCACCCTGCGGGCTGTGGGGGGCTCATTCCCCCCTAATTTGCACAGGTTGCACTGCGGCACTTCAGGATGGCTCAGGGGGTCTTTTGGGGAGCAGTTGGGAGCTGCCGACCCTGCCCGTCTCCTCACTACCGCCCTGGCCCCACAAGGATGGAGCTCCTGCCCATCCCAGTCCCCTCGATGTGTTTCTGTTCAGTGTGACAAGCTGTGTGACGTGTCCGTGTGTTTGTGTGACAGTGTCTGGTGAAAGTGTCAGGGCTGCCCCACTCCTACCCACATCCTCAGCCCTGCCCTCCCCATGCAGGGATGCTTGGGCTGCAGCCGCCAGGGAGGAGCAGGTCCTCTGAGTTGGTCTGTTCTCTGCTTGTGTGTATTTAACTCCAATAACCCACAAACAAGTGTGAGAAAGGACTGTAATATCCTCTGTGCCCTAGGGACAGTGTGTGCTGGTGTGCTCACATGGAGGTACGTCAGCAAAACCAGTGTAAATCAGTGTCCTGCTAAAGAAATCTGACCTCATAAATGAGCAGCTAAAAATAATTAGAAGTGGGGGAAAGAAAATGCCTTGTAAACAAACCAGCTCCAGCCTTTCCAAGCTTGTAGGTTCCCCATGGACCTCGGTGGGTCAGGGCATCTTGCAGGGCTGGGGGAAACTGAAGGGAGGGAAGAGGATGATGACCTGTTCCCTATGTGTGCAGGAGGACAAAGGACGGGTCTCAGCTTGACCCAATGTCAAAGGAGGACCTGTGCCCATCCCAAAGGGGAATTCAAGGGTTGTCCCTAGGCCTGGGTGCCACTTTTCCCAGGGAAAAGCAAAGGGCTAGGTTTGAGTGACTGTGTGTAATTTTGGGATAGCTCAGCCTAGGGCCCATGTCCCAAAGCTCCCATCTCCTGCTGATGCTGCTGGCCGGGGCGGGGCGGGGGGTGTCAGTGAGCTCCTGGTTGGATTTTATGGACCGGTTGCTGCCAGTCCCCATTACCACAGTGTCATGTACACCTTCTCACATGTGTCATCAGCTCACCATTAAAAAACAGTGTGTGACACAGCCTCTGCGTGGGTTATTTGGGGGGTCCTCAGCAGCAAGAAGGGCATATCCAGTGGGGTTTCCAGGGATAACCCCCTGAGATTTGTCCTGCAAATCTCCATCCTGGTTAAGTAAAGGTAAAAAACCCAGGATAAAGACAAAAATTAGGGCTTATGTCTGGATTATGCATGTGGCCCTGTTGCACTGGGCTATTAATCCCATGGGCCATGCAGCCCTAGGTCCAGCACCATGAGCTGAGCCTTCAGGATGAATCCTGGCATGAGGCTGTGTGGTAACCTATGGTGGAGGAGATGTAATTATTGCCTTCACTCCTCTGACAGTGCAGGGCCAGCTCCGACACCACCTCCTCCTGCCTGCCCATCTCCCTGTGCCCAAGGATGCTGAACTCCCTCCCTGGCTGGCTCTGCCCTTTCCCTGCAGGACCACCTATGCCTTTCCACATCCTCCTCACCATAGCCCACCATGGCTGCAGTCTGCAGGGGTGATGGGGATCCCCCAGCCCCAGCTTCTCTGGGTGTGTGGGGCTCTGGCAGCACGACCGTGCTGCAAAACACCTTCAGTCGCTACCCCCTGGGTTAATCATTAGAGGCCAGCCATAAAAGTGTTGCTGATGGAAAGTTCAGGCCATGGTGGCTGGGGAGTGGAGAGGGCCTGCCATAAACGTTTATGGCCCCAATGAATCCCTCGCTCTAACCTTGACACTATTTACTGAGCAGGAGGGCTCAGGAGGTCATGGTGTTGCCCAGCCATTGCTGTGGGTGCTGGCCGGGGAGCTCGGGCTGGGCTGGCCCTGGGGGGGCACACACGGGGGTTTGCATGGTGTGATGGAGCAGGTGATGTGCTCAGGCATTCTTCGGCTGAGAAAGCTGCTCTGGTCTCTGTACATGTCTGACCTTGTTTACTACCTGTGTGTGGTCCTGCCATATTCCCCCAGTCCCCCCACTAACCGCAGGATCCTCTCCCTTGGCAGCTGCCATCAGTCTGTACTGAGTACGGAACGACGGGAAGGATGGAGCAGAGGCTGCACTGGGGGATGTGTTGGGGATCAAAGCTGACAGCAGCAAGTGGAAACCCAGGGCAAAAAGTGCCAGGGCAGTGGCACAGCCAGAGCACATGTCCCCTGGGCCATATGTGGCTGTGCACAAGGAGGTGTGGGACTTGCTCCTGGCAGCATGTCCTGCTCCCACGGCCAGCAGTGCATCTGTATCCCACACCGCAAGGTGGCCTGAGGTCCAATGCCATCCTTCCCATGTTCTCAAAGGATGGCAACCCCTCCCACTCCTGTCACTTTGCCCTCCTGGCATGTCCCGATGCTATCCTGGGGAGCCCTGGACGTCCCCCCAGGATTTTGGCGAGACCTTCCGGCAGCCCCGGGGTGGGTGGCGGGGGGACAGGGACAGTGCCGGGAAGGGTGCCTGGGTCTCTGTTGCGAGCTGGGGACAGGGATGACAGCAGTGGCAGGAGCGGTCTGGTGCTGACACCTGCTGGGGCCGCGGCACATGGCAGGTCGGGGGTAGGGGGGACACCCCCGGCGAGCAGCGGCACCGCGGCGGGGTCCGGGTGTGCTGGGCAGGGACGGGGACCGTCGCCAGCCGCCCCCCGGGTACCACCTGCCTGCACGGGCAACGCCCGGCAGCTGCTCCTGGGTCACCCCCAAACCTGTCCCGAGCTCTGCTGAGGGGGTCTGTACTCCGCACCTGGCAACATCTGCTCCCACAAACCTTCTCTTGTTGCCCAGTGGGTGAGAGCTCGGTCCCCACCACCCAGCCAGCCCCAAGCAGCTCACGGGGTGTCCCAGACACCTGCAGCACCCAGACCCCCCTCCCTGGGGAAAGGGCTGGGTTGGGCTGAGCCAGGTCTGGGGGTGACATGAAGCCCCAGGCTCCCCCGAAGCCCCAGGGATGCTGGTGACCAGGGACATGCAGTGCCCGGGATAGCAGCACCTGCTGCCCAAGGCTCTATCCCAGCCCCGATACTTTCGAGGACAAGAGCGCAGGGACGGAGGGACAAGGCAGCGGCAGACGGTCTGAGTCACTGCAGTGACGGAGAATCATCCGTTTCCATGCTCAGAAGTCGGTAGCTATTTATTGCACTTGAACACCAATAATAAAACTGACACTCGCCCTCCCTCCCGCACCCACCCCACTCCCGGACCCCCCACTGCCCTCCCCAAATAGAGCATCCGAGTTGAGCAGTGATCATTCTGTTCACAGCCACAGGTTCCAAAAAACAAAAACAAAACCAGAAACAAAGCCAAAACAGAACAAAAAAAAAAAGGAAGAAAACAAAAGAAAACCCACACAAAAGGAAACTAAACCACTCCCTCCCCCCGCATCAAGCTCCCACTGAATCCAACACGGTCACACTGCTCAACAGTTTGAGTGCACTTACAAAAAAGATAAGAGAAAGGCGTCAGCTGCAACCGTACGGACTGACAGACACGAGGGGATGGGCAGATATCTGTCCCCAGGGCCTGATTTTTTTGTTACTTGACAAAGCTTGGTATACTCTTAATAATATATTTTTTTTGCAATCATCTTAAATAAATATTTCCATAGAGACTTCCTGTAAGTATATATATATTTTTATATATATAATATATAAGAGAGAGAGATATCATTTTTTTCTTAAACCACTGTTAACGTATTTTCCCTGCTTGTCCAAAAAATATTACAAAAGCCCTAAAATTGTGCAACAGTTAGATAAAAGGGACAACAACCCAAAGAAGGAAGGAGCTGCTCAATACAGCCCCCTTCACCGCCCTCTCTCACACTCCCTATTGACCTGCAGGTGGGAAGGACATTCAGCCAAGGTGCAGGGAGCTGGTGGGGGACAGATGGCAGAGGGGCCACCAGCCCCTCTGATATTCCCACAGCCTGTTCACGTCCGGGTTTTCCTGTCTGCTACGGATGGGCTGGGACCTGCACCTTTGGAAATGGGTAACGGTGAGATCTCTACTGGTTGTTGCATCCAGAGAGGGATGCACACCATGAGATGTGTCCTGCAGTGCAGAAGAAGGGTTACCTTGGCTTCTGGGATGAACAGAGGAGGTGGTTATGGGATCTTCTGCTGACAGACACCTCTTGGTCCACAGGGCTATGGTTGCCCTCTCAAACATGGCACCTCCCCAGCTATCCTGCCATGGGCTGCAGAGCAGACCAGGAGCTCAAATCGGGAGCAGATGGCTGCTGCCGCCTACTCCAACCTCTGGGGTTCCATGGGGGCATCAACTCATGGAGGGCAACAGGAGGGGAGGCAGATTTGGGGTCAGACAGGGGTTGGGCAATTATTTGGCGGGGGAAATACACCTCTCCCAGCTGTGCCTGGCCAGGGTAAGGGGCAGAGCATCTGTTCCTCCAGCAAAGAGCAGAGGCCCAGGAGTGGCCTCTTCTTCCAGAGCAGATGCCACAGCAAGACCTGAGAAATGATGATGTTGCAGCTGGACCCAGGAAGCAAAAACAGGTGATTCCCAAGCCCAGCCATGGAGCTGGGAGCCTGAGACCACCACAGCAAGTGCTTCCACTCAGATATCCCCTGTGGTCTGTGAGAGGTGGAAGAGATGACCAGTTTGGAGGACTTCTGATTTTGGTTTGACCGGGGTGGTCAGGCAACCAGATGAGTCGGATTCTGTCTGTACTAGGAAATGAAATGTGCTGCAGCCTGATCTCCAGCCTTGAGGCCAATAGGGACAGGAGGTCCATGGTGGTAAACTCCATCCCAACAAGGTGGCCTTGTCCATATTGCTTATCAGGAACACACCCTGCACCTTGTCTTGCCCAGAACAATGGCAGGAATGTTGGGGCGATGTCAGTTAGCACATGCCAGGGATAGTGCCAACCGCTTAAAAGTACAGACATAACAGCAGCACCCCTATCTCTGTGACCCAAAGAAGGATACTGGCAGTTGATGATTATTTTTTAGTTTTCCTGCAAGTTTAGGAGAAATCAGGAAATGTGAAAGAAGATCGAGACAGAAGCTGTTCACCATGACTACCGAAAGAAAGGGTGGTGGTACATCAGTACTTGCTCAAAGATGTTCTGGGAATACAGGAATCTGCTCTGGAGAAGCAGTGTGAAGTGGGGAAGATAAATCAGGCAGAACAGAAACCTAAAGTGCAGGTGCTTAATGCTGCCAGCGTGGGCAGGTTGGGAAGTTGGGTCTTCCTTGGTCAGGCTTCAGCTTGACTGGAAGACTAGAAGGAGTTGAAACCCCAGACTCTGCTGCTCTTGGAAAGGATCAGGAGCATTTTAGGTGTTGCAATGACATCCAACTACCTCCAGATGAACCTGTCCCTGGAGAGATGACCGTAGAGAAACCTCAGCGAGGATGAACCTGTCCCTGGAGAGATGACCGTAGAGAAACCTCAGGGAGGAAAAATCACCTCCAAGAAGACACCTCAAAGCCTGCCTGCAAACCAAGATGTTCCTCCCTAGCAGTGACTGTCCAAAGTGGGCTCTCAGTGAAAGGAGATTGTACCTACCCCAGCAACTCATCTGCCATCCCCAACAAACCCCACTGCACCCTGTGTCCCAGTCCTTTCTCCAGTAGCAGCTGCTGGAGCAGCTTCACCCTCACAGCCCACCCGAGGTCCACAGCTACCAGCAGCTCCAAAACCAGGCTGAAATGGTACATGCTCTACAGCCCCCATGCAGAGCCCTGCTGTGGCCTCCTCCTCCTCATCCATCTCACACCAATCCCCCAAAATATTCCTGATACCTGGAAAGCCTGGGCATCAGGAGATGGATGAGACATTCGCCATGGCTGGCTTCAGAGCCAGCTCTGGAGAGGGAGAGAGAGAAATGTGAAAGAGCTGAGTCCTTCCTTTAAAAATGAAAAAAAACTTCAGCACTACATGACTACAGGAAGAAAAACAGATCTGTAAAAACACCCAAACTCTACCTTAAAATCTAATCCTCTCCCTGCATGGATTTCCCTGCTTTGGGGCCATCTCTTGCAAGACAACACAGCTCCACGGTCAAACAGCACAGGTCCACCAAGGGCATGAGGACGCGCATTTGCACACGTGGAGCATCTGTGTGATTTGCCACCAAAAAGGCATCTCTTATTCACATCACCAGTAACCATCAAACCGCCAGCACAGCGGGACCCACCAAAACATCTTTCAGGGCCTGTTCATGCCCCAGTAGTTTGGATTTCTTCCTCTCCATCCAGTGGGAAAATATTTTTGCAGTCTGCAAAGATGCGGCTGTGTTTTGCACAGCAGCTGTCCCTGCCTCCACAGAGAGCAAAGCATTCAAAACCACAGAAAAGGCAAAATACACGCTCAGAATTTACATGGAGGAAACATTTCCTTTTTTTTTTTTTTTCTCTTTTTTTTTATGTCCAAAACAAGCGTTTTTTTGTTCATTTCTTTGTTTTTCAACACACACACCATCTAGAAAGTTAAACGCCATGCAGATGAAGAGAGTGCAGCTAGAAAGTCCCCCAGGGCAGCAGCGCTGCAGGAGCCTCAACGAGCAAAGAGGTTCCAGTCGGAAAAAAGGTAACAAGAAATGGAAGAATTGCCAGACAAATACCCACCCTCGGACCTCTACCCGATAGCAAAGAGGTGAGACCAAAATTCCCCTTCCCGGCCATGTCTTCTGTCCTGAAAGCCACATCCTGGTGGCTTCCCAAGAGCCACCGCCTGGGTTTGTCCTGCTGGAAGACCCGTGGGGTGTGGGAAGGTGCCCCGGGAGGGGGTGTCCCGGGAGGGGGTGTCCCTGGGACACGGGTGCCTTCGCCTGCCCGGTGCTGTGGGATGGGACAGGACGGGACAAGTCGCCACGGCGTGGGGTGGGGGCTGGCAGCCACGGGAGCCCTGTAGAAGCATCACAGCAGCACAACCCCTCTCCAAAATGTAAACGCAACAAAAAAAAGCAACCCCTGCAAATCCCCCCACCCTGCCCCAGTTGAATGTTTCTAGTTATTACATAAAGATCCATTTCAGCAAATACTCAAAATCAAGATACGAAATACACGGTAGGTTGTTGGGGTTTTTTTCCCTATAAAAAGGCATGCGCTCAAAGTAGAAGACAGCTAAAGGCTTGTTTGTTTTCTTTGAAGCACAATCAGATTCTGCAGAGTTTTGTTACTTTATAAAGCTTGCATTCCTCGTTGTCGCTGGAAGGAGTCGTGTGGGTGATGGAGATTTGCGGCCCGAATTGGTGGCCAGCTCGGCCACCCCCATCCCAGGCTGGAAGTGGGGAACGGGGGGAGCACCAGGTGCTGCATGTGAGGGGCAAGGGTGGGTGCTCGGCAGGGCTGGGTGCCGGGGTGAGGGATCCAGACTGGGTGGAGGGTGGGGAGGAGGGTGAAGGAGCAATGCTACCGCCATGGCACATCTGGGAGAGCCCCAGCTCCCGGCTGTGCTGATGCGGTGCCGGAATGCAGTTGCCTTTTGCCTCCTCTCTTCTCCCAGTTCCACTGGTCCATGCTCCGAGGAGAGAAGGGAGGAAGGAGGGAGAGCATCCCCCTCGGCACGGCAGCCGCTCGGAGCCAGGGTGCCAACCTACTCTCTCCTGGGAAGGAGCTTGCTTACACTCCTGGGAAGGGAAAATAAACAGATAGCCTTTACTCACCCATCCAAACACTGCCCTCCTCACCTGGGGGCACATGGAATATGGAATTTGCAAAGGGTTTAAATCGCAGTTCCCCGGCCAAGGCTGCTGGGAAGCGGGAGCTCAGGTCAGGAGCAGGCAGGAGCCATGGCAGCAGACAAGGACCTCGATAGCAGCAAAGCAAAATCCACCAGTGCACAGGGAGGTTGTGGCACAGAGAGGCTCAAAACTACCCCCCTTCCCTCCTCTTCCTCGGGGGGGGTCCCAGCAGAAGTGGGGATGGAGGTGGATGGGTCCAAACCAGTTCAGGAGATGTGCGGGGTGATGGCGGGTCCCACCAACACCATACAGCTGAGCAAGGAGGCTTTTACCCCAGCACACGATAACTTGTCGGCCAGATACTCAGGTTTAGGTTCATGGTTTCTCTTTTCTTGGTTCATGCAGAGGAAGGGGGCCCAGCGCTACGGCCCCAGCGGGGTGGGGGTTTCAATGGGATGCTTGTGCAGTGCTGGCAGGGCCGTCACGTGTGAGCGGTGAGAAGCAAGGGATTATTCCAGCGGGAACCAAGCAGCAGAGCCAACAGCCAAAGTCCCGTAGGTGAAGATGTCGGAGGAGGTTTCCTCTTGGTAGTCAGTCAGTGACAAATCCCACACGGGCAGGATTGCGCTTCAGCTGCAGAACACAAACCGGACAGAGAGGGAGTTTGCTTTGACCATCCCTTTGTCAGAGCATCCCTCTCCCCATCGCCATCTCCTCCCCACTGCAGTTCCTCAGGGCAGGATCCCACCCACTTTGCAGCCTCGACCATGCAAGGAGCCCACACCATCCCCTCTGTGTCCCCCTTGCCCCATCCCCAGAGCCTCACAGGGCTTACTGCGGTAGGACCGAGGGTGCACCAGATCTGTGAAAGTGGACAATTTGCCATTTGCCATCCCGGCGGTGCCAGATGCGGGTCTCCTCGGATTGGGCGGTGCGGGGGATCCCTCCCGCATCCACGTACTGCGTGATGCGGATGTAGGCGATGCAGGCGGACTCGTCTCCCATCAGGTGAATGTGGGGGTTCAGGATTGTTGTGTGCACAGGCTTGCTGTTCCGAGACCACACTGGAGAGGGGACAAGTGCAGGCAGCTTGAGGCAGGGGAAGGAGTTTGGGTGGCTCTTGCCCAGGTCAGGAAGGGGAGATGCTTGGGTTAAGCTCTCTGCTTGGAGGGACCGAATAAATGCTGCATGGGTGTGTTCAGGATGGGTCCATCTAGAAAGCAGCTACCCAAACAACTTCTCTGCGTACAGCCCAGCCTCAGCTGACCTAACAGGCTTGATTCACCCCCTGCTGGGATCTTCCAGATCAGCCAGAGATGCTCCCAAAGCCACATTTACCCTACTCTCTCCAGCAAGCTGATGGAGGTCAAGGCACAGCTGGGCCTGTGGGAGATGGGAAGAGTCCCTTGGGAGGCAAGGGGGCTGCTTACGGTTTTCGAAGTAGAATCGGTGGAAATCCAGGCCTTCCACGAGGTTGCCCAGAGCCTCAGGCTCGAAGGCAGTCATCCCAGGGTCGCACATCTTCCTGGGGAGGTGAGAAGGGGAGAGAAAAGGGAGAGTTTGTTTCACTGCCTCAGGCATGAGAGCTGGCAAAACCCAAACAGTTCATGCTCAAGACAACTCTCCCTCAGCCTGAGACCAAGGAGCCTCTTCACCAGTGAGCAATTTGAGCAGAAGTCTGACCTCATCCCTGCACTTTGCATGAAGCCTATGCCACCTCACCTCTAGCCCACCAATGGCAGCCAGGAGCCCAGTGACGCAGGGTGAATTCTCCATCGGCCACCATCTCCAATTAAACCTCCAAAACCACTGCCATCTTCTTCGTAACAAAGAAAAACAGCAGGGAAAAACTCATATTCTCTGCTCCATATCAAAATATCCCTGCCAAGATTCTCTGAGGCAGGGATGAAGACCTGCACTCGCTCAGAAATCACTAATTAAATAGGCTTTGGACACAGAAGAAACATTCTCTGAGGAGCATCAGCTCAGTGAGTAGAAAGCAGTTACGCTTCCAAGCAGCCTGCAGCAATCTGGATATAATTGATACCATGGATGCAATGTTCCTTCTTCCACCATAAATCACATTTACAGTTATTCGCCTTTCTGCAAACCAGGAAATGGGCTCATCCATGACAATGAGACCAGAGAGATGTGGTCAGCTGAGTGTGAGAGAAGCACCAGGTTTGGCAAATGGTGTCTCCCCCTTCACTTGTTTGGTCTACATACCCCACCACCATGTCAACCTGGTCACCCAGCCCTGGGCAGCAATAAAACCTCCCAGGTTGTGTTGTCACAGTGAGAGCACCCACTTCGGGGGGCTGAGCCCACACCCCAGCCGAAACCCACACTGGGCTCACTCACGTGTAGGACTCAAAGTCGCCATTGCTTATTGCTTCGATCAGCTGCTCTGTGACTTTAATGATTTCTTGCTTCCGTACTGTTGGTTTAATGAGAAAAATAAAAGGAGAAAACAAAACAAAAGTGCTGGTGCTGCAATATCGGTGAGGTAACTTTTTCTCATTAGAAACAGACAGTGGGACATTGGGGCCCACTGGAAACTGTCCAGGGGAAAAGCAGGAGAGGGACTTCGGAGAGAGATGTGGGGAAGGGCTCTTCATCCCCATAGAGGAAAGACCTCCAAAGTCAGGGCAAAACTGAAAAGTCCTAAATAGCAAAAGAGTTAAATCACTGAGTGGTAAACTGCCCTCAGTCCAGAAAGGTGGCACAGGCTGGTCTAGGCTGCAAAGCCGTGCCAAGCCAGAACTTTCTACCCCGTGAACTCAGAGCACGGGCCAGCCAGGGCAGGCTGGACCAAGGATGCTATCACCTCCCTCTGAGATGGGAGGAGAGGGTCTCAGCTGGGGGGACAGGCAGCTGGGTGATGTGGCCATGCACCCCGGGTGACACAAGGAGGGACCCTGCGAAGGGCACAGTGCTGTGCAGCTGCTGCTGGGGAGCCGGGGTGCTGCCAGCTCAGCTGGGAAGGGATCAGGCTGCGAGAGCCGGTTTTGCTCCCAGGGATGCGGGAGGAGCTGCCAGAAGTAATCCTGGCCTTATTAAAGAAGCTCTGCTTCAAATGCAAATCGGCGTCATGCCTGAAAGGGAGCATGTTCCCCAGAGTCCTTCAGAAAGGAGGAGAGGCACCCCTGTCACTTCCCCAGCACCACCCGCCTCCGCCCCCCCCTCTCGGGGAGCCCTTCTCCGGGAGGACAAGCATCCCATTAACTCTCATGTCAGGCCAAAGTCCATCTTGCTTTGTGCTGAGATTGCTTCGTTGAGAGACTTTACAAATTAGCACCAATAAATTATTCCCTGGGTTATTCTTAGAAAGCTGGCTGTGGCAGGCGGGAGGGAGGGAGGCAGGGATTTCCCCTGGAGGCTTTTATCCAAAGGGCCATTTATTTTGCAGGAGCCAGCGGCTGGGCTGCTATCACTGCATATTTCTGCCATTTCCATGCCTGCTTTCATGGAACATCCCCGGTTTTGGCAGCCCCCACCCTCACCAGCAGTGCCCCAGCTCCTCATGGCAGTGACCCAGCAGTGAAACCACCCAAGGAGTTAAAGCAACTTCTGAAGGGTCCCAAGGGAGCACAATGGTGGTTGGTTTCACTGCAGCCAATATCTTTTCAGGGGTGGCCCCAGGGCACCCCTCCAAAACAGTTTGCCCATCCTCCTAGGTGCCCTTGCCAGTACCTTTGGTGTCTTCGTCCTCGATGGTGGTGTTGGTGCTCTCTGACGATTCCTGAGCAAAGAACAGAAGGGAGAGACGGGGCGGTGAGAGGGGTCTTCTCCCCACGCCAGATGGAGCTTGTGTGTTCGACAGCCCCCCGAGTCCGACCCCACAGCGCTCGACTTGTGCCAATGGACAGAAACCAAGGAAAACGCCAGCAGGTCCAACCCGTCCTCAACCACAGCTCTGGGGCAGCGCTGGCAGAGCCCTCCCTGACCTCCACCCCTTGTAGCCAAGGGCACAAGAGCTGGGCTGTGGAGGGTCTCGTAGGAACGGTGCTGCCTTCCCTACCGATGCCTGTGGGGACAGAGAGGGGGGCAGGTCCAGGGGGGTTTGGTGGGTTCCTAGGAGTGGTGCAGGAGGGGCAGGGAGAGGGGCTGTGCAGGGGTGGAAGACACCATGTTGACTGTACGATAAAGAGAGAGAGAGATGTACAAATTAAACAGCGAGGAGGAGCTGGGATGAGAAAGAGGGGACTGGTGTAGGAGTGAGAGAGACCACACTGACCGCAGGGTAGGGAGAGAAATGTACAATAAAACAGAGTGCTTCCAAGACCCACATGGACCACCGAAGGCTGAGACAACAGCTCTTTCAAGAAACAGCTGAGCAACTACACAGATTTGGGGGTGAAGGGGGGTACTGACCCCCCATCTCTCTCCAGGAGCCCCATCAAGACGACTCTGCTAGCGGAGCTAGAGCAATGGCTCTGCTAGCTCTTCCCAGCAGAGCCTTGCTTTTGTATTACCCATAATACCCCGATGGAGGTTGGCAAGGTGTCCCATGACCATACAGTCCCCGCAGAGGCATGGAAGATGTTTCTCCAAGGCTCCTTGGACCGATGCAGCCTGCAGACCTGAGTCAGGAGAACTGGGAGAAACGGCATGAGAACCCATCAGCAAGAACCAGGGCTGGCTTCCCATCAGGTGGCCAGCAAGTGCCTGCACCAACCCTGTTAATGGGGTTTGTGGGTGATACGGCTTTGAGGACGTTCCCTCCAACCCCGCTGTCCCTTCTTCCCTACCCCGAGGTAACTTCCAAAAACAGGGGAAGCTGGAACATGTGGAGAGGCCCAGCAATATCGGCATTGAGGAAGACGAAGGACACTCACCATTAACTGAACGCTGGAACTGGACTTTCTTTTCTGGAAAAACAAGGAGAAGAGATGGAACAGGAAGAGACACAGAGTGAGAAAGGCAGAGGGCGGCACGTAAGAGGCAGCAGCTCCTGAGCCACCCTTTGTGGTCCTCGTGGAGGGGCAAATGAAAGGCGCGAGGGGGCAACCTGGTGCTCCTGTGGGGACGTTCTGCTAGCTGCCATGCTGGTGGTGCCTTGCCGGCTCCCTCCCCGCGTTCCTGCTGGCACCTTTCTCTCCTGACCTGCCACAATCTCTGGTGTTGCTCATCCCAAGGACCTGCCTAGTCCAAAAGGGAGTCACCGACCACTTTGGTGGCTATGTGACAAGGCCAGCAAGCTCACAGGAACAGTAGTGAGATGCTGAAAAGCTAAGGCAGCTCCACCACCTGTACAGCCCTGCACCCGGTGTGAATGCCCTACTGACATTTGCAGACTCTGGAGCTGTTCTGGGAACATCTGCCCATGCTGCTGACTAGTGTGGAGATGCTCAGTTAGCTTTGGGCCAAGACCAGTACTAAGCTGGCTGTTTTAAAGCCAGCATGGCTATTGCTACTTGAACTTGCAAGGCAGACACACGGTGTGGGAAGCTGTCCTGAGCTCCAGTGCCTTAAATCAGGACAAGTTTCCTCCAAAGAGAAGACCTTACACATGCACATGGTTATCTCCAGCCTTGACCACTACCACCAGGCTTTAAGGCTTTTGGGTTGCATGACCCCATAGCCACATTTCTGCTTACAATCTACTACTGCTTCTGGACTTTCCTGTGCTCTGCTCCCTGTCTCCATCTTTCATCTAGCCAGGAGACAGGGGGATGTGCACACTAGCCTCATGCTCTTTCTCCACCTCCAACTCCCAGGGGATAAATCATAGCAGGTGACAGGAAACACCAGTGTGCAGGAATCAGAAGCTGCAGTAACAAATGACAAAGTCTTTTGCCAGCATATTTAACAAGGCACCCGCTCTGCAGAGGGAAAAGCAGCACACACAGTGCAAATCTCTCGGACAAATCCACGGAGCGACCCGTTAGGGTACACAGGTGGGCTGCAGTGTAAAAACTGCTGATATCCATCCCCTCTCATTGCTCCTTTCACAGCCTAACTGGCTCCCACCAGCATCATCACCAAGTTTCCCTCTCTGCCGGTGCAGCTCTCCACTTCCTCGCTAGGTCCTATGTTAGTTCTCACCCCTCCTTCACAAAAACAACAGATGTCCTGATGGGCAGAGTGAGCTGTGTTATTTTGGAAGGAACCTCATGAGAAACGGAGCTGCTGGAGTTGGGCTGTCTGTAGAGGGGGCTGACAGCCTCTGCTACCCAAGGACATGAGACGGGGCAGTAAACTGCAGAAATTTCAGACGCAACAGAATGCAACACAAAGCAGTGATCGCATCGAGTCTGGACATACAGTAACAGGATGCAACATGGGGCAGTGAGCTCATTAATTTAGGACGGGACAGGATGTGACATGGGGCAGTGATTTCATTAGTTTACAATGGGACAAGATGTGACACTACACAGGGCAGTGAAGGTATTGTAGCTGCTGGGACCAGAAGACTTCCCACAGACCACAGAGCAGGGATCGAAGGGGATTTTTGGTCCCACAAATGCTTTTAGTAAGTGAGAAATCTCCTTGGGAGGGTGAGTTTTGAGCCCTTTGAGCCTAGGCTAGCACCACCCCAGTGCTGAAGGAAGGGCTGTGAAAGCAGCACCAGCTACCTGTTGCCCACCTATGGAGCTTTGGGTAGGAACAGCAGGGGTGGCTGCCTGGGACCTGCCTGCTTTCATGGGGATGGTCAGTCGAGCAGGTTTCTCCAAATAGGGACCCAACTCTTCCAACAATGAACCACATCACATGGCTTGACTTACAGCCCTGCTCTGAGCAGACAGGACCGTTCCCTTCTCACCTTCCCACCCATGGCAGGTTTCCAGGTTCTTGCCTCACTTTTACAGCAGGATAGAAATAAATGAGAACCATTCAGGGATGTCCTGGCATCTGCCAGCTGCCCATGGTGGGCCATGAAAGCTTCTCCTGGAGCACCCAGTGTCTCTGTGCCCCAGTGAGCCAGTTATGCTGCAAGTGCTCCCAGGATGAGCAGGGGAATAAGAGGTGGGAATGGTAATGCTGAAGGTGCCCAACAGATGCAACCTGCTGGGAATGAACTTGCCTGTACTTGGTCTTCTCCTCCTCTACCTTCCTGGCCACCTAGCCAGGCTGTCTCACCTCCATTTGTTGAAAAGGGGGCAATAAAAAAGCAAACTCACTCTCCAGAGCCCATATACCCTCTTGAGCTGAGTGTTGGCTGGTAGACTGCGCTCTGGATGAGGGCTCACTCGCTGCTCCCTGCTCATCAGCAAGGGGCTAAGGACTGAGGATACACACTAACCTCTCTGATCCTGCTCTGAAACCAGGCCCTCCTTGCTGGGTTTCATTGGTGTGCCAGAAGGCTGTTTACCCAAACTAGGTATTTTGCTATGACAGCAAGTGCCCCTCTTCCCAGGGTAACCTCTGCCCTCAAAACTAATTTGAAGACCTAGAAGGGCTGGCAAATGGTCTTCTGTCACCACACCATCCCTGTGATGATGGAGATGAAATTTAAGGCTGTCCCTTTCTGCTGGAAACTTAGATTCAGCACCATTCCTGATGAAGCTTCTCCATCCTCCAGTCTCTCCTTCTACAGCTTAAAAATGCATCTCCTGATTGCTCTCACCTGTGCTCCAGCAGCCCACACAAAGTCAGCTCTACCTGTGGTGTCACTTCTCAGGTGACTTCCAGAAGCAGCCGGGACCTCAGAGCAGCAGAGGACAGGCCAGCAGTGGCTGGCAGATGGGTTGCTGTGACTCCTGTGGGACCTGTCCCCTGTGTGTCAGCACTGTTGTCCAAAACTAGCGATCCTGTCCTGGAAGCCACATGATATCCTGACATCACAGCCCAAAGCAAAGTCCTCTCATAGCAACGCAGGCAATCAGCTTCATGTTGCAGAATAATGCTGCATGGCCAGAATGGTCTGTTGTAGAGCTGAGCCCAGGTTTGGAAGGTTGTGCATGGTCTCAAACCTTGCAGGCTTGGCCTGTCCCAGTCGCTGGGTCTGGAAGGAGTGGGAAAAAGACAAGCCCTCCCCAGACCTCTGGCTCCACTGACCATTTGGACTGAGAAACCAGCTGAGGGCTTTGCTCTTCCAAAACCCCGTGCCCTTTACAGCCCAACAGCTGGGTCCCTATGAAGGGACTGGAGGAAAAAGAGGAGCCATGCTGCTGTTGAGGTCCTAAAGTTCTGCCTGACACCTTGCACCTTGCCCTGCGATGGGGGATGTGACCACGTCAGCTCTGCCCTGCTGGGTGGTCACTTGTACTCATGAAGGGAAGAGGGAAGGAGAGAAAGACCCTCACATGGGCCATTCCTTCCTTCAGGAGGAGTTTGACAGAGCTCACCAACCACCACATCTCCGTATCACCAGAAGAAACTGCTCAGCAGCAGGATTTTGCTGTCTCCAGGAGCCACTTTGTCCTAGAGAAGACCCATGGCCCCGCCTGAGGACTCTGCAGCCTGAGAAACTAGGTCCACCAAGCACCGGCTTGTTTTTAGAGCATCACCAAGCCATTTGCTCTGTCAAACATCACCAAGTTCATTTGCTCTGTCCACACTGGGCACAGGGGGCTGGCAGTGCAACTGAGAGGGTTAAAGGCACCATGTGCCCCCCAGCAGCACACCAGCCCTTGGGGACAGGATGGGGCAGGAGCTCTGGGGCAAGTCCAGCCCCGCCACCAGCCACAGCCCCCGTGGCAGCGGGACATGTGCCGGGGCGAGTGGGAGATGTGGTCGCCCATCTCACCAGATGGCTGCTGTCAGGCTGAGGCAGTGGCTCCAGCCTGCAAAGCTGCCTCTCTTTGTCCCCTGTCCCCTCTCCTCGCCCAGCTGCTCCACTTCCCCGGAGGCAGCAAGGGGTGAGCACATTTTGCAGGCAACGAAACAGCAGTGAATTCCCCCCGCGCACTGCTCCAGCACCAGCCTGCTCCCCTCGCTCGCCGCACTGCCAAGCCTCCTGTCCTGGAAAGAACCGAGCTGGTGGCACAGGGACACACCGGGACAACTGGGCCAACAGCTGCCCTTTAAAGCGCAGGGTGTCACGGGGACCGCTGGCACAGTATGGAGACCCCCGGCACAGCACGGAGACCCCCATCACCTCCCCAGCAGCGGCAGGGCAGGTGGGAGAGGATGGGGAGGGAGGGACTTACCTTCACGCCATCATTCTTCTTGTTGCCACCACTTTTGCCTCCTGGAGAGAGGAGGAAGGAGGTTAGGAGAGCCAGGCAAGGCACCAAGACAAGGAGGCCGAGGATCAGCAGCATGGTGTCGGGCGGCAGAGCAGTAGGACCCCGCGGGACCAGCCGGTGGCTTTTGTCCTCTCTCTAGCAACCCCTGGGAGCTCAGGGGTGACCTCGCTGACACCGTCCCGTCCTGCCCCAGCAGCTCCTGGCCAGAGGCATGACCAGTCTCCTAACGTCACGCTGAGTCCTCGGGGTGGCTCGGAGGGGGCCGGTGGGGCTGTCCGGCGACAGGCAGGCTCCGGCCGGGGGGTGCTGGTGACCGAGCACGGCGCGGTGCAATGGGCTGCCCGCCTGCCGCCCTCTAATTTTAGCCCCATGCTGCCGGGGGATCATGTGCTGCCGGCCGGCCAGCCCAACAGCTGCAGCCCACATTTTGACAATGATGAAAAGCAGATGCCTTCCCCAGTGCCCACCTACCGCTGCTGGCACTGCCACAGCCCCGGGGCTGTGCAGACACCCTGCTCCCTCTGTCCCTCTGGAGCAGGGTGGGATCTGTGGGGCTCAGCCCCACATGGGATCCCATCACCCACCAGCCTCTCAGTGCTCCTGGGCAGAGGAACCAGCGAGCCCCTGGGCTGCGCGTGGGATGAGCAGCACTACAATAGATGCTTTTGAATTTCCTGCTCTTTCATGCTTCATGTCCGCTGTGTCAGCCAGCGCAGGGCCTGACACCAGATCCCCCCAGCTGCTGATCTCCTCCAGCCCCCCTCACTGCCCACAAGTGCTAAATATGTCAGCACAATCCCCCCACAACAAATGTAGATACCAACCCTGGCCGTGGCCCTCTCCTCCAGCACCTGGCCAGGCCATCATCCCTCTATCTCCCCCCTGCCCACCGACTACACCTGACTCCTGGGGCACCATAGCAAAGCACCCCGGAACACCCGCTTAACACCAAACAGATGCCACCAGCCCCCTCAGCTGGCATGCTGGGCTTGGCTGGTTTGTCACCTCTGCCAAGGCCACCCCAAGTGCTGGGGAGGGCTGGAGATGACAGTGAGCAGATGAGCCCTGCAGTCACCCAGCTTCTCTTTGGTGCTGTGCCTGGGAACCACTTGAACTCGCTGGTCCCTGCCTGTAAAATCCCAGCTGCAGGGAGGACAAGGCGGGAGGGACCCAAGGGACCCCACTGCCATCTGCCTGCAGTGCCACCCAGGGACCTTTCTGACACTTTCCTGGTGCAGATGATGCTCTCCTGGAGCCACAAATGTCCCCAGGAGTCCACAGAACTGGCTTCCTTGAGCCCCGGCCACCCCCAGCACCCATGTCCCCACCCTGGCATGATCCAGACGGGTGGGCGCATACAAACCCCAAAAACCTAAACCTCTGGGAACCACTGCACCTCAGCCAGACACCTTTTCTCTTGCATCCTAAGCCAGCAGCCAGGTGACCTGGCGCAGACCACCACCCAACACCACAGCCCCAGGGGCACCAGACTGCAAACTCAGAACCCCCATGAGACCTGGGGGTGAAGCTGACTCTCCAGGGACCCTACAGGTTTGTCCTGGGCACCCTGCAAGACAAGAAGGCAAAGTCCCAGAGACAGCACCTACCGGAGAAGTTCCTGGTGGCTAGCATGGTGGTGAGGATGGCTCCCTGAAAGACACAGAAGGCAGAAGGAAAGGGCATGCTGGGCCCTGGCCCCCCCGCACCCTCACCTCTTCCCCCAGCCCTCGCAGAGGAAAGCTCTGCTTATCACCTGTCCCCCGGCCACCTTACTGGAAGGAAACTGGTCCACGTGGTGATATTCTCCTCCTGACATCAAAAGCAGCCCTTGGTACCCGACCCCGTATGCCCAAAGCCAGGGCATTGGGTTGCATTCTCTGAAATTGCCTTACCTCCAAGATTAAAGGGATATTAAATACGCCCAGGGTGCATTTTGGTCTTGTTGGGCCCTGCCCTAGATGTAGCATGACTCCGCTGAGCAGGTCTGGCAGCTGGTGGCGAGGGGAGCCACCGGGAGCGGAACCGGATTTAATTGCAATTAAAGCCATGCCAGCTAAGAGCAGCAGGCAGAGATTTTTCATGGGAGCCACGCAAAGATCACCAGTGCAAAATAATGTTCATAAAAATGCTTCCCCTTTTCCAGCTGACTCTACTAACTAGTTGCTCTGCGTATAATGAGATTAGTTTGGACTAATTGCTTACAGTAATGGATTAGTATTTTGAAGTGTATGCCTGAACTAATTTGATTACTTGTCTAGCTGAAAAGTAATAATAGTTTATAGCCAGTTTCTTTTCTTGATAATGTTATTAGTAGCCTGCAGCTGTACCGCTCTGTGCCACGTTGCGTTCAGGCCTGGAGCGCTGATGGCTCTGACGGTGGTACAGATCAGAGCTGCCCCAGTCTGTGCCACCAGCTCTGGAGGAGACATCACGATTCCTAGAGCCCGCTCCGAGGCTGCTGGTGTGGGTGAGCCAGAGCATTTTGCCTGTCTGTGGGTCACTTTGTTCTTTCACTGCAAAGTGGTTTGGTCATCGGGCAAAGGGGTCCCTCTCTGCCTCTCAGATCCATGTCCTGCTCCAAAGAGGAGCTTTCTTGACACTGACTCCAGTGGGAAAGTCCTCAACCCAGTGCCCAGCAGCTGTGTGATTCAGTGCTTCCCTTCACCACGGCATTCCTCTAAGCACTTGGGAACCCCAGCCAGATGCAGCCACCATCCCGCTCGGTCTCTTTTGCCTCCTTCACAACAGGGATCCCCAACTGCCCATCACCCCCGTACTGCTGACCCAGAGACACCACCCTGTCCTTTCCCACTCAGGGAACAAACCCCTCAATGACCTGATCATGCATCTTGCAGCCAGCTTGAAGAGCATAAGAGTTACCTTCAGCTTCCTCCGGGCATTGAACTTCTTCAGACAGTCCACCGTCTCCTGTCTGTGCATGCATGATGCCACGGTGGCACGGTGCTGGGAGGAGAGAGACCCAGCTCAGAGCCGGCGCCAAGGGGGAAGGGGGTCCCCCAGCCCCCCCTCTCACACACGCACCCATGTGCCATCTCCTGCAGCCAGGACATGGGCCAGAACTGCCTGCAGCAGCAGACAGAATTTTAATAGGCAGCAAGAGATCACAGCTCTGGAGTGAGCAGGATCTGCTCTGATGGTGGGGGGGTTGCAGGGAGAACTGGCTGCCCCTTGAATTAACCCCTTGACTGACTGCCCACATTTAGCACGTGCTCAGGGTTTGCAGGTGGTGTGGGGTCCCAGGGTTAAGCCTGTGGACTCCTCCTGCCTTTAGGAGCTGATTCAGAGTGAAAATTGGCAGCTGGAGCAGTGGGGTGCAGTGAGGAGTGAGGGGAGATTTCTGCTGGGGTGTATGGATGGATAAACACAAACCAGCTCCCACCTACCCCAAGAAAAGGTGCCCCCAGTGCAGTGTGACAGCAAGAAACCAGCCTGTCCCAACCAGAGCTGGGAATGTGTCTCCCTCCCACCACCAGCTCCTCCAGGACATGCTGTTTGCATTCGCACTCCGGGCTTTTCTCTGCTGTAAAGCCTTGGGGAAAAGGCTGCTCTGAGAGCACTGGGAGGAATCATGCCAGGAACCATCTTCCTGGGCTGGAGAAAAGAGCCGACAGCATGTTTGATAACACCTGCTCCCCAGTGAGATGTTCCCCTCCCTTGAACCCCCACATCTCTAGACCTTCAACCCCAACAAGTGCGTGCCACCAAACTCACTGATATCCAGGGATGCTTCAGAGCCTCTGCTGCTGTGATGCGCTTAGATGGGTTTATGGTCAACATCTTGTTGATGAGATCTTTTGCTTCAGGAGTGACCGTGTCCCACTCAGGGGAGGGGAACTGCGAAAGCAAATAGACCAGGATGAGAGATGGCAGGAAGCGAGGGAAGGAGCAGAAGTCTCTTTGCACTTGGGCTGCTTCTCTTGAAACCCTTTTCTCCTGTCCATGGGAGAGGTTGGAGAGACAGCAGCAACTTGAAAGAGTTTCCAGATGGAAAACTGGATAGCAAGCATGGAAGGAGAAAGGTGGAAGGTCAAGGACAAGACCTATCTGTCCTGCAAAGTAGATCTGAAATGTGCCATTGTGTGCACCTGGGCATGACAGCTTGGCTAACCCCTGTGACAAGAGCAGAGGAAAGAAACTTGCTCCCATCTGTCTGAATTTGTCCTCCTTACTCTTCTAGAGCAGCAGTCTCCAAGACAGGGATGGTAGGAGAGGGGGGAGACTGTGAAAGGGGGAAACAAGACAAACCCACTCACATCATAAGCCCCAGCCTTGATCTGCTGGTAGAGTCGGTGCTGGTCTTCATCCCAAAAGGGTGGGTACCCAACCAGCAGGATGTAGAGGATCACGCCTGCTCAGGAGACAAGACATGGGATCAGTGAAAGTTCATTGCTGGAGGTATAAGCAGAACCAGCCTGGGGACTGGACCAACCCAAGCAGAGAAACTGAGAAATTAGGGGAAATGGAGGATTTGCTCCCTACTTAAAAAGCAGAAGACTCGCTGGTGGGTCCATCTCCATGCTGAGGTGCTCAGTGGCTGGAGAGATATGTGGCTATTCCAGACACATGGGGCTGGCAGCCAACACACACAGCCTCAGCCTGAGTGTCCCAGCAGGGCTGGATGATGCCTCCTCTCCATCACGGGTGGAAGAAGGCTTCCCTATGGCTGCAGCTATGTGGAGCCATCACCTGAGTCCAAGGGCACCACAGGGGACAAGGGCCAGCATCTCCCCTCTCTGGGGGGTCTGGGTGCATAGCAAGGAGGCTGATCCTCCAAAGAAGGGTGCCACTGGACTGGAAAAGAGGGTGTTTCTCTGTGGATAGCCCAGGGTACTGTGCCACCTCCATCTCAGGTAAACCCTCCTCCCTGACCTCCCCCAGACATGTCTAGTGACTGCAATTCAGAACACGCTGGATGAACAGCCCACCACATCCCACACAGACCAGCCCAAGCTGTATCCAGCATTTTAGCCGCACTCGGACTTACCGCAAGCCCACAGGTCCACAGCTTTGCCATAGGGATCCTTCCGGAGCACCTCGGGGGAGAGGTATCCTGGGGTGCCAGCAAAACCTGGGACAGACAGCCTGTCACACAGTGCCAGCGGGCAGCCCCTGGTGCCGGCCAGGCACCGCAAGAGCCGAGAGCCCTGGTCCTGGCACACAGTGACCCAGCGGGACAGGCACCCTCCCCCGAGAAACCTCTATGACGCTCAAGAGCAGAGCAAACTGCAGCTTTCTGCCAGCGGCCAGCAAGAGCAGCCAAATCCCAGGCCTGTGCAGAGGGCTGGGGTGCTCTGCCATGCACCTCGAGCACGTGAAAGAGGCTTTGCTCCCCTGTGTTTGACCCTGCCACCAGCTTGTCCAGCTCTCCAGGGCATCCTGGTGACTCACCCACTCCCTCTGGAGCGGTTTGCCTGTGCCCTGGATCAATACCAGGCTGTTTCTAGGGGCACAGCTGGAGCCATGAACATCTTCCTCCTCTGTGTTTCCCAGGCTGGTGCTGCTTGGGTGCTCTCATAACCCAGGATTCAGGTCCTGGGAATGTGTGTCCCTCCTGGAGCACCCCCAACCAAACACACCACGTAGGGCTGGAGGATGCCTCACTTTGGGCCAGTCCTACTCACCAAACCATGCTTGCTGGTCCCCCTCCACCTCAATGGCAAGGCCAAAGTCAGCCAGCTTGACAGCAGCACCCTTCAGCTTGGATGCCAGCAGCAGGTTCTCAGGCTGCAGGAAGAGATGGGGGTTGGAGAGAGATGAAAGCCCTCCCTGGGCTCTGCTGTTGTGGGGGAGCTATCCAGCACAGCACAGAGGAAGGTCGGGGCTCTAGATATGCTCCCTGGCTGGTTTATCCTGCTGCGTGTCATGATGTCCGTGGATCCTTAGAGGATCATGAACTACAATGCATGGAGGGTGTTGGTCTCTTCTCCCAAATAACAAGGGATAGCACAAGAGGAAATGGCCTCAAGTTGCGCCAGGGAGGTTTAGATTGGATATTGGGAAAAAATTCTTAATGGAAAGGGTTATCAGGCTTCAGAACAGGCTGCCCAGGGCACTGGTGGAGTCACCATCCCTGAAGGGGTTTAAAAGACACAGACATGAGGTTCTCAGGGACATAGTTTAGTGCCAGTGTTAGGTTACCAGTTAGACTCTATGATCTTGAGGGTCTTTTCCAACCAAAATGATCCTATGATTCTACAAGAACCTCCCTACACCCCCTCCATCATGTTGTTTCACCCCGGAGCTGATCTTTGCTCTGGGGCTTTCCAGGAGCTCCTACACATCACTCCTCCCTGTTGTGTTTCAGCTGCCCTGGAGGACCCTGGGCATCACTCCACAGGGTTTTGCATCATAGATGGAGCCCACATGTTCTCCTACAGGCCCTTCCCCTGCAGCTCCTACCTTCAGATCCCGGTGGACCACCCCCATCTGGTGGCAATGCAGGACGGCCTCCAGGATCTGCTGGATGCAGTGGCTGCGGGAGAGAGGAGAAAGCTGAGCACAAGTTTCTGGCGAGGCAGAGTTTCCTTAGACACTTCTGCTCAGCTGCATTGCACCCCCCCTGCCCCATCCCCATTGTGCTTCCCACCAGCATCCCCCTCCACCAAAAGCCACCCACACAGAGAGAGCAGTCGTAGCCCAGCAAGACCCCAGCAGAGCTGTTGGATACCCAGCCACAGTGAGCAGGAGCACAGGGCCTATGTTGGAGCCCATGGGGTCCCCACAGAACCAACAATGGGGAGCTGGGGAGTGGTGGGGGACACACAATGCCAGCCCAGATGTGGTCTGCAAACCCAGGCAGAGCAGATGTGCTCCTCAGACGTAGAGCCAACCTTCACTTCAGCCCCATGTCCCCAGCTCCATTAACACGGGTGCCTCTTGTTGTGTCTGTTCACTTTATATCTAGTTCATTAAACCCCAGCTCTGCTGCATGCGTGAGAGAGGAAGGGAAAAAGACTGAGGCGATGATCACTTCTGCTCCAAAACAGCTGTGTGCAAGGCAGAAGGTCTTTATTTACATGTATTTTATTTTATTTGTATGACACTAATAAGTGGATGGGTTGTAAGTGGATTCAGTGCAGGCAGCCCATTAAATGAGACTGCCTTCTGCCTAGAAATAAGGGATATTTCCATGCAGAAAGAGGTAGCGTGGAGCTTACCATCCCCACTGGATGTTTGTGTGGGCTATGCCTCACTCAGAGGGGCAAAGCCAAGAGGCACAGTGATATCTGGAGACTGGAGAGGACCGGATCAACAATATGAGGCTCATGCTGTCCCCTGGCTGAGCTGCAAGGACCTGAAATGGTATCCAGCCCCCTGCCTCTGCTGCAGGGGACCCGGAAAGTGCCAGTGGGAGCCTGAGAGGGAGCGGAGCTCCAGCACATCCTCCTACCCAGCCCTGCGTGACTGCTCCTCCTTAGTGCTTTCAAGTGCTAAATACCACATAAACACTTGAAAATTACTGAAATGCAGCTGCAAGGCGAAAAGGTGAGAACTGCTGAGTGTCTGTGCTATCATGCTCCGGCCTGGGCTTCCCCCCTGCCAGCCCAGGGACACCTGCTGTCCCCCATCCAGGGACCCACACTGTCCCCCCTCCTTTGCAGGGAGGTCAGGAGCCAGTTGTGCCACCAGCCCGGCGAAAGAGGATGCTGCAAGCAGTGGCCGGCAGCTGCAGGGTTGCAGGGGAGGACTGGCCATGCCGTAACACACACACTTCTTGGCACAGGAGCTGAATGAGTTAAAAAGAGCTTTTTTTCTTTTGGCACTACACATCTGGTTTATGAGGATGTGCTGCGGAGCGGCTGTAAGATACCTCCCAGCACTCAAGGAGCTTATGCTGCAGAAAGCCAGACATGTAGGACCCTGGGAAGGAGCAGCTCTTGGGAGAAGGAGACAACTGCTGTCCCCTCTGTGGCCTGGCGCGTGTCCCTGCTCACCTGGCATCTGCTTCGCTGTAGTATTCCCTGGCCACAATGTCCTCAAAAAGCTCCCCGCCGGTGACCCTGCAAGAAAACGGGGACAGTCACACTCAGTCATCTCAGCGTGGCATGCAAGGGAGCTGGATTGATTTACAGCATGCTCAGCCCTGGCAAACCCCCCTGAAATGCTGCTGCACCATGCATGGGGGGAGCATTTGGGGTACAGGGCAGGGGCCTTCCCGCTGCCTGGCTTGGGGGACACAAGCTTGGTTTAAACCCTGCCTAAGAAAGGCTTGGGAGAGGTGGAGGATGGGGGAAACCTGCGGGGGGCTGTAAGGGTGCAGGGTGCATTGCCCCGGGTGGAAGCGTGCAGCTGGCAGTGGGCTCAGAGATACATTTAACCATTACTCACAGGTCAAATATCAGGTAGTGGTGGCCCTCTTCGGAGATGCTATCATGGAGCCTCACTGCAGCAGAGACACAAGGGTTACGGGGTACACCAGGATCCCACCTCACTCCCCAGGAATGCCTCTGCTCCCCTTTGGGCACAGGCAGGAGCTGGGGAAGGGCAGAGTGGGGCTATTCCTCCTCCCTCCTCCTCTTGCTACTGCTGTTGGCTGGGATGGGGGGGTCCCCACTTGATGGGGGACCCCAGCTGTGGCCCCAGGCTTGGACAGTAGTGTAAGGCTCAAAGGTCATGTCCAAATCAGGGACTGCTCGGGGCTGGTGCCTGGCCGAGGTCCCAGGCAGCTGCTGGGCTATCTTGGGTGCCAGACAGGCTGCGGGTGCCCCCCGCCCAGCCCTCGCCCCATCGGGAGAGGTGCCCAGGCGCAGGGAGAGCTCAGCCAGGACGCTGGGCTGCCAGCCCTGGCACCCATGGGACTTTTTTTATTTTCTGCTCATGACCTTCATTTTCTCCTTGTGAGGTCTCAGGTTGGGGATACCCAGGAATCACCGCGGGATGAGTTTCCCTCGGAGGAAGCGCTTCCCCCGTCTCCTCCCACGGGGCTGGTATCTCACCCCACACATCACGCCAGGGGCACCCTCTCCCCTCGGGCTTGTCTCGCCAGGTACAGCCAGGTGCAAACTGCCACCCTGCAGCTGGGCTGTGGTTATTCAGGCTTAGATCCCTGCTCATGGCTTAGCAGGCAGATGTGCAGCCAGGTGACAGGCACAGAAGCAGGTAGGATGTATAAATAAAGACTGGTCCGGCATCCCCTGGCCCACACTGTATATGTTTAACCTTTCCTCTCTGCTCACCTGGTTTTAGTCCAATACAACTTTCAATATCTTTGAGATCTTTGGAAGCCAGAGAAGAAAATAAGACATTCAAGCGAATGATTTAGTAGGAATTTTTGTTCCTAGTCCATTTTACCACAGCTAAATCACATGAACCCTGTATGGAAACATCCTCCAGACTTGAGTCTGAGCTGGGGGAGATAACAAGCCTCAGTGTTGAGTGCAGACTCTGTGCTGCGTTGCTTTTATCTCCCAGGCCAGCAAACACCACTTAATTGGTCCTACCCCTCCCTCCAAGCTTGGTGAGCAGATCCAGGCGCTGCTGAGGACACGCTGCCAGCAGCATCACGTCACCCTGGCCAGGGCGAGTGGCAGAGGAGGGTTACGGAGCCGGTCAGCGTCTTTCCTCTTGGTCTCTGCCGTGGTCTTGTCTACTGACATCATTTTCTCATCTTATTCCCTGGTTACCTTTCCCAACTGCTGGTCACCATAGACATCCCCTGCACTCCAACACAGCTATCTGGTCCCTGTTTTTCTCTGACACATAATCCCAGCTTTTCTGCCTTCGTCTGCTGGAAGAAACACATTTCCTCCTGTTTTATCTCACCCAAGAGGGATTTGGGGTATTGTGCCTGGAATCCTGCAGGAGCCCAAGTGCTCAAAGGGGAATTGGTGAGTTTGGTGTGGACAGGGCTAGCATAACTATAGGCAGATGGTCCGGATACATCCCCTGCTTGGGGGAAGTCCCAATGCCCGTGGCTGCCAGGAGCTGAGAAGGTATAAGAAGGAGCAGATGCTCTAAATATAGCCTGGTCCTGAAAGTATCTGTTGCTGACCATAGTCAGGAAGAGTTGCAACAGCCAAACCACTTCAGCTCAGCACCCAGAGCCAAGGCAGGAGCAGGATACAGCTCTGGGACTGAGGGTACCTGGAGCTAAAATTCCAGGACTAAGTGTAGCCTAAGTTTTCTCGATAAAGAAAGACTTCCCTGCATGGACTCACAGCTTTGGGAAATGGCAACTCTCCCTAATCCACCACCTGGTGCCCTGGATGTGCTGTGGGGTCCTGGGGATCCAGACCTGCCCTCGACATGGCTTTTCTGTGCAAAGCACAGGTTCGTTTCTCCAAGCTCCCCTGCATCATTCCCCTGGAGACAGAGGGACCCCACCTCACTGCACAGAAAATGTGAGGAGTCAGAAAAGCCCCTCAGCACCAGGGAGGGATGGAGGGGGATTTTGTGCCTTGTCTTGCCTTGCCCATGCCCGTGGTGGCTCCTCTTCCTCTCGTTACGGCTGGTCTGCAGCAGCACAGCTCGTTCCAGCTCCTGGCTGGGTAATTAGCCGCCCTGTGCTGCATGCAAGGGAAGCTGCGAGCCCAAATTCCAGGCAGCAGGAGCAGTGGGGGAAGAGGGTGCGGAGTCGGAGGGCGGAGGGGAGGGGGTAGAAAAGAGCCTTCTGGGTATAAATAGCAAATTGGGCTCGTTGGGATCTCATGCTGTTAACCCCTTCCAGCCCTGTGCAGCAGGGTTGCTCCAAGCCTGCCATCTCTGCAGGTCCCAGCCAAACACTGCCGTGGTGCAGGGATGGGGGGAAAGGTGCAGGGGGCTGAACCACAAGACAAGGTGTTTCTGTCCCCAGAGACCCCACCAGCCCCACAGGTGGTGAAGAGCGAAGGGAGGGAGACAGTGGTAAGGAAAAGCTGGGGCCAGGCTGGGAGCCCGGAGAGCTCCACCTGCATGGCCCAGCTACCATTCTGCAAGTCTTTCCGGGGTGGATTCCTCAGTTTTTAGCATTTCTTGTGATTCGTGCACTTTGCAGCATATTTCCTTCAGGTGTCAGGAGTCCCCACGTGTATTTTAGTGCAGAGGAAAGGCCCTGGCTGCTGCTCCGACCCAGGGAGGCAGCTCCTGTGTGGGGCAGAAGCGGGGAAAGGATGACAGACAGATGCTGTGGGGTCCGGTGCCCCAGCAATGCAGGGCAGACCTGCCACACTGCCGTGTGCCTGCGGCAGATGGAAGCCGACAGGCTTTTTCCAAACTAAATTATTTATATGTCTGGTCCCGGTGGCCCTGGGTCTGGCACCCTGGATCTGCTTGCAGCAGTTCCTGGGGAGGGACGGATCCAGGACGCTGGGAGCAGTGAGGAGGGCAGGGAGGACCTCAGCCAAAGGGGAAACCTGGCTGTGGGATGTGAGGGCTGCAGAGCTCCTGTCCTACCCCCAAATGCTTTCCCAAAAGCTGCAGGATCCCACGCGGGTTGGCACATCCCAGGGTGCCACATCCCCAGACCAATGGCCCGAGGCACTGCCAGACCATCCCCAGGGACCCACAGCCCGCACCAGCATCACTCCCAAGGCTGGGGTTTGGGATTTATTTTTTTACTGCAGTTTTTTTCCCCTCCCTTCTCTCTTTCTCCTTCTGGCCTATTTTTGTCTTTTGCAGGGGCTCAGGAGTTTTCCTGAAACAGCTTTTCCGAAGGAGGCTACTCTCAGATGGACGGTCGGTGGGAAAGTCTTCGCTTCCCCCCGCCATCGCTCCTCCCACACGCCCCGCGCTGCTGCTGCTGCTCTGAGCTGCAGCCGCTTTTTGGAGCATGCAGAGGAATACAGCACCCGAGCGGGGGGAGAGGAGTAAAAATAGTCCCTTGCAGCCTACTGGGGCCCTGCTTCTCCCTGGGGGAGCTATGGCCGAGTGGGTTAGGTAGGACTGACTTCATCCCCCCGTGCTCAGTGGGGGCCTTTCTACTCACGACCCTGACTGAGGATGTTGCCTCTCGTGAGGATGAGGAGGCATGGTGTTGGGTGGGTTGCTGCCAAGTTCCTTCTCCATCTCTGGGGTAGTAGCTGGCGTGCAAGGGAAGGACAAACAGCCTGTGCTGCCCTGGGCAGCGCTCAGTCATTGATGGGGACACCCCAGCACTGGCAGGGACACAGGGGGACAGGCAGGCAGTGGAGCTGGGCATGGAGCACTGGCAGATTTGCCCAACTCCTCTCCTGGCACATGGCGGGGAGCGGAGCATGCTTACCGATGTTGGGGTGCTTCAGGAGGCGGCAGATCCGAGCTTCTCGTTCCAGCTTCTGGTGATCTGAAAGAGGCAACAGCCCTAAATTAGGGTTTGGGGAAGGGAATAAATTGCTCTGTTGGAGGAGCTGCCAGCACGGGAAACCTTGGGGGGACAGAGCAGTTAGCAAGGACCAAACTCATCCTTTTTTGTTTTCTGCTAAAGAATAACAGGTCTGGGGACACGTTCAGCACCAGGGTGAGAGGGATGATATCCCAGCACGGATGAAGCCCCCAGAGAAGCCCCCAGGCATTGATGCCATGGACAGTGCTGAGCTTTGGATAATCCCTCACCCTCCTCTCTCTTTCCTCTTTGCTGAACAACCCCATATCATCTCCCACATACCCCAGAGCTGCCTGAGTTATCACTGCCAGCAACGCCTGCTCAGTTTTCTCTTGTTCAGCCAAGCACAGGCAAACAGCAAGGACATTTCTGGCCCTGCGTGGTAAAATTTGAACAAAGATGGTGCCGACCAGCGAGAGATGTCAAGCTGTAATCGGGCTATCTGCTTCACCCTCCCTCTCCATCCCCAGCCATTTCACATCAGGTCTTTGCTTTCCTATATCACAAAACCCTGGCTCTGAAACTTTGCTTCACTGTCTCCAAACAGGCAACATGGGTCCCTCTCCCTGGCTTTTGCCAGGCTCAGGGATGTAAGAAAACAGAGCTCTGGGCAAAGCGAGTTGAGCCAAAAAAGCCTCCACTCTGGAGGAGCTCAAAGTTAATTTTCAAATAATTTTGTTTCTTTTTTCCTGTCTCTGTGCTTTTCCCCCTCCTTATACCTGACCCAGCCACCCTGCACGGAGCTTCCATGTGTGGAGGCAGAAACCTGGCAGCCGGGAGAAGTGAGGATATAATTAGGGATGCTCGTCTCTCAGCGCTATCGCTGTTACCTTGCAGGTTCACACCCCAGAGTCTCGCTCTGCATCAAACCCAACCTGGGTGTCTCCGACCGCCGAGATGCGAAGGCAACGCAGCCCCCTCCCTGCAGGGGCTGGAGCCTTCCCCAGGGCTCAGCATCCCCTGTCCAGTGGCCGCGGGGCTCAGCACCAGTGAGTGACCCCAGGACTCGGGGTGAGTTTTGCAGCCTGTGCTGGGATCCATGAGCTGAAGGCTGGGACAGCCTTGGTGGTCTCGTTCAGCTCCCCGCAGTGTTTCCCCGATTCTGGGGGAATCTCTCCAGGGTGGGATGAGGTGGCGGGGGGAGGTTGGGGTTTAGGCTGTTGCTTTTTGGAGCCAAAGTCCCTTGTGGGGTGGAGGAGAGAGACAGGATGGAGGGACAGTATGACCAGTGGGGCAAGCACTTCTCTGGGGAATGGGAGAGCTGCTTTCTGCCTCTTCTTCTGCCCCTGCCCAGCAGTGATCTCAGATGAGTCACTGTCACTCTCTGCCTCACTTTCCCCATCTGCAGTCTGGAGGCTGGGTCCAAATGCCTCATGGGGAAGGCCAGCATCACTGGTGTCCAGTAAAGTTCACAGGAAAGGGAGGTGAATGTGACCCCCATGTATGGAGGTCTGCATACCGCTGCCCCATCTCTTCCCTACCATGAGCCCCATGGCTTGGTTCTGGCTCCCCAGCTGAGCTGTGGCAGCAGCAGAGCTGTGCAGCCCCCCCCGCCGCTGCCCCCACTTTGTACCTTTGCAATCTGTCGCCACCAAAATGCCTGCGAAGGCAAAGCCCAGCACAGGCAGCTCGGTGGGGAACGCTGGGAGGCTGGTGGGGTTCGGTAAGCCAGGGAGGGGGTGGGAGAGCGGTGAAAAACAAGCAAAATGGGAAATGGCTCAGGGGGTTGAAAGGGTGGCAGAGAAGGGGGTCCCTCCAAAGGGGAAGGGGACAGCACTGGAGACCCAGTGGCACCCAGCAGGGACTGGGAAAGATGTTTATCCCTGTGGGGTGAGGGCTGGGGACCCCTGCCCATGGACCTTCAGGGACTCCCCAGTAGTGATGCCCCAGCAGGGCGAGCCCCCCTGCTTTCTGCTGGCCATCGAAGAGCCAAGCCGTGCGGGTGCAGAGGAGCTGCTGTGCCTGAGAGTGTGTGATCCCTGGGGACACAGCCCCGGGTCACCCCAGCTCTTTCCCTTGGCACCCTCCGGAGTGCAAGCACCCGGTAGGAAAGGTCCCGGGGAGGGTGGCCATCACTCGCCCCAGTGCCACAGGCTCAGCAAGGGGAAGAGCTGCCTGAAATGAGCCTCTCGCTGGCCATGGAGCAGAGGCAGCGAGTGTGCTGGGCGCTTTGCTCTTCCTGAGCCTGTGTAGGTCCCGCTCAGGCAGAGCTTCCCGGCTGGGAACACACAGCAAGGATGGGCTGGGCGCGGGCCAGAGCCCAGGGCTGCGGCTCCAGGTCTGCATTCTCCTCCGAGCATCACGTGAACACAACCCCTGCATGGGGTACAGGCTGGTGGGGAACCCCATGATTGTGCAGATCTCCAGGACAGAGCTTGCAGGGGCTTTGCACATGGACAGGATGGCTCTGCCAGAGCAGTGAGGCAGAGAGACAGATGAACAGAAGGACAGGGGGATGTCTCTCAGGCAGAGAGACCCTGACAAGTTTGGGGGGTGGCTGCTGTGGGTCAGAGCATCCTCCCACCCACATGGCATGTCTACCTCACAGCGCAGTGCCGCAGGGGACAGCGAGCCATGACCACAGCCCCTCTCCTGCCCCACAAATCCAGCTTATGCTGGGACCCAAACCCTATTTCTCCTCCAAAAATGACAGTTTTTCTCCTGCTGGCTACCCATGTCAGCAGCCACCAAGATGTCTGAAGAGACCTTGGCGATGTTTTGCAGCTCCTCTCACCTTTGCCCTGACTCCTCCCTGTCCTTCCTTCACATGTGACAAAGCTGGTGGCACATTCGGGTGGAGATGTGTCTCTCTGGGGATTGCTCCCAGCCTGGGGAAGTGCTACCCCCCATGCCACCACTGCAGACATGGGGTTTTCAAGACTGTTAGCAAAAGCAGCTGGTGATTTCAACCAGCAGAGAAAGGAAAATCACCCCGGCGAGGTCTCTCCAGGGGACAGACGGACACACAGCCGCTGCAGGGACGGTGCAAACCCCAGAAAAGGATGGTGAGGGACAAACTGCCGAAGCAGGTGAGCGGAGGAGGGAGCAGAGGGAGGGTGGCTCAATCTGCTCCTGCAGGCAGCCCTGAGAAGTGGCAGGTGTTGGCTGCCCCCCCCGCTGCCAGCTGCACCGAACCCCCTGCCCCGCTGCCCAGGAGCCTTCAGCCTTGGAGGACGGGGATGGTCCACATCCCCGAAGAGGGGCAGGAGCTGGTGTTGGGGGGGCTCAGTGTCAACACTGAGCTGCTTCGGCAGCACTGCAGGAGGGAGACAGCAAAGCAGTGGTTTAATTTGAGGTCAGAAAGGAGTTTTGTCACTATTTTCTGCATTTCATTTTTGCCTTTGGAGGTGAGCAGTGGCGTCAGGGATTGAAACAGAGGGAGGGAGTTAATTAAACCCGCCCGGCAGGGTGCTTGCTCCGGGCACCCATTCTGCGCTCCCCAGCCAGGAGGAGCCGGGGACACAGCAGCTGCTGTCTCAACCTCTTCATCCTCCTTCTCACAGCTCCTCTTACAGATGCCGGGGGGCAGAGGGGTCCCTGCCTTGGGGCAAGGGCTGGCTGAAGCTTTTTTGTGCCTCAGCTTTGCCCAGCCAGGACAGACCTGCCAGCGTCTCTTCTGCAGCAAACCAGCCAGCGTGCTCCACCAGAGCGAATAATTAGATGGCAGTGAGGGGTGAGAGCCCATCTCCAGAGAGAAACAAAATTAGCCCCCCACTCAAAGGGCCTTCCCATTTTGCTGATGTAGGTACACGAGTAAGGAAACCCATAGCCCCTGGAAATGGGGATGGGGGTCAGCGGGGGCCTTCTCAGGGAGATGAGGCTCCTGAAATAGTTGTGCTACCCAATGCCCAAGGCTGGCAGTAGTTAGAATTGCTGCAAGGCCGTAACCATGGTTTTGCTGTGATGTGGCGTGCAGGGTGGTGGTGGGGTCTCAGGGAGAAACATGGGGTCCTGCAGCTCCCTGGGCAGATCGGGGTCTGGGAGCCCCCTAGAACCCTGGTGCACCCCCAGGATCAGACAGGATGGGGTGAACAGCCACCAAGATGTCACCTCAGGATGCTCACTCCATCCATCAAGGAGCTCAGTGTGTACTGCAGTGGAGACCAGGTGGGATTAAGGGGGTTCCCCACCACACATCAAACACCCCTCACATTGCAACACATTAAAGGCATTGTCCTAGTGCTGTGCAGAGATAACGAATTCCCCACTCTGCAAACCCCGCTCACCCAATAAAAATGCGCCCAGCATTACCTCGAGCAGACAGCTTCTTGGTGTTGATGATCTTGGCCGCATACTCTTGTCCTGCCAACACCTTCACGCATCTCCGGACGATGGAGAAAGCACCCCTGGGAAGAGAAGAAGCCAGAAGGAGAGGTGAAGGGCTCGGTGCAAGCAAGGGCACTGCTCAGCCCTGACATGCCTGCGGGGAAAGGGGCAGCCGCAGGGACCTGGACTCAAGGGATGCTGGGGACAGGCACAGGTACACCTGGGGATGAATGCAGGATTGACCCCTCTGTGCTCCCCTGGGACACTCTGGGCATTGTGTAACCTTTCCTCCTCTCCCTCCCCAGCTCTGCCCTGCCTGCCCCCTGGGAGAGAAGGACAGTGATTTCCCAGGGTATCAGCTCCCGAGGGACACCAGGCTGGCTGCAGCTGCCATGCAACACTCAGCCGCTTCACTTTGGTCCATGTGCGTCTCTTTGCACACTCTAGAGTTTGCAGTCACAGAAGCACTTTGCAGAAGCAGGTGCAAGCACCAGCTGTGGGAGCAGGTGAGCAGTGCAAGGTCCCCCCCAGCTGCAAACTTGTCACACAAGCAGGGACAGCCCAGGGGACTCTGCAGAAAAGGATCACTGGAGCCAACTGGATGGGGACTGATGCTGCTGTGGCTTGCACACGTGTAGAGCCAACGTGCAGGGGCCTCCTGAGGCCTGGCAGGCAAGCAAGCACGGGTGCTTGGGATGCTCAAAAAAAGCCCCTCTGCCCCCATCCCGCACACCCTGAGCCCTGCCAGCTCGTTGCACTGAAAGAACATGCCGGCGCGATGCTGGGAGCTGCAGCATTGCACACACACGCACGCACCCGCGCGCTCCAGCCCTGCTGAGCACAACCTTTGTACCAGGTTCTCTTTCCTGCCAAACCCTTCCAATCACTAAAATAACGACTATCAAGAGCAATTCCACCGCCCGCCCCACCTTCCCCGTGTTCCCCGCTGCCCCGCTCCCACTCCCTGCTGAGGAATAAAAGGCCTCAGGCTGGCAAGCAGCAGCGGATAATTGATTTTATTGGTGGGGGCGGGTGGAGACGGGCAATTTGGGTTTGCGTGTGATCTTTAGGAGAACATACGAGCGGCGGGGTGCGGAGGGATGGGGCTGGAGCCCCGGCGGAGCCAGCAGCCCACACACCCAGCGCCACGGCGCAGAGCATCGCTCGCGGCACGTGCCAGGCAGGAGCTGGGGAACAGCATCTCGGTGCTTCCCCACCTGCCATGTAATCCTGGCTGCTGAAGAGCCCACTTATTAACAGCCTTGTACTCTGAGGGGGGAGATTAATTGGAATATGGGGGAGAAACACTTTGTATCCAGCTTGCTGTGCATGGGGGAGATGGGGGCCATCGCCAGCCCCACAGTGCGGCTCTCCCCATCCCACCAGGAGCCCTGCACTGCCCAGGGTTTGGGGGTTCCTGTGGGTCTCTCCCACCCAAATTTCCTCTTTTTTACCTAAAGACATGCTGCTTTTGCAGTGCCAGGAAAGCTCACAGGAGTGAGCGCAGCAAGCAGAGAAGCCCCCGTGCCCACCGCCCTGGCCCGGTGTTTCTTACCCCAGCCGCAGGGTTTTGCTGCAGGATCCGACGTGGGGTTGGAAGGATGTAGGTGTCCTGGACACCCCAGAGACTGAGGACCCCCAGCCACTCCTAGTCCCAGTGCCCACAACCGCTCACTCATCCCTTTATTCGAGGTAAAGTGAACAGCAGGGAAGGGGGAGGCACGAGAAGAGGGATGTGGCACCCCCACCTGCATTCATGGCTTTTGGCTCCTCTGGACCTTTTTAGCAGAAAGCAAATGTCTATTTGTACTCCATGAAGCACAAGCAAGACCCTGTAAGCCTGGAGGGTGGCAGGGACACGAGGCGATGTGTGCAGGTGCAGGATACCCAGGGGTACAGCACACTCTCCACGGCCCCACCTGGTCGGGTTCTTCAGGGGGTCTGCACTGGCTGGGAACACCCCCTGTTGGGTGTTTGACTGTGATGGGTGTTTCACAGCAGCCGAGCTCTGCCCCCCATGCCAGGCTGCTACCGTGCTTCCCAGCCCCACATGGGATCTTCCCAGCCCAGGGGAAACCCTCGCCTTGACTCCATATGTATCCAGCATCTCCTCCCCTGTGAACACCAGCATCCTCCCTGCACCAGGGGCTTGCGGGGCAGTGCAGGAGCGCAGGGGGTGCCAGACAGAGAGCTCAGCCCCATCTTAGTGCAAGAAACCCCTTTGAAAGGAGAAGTGTCCTGTTCCTTGGCCATGGGCAGCAGTGCAGATCCCTTCCCTCCCGGGGCGCTGGCTATTTGGATGGGGCTGACTCCATGCCTATTGGCAGCTCAGGGATGGGGCATTCACCCCAGATGAGACAGCATGTCCCCATTCAAGCACTGGATGGCCACACCACCCGCAGGGCCATGGGTAGGGACCATGTCCATGTCCCCCCGACAGCTGCCATTTCGGGGTGACACTGGACCTGCAGCCCAGCAGCCAGCCCTGTCCCTCCAGCCCCAAGCCCTGGATATGGTCCCAGCCTTGCAGCTCATGTCCCTTGGTCCCCCAGGCCAAGCATGACCCCGTGCCTTGTCCCCGTGGCCACCCCCCGCCAGCCCGAGCAGCGGCTTTGCCACCGGGATGCTTCTCCCTTTTTCACACCTTCCCTGCCAGCGCCGGGCTGCGCTGCTGCCGCCCTCCCTCCCTTCAACACCTCCTCCTCCTCTGAGGCATTTTATCTCCTTTCTAGAGAAGAGTGTGGGCTGGGGATTTTTTGTTCCTCTACGTTGTTGGGGTTTTGTTGGGGTTTTTTTGTTGTTTTTTTTTTTTCCTTTTTAATAAAACCCCTCTCCTGCAGCTCCAGGAGCGGAGGGGCTGGTCGTAACACTCGACACCGTAATTATCTCCAGCCTCTCCCTGAACCTGCTGCGGGGGTGGATTTGGAGGCATCGATGGAGCTCCACTTCATGTTTGTCCTACCTGGGGGGCCGTGGGCAGGACCTTCTCCCTGTCCCCCCCATCACTCTGGTCCCCTCCTGCAAGCATGGATTGCAGGGGGGATTGTAATAGCCCCTCACTTGCTCAGCTTTGCCAGGGCTGCCACAGGAGCAGGATTTCCCTGGCTCCATGTTCCTGCTTGGGACAGATGCCTTCCCCATGCCTGGGGGTGCAGGGATGTCCCATGAGCAGGTTCTGCAGACACCCCTCCCATCTCTGCCCCTCATGAAGCCCTGACGTGATGCTGCTGTTAGATGTGTGGCATCTTAAACCCCTGGCTTGCCCAGATTTCAGGATGGGTGACAGCTGAGGAGATGGCAAAGGAGCACAGTGGGGGCAGGAGCCTGTCACCCAGCATCTCCTCTCCTGCCAGCCAGGCTCAGGGGCATCCCGTGTCCCCACAGCAGACTGTCCTGGTCCCTTGGGGATGGCAAACTCAAGACGGAGCCTTTCTGCTCCAAGGCCCTAAGGGACGCCTCACCCTTTCGGGGTCTGGGTGGGGGACAACCGTGCTACCCACCCTGCCTCCCCCTGCCAGGACACCCCCCCGACTGGCACTGGGAGCATCTCTCCGGAGGAGGAATGCCGTTTGCTGCCGCAGCAGAGCAGAGGTGCAGCACTTCGTCCTGGTTTCCCTCTCTAAGCCCACGAAGCAGAAATTTTCCCATGGGAAACCATTGATTTTTGAATGTGCCAGGATGCGCTGGAAACCATCCTGGTGGAAAATCCCCGACAGGCTCCACAGCACTTTGACCAGCCCAGAGAAGCCCCTTACTGGGGAACACGCCTCAGTGCCATGGTGGTACCTGCCCCCAGAGCTGAGGGGAAAGCTGTGGGATGCTCCGAGCTGAGGACGCTGCCCCGAGCGCCCAGCTGAGCCCCACTGCTCCTGCATCCCCCGGGAGGTGGGCTGGGCTGGGCTGGCTGGGGTGCAATGCTCGCAGAGGGCTGGCAAGCCACTGCACTAGCTTTGCTCCTTGACTCCTGAATGTGTTAAAATGCATCTGTGGAGGTGGTTTTACACAGTGGTGCTGGGTGGTGTGGGCAGCCCCTGGGTCTGGGTGCTTAGCCTGCCATGTCGGTGCCAACCTAGCAAAACATCTCACCCTGAACGCCTCTAGGAGCCCTCCTGGTCCTCTCCCACTGTACCTGGTCTGCAAGCCCCCTGTCCACATCCCCACTGCCACATCTGCCCAGCCAGGGCCCAGCAGCCTCCCTGCAGGCAGCCAGCAGCTGCTGCCTCCCCTGCCCACCCCTGGCACCACCGCAGAGCCTCAGAGACCAGAAAAGCTGAGAAACCTCTGGAGAAAGCAGGTCCCAAACCCCACCTTGCCACCAGCACCCCAGTGTGTGCCCGCTCCCCCACATGCAGCACTTCCTGGGACTGTCCCCACTGCAGGGACCTGTTCCTGGACCGGCTGCTCCCTCGCAGCCACCCTGACACTGAGGGGATGGATGTGCACATCCTGGCAGCGGGGATCCACTTGCCTCAAAGGACCTGCACTCTGTAGCAGCAACCTGATCCCCCCCGATTTAGATGAGGAGTACTAGCAGTGTTCAGCCTGGCATCAAGTCCTCCCCTGCTTCAGCCTCTCCGTTTCTCCATCTTTGTCCTCTTCTTTCTCCCTCGCCCCCATTTCACATGCCCACACATGCGGGTGCATATTTCGGCGCAGACCACCCTGTGCTCAGGCGATGTGGGGCTGGAGCCCATGGGTGGGCACAGCTGCTCCTCTGAAACACGGGTACCAGACACCTGGCACAGCACCCCGAGTCCCCCACCACGCTGTGGCACACACAGCTCTCACCAAGCCAATCCAAGGGGAACGCGGCCGCATGCCCCAGATTTACACACCAGCTCTGAAAGAGGGCACAGAAACCAAAACACAGAGGCGCACGCTGCTCACTTCTGCACCTGTTTTATAGCCGCATGCCTAGGGAGATGCGGAGCATCCCTCTGCCTCACACGGAGGACCTGAACTCCTCCGCACCACCCTGGGGTGCTCAGTGCCCCCCAGGAGCACTTTGCTGTGCACAGGCATCTCTGTTTGCACACACACACGCACACACACACACGCTCCAATTCCAGGCATATGCAATGACACCCAGACCTGCCAAGCCCCCCTGGCAGGAGAGTGGGGTCAGGCAGGGCTGTGACTCACCCCTGGGGCACTTGTGCTGGGACAGGGGCAGGGGGGAGAGCCTCCAGCTCTGCCTAAGGGCCACCGGGATTCTCCCGGGGCTGCCAGGCAGGCTGGCTCTCCTGCAGGACTCACCGAACCCCGGTGAATCTGCACAGAGAAATTCCCTAAAGAAATGTGAGGGGTGCCTGCTCCTTTGGCTTTCCTCCTTGGCTGTCCCGTCCCCCCTCCCAGCTGGAGAAGTTCCCCAGGGAGCTGACAGCATTCTTTTTTGGGAGCAGCTTTTCCATAAGAAAGGCAGTCACCCCCTCTCTGGGCAGCTCCAGCCCCCCGGGGTGACCCAAGCCCACCAGCCGAGCACTCATCAGCAGCCACCCAAACTCAGGAAGGGACAGAGCGGGCAGGGCTGGGCAGCCCCCATCCTAACCCCAGTCCCCCCCCACTGCTCCCCGGTGCGTTTGCTCTGTGCCTGTCTCTTTTCTTCCATCTCCTCTGGCTCTTCCCCACTTCCAGCACCCCAGCCCCGTCTCCAACTTACTTGCCCAGTTCCTCGAAGAGCTGATACTCCTCGGTGAAGCGGTTGCAGGTGATGGTGGCCATCCCGAGGGGCTGGAAATGCTCCCTCCCCAGTGCGGAGTTTGGGGCAAGCAGCTCTCCTCTCACTCCCTCCCTCTCCGTGTGCTCCCGGGGCTCTCTCCTCACCGAGGTAAATAAGGGAATATGTTTGATTGACAAGCCCGGAGATAATGATGAGGGCAATTTGTCTTCTCAGCTTCACAAGCCTTCGTCAGCATCCCCGTCCCCATGGCGACCACCACTGCCAGAAACGCCCTGTTTCTGTTGCCAGGGCAACTGCTTCCCAAACCCGCCGCCTGCCCATGGGGACCAGGCACCTGCTGGGGACACATCCTGGGGGCTGCCTGGGGGTCACCTGGCTGCTGGGGGCGGGGGTGGGCAGGGGGACAAGTCTAAAATGCAGATATTAAGGGCAAATTAAAGAATGTGGCAGTGGTAGAATAATTGGGGCAAAAAAGGTTTCCATGGAAACCATGGTTTCCATGTTGCAGGAGGATGCTGTCGCCCTGGCAACTGCTTCACCCCCCCAAAAAAATAAAAAGAAAATACAGGCCCTGCTGGTGCCCGCAGCAGCATACCTCTGGGGCCCGGGGGGCTGCTGGGGCGGGTGGGAGCAAATGGAGCAGAAGCATGTCAGGAGAAGATAGAGTAACCATGGCAGGTCCCCAGGGCCTGGCCCCGATGGCTCTGCTGGCCGCTCCCCACTTTGCCCACCAGCTTTCCCCACAGACCCTGGGGCTGCCATGGGTCCCCCATGCCATGGGGCAAGTAGCTTAACCAAAAGCACAGCTAGAGGGGGAGCAGAAAGGTTGTGTTCTGGGGTGCTGTATCCCTGCAGTGAAAAGTGGGGGAGACTTCAGAGTGGGGTGGGAAGAAGGTCTGCCCCCCTCCTCCTCAGACTTTCTGCTGTTGAGTCGCCTCTCTGCTGGGTTTAGCATAAGAAAGCCCAAAAGGCAATAAAAGTAGAATAATGAGTTCCAAGAACTCAAGGGAGAAGTTTTCCTCTGAGCCCACCTTGCTGCCAGCACCCGTGGCAGCACCCGCTGAGGACTCAGCACCCCCTCCTCCATGTACACCCCCCTCACACCTCCCCACCTTCTGACTGTCCAGCAGAGCTTTCTTCTGCGGTTTTGTCCCATTTATGGATGATTTTGCAGCAGAAGGAGCCCCTGCTGCCCTGGGAGAAGGGGCTCCCACTGCTGGCTGGGAGGACATTGTCTTTGGCAGCTGAGATGGATTGAGTTCCCCTCCAGGATGCCATGGAAGGGTTAAAAGGAAAAGCAAAGCCTCTAACCAGACAAAAATAGGGAGAAATCTAAGAGAGGAGAGAGAGAAGGAGGAGCGGAGAGAGGGAGAGAAGAAAGGAGGTGGAAGTGGAGGAGGACAGCAAGTGGCAGAGTGAGGAAGAAGAGGGGGAGGAGGAGAAAGGTCTAATGGCTTTTCCATTAATTGCACCATTACCCACCTTCATCCTCACCTTGCATCCCCGCATCCAGCCTCGTGTGCCCACATGGCACAGCCTGTGGCCCTGGTTGACAGGACAGGGAACTAGTTCCCACCTGTGGATGTGGCATGGGGACAGGACCACAGTCCCTGAGGGCTGGTGACTTCCAGACCCACCCTGGCTGTGCCACCACTTGGGCAGATCTGTGCCCTGGGCATATGATGGTCCCCAAAACACAGCCCTGCCCGTGCTCGTCTCTTTCCCATCCTGCTCCCACACAAAATGGGGCTTGAATTGGCACCCCTGGGGCTGTGCTGCAAGGTGGGGGGCTGTCACGGGGAGCTGCCGTGGGGGCCAGGGCAGCTGGGTGCTCGGGGGAGCCCTCTCCTCCTCCAGCTTTTTGCTGCCAGCCCCCAGCAGCCCCTCAGAGACGAAGGGTGAGAAGAAGGACCGCGCATGCCCGAGACCCACGGACACCCGTAGGCAGCTGCACACACCCACCTCACTCCTGCCTGCGTGTCCCCGTGGGTGTCACAATGTGACCTGCCCCCGCTTCCTGTGTGCACCCCCACGCCAGCACCTGTGTTCAGCCCCACACGTGTGACGCGGCCTTGCACCCATCACCAGGAGGAGGGATCCATCCCTTCCTCGCCCCAGGGCCCCTGCTGCACCCCTGATCCCTACACCCCGCACCCCTCTCCCAGGGCAGGGGATGATGGCAAAGCCCCCCATGGGGTCCCTGCCTCCCTCCCCAGGTTTCTTCTGCCTGGCAGAGGTGCAGCTCTCCAGGAAGGTTTCCTCCCTTCCCGTCCTCCTCTCTAGTCCTTTTTTTTCCGCTTTTTCTCGGCATTTTTCTCTCTCTGAGGGTGAGGGGGTGTCAGGCTGCTGAGTGCTGAACATGTTCTGCTTTGCTGATGATGTTTTCCCAAGCAGGAATCGCTGTGTGGCTCTGCTCCCCAGTGCCTGGGGACAACCCAAGGGGAGCAGGAGCTCTGGGTGAGACCTTCCCCCCCCAGGCTGGGGACTCTCCCATCAGCTCCTGGAGAGAAGAGCAGTCCCAACCCTCTCCAGAGGCCTCAGGAGCCTCTTTGGATGTCTCTCCTCAACCAATGTCTCTACCCAGCCACCCCAAGTTTTGCTCCTGCAGGGCTTTGGAGAGCCAAGCTGCTCTCCTGCTGCCGTACTGGGGTCTGGCCGCCTGATGGAGACCTTCATCCCCAGCAGCTCCTCTCCATCACCAGGCTGTCCCTCCAGAAATGCCTCCTGCCCTCCCCACAGTTGCTCCAGCTCTATCTGCAAATATTTAGTTTCTGCATCCCAGCACAGGGCTGCCCCAGACACCTGAGCTGTGATGCCAAATGCCAAACGCACGGGAGAGGCAGCTGCCCCATGGGGCTCAGGGAGGACCGATGTGTTCCTAGGGGGCTGTGTCAGGTCCCCCTCCTACCAGGGGACAGGGCTTGCATGAGCCTCAGGGAGCTTGCAGCGATGTCTTGCATGCAAAACCAGCGGGGCTGTGAATTCCATATTGCAGAGATCCCAAAATTACTGGGACAGTTTCACACGCAAGCTGGGGTCTGGGGGATGCTCAGTTGCTGTCCTCTGGGAAGCTAAATTTGGGGTTATTTTTAGATGAAGTTTATAAATACCATGGTAAGGCAAGCTGATTTACATTTAGGGTTGTGTTTGCAAATGTGCCCTGTCCCTGCGGGCCCCAGCTCTTGCTCCTACGGCCACATAAAACTGCTTTCAGCTGGGACCAGGTGTCCCCAGGGCCACTCTCCTGCTGACATCAGGATGTCCCCAGAACCACTTTTTCCCCAACACCAAGGTCCATGTTCAGGGACTCTCCTGCAGACGTGGCTGTGAATATGTGGGGACCCCCAGCAGGCACTGGGTACCTCCCTGAGGCCGTCGTGCTCTGGTTATGCCGGGGGGAAAAAAACCTCTGCAAAACCACACGGACCCCTGGAAGGAGAAAGGACATGACTGCCTGTCATGAGATACAGCCCCTTGCCCAGAGCACCCTCTCCCCAGCATGGGGTGCCCAGGGTGCCCAAGGTGCCCTGCTGCCCTCCCACCATGGCAGTTTGCTGAGATGTGCATCCGCTTTCCCGCATGGGGCTTCTTCCCTTCCTTCCCCTTCTAGGACTGGAGAGGCTCCCAGATACCCTCAATCCTGCATGTCCTAGCCTAGCCCAGCCCAGCCCAGCCCAGCCCAGCCCCATTCTGTTCCACTCCCCATCTCCATCCCATCCCAACTCCATCCATTCCCATCCTCAGCCCCATCCCCGTCCTCATCCTGTCCACCTCCATCCTATGTTCAGATACAGGGAGACTGGAAATGCAATGAAGGACATCTGCTGTCCTCAGGCTGGAGTCTCTGCACCCTCCAAGCACCCAGTGATGCTCCTGCCTACCTTTCCTCTTTCTTTTGGGGGACTAAGACTTTCCTTCAACTGCAGCTTCTTGTAAAAATTCAGAATGCAACTTTTTTTAATTAAAAAAAAAATAACACAGACCCAACACTCTGGCTAGGGTGACTGCCGGAACCCAGCATCAGCCCAGAAGATCAGAAAAGGGGAATGAAGCAAGACCAGATGAACATTTTCATGGGGATATTAGTAAAACTGAAGGGAGAAAAATCAAACATGTTTTCATGGAAATTTCCATTTTTGAATGAAAAAAAAATAAAAGCAGGACTAAACTTGGACATGTTTATATAAATATGGAAATGAAAGCCATTATCCGCGCCTTGTCGCCGCCCCACGGCCAGCCCCACTTTGCCACTCCCTCCAGCGCTAGTTAGTCCTTTGCTGTGACTCGTCCCTTAGCCGCCCCGCAGCCATCACCCCCTGCCCTCCTCCGGCTTAGCCCACAGGAGCCTCCTCTTCTTCAGCAAAGTGTTACTTTATATTCAGCAACCAGTTGGCTTTGCCAAATGGCAGCCCTGCTGCCGATGAGGACACCAGCGGTGTCATCTTGGGGACCGGGCTGGCCAAGTGAGGTAGTTCAGGGATGTGCAGCATCCTCCCAGGGCTCGCCTCAGCCAGGGCGATGCTGCACGGCCAGGTCCCCGTAGAACGATGTGTTAAGGGAGCCGGGGGTGGAGATGGGGCTGATGGAGGAGCTGAGTCCCCTTGTGAAACCTGTCCCTGATGCCACTGCAGGGGACGTGCCCGCAGGGATGTGGGGGCTGATGGGGTGGTGATGGGTGTGCACAGAGCCGCTGGGACCTGCGCACATGCTGCCACGCTCCGGCTTTGCCAGCTCCTTCCCATCTTTACAACAGGAGGCCTCTCTATTCTGCCTTGCTGTCAGCTTTTTTTTTTACTTCGTTTCTATAGAAAATCCCAATTCCCCCAAATAATCCAGCTAAGAGTAAGAAAAAAAAAAAAAAAGAAATACAAACGTGTCATTGCATTCTCTTCCCGTCTTCGTCCCTCACTCACACACAGGGTTTGAAAGCGCACTGAAAGGTATTCAGCGTGCACGCTGCCAATTGTCACATCTTTCAATGACAGATTTTAAATGAATGTTATTTTGCAAGGGAGAAAGAGGGGGGAAAAAAAGGGAAAAAAAAAAAAAGCCCACACTGCTCATCCAAGAGCTGACAAGTCCTAACGGGCCTCATTTTCCAGAGACAAAAATAACTATTTTCAAAATTCACAGCAGGGCCTTCGCCTACACACACTGCACCAAGAGAAACCTGTAGAGAGAAATGTAAAACACATTGTGTAAATGGAAATGCACCATGCATCCAAAATGCTTTTAAAGCTATTTACCCTCTTTCATCCTCGCCAGCTCTCCTCGGAGCACACGTACGCACACTTGCTCCCCGCCGAAGGCGCGGGGGCTCGGTGCTGTGCTCCTGCGCTGCCCAGCCCCCTGCAGTCGCATGGGCTGGCTCCCCACAGCGAGTGGATCGTGGAGAGGTGCTTCCCCTCCAACACATGCACTGCTGGGACAGCAGTGGCCATATGCAACGTCCCTGTGTCCCTCACGGCTTCAAGGTCCTGCAGCTACAGAGCGGCACATCAGCCTCTGCAGAGATCTTCATGAGATCTTCCTTCTGCTCCAGGTTCCGCGGCAGAGACGTGGGGATGGGGACAGCCCCAGCCCAAAGAGATGGCTGGTTGGATGCGCAGGGTGCATGGGGCAGAACATGGGTGCCTACAGCCATGCCCATGGCGGGGTCTGGCCAGGCAGAACTGCAGATTAAAGGATCTGCTGGGTGGCTGACCCATATGAAGCCCACCAGACCTTGGGACAAACCTGCCTCCCAAGTGTGGGGCTGTGAAGAACTATCTGTCCTCTCAGTGCCTCCAACCACATCTCCGTGGGCCATGGCTCCTCACTGGTGCTGCTCCTGGCCCCCCAGGCCAGCAGAGAGGAGAAGCCACAGCCCCACATGAGGTCCATGTAGCAGCAAAGCTGAGTCCAGTCTTGGTGGTCTCAGGTCTGACATCCATGGTCAGGAATCCATCCTTCCACAAAGAAGTATAATACGGACATATCATGGTCTTATGTCTGGGGGAGGCTCTCAAGTTCCCAGAGTAAGAGCAAAGGTGGCAGCTGCCTGGCAGCATGCAGAAAGTCAGGAGCATGTATATACGGGGACATGACTAGGGACAACCCGCAGACAGAGCCGCCAAGGCCAGCCACCCCTCTGCATTGCCACCCCAGGGTCCTGTGCCGCCTCCTGCCTTTGCAATGGCCAACACTTAAAGTTTGCAGTTGCCTGCAGAGCCCTTGAGAAAAGTGTCTCTGGCTTTGGAAGGGGCTGTGCATGGGCCCGCCCAGCTCAGCAGAGCCATACACCACCACTGAGACTGCATCGCCTTTCCCTGCCCACCAAGACCACCGCCCTGTGGCCACTGGTCCAGCCAGAGAGGAGAAATGTTTTGGGGTGAACTCTGGAGCAAGTGAAAGCATGAGGGTGCTGGCCACCTCACCGTCCATCCCTCTCCCTCACTCCCACCCCATGGCACTGCGGTCCCGAGCTCCATCCTGGCCAGGCTGGGTGTGTGCTGGGGGATTCTCCCATTAGATGCGGTTGGACATGAGCCTGGTGTTCAGCTTGCGGAAGAAGGAGCGCAGCTTGCAGATCTTGCATTTCTTCTTCTTGTTCCTACTCTTCAGGGGCTCCCCACCACCTTCCCACTCCTCTGCATCGTCCTCGCTGGCCCAAGGTCCCCAGGCGCCGCCGTTGAAGTCCGGGTGAGCCCGAGGGTTCTCCGCAGGGTACCGTACCGGGATAGCTGTCTGGTTGTAGTGCACCAACCTCATCAAGAGGGTCCTCACCACATCTGGGCGCTGCTCCGAGAGGTCATAGCGCTCATAGGGGTCGGCAGTGATGTTGAAGAGCCACACAGACTTTCTCAGGCCATCGGTGAGACGCTCCAGGTTCCACCAGCTCCCCGGGAAGTTGGTCAGGGTCTGCGGGGGGATCCAGTCGCTGTACCCCGGGTCACCTGTGAGGAGCTTCCACTCCCCAACCCGGATAGAGGCTTGCACGGCTGTGTTCCAGATGCCGAAGCCATCCTCCAAGGATCCGTACTTGGCATGGTTGTACAGGGGGTCAATGTTGTGCAGGATTTCAGTTCGCGGTGACTCCTTGCCCTCGCTGATGGCAGGCCAGACATTGTAGCCATCCAGGCCTGGGACGTTGCTCAGGTTGCCCCTGGCCAGGCTGACCAGAGTCGGGTACCAGTCTGTGATGTGAACCAGGGCCCAGCTGGTCCGGCGCTTGCGCTTGATCAGGGGACTGTGGACAAAACCAATTCCACGGACTCCCCCTTCCCAGTACGTCCCTTTGCGGCCCCGTAGTGGCCAGTTGCTTCCTCCAGAGAAGGTCTGCCCACCATTGTCAGTGGAGAACACAATCACACTATTGTCATAATAACCGTACTTCTTGAGGGCCCAGGTGATGTTCTTCACCGCCTCATCCATGCATGTCACCATGGCAGCATACTTGCGGCGAGCAACGTTGCCCATGGAGCGGTAGCGGTAGATGTACTCCTTGGGCGACTGCAGAGGTGTGTGGACCGCTTGGAAGGCCACGTAGATGAAAATGGGCTCCTTGGGGCTGTGAGATGCCAGGATCTTGCTGACACGCTGGGCATAGAGAAAGGTGGAGTACTTGCCACTTTGGTCCCAAGCCACGTCTTCCCCTTCGTGCAGGTCATAGCCACAGACGCCCGGCCCGTCACAGTTGTCATAGGTGTAGTAGTCCACATTGCCCGTCAGGGAGCCCAGGAAGGTGTCAAAGCCCCGGCGGGTGGGCAGACATTCCTTCTTGTAGAAGCCAAGGTGCCACTTGCCCACCATGTGTGTAGAGTAGCCGGCTTCCTGCAGCTTCTGGGGCAGGGTGACTTGGTCGAGGGGAAGGCAGTTGGGCTGCCGAGGGCGGATGATGGAGTGCTGCAGCCCTGTGTGGATCTGGTACCTGCAAGGGAAGAGGCAGGAGGAATCTGTGGTGATGGGGGGCAGCACTAGGTGGGGATGTGATGGTACTTTATGTACCACAGACCCCAAATGCATGCAGGTCGCCATGTCACCCAGCCCAACCCCATGGAGCAAGCTCCATGCCAGAGACAGGGAGCTCCTCATCCATCCAAAGGTACTAAAGAGATGCAAAAATAGAGAGAGGGGGCTCAGCAGACATCTCAAAAGCATACTGGGCTGCTCTCCCAGGATGCCACCAGCAGGTGCCCCACCGCTGCCAGCTCAGGGGAGGTGGCTGGGCTCTGCCAGGGCTGGGCAGCACAACAGGAGTTGTGCAGTGATCCCTGAGGGTTGGCAGTGCCCTACCTGGGTGTCCAGGCATCCCTGTCCTCTCCTGCTTTGCACAACCCAGAGATGCCTGGGATCCCTCTAGAGCCATCAAGAGAGAAGAGAGACCTTTGCCTGGACCCCAGTGGGCTCCACCAACCCCAGGCTGTAGGTGACCACATCCATAGGCACCTCCCTGGGGCCCACTCCTCAGCAGATGATCTGATTAAATTTGCCTCCTATGGTGAGTGCTGACTACCCAGCACTGCTCCAGGGAAAGTTTCATCTGTCCCAGGAGACAGAAGGGCTCAGGATCAGGGGAGACCTGACTGTGTTGCCTTGAGAGAGGGTGATGGACCAGCATCCAGCCTGCCATGGCCAGTGCAGCACTGAACACACGAGCAGCAAAAGCAGGGTCCAGAGGACTTGTAGATGCAAGAGAGAATGATCCTTCGACCCCGCAGCCCAGCAGCAAACCCCCACGGGCCAGTGTGACAGCAGCACGGGACTGCCTGGGGACACAGCTCTTTGCCCAGCAACAAAGAACCTCAGGGCCAGAGACCACCCTCTCCCAAAGTGATGTCTGTTACCCAACAGCATCCACGTTTTTGGCCTCGCCATGTACCACTATTTATCGCATGGGAAAATCAACTGTTTACTCAGGACACCTTCTAGAGAAAGTCAGCAAGAAGCCTTTCTCTGGAGGATCTCCATCTTCTGCCAATACACCGGGGTCTAGGGGTAAGCTGGGGCTAAGTCACACTGAGCTACAGAGGGGACAGAAGGGGGGACATGAGCAGGCACTGGCTTACCTGCCGGTGATCAGCTGGCTGCGGGATGGGGTGCAGATGGGCTGGATGTAGTAGTTCTCCAGCTTAACGCCCTCGGCTGCCAACCTGTCCAGCGTTGGCGTCTGGATATCCGAGCCATGGTACCCGACGTCATGGTAGCCCTGGTCATCAGTCAGGATGAAGATGATGTGGGGGGGCCTGGCAAAGGCAGGAGGCAGCGATTTCTCCATGGGGTCCATGGCCACATCAGCCACTAAACTGGGCTTCATCCAGTCCCAGGATAAATAGCCAAAGCTGAGCAGGCTGACGAGCGAGAAGCCCGTGAGGGCATAGACAGCCATCCCGGAGCACGCCACGCTGCCTGCCAAGGGTGCTACTGTCTCGGCATCGCTTCAGCTCCACGGAAGCAGGAGGTCCCCCCCTCCTCTGGGAGAGTCCCCTGACCTAGGGGATGGTCCCCAAAACCCCTGGAGCTGGTTTTGTGGGAGCAGCTCCCATGAAGGCACACTCACACGCACAAAGGGCTTAATCCGCCGGGGCTGGGTTGCCTTCAGTCAAAAGAAAATAACCCTCGCGCTGCTCCAATCACACACATCTGCACGGCAGGACGGGCTCCTCGCGGTGATTAACGGCGGCCCCAGAGCCGCTCACCAAGCGTCCCGAATGCTAGGAACACTCCCTGGCTTCTTGGTGTTTTCTTGCCAGTGTTATTTCTTTATAAAGAACCCCATAAAAACCCCGCTGGAGAAAGTAGCTGGCTTCTCCTCCACTCCTCTGTCTGCCTGGCTGTCCGGCTGGCTTGCTCGGGATACGACAATCCTTTTCTTCAAACTCCTGCGGAAGAGGGTGCTAAAGTTCAAGCCCAGAGGTGCTGAGCTCTCCTCCTCACCCTCCGGGGAACAGCCACCTTTTCCCACCCTCCGCTCCAAGGCAGAGAGTCCCAACATCTGCCCGGGACGTGGGCTAAGCCGCCAGGTTTATGGGGAGCCGCAGCCTCGGCCCCTCCCAGCTCAGCGGCTCCAGGAAAACGCTGGGAAACCCCGGAGCGTGCAGGGTCCTAAGCGTGGCGTTCCCCGAGCTGCCAGCTCTTCCCTCCCCGCTTTCCCTGAGACATGTGGGCCAGGGCCCATGGTGGGATGCTCAGCTGGAGCCCCCGCAGCATCCCGGTGGGGAGCACTTGGTCCCCTGGAGGGACTGCTGGGACCAGCTGCCCATGCTGCCAGAATCACCATCCAAACAAATCCCAGGCAAGGTGAAGCTGTAAGAACTTGTTAGGGCACCCCAAGTGTTGAATAAAACCACCCAGGGGCAGGCAGAGCACTACAGAGTGAGGTGGGTGCTGCTGCACCCATTTTCCAGCTAGGGAAACTGAGGCAGACAGAGGCCACTTGTGACAGCCAGGGGCAAGGTTTGGTGTGAACTAGAGGCCTTTGCCAGTGCAGGAGTGCTGGTCTGAGCTGAGGGTACCAGTGCAAGGGGCCAGGTGGGTGCCTTGATGCTTCAGGGGAGCTTTTGGGTGAGATGAGCGATGCTCTCATGTAATTCCTTTCGCAGGGCCAGCATTCACCAGGCATCAGGAAGCCATCACTCCTGGTCCCCAGCCTCAGCCTTCCTTCTGCCAGGTCCCCTCCATGTCCCTCTCCTGGATGCCCTCCATGGGCTCCCCCTGCACTCCCTGCCCCAGGCACTGCCCTTCGGCCACCTCCAGCCCCCCGCACCCTACATCTCACCACTGCCCCACACCAGCCCCACAGCACACCGGGCACTGTGGAGGAGTGGGCGGGAGGGAGCACAAGGCTCCCTGCTCCCAGGAAAGGCAAAGGGAGGGTGGGCTTCTCCCTCCTGGCTTTAGACACAGGCAAAGGGGACACAGACGGGTAAGCAGAGGGCCCATTTCAGCTGGGCCTCTGGGGCTGGGGGTTTGCAGGAGCACAGGGAGGTGTGCAAGGGGACAGGGGCAGAAGGCAGGGATGGGAGGCTGTTTTCTGCACCTTTCCTCAGTGGAAGAAACCCCCGCTCACCCAAAGGAGCACGGCAGGGTTGGGTTGAGGCCTCCAGTGAGGGTTAATTAATCCCTGAGGGTTCATCACTCATTTCTTCTGCCTGTCCTCTTCTCCCTTCCTCTCACTTCTTCCCAACGCTCGCCTGCCTCCTGCACCTCTCCCTTCTCTCCTCCATCTTTAGTTCTGAACAATCCACTTCTTTTGGAAACATCTGGGCCTGACTGAAGGGGGATAGAGGTGGAGGGTGGTTCAGGACCCCCAGCTCCTGGGTCCTGTGTCCTCCTCCACTGTCCCCAACAGACCCCTGCAGCCCAGGGAGACCTCTCTGTGTCTCCCCTGAGCTACCTGGGGCTGCGGGACTCCCTGAGCATCCTGACCCGTGGCCCTGTTACACATGGCTCCGTGCACACCTCAGACTGGGGATTATAATCACAGCTCCTTAGAAATAATAAATTTTGGGTGAATATCACAGACTAGAGAGGAAATTGGAGGTGTCAGGGCTGAGATGTGGCAGAGACTGTGAGTTTAATGCAGCACAGATCCCTGATAAACTGTGTCTTGTTTGGGGCCAGAGAATGGAGCAGGGAGGGAGGTGGGGGGAGGCAGCAGAAGGGACTCACCGGCTGCAGGGGTGGGGCTGGAGCCCACCCCCAAGGAGCAAAAGCATCGCCGAGCACATCCCAGCTGCATGGATTTGCTGCTGCAGCAGCTTCTGCAGCCACAAAGTGGGTCGCACCCTGTTCACATCTTCAAATGAAGAAGCACAGGCTGGGAAAGTCACCCTGAATTCGAGCTTCTGTTGATGGCTGGAGCTCAGAGCCTTGAAAGGATAGAAGGAAGGAACAGCAGGGACATGGGCACACATTGGCACGGGTATGGGACCTTCTGTGCCCATCCACGGCAGCCAGCTCAGGGAAATCAGTGGTGGGTCTGAGCTGGCCCCAGGTCTGGGGAGGAAACAGCGGGGTTAACTCAGCTCAGGGAGCTTTCCTAAGAGCAGAGGGGTGAATAAATAGTGAATTTGTTGGCAGTGGCCCTGCTCTAACAGTTCAGGGACAGCGGCTGGGTCACAGCAGCACATGGACACCTCCCAGGGAAGGGGGATGTACAGCCTGTGTTCTCCTGCAGGAAATGCTAAGAAGGTGAAAAGCAGAGAAGGGAATTGGGAAACCGCTCCAGATGCCATAAGAAACGGGGTGCAACAGGAGCCTCAAACCAGTCCTGCTGAAATCATCTGACAAGGAGGCAGGAGGTGGGAGCGGCTGGGAGGGAGGAGGACTATGACGAGGGAGAGGAAGAAATGACAGCTCTGGAGTTTCAGGGTCAGGACAATTTAAGCCAGCTGTGAGGCTACTCTGGGGTGATTAATGCGTCACAAGGTTTAGGGATGGAAAAAGTACTCCGGGCCTAAGCCACCCCCTGACGGCTCTTAATTCAAGGCAGTCACTTGTCCAGCCTCTCTCCAAGATGTCTCAAGAGCCAGGAACTTCTTCGGAGAGCTCCAGCGCCTTGCACAACACAGAGGTTTCCCCTGGCAGCTGGCCGGGCTGTGAACACTGAGCCAGCCGGCAGACCCTGCATGCTTTGGTCCTACATCTGCCCAAGCGAGGATGGCCCCGCTCACCTCGTCACACCAGCTGCTGTGACAAGATACTGAATCCCCCTCCCAGTCTGATCTGCACTGGTTTTCCAGTCCAAGGTGATGGGGAGCCCCACTGGATGAGCCGCGTGCTGGCTGTGGGACCAGCAGCGGCTCCGTGGGCAGAGCATCACCCACCCGCGCCCCGACCCAGAGCATCACCCACCCATGCCCCAACAGAGCTTCTCCACCCCAGAGCATCACCCACCCGCGCCCCGACCCAGAGCATCACCCACCCATGCCCCAACACAGCTTCTCCACCCCAGAACATCACCCACCCGCGCCCCGACCCAGAGCATCACCCACCCATGCCCCAACAGAGCTTCCCCACCCCAGAGCATCACCCACCCGCACCCCGACCCAGGGCATCACTTGCCCATGCCCAAACAGAGCTTCTCCACCCCAGAGCATCACCCGCCCATGCCCCAACCTCCACACAGTTGCAGACCCTTTCCAGCTGGGACTAAGCTCCCCATGCTGAGCAATCACATGGCAGCCAGGGTAAAGCCATCAGACAAAGTCCAATATGCTCCTTTTTGGTGCTTTTTAGCCCAAAGGCCGGACCTGCGAAGCAGCAACCCCTGACCAGTGCCTGGGCCAGGTCTCTCCAAATCCCTGCAGCTGGCAGAGCGCCTTGCATTTGCACAGCTGGTTCTCTAACCAAATATTTGACTATTACTTCTTTTTTCTTTTTTTTTTTTAATATTAATTTTATGTGGCCTGGGGCAAGAATGAAAATAATCACAGCCCTTCCTGCTTTTTCCTCCCCACCGCCCCCCGGCTCCAGCCGCACTTGCGTTTTGGCTCCAAAAGCGCTCGCTGCAAGCAGGGTTATGCAAACAGGCTGCACATATTTCTCAGCGGCTGCAATCTGCCACGAGGGCCACACAGCAAAGTTTAAACCTAAGCCTCAAATCTTCTTTCCCCCCCCCCCCGCCTTTCTTTATTTTTTAACCCTTCCTGGGGCTGGAGCCCGTTCAGCCCTCAATACTGGCTTTCTCTCCCCATCAATGGGGCATTATGGCAGGGGAATTATTGAAAGCAGAACTCCCAGGCTTTACAATGGGAGCTCTGTGCTAGGCAAATATTGCACAATCTGTTTGCACGCCGCTGGCTCGGTGCCCTTCCCCCTCGGCAGCCCCACTCCCAACTCACGCCTCGGCCTCCGACCTGTTGAAACAAGACCTTCAAAACAAGAAATATGAAAGGTTTTTAGTAAGTCCCCTCTCTCCTTCTTCAGAGCAAGACATTTGACCTAACAGGGCATCGGGGAGCCGAGCCCGGCCTCAGAAAAACACAGTGCGTTGCTCTCGCCTCTTAGATGTTTAAGGGTTTCCGCTCTACCCAGCCAACGTGTGATGCATTTACTTTTTTATTGGCATGATGAAAGGGCCTAGGCAAGTCTGGAAAAGAAGGGAGCAGTCCCAGGAACGGAGAGAGCTTGTTATTTTGTCTAGAAGGGGAGGAAGAAAGCTGAGAGGAGGGGGAGGCCAGGCGATCCACAGAAAAGGACAGAGGCTGGAGGCGTCGCTGGTCCTGAGCCTGGCAGAGGATGGAGCTGGAGGTGAACACCTCTCCGATGAATTTGAGAGCCTCCGAGAGGTCCCAGCTGTCATGAGCTTGGCCTGGAGATGGATCACAGTCCTGTCGCAGTCTTCTCCCTGCCATGAGTGTTCTTTGGTCCCCCCGCCGTCTTATCCTACAGGGATATCCCCTGCAACCACCTCCCCTCCCTGGTGTACAGTGGGCAGGCAGCACCTGGACCTGCCTCCTCCCCCCAGCCCCCAAAATCACATTTCTGCACTCCAGAACCTCATTTTCCCCACCTCAAGCCCAGAACTTCCCTGTCTCCAGCTGTACAGACCCTGTGGGGTAGAAGCTGATTTTCTAGCAGCAACTACTGCAGCAAGACCTTGACCAGATTACAGGGATGGGGCTTGGTTTGGGGAAACTCGGAGGTTTTGAATACACCGTAATTCCCTCTCTGAAAGCTGGAGCCAGGGGAGGAGAAAACAGCAAATATGCATCAGTTCCTGCTTATGCAACTCTCATCATCGTTAAAGGAATGAGGAGCGTTGCAGCAGCAGCCAGGACGCTGGATGCCAAAGCCACGGGGGGCGGCACGTTATGGGGACAGAAAGGCGAGCATCAGCCGTCCCTCTGACAAGGGCTCGGCAGCACCGGTGGATGCTGCTCTTGGAGCCAAATGGCCTTTTGTTCAACATCCCGCCTGGGTTTCTTGCCATTTGCGCACTTTAGAATAATACACCATCATCATCAAAACGCACTTAGATGCCGTAGCGCAATATTAGAGCCTTTTCTAATGTAAACCATCGCCTCGAACAACACATGTTGAGCTTGGCCAGGGTTTGTTCCTGATCAAAACACTGCTGCTGCCCTTCCTCCTCTCCTGGTCGCCCAGCACTAGCAAAATAAGAAATAAAAGCACTAAATATGAGTCAGTTTGTCTCTTAGGCTAAGAAATTTTTCTTTCATTTTTGGCTACTGATGGTACATCTCAATGATTCTGCAAATCCTCTTGTGAAAACGACTTCTATGCCTTCCTCTTCGCATTTGTTTTCCTCCTTCCCCTTCATTCAGGAGACTTCAGTCCACAAGCTCCCCTTCCTCGATATAATATTCCTCCTCTCGCCTTTCCCCACCCCCTGGGAAACTGCAGCTCGCCGCCTTCTCTCTCCAACGCCTGCCGTGCTCGCTTTGAAGAGCTGGAGACGAGCCCGTGGATTTGGCACTGTTTCTTTCTTCCCATACCTTATGGCAAAGCTTTCCACATTGCCTGGGTGCTCTCCCTCTTCGTCCTGCTCCCCTTTCCAAGCCTAAAATTCATTCCCTCCCGGAAGCGAGGTGATTCCCTCTGCAGCTTCCTGGCAGAGCTGCGGGGCTGGTGTGATGGCTGGAACGATCCCGGTTGATGTGAATCAGGGATGTGTTGGGATGTGGATCCTCATGGGATGTGGGGAGGATGTCAGGGGAAGCAACTCGAGTCTGGCTTTGCAGGCAGGACAGGCTGGAGGTGAGGAACCTGCCTGCGAGCGGCAGCATTTGATGGAGAGAGCACACTGGTCTGGTGGGTTTGTGCCTGGTCCCATCAGGCTCTCATGGCTCAGGCTCCTGGGTTGGACACTGCTCTGTCCACACACGCCTTCCACAAGGACTGATCTTTGCTAAAAAAATATATAGAGAAAAAGATTCAGCGGTTCCCTGGCCTCCAAGGGCTCTCTTTGAAGAAGAGGAGAAGGTCCCAAGGCAGTGGAAGGAAGGATTTAAGTATTTAGCATAGCTGGTTTCTGGCAGTGCTGCCATATGACCCTGACATTGGCTTCCCCAACCTATTGATTTTGGACTCCCCCACCTCCATTCCTGACATGATTTATCATGGGATACACAGAAACTCTTCAATCTTCAAAGTACGCAAGATGCTGGCATCACCTCCAACCTCACCCGGGCTGGGGAAGAAAGAGCAATTCTTCCCAACACTCGTCTAGCACATGTCCCTCCATCCCGTAGCCTCACCGAGCTGCACCCCAGCACCTTCAGTAGAGCCCCCAGACAGGCAAGGGCTGTTCCTCCCAGCACCGACAAGGTTGCTCTCCTCTGGAGACGGCCATGGCAGGGGGCACCCAGGGACCAGGCATGCTCCTGGGTCCAGGGAAGCAGCCCCAGACCCTCCACCTCCTTCAAACACCCTGCTGGGGTCCTGGCCCCCCATCCTGAACCACAGCAGAGTGAGGGACCAGCCACCCCCTCCCCAAGGCTGGGCAGCCTCCCGGCTCCTGCCTGCCCTTGGCTGCCATCTCCCCTTTCAGGTGCAACCTCTTCAAAGGCAGCCGGTGGGTTTGGGCTGGCAGGAGATGCGACGGCCAGCGGGCAGGACGTCTGCCCAGAGCTCTGCCCGCCACCCCAAGCCAAGGCATGGAGGAGGAGGAGGATGAAGCCCAGCACTCCCCAGCTTGGCTCGGGCGCCTGCCCCAGACAAGGAGCCCTTTCTCGCCGGGGGAGCTGACAGCAGGGCAGGGCAAGGAAAACGCACCAGCCGGGCTCACACCTGTAACCCATTTACCCAGGATGTGTTCCCTTCGCACCCTGGGGCACTGGCATGGAGGGGCCGCTTCTCCCCAGCACCAAGGGTTGTTTACCATCCTGGCAGGAGAAGAAGGCAGAAAGCTCAGGAGGGGCATTTCAAAGGGTTTTGCATCAAGGCTGGCTGCAGCGTGCCGCCGGAGCGGGCAGAGGGCAGGGAGCACGGCCAGACCCCGCGGCTCCCCCCTGCACACCCCGTCTGCCCTGGGCAGGGCTGCAGGCAGTACCCGCTCCCCCCTCTCAAAGGATCTCTGTTCTGCCAAGTGCTGGCTGGGGAGCCATTCAGAACAGGCAAAGAGCCCAATTAGACATCACATTACTTAATACAAAAGGTATCAATAATCCAGTAGGAGAGATGAGAGAGCTCTTTCTCGCCCAGAATGCCAAGAGCACAAATTGCCTTCTTGTAAGAGAAAGGTTTAATTTCCATAGAACATGACAGATTAAAGCACGAGTGGGAGGGTCCACTCTATTATTCATCAGTCTTCACTGCTAACGGGAGAGGGTGTGCTGCCTCTTTTGAAGTTTCTTCGAAGGCCCAGGGTGCCCACAGCCATTTCGTCGGGATGGAAATCGAGACACAAAGGGATGTAGCTTCAAATCCTCAGTGCTCATGTTCCCTCCTGCCCTGGGTTTGTAACACAACAGCCTTGTTGCTGCTATTGCTTCCCAAGATGAGTCAAACTAGAAGGTCCTTGTTTAAACCCAGAGATGTGTCTGATTTCAGGACCTAAACCAGAAGAGATGTTTGGGGTGATCCTGCTGCTGCATCAGTTGTGCCCCAAGCCTGCCACAGCTCCCTTTCCCAGCTGTGCAAAGAGCTCCATCAGCAGAGAAATCTAGGATTAAGCTTTGGAGATTGGATTCTTCCCTCCCAAATGGGAAACAAGGCAAAATAATAAGAACAAAAATTAGTTTCCATCAGCTGAATTTACTGAGGAGCACACTGGAGTATTTCACTTGAATGGAAAACTCCAGGAATGATTCTCTGGGGGCAGCACATTGCATTTGCAGCTAAACTCTGCAGGGTGAGATAGATACACGGAAATAACTTCATTTCAAAGCAGAGGGGCCTGGAGTAGCCTCCTCCTGGAGCCATGGGTCATGGCAAGCTGTATTTACTCCACCCGACCAAGTGAAGAAACACAATTACACAAACAGCACTAAACCCAGTGTGGGGGAATCCTGCAAGGAAACGTGGGCACCTGTCAACTAGGAAAAATATGAGGAAGGGGCTGGAAGAAAAGTCCTGGGCTGGTGCTGGGAGCTGAGGCTGAGCCACGGTGTATCCACCGGGATTCCTGTCGCACATGAGGACGGCAGATGAATGTGCTCCACAGACGCCGGATCTGGAGTGCTGTCCCCGTATTTCAAGCCCACCCATTACCATCGAGGGTTTTCTGCTCTCAGTCGCAGGCATAACTTACAGGGTGGTTGTTGGGAGGCTTAAAGTACCTATATCAATACTGCAGAGGGTGATTCATGATTATCTGCAGTAATCCAGAAGCTATACAAAATTGCTAATAATAGGTCTTCAAAACCGACATTTTAGTCAAGATAAAAAATGACTGGAACAAAATCCAATCATGCTTTGCTAAAACTATAAATGGAAAGGTATAACCCATATTCAGCTCCCCTAAACATCAGGCTAAATGAAAGCAGGGCTGTAGATCAGCCGCAGGATCCAAGTCAAAGCGGGGCTGGGATCCCGCCCCAGGAAAAGTTGATTCTCAAGTAGGCTGAAAGCAGCTCCTGAATCACTGTGTGCCACAACATGAGCTTAAATCTGAGATGACAGGGGAGATTTACTAACTGGGGAGCGTGAATCTGCCCTGGCAGCACATGATGGGCTGCAGACCAGCAATCGCAGAGCTGCCAGAGCGGAGCCTTCAGCTGCGGGGATGCGGATGCAGGGCTCGTGGTCCTGCTGAACACCATTTATTTAAGGCTGCCACGCGATCCGATGCACAGTTGCTAGGTGACCGGAGCCCAGGGCTGCGAGGATAATGTGCAAACAGCAGTGCAGGTCAGCCCTGGTCCAGCTCCTCAGCATCACCTCTCTAGGATGCATCAGGTTGTGGCTGCACATCCAGGGAGCAGCACAAGGAATGGGGCAAATACAGAGCTTGTCCATGGGGACACCGGGCAGGGCTGGAGTGGGATCTCTGCGGGCAGGGAGGCCACAGAGCCTTCCCCAGCCCCAGATCCCAAAACTTCTTCTCCCTTGCAGTTCCCACACTCCTCCTGCCTCCAAATGCCTGCTTACCCTGTTGGGAAATCTCTTCTCACCCTGCCTGACTTGCACTGTTTCATCTGCCTACGGATCGGATAAGCTGATAAAATGTGCTGAACACACCAAACGGAGCCTGTTCCCTTCATCCGCTCCTGCTGCCAGCTCATCCAAACCAGCGTCGCCGCGGCCAAGGCCTCGAAAATCTCTTTTGCCATTAACACTGCAACAGAGCGCGGTGTTTGCACGGCCAAAGTCAACAGAAAATTTGCAGGGATTTTTGTGGTATTGAGGGCAACTTAATGACTGAAGTCCCAGGCAGATTTACTGTCACAATTTTCACCGAGGACTGTAAAATTCAGTGTGTTGCAAGCCGGTCGTTAACATTGGCTTTGGGCTTTCACGGTTCTGGCTTGGGAAGCAGCAGCAGCAAACACTTCTGCCTGTTGATGTGGAACTGTAGGTAAGTGTAGGATCAGCTGTTCCCCACCAAACTCCACAGCCCCCTGTTTTTTTAGCATAAATAGCCCCTTTTCCATCTTCACCATCCTTCCTGAGGGAGGAGATGTTTTCTCCCTCCTTCCTTGGGGAGATCTTCACAGAGAGTCCCAGCAGGGTGAGGAAAGGTGGGGTTTAACCCCAACAGCAGCTCCTGGGAGCTGGAGAGAGAAGGAATATTTCTTACTTTTTTTCCTTCATAAGGCATTTCATAGTGACCACTTAAATGAAACCAGACTGTTCAGTTCAAGCAATTACTCATAAGCAGCATCTAATTACTTTTAGTATTTAAAGAGAAAACAGAAGAATCTCCTTGGAGCATAAACTCAGTGAGAACACTGCAGCTGCAGGAAGAGAGCCCGTGTTACCCAGACACGCAGCCTCCTTCCCATCACGCTGCACAGCTGCACCCCAGCACCCCATGTCCCTGGTCCCCAGGTGCCCCCCAAAGCACCCAAGGGTGCAATCACCCCTTTCTCCCCTCATCCAGCATAAGAAACAGATGGGAGCGAGGGGATTTGCAAATATACATCCCAATATATCATATCCATACATGTGCTGGTGCACGCACATGGTCCTGCAGCAGAACAAGGGGGAAAACGAAGCTGCGCTCCGTGGGAAACCAGCGCCGGGTCTCCGGCCAGGCAGCCTGTCCTTCCCAGAGAGACTGGGCCAGCTCACGCTCCCATCACCAGATAAGATCAGGGGCTGGCAGAGCAAACCATCCTGTCTGGTGTGCTGCAGGCTCTTCCCATCCCAGCGAGGGATGAAGTTAGGACGGAGCTGGCTGGAGCTCATGGCCGGAGATGCCGGCAAGCCCACACCCGCCACCCCGGCCTCCTGGGAGAGGAGAAGGATGAGACACTGGCTTGGAAAGCTCTCAGAGCACTTTAATCTTCTCTCGTGGACAGTGGCGGCTGTTCAGAAACATGGGCTGTCCCTCTAGAAGCAGAATTGCAAGGATAATCCTGCGAGAAGCCCCGTGCTCCCTGTCCGCACAGTGCTGTGGGGGGGATGCTGCATCCCAGCAGGCAGGCAGGAGAGGGCAGAGGCAGCAGGGACTGCTGCTTTTCCATGGGGAACGCCACAGGGGTTGGGATCTGCAATAGATTCCCCATGGGGCCAAAAGACAACCAGCAGCCCAAGTGCACAGGCATGCAGGAGCCTGCAGCCTGTGTGATGTGACATGCCCAGGGCCACCACCTGCTGGACCTGTGGGGACATCCCAGGCAGCCAGAGCATGGCTGGAGCAGGAGAGGGAGCATTCTCCCTACATCCCAGGTGGCATGGATGGTCCTGAAACATCCTTGGCAGTGGCACAAGCTGCCTCCATTCCAGTCTTTTCTGAGTTTGGAGGACCCCTCCACCAACCTGTGTCCCCAAGCCTTTGTCCCTTATCTTTGGAGCACCAGGAGCTCTCCAGTGAGCACAAAGGACAGTTACAAAGCAGCTCTCAATTTTTCCAAAATGACTGTAGAACATGGGGTTCACATTAGACCACCAATGGTGAGCAAGTGTGAGGCTTCTTTCCCTGCCTGCTACAGCGATTTTGGGGAGTTCTCTTTTCTTTTGGCAACAGGAACGGTTTGCTGATGCCAGCACCGATACTAACTAAAGCCAGGCAAAAAAGTAAAAAAAGTCCCCAGCTCCTCAGTACCAAGATCACATATCCAGTTAACCCTCTCTCCCATCTAGGACTTCAGCAAGGACTTCTCAAGAGTCTCTGGTTGCCCAGCTCAGCTTAGTCTCCAAGGGGCAATTGCTGTCCTTTGCTAGCTGAGGACACCTCTGAGTTTGTCCAGTGCCACCACAGCACAGGATGGGACTTTGTCACCCTCTTGTGGCTTACAAGGGCTGGCAGGTTTGCTGTGGCTCTGAGGTGGCCACAGTCCAGGCCCCCTGCTCCAGGGAAGGCAGGTGAACGCCTTCAGCCCGTTCCTTGCCCCAGCATCCATGCTTTGCCCTTTTGCTCCCAGGAGTTTCGGGGAGGCTGTTCCCCCAGAAGATTGGCTCTCCTGGCTTTCCCGCCCCATGGGTCACACATCTCAATAGCGATATATTGCCCATCTGATTCAATATCAGACAAGGAAGACCTTCACCTTGACTGGGATACTCCTGCTCACCACATGCTCCCAGTAAGCCATGGAAAGCATCTACGAGTCCTTCAGAAGGGGTTGTTTTAAGGCACTCGTTCCTTCTCGGTTTAGATGGCTGGAAATCTCCTACCCAACCCACCCAAATCTCAGCTGGGAAAACAGGCCACACCATCCTCTAAGACAGAGGGAGATTTATTCAGCTTTATCTGAAAGCCATTTCAACTATGTCCAGATTCCTAATGAAACTTGGATAAAACCCCAGAGATTAATAGCAGTGAAGGGCTTTTTCGGATACCGTGTTTTTTTTCTGTTTCCAAGAGAAACATCTATATGTGCTTTGGTAGAATCTCTGCGTACGTTTTTTGGCAGAAAAGCCAAAATAAATCCCTTCACTGCAATAACCCTCAAGCAAGATAAGGCAAGAATCTGTTTGCAATTCCCATGTATTGTTGTCATACGCAGATAAATGGGCACCTCTGGCCGTGCTGTCCCCTCCCAAGGCAGGGAGGATAGAGACTAACATCGCTGCAGGACCCCATCTCTGCTGCTCACATCGGTGCAGGTCCAAGCTTGCTCCTCTCCCACATTACTTCTACACAAGCACATGTGTATGTGATGTTCCTGCGTTAAACTTGAGCTTTTCTGGTACATTGAAGTCACATAAACCTTGAGAATATGGCTGGAGCCAGCATGGGGCTGTGTCCCCCCGGGAGCAGAGGCAGAGCACTCCATGGCCCACCTGGGAAGCCCAGGGGGTGACAGGTTTGGGTACCAGGAGCACAAGCTTTCTATCCTACCCGTTCCCTTGTGGGAGCAGGCAGAGTGGTCAGGGAATGGCTCAGGAGTGGTTCAAGGGGTGTCCGCTTGGAGAAGGACCCAGGGAGTTCGGTCCGGAGCCACCGGGCTGGCTCCACACTCATGCTTTGGGAGGATGAGGATGCTGGAAGCAAAACCATCACCTCAGCCTTGTCTGCACAAGCCACGAGCATCAGGAAGAGCTGGCACCACTGCGGCACAAGGCAAGGCTTGTGCTGGATGTGCTCGCACAAGGGCCTCTTGAAATAGGACAAGGGGTGACAGGTTTAAACTAGAGAAGGAGAGATTCAGGCTAGACATGGGGAAGAAATTTTTGATGCTGAGGGTGGTAAAACACTGGCTCAGGTTGCCTGGAGAGGTGGTGGATGAACCATCCCTGGAGACATCCCAGGCCAGGCTGGACGGGGCTCTGAGCAACTTGATCTGGGTGAAGATGTCCTTGCTCATGGCAGGGGTGGCACTGGATGAGCTTGCAAGGTCCCTCCCAACCCAAACTATTCTGATTCTAAGTTTCCCCTGCCTGCAGACTGAGCCCTGCCAAACGAGGGTAGACCCTTGAGGGGTCTCATGTCCCTTGTGGGGTCTGTCCTCAACCCACAGCCACTTGGACAAGGGGTGCAGGTCATGGGGAAGCCATGCTCTTCACAACCCTCCTCCCAAGGCAAAGCACCTAATGAACAGACCCCCAGTGACTGCCTGGAGCACTAATGCATCTGGCATCTGGCCACTCCCCTCCCTAAACCACTGCGGCTTTTTCCATCTTCACGAGCAGGGAAAGCAATCACCGCCATGGATGTGCTAAACGAAGCAAACACACATCAAGAGCCCAATAATGGTTCTCTCCTCCTGCCCAGCAGTCACAGCCAGGCATGAGGGGACCAGGAAGGGACACTAATGTACAAAGCAGAAACACTCAGAACAGGAGGGATGAATTCTCACTTTTTTTTTTCCCCTTTTTTCCCCTGTTTTCAGATTGCTGCATCTCCACTGCCGGCACACGGCTATGCCCACGCCAGGAGGGTGCTGGCAGGGGAGGGCAGTGGGACACGCTGCCACACAGCGACGGTCCTGGCAGGGTCCCCTCGTCCAGGTGATCCCTTCTGCCAACCTTCCCACCCCAGTAAGCTTTCCTCTCTTTCCCAGCCTCCCAGACACAGCACACAGGAGGATTTTGAAGCAAATTGGCTGGCTGTGGGTGGCAATTACAGTCTGGGACTGTGGGGCAGAGACCCTCAGGCTGGGGGGCAAATGCTCCTGGGTTACATGGAAGCACAAGTAAGATCCAGCTCTTCCATCGCAAAGTTGTAGGACACGGCCACACTAGCACAGCAGCTCACTGCTGAAAAATAAGAGGTTGCTCCTTCTTCCTCAGGGCCACTTAACCAGGAGCAAGTGTTTTGCTCTGGTCCGAATTTTGCTGAGAAAAAGCTTCTTACCCTCCTTTTCCTGCTGCACAGCTTTGGACTTAACTTAAAGTAGCAAATGACACCCGACGGGGGAAAAATAATACCCCGGATCTCTGGCTTCACGAAGGCAAACACAGCCCCTTCCCCTCTCCTCCCAGGTAGAGCTGCTGAGATCTGGATAAACACAGCAGAGCTGTTGTGGCTGTTGGTGTTGGCCGAGCTGTGGCGCGGGGCTGCCAGGCCTTTTAATGGGGATATGCTTCCAAACGAGAGCAAAAGCCTGGGGGAAAGCAGGGCTGGGATGGGGGTTGATTAATAATAACAGCCCTTCTGCTCACTGCATCAACATGTATTAGATCTCCTACCAAAAAAGAAATAAATAGCTTAATGCTACAAACTCTCCAGCACCAGTCCTGAATAACTGCCACACCAGTAGACACACAGTTAGACATAACCAGAGATACATTTCCAATCTAGACTGTTAAAATTAAGCATATTGCAACCAAATTTTAATGTCACGTCTTCTGCTCATTGCAGTTCTCAAATCTGTTCTTTCAGCTACAGAAATCAAAAGAACTGTTTTATATGCTGTAGGCTTAGAGGTGACTTTTCTCCCACAATTAATTAGTTTGAAACTAACAGGGCTGGGTTGCTACGAGTTTCAGTGATGGAGCTGTTGGGTTACGTGCATATATACATATATATGTATATATATATATATATGTTATTTTTTATTCCACTTCTGAGCTGCTGCTTCTCATCTGGCAGCAGGCTGCCAGCAACTGAGTCAATATTATTTGATGCTTGCCTGGTAGCTCACATGAATGGATCTGATCACCCCAAGCAAAGCCCCAGCAGCAAGTGGCCACATCACAGAACGCCCCCCGCAGCCCTGGCTCCGGGGATCCATCCCACCAAGGGCTGGGGGCCAAGGAAGAGGCAGCTGCGGCGCCACATCCTGGCTGCCCAGAAGGGCCGAGGGCTAAGCTGAAGGTGGCAGGGAGGCCTATGCTGCACTGGGTTGGATTCTCTGAATTCTGTTCTTGCACTTTGTGTGGAAATCCTATAAACGTAACCTGGGAATTGAGTGCAATTTATAACCCCCACATTCCCAAAGGCAGTGCGGACCAGATGTTTCAAAGCCAGTTGCTGGCTTCACCACTGATAAAGCACTGTGGGCTTGGTTTTACCTCCACAAATGCGGCTGTTAATTAATGCAACTTGAACACCCAGGTCCTGGAGGGCACCTGCCACCCAGCTGGCTGGTGTGGATGCCTAAACGACCCAAAAGATATTTGCAAAATTGCAGGCAGAAAGCTGCCCAAGCGAGGCCGAGCCGCAGCTCACAGTTTTGTACACAAAACAATGTCATGATTCATCCGAGATTGCCATAACCCATCGCGTTTCATCAGGATGCTGTGGCATTTAAAATGGCATTTCCTCCCATCTGCTGTGCATTAGCAGACAAAGAAAAAGAAGGAGGGGGGGAGAGAAGAGCAAAACAAAGAGGGGAGAAAAAAAAGGGATTCCTGACTCAGACTGTTCCCAAAGCAGCTCCTTGTCCTTGCAAAGCCCGAGCCCACCCGTCCAGGCAGAGGGCAGTGAAAAAGGCTGTGGTCAATTTTGCCTCCAGCGCTGTCTGGGGCCTGGATGCAACCCAGGACATCCCCAGGCATGTGGTGAGAGATGCTGATATTGATGGTGAGAGATGTTGATATCAGCAGTGACTCAAAACCCCACAGAGCTGCACCTGGCAAAACACCCAGAGGTAAGGGCTGCCAAACCAGAGACAAATCTCCCCAAACTAACCACTGTTGTGGCTTTGTTCTTCCTTGGTCATTTCCTTTTCTTCTGTAATCCTCCTCGGATTTTCCATTGCCGTGTCCCTTCCCTGCCTCACCTTCCCTTGGAAATGAGAACCCCATCCTGCGCCCCTACTTCTCCCTTCACAGCTCCTCCTCTCCTCTCTCTGCCTGTGCTCTCACCTCCTCTCCTCCTTGTCCCTTAACACTTTGTCATGCTCCTCCTTTCACCTCCATCTCTTGCACTCCCCCTGCCCAGACCCATCCCCAATTCCTCGGTACTCTCTCCTCCACTCAGCCCAGCTGGCACCTCCAGTGTGCTTTCCAGGAGGGAAAGAGCTCAAAGCCCTTTTGGTGGGGCACTCAGAGCAGCGAAATACAGCTCATCTTCTGAACTGAGCCATGAAGATTACCCCCAAATGTGGCTTGCACTGTCAGCCAATGATCTGACTCATGAGACACATCAGAGTTACCTGCTGGGGGTAACAAGGATCCTGTCCCGGGCCACCCATCCACCCTTGGCTGGGGAGTCCTGCCCTGGAGCTGAAGCAGGAGGAGTGACATGTTTGCAACTCAATGCTCTGCCTGGTATCAGCAGCCATGAACCGGGTCAGGCGAGGAGCTGTGCCAGCTGAGATGCTGCCAGAGCGCCTTTTCAGTCATCCCTGCTCCAACCCCATGGTGTAAACACTAGCAGCAGAAACTTCCTCAGGCAAACAGCCCAGGATCCCCCAGTTTCTATACCCCACGGGTGCTATGTACCACCCTGGCATTCCCATGGGTCACAGGGTCCCTTTGCTCTGCAACCCCACAATGGCCCTAAGCAACCCCACATACACCAAACACAAAGGTCGGACGATGATGGGAGATGTGTCCCCCGCTACTGCAACGCACTGTACGCCAGAAACTTAGGGGTGGACCAAGACATTAAATTGAAGCTCATAGAGCAGCAAAGTGTCCCTTCAAGCCCGAGGGTCCAGCAGACGTGCCCAGAGGCTGTCAGCTCCAGCCTGAGGAACGCCAGCGCTCCTCAGCCTGCAAGCACGCTCCCTGAAGCTGGGCTTGGCCCTGACACAAGCAGTCATTCAGAACGGAATAGGTGTGGACAAGTTTGACCCCAAGCAATAACCAAAGAGCATGTGAAAGTGGCAGCGAGCAAAGCTCTCAGCTTGTGCGGCTGCGGGCAGGGAGGAGGCTGTGCGGTTATTAGCAGACTGAGCTGAGCTAGCTACTCAATTACAGCTGTTTTATCCCCTGTCTGGATTTGAAACAGCTTCCTCCGATCTCTTCGTGACTCAGTGTCTTGGCACGGAGGACGCATACTCCAGAGGTCAGCTTTTGAAATCCACTAGGGACATTTCACCTTCCTAAAATAAAGAGTGGGCAAAATATTTTCAACCTCCCTCCAAAAAATGCACACACATAAAAAATCGCTCCTTAATAAGTGTATGTTGTTGGGTCTCAGCTGGCTTTGGGCTGGGGTAGATTTTCCTATTTATAATCATACAGCTGTTTGCTGACTGAATACCTCTATTTATTATTTGGCATGTTTACTAACTGCCTCAAATACCCTCTATACCTGTAAATGTGGTGCAGCATACATATTATTTTTTAGATTTCTGCATTTAAGTGGGTTGTGTCACTCCCAGGCCCCGCACTGCAGTTTGCTGAGGGTGTGGTTTGAGGGCATGAAGCTTTGGACTCAGGTGACCCTGAACTGCAGCAGACCTGCAAAGAGACGCTTGGGGGTAAAAAATGAAGTCAATTTTTTAAGCCTTTTGCCCATGGGCACTCAGAGCTTTATTATATATTTGCCATTCTTGAGAACAGTCTCTCCTGAATGTGTTTTCTCCTGTCTGTTCACCCAGCTTCCTCCTTTCTGTGTTTTACTGAAATTGGTCGAAGCCAAACCCTTTGTGCTTTCCAGTGCATGAGTACTGAGCCATGGGAAGGAAGAGGAGGTCTTAAAATGCCGCAGCGCAGGGGCTTGTTGGGTTCAGGGCACCAGGGGAAACTAATGCACTTCATACCATGAGCCAATGGCTCTGCCCGTACCATCCCATCCCTGAAAGTCCTCAGGACCTCTCGCCCTCCTTCGCCTCTCCGCTGGCATCTTGACGACTTGCTGATCTGGTCACTTGCATCCTCCTCCTGCCATCCTGCCACTGCTAAACATCCCATCCACCCTCCCCTTGGACCAGTCTAATGGTTCTATTGCCATTCCCTGCACCACACAGGGTCCATTTAATAGCATTTGTTTAATTTAATTTGCCTGGAGAGGCTTCATTGTCCAGGAGGAACCCTCTGCTTCTTTCTGCCCCAAGCCTGGGCAGCACCTCCTGTAATCACCAGCTGGGAGTGGGCAGAGATACAGGCAGAGGACAGTTGGTTTTAGTGTTAAGATTTAGGGTTTTTTTATAAACAAAGCAAACTGAGCAGTTGGTGGAGGTATAAAACCATTCCAGACCATGTCGAAGTAGATTCAAACCTGTCCATCAATATACCCGCAGCAGGCAGTGCCCTTCATGGGGCTGAATCTCCTCCCAACCTCATTTTCAGAGGCTGTGAAATCAGCTTCCCTGAGCATCAATGACCGTTTGTGCAGGGGGAGGTCAGCCCCAGAAAGAACTAGCCAGGTCTGCGTTTCATTTACAGGAGCTGTAAAACCACCACCTGGCCAGTGGCTTTACAGCTTTGGACGATGCTGGTGTCAAAGACGTTCGGTGCAGGAGCCAGCTGGAGCTGAGCCAGTTTTATATTTAATCTTGCCTATAAATACAAATAACGGGGTCTGTATTTGGAGTGAGTGACAGGCGCACCACGGACATTATTAAACCTTCCAAAAATAAACCTCTGCCAAAGTGAAGGGAGCCAGATTTTTCCTGGAAAGAATCAGAGCAGGACGGGGGGGTTGGTAACGGGGCAGCCCCTCTGCGAAGTGCCCCTCTCCAACAGCTGCTCCGTGTCAGGAGCTCCTTCTTTCCTCTCACTGTTTGCTTATTTTAGCCCCCAAAATGCCTGAGCAGCTCCTCAGAGCAGCTCAATGTCACAGAATCATAGAATGAGAGAAGTTTGTGTTGTAAGGGACCTTCCAAGCTCATCCAGTGCCCCCCCTGCCATGAGCAGGGACATCTTCACCAGCTCGGGTTGCTCAGAGCCCCGTCCAGCCTGGCCTGGGATGTCTCCAGGGACGGTTCATCCACCACCTCTCTGCCCAACCTGGACCAGGCTCTCAGCACGCTCAGCGTAAAATATTTCTTCCCCATGTCTGGCCCGAATCTCCCTTCTTTAGTTTAAACCCATCACCCCTTGTCCTATCGCAACAGGCCCTGCTGAAGTCTGTCCCTGTCTCTCCCACTGGCCCCTTTTAAACACGGAAAGGCCGCAACAAGGTCTCCCCGGAGCCTTCTCTGCTGCAGGCTGAGCACCCCAACGCTCTCACTGCAGAGCTGTCCCACCCTCGAATAATCTCTGTGGCCTCCAACAGCTCCGTGTCTGCCCTGTGCTGAGCCCGCAGAGTGCGGGTGCTGCTTCAATAACAGGCGGGCTGGCCGGGCCGCTGGCCCCGCCATGGGCTGGCACCCCCGGCCCCGCCACTACACTTCCCAGAGAGCCGCGCGGCGGAAGCGGATGGGACGCGTGTGGGCGCAGCACGCGGTGGCCGGGGCGGCGGGGAGCGGGCCGCGCCATGGCGGCGGGCGGCGGGGGGGGCCGGGAGCTGCTGGCGCTCATCCACCAGCACCTGCTGCGCGGCGGCTACGCCCGGGCGGCCCGGGAGCTCCAGGCGCAGAGCGGGCAGGTAACGGGCAGCGAGGCCCGGGTGGGGGCTGGGAGGGCAGCGGGGCCTTAGGGGGCGGTGGTCCCGGAGCACAGGCTTCGGCGGGGCCGGTGGGCCTGGTCCCCCTTGCTCGCCGTCCGGGACCCACAGCTCCCTGCTGGACGCACGTTCCGGCCCGGCCCCGAGTGGGTCCCCGCGGTGCCCGCGGGCTGTCCCGGCCGGGGAGAAGGGCCGAGGCCGGCAGCCCGCCGGGGAAACCCGTCCCGGGCGGGGGGTGCAGCTGCTCCCCGAACACGTGCGGCTGCCGGTGAGGTCCCGCCGGGGGTGGGACACGCACGGTCACTGGGAGCCTGTGTGGGGGGAGGACACGTCCCAGTGCTCCCGGGGGTTCCCGGAGGGGCCTCTGCGGTCCCTGGTTCAGTCTGCTGGTCGCATCCTGTAGCAGGGCAGATGCCTGACTTGTGTCCCCTCTGCTTCCACAGAAATTGCTCCCTTCCTTCACCACCTCTCTTGAGGACATCTTTACGCACTGGGAAAAGTAAGTCCAAGGAGGAAATTACTATCAAATAGGTTCCAGGCTGCTTGGCACGTGTGATCTTTATTTCCTGGAATTTCCCGTTGTCAGAGTATTTCTGATGATAACTGCTCAGCAGATTTTCTTCCTAGCCTCTGTTTTCAGACCGATGTGTTTCAGATGTTAAAGACTGCTTTGTTTTAGAATCTCCTGAGCTAGAAGATAATTGTTACTGTAGTTTTGAGCAGCTGATGCTCTTCTTGCCTGTTTGGGTTGATACTGAAGTATCGTGGAGCTCAGAATTGTGCTTTACAGGCAAAAACCTATTCCCCGGTTTTGTTTCACTTTCTTTTTAAAGCCATGTGCTTTGCAGGAATAGTGACACAAGAACAGAGAACTTGGGCAACTACTGCAATGCCAAAGCTCTTACAGGGACTTAAACCGTGGTGGAACCCACATATCTCCTGACTCAGAGGAAGTCTCTTGGTTCCAGCCTGTCCTTTCAAGCCCTGACATGTTCCCCCCAACGCCTTCCCACCTTGTTATTCCTCTGAGCGCCCAATGTGAAGCTCTGCAGCGCGGAGCCTTCCCATCTCTGGGGTGCGATGGTGCGTGCACCCACCCTCCGCACCACGGGCTCTGGGTTGCTGCGGGGGTGCAGCGCTGCAGAACCAGTTATCGGGGTGGAGCTGGGCATCTGTGCCCATGTTGGGGAGCACTGGGATGAAGATGCTCCTCAGCGTGGCCGTGCCAGAAGCTGGTGGTTGCTTCAAAGGCGTCTTCTGCTAGAACGCCTCATGCCTTGGTGCTGCCCCGGTTCTTGCTCTTTTGCCTCCATGATTTTCTTACTTGAGCATGAGAAAGACTGGATCTAGGCGAGGACGTGGTGGTGTAGGGACAGGCTTGTGGTTCTTCCCTCTAACAATTTCTTGCTCTCTTGGGTATTGATGGTGACCTTTCTCTGTGCAAGGTGTCCTGGGTGCTGCTGCAAACCCATCCAGACACTGTTGCTTTTAAAGCTTGGGGGGTGACAGGGCATTTGTATCATATTTAGTTCCTTTTTCTCTAGTGTCACCCTTCTGTTGCAGTCTCCACGCCCGACAGGTAACGCCTTTTATTCCTGGTCCCTCTGGGTGAGTCACAACAAGGGATGTATTGACAGGTAGTTTCGTTTATCCAGAAACTGCCCTTCCTGGCTGGAGTGCTCTTGATGGGTGAGCTGTAATTCTCACATCTTGTCACTTCATAGGCTTTTGCCTTTCCTCAGACTGCACTGCAGCTCTTACCTGTCCAGTTGAGGCCATCTGTGGTGCTCTCCTTCAGAAACTCTCACAAAGTGACCCTGAAAGTTGAGATTTGCAGTTACCAAAGAGCAGCCTCCCTCCAGGGCTGTGTCAGAGGATGCTGCTGCTGCGAAACTGATGAAAGGTGCAGGGGCAGCAGGACCAACTCAGCCCCAGGAGCAGCCAGAGCCCTGCAGCCCCCAAATGCTCTGCTCTGCTGTAGGGCCAGCTCCCATGGGCACCACTGTTTTCCCAAGCACCTGGTCGCTCACGACAAATTGTCACAGCGTTGGGGTGTCATAGCTGCCTGTGTGCCTTGCCCTGTTATTTTATTGAAGGTATTATTACAGTAGTGCACAGCACTTTGTAAGAGGAAACGTGCCTTCAGCCTAGCCTGCTTGCAAAAATTAGGTGAACAAATAAAATAAGCTAAACGGGCACAAAAGCAGGGTTTTTCTCACCTCTGATAATTGTGAGTGTCTCAGTGCTTTTAACAACTTAGAAGTGCTGCATGTGTGAATCACTCACAGACATGTGCCCAACCAGTGTTGTCCCTGTAATAAAGTGAATGCATTACCTGTGTTTTCTTTTTAAAATTAATGATAACTTTACCCACATCTGTTCTGCTGGTACAGGTAGGGTTCAGAGCCTGGAAACATCTTTCTCCAGCTTAAGTGTTTAGTCGTCATCTGCGATGGCTTCCTCCCCTTCTTGCAACACATATTCTGTAGGTCCAGCTACTTCCATTCTTAAATCTTCCTGTAACCTGACTTTTCTATCTTTTGGCCTGTGAGGCCAAATTCAAATGATTTTTGTGGCCATTAGATTCACTTCTCATGGCCTCTTGGAATACCAAGACCTGTTTGGGCGTCACTGCCTTCACCCTGGGGCTGTGTTTATTGACTGTCTGGCTATAGTTGCCTCCAGGAGATGGAATTTGTTCTTCAGGGTGCCTTTACTCTGTGGTGAGCACTAGCATGACCAGATACATTTTTACTTCTCTGCTAAAGGAAGAAAGACACAGAAAAATAAAAGGTCTGTGTTCAGTATCTCCTGTGAGTATTGCAAGGATATGTTGTGCTCAGGAGGACTGGAGATGCCTCCTGCAAGGTTAGACAAGTATTTCTGCCACCCCCTTGGGAGCTGTAGAGCAATGACACTGTGTCCTTAGGCTGGAGCCTGGCCTGAGAGTAGATGAATAATTTTATTCTGGTTTGTTCAGGGTATCTTTTCTCCTTTTTGACACAAATTCTGTTCCCTCAGAACTCCCTCGAATTCCAGGAGAAGAAAGCTGAGTGATGAGGGGCCAGCCGTCCCGGAAAAGATCAGAGTTCCTGATCCTGTGAGCAGCTCTGAGAGCTCAGACAAAGAAGAGGATGAGAAAGAGAAGGCAAAAGCTGCAAAAGGTAGGAGCCTTTCATTTCCCTGGAGCTGACAGAGCTTGACTGGAGGCTTGTGTAGGAGCAGCCTGACTTGCTTGGCTAGAGAAAATGCCTGTAAATTGATGGCTATTCCCTTGTGCTTTTAGAAAAATAGGACAACTAATTTAGCACCCCTTCTACTGTGGAGTTTCTGAGGAGCACAGATGTCTGCTAAAGCTAGAAAAAAACTGTTATGATTCATTGGGAAGGGATGGGTGTTGATGCTTGGTTGAAGCCTTGGGAGCCTAACGCTGCCCACCGTGGAGCACCTTCCGTTTGTCCCAGGAGTGTGTTGGGCCAGCAAAGGGAAGGTCTTGTCCATGGATGGAGGAAGGACTTGTTGGTTCGTTTGGAAAGCCAGTGCCCTCTGTCTGATGTGGGGACAGTTCCCTGGTGCAGCTGATGTGGGAGGTGTTGGCTTGCATAGTCTTAACTAAAACCCATATTGTGTGTCTGATACGTTTTGGCTCAGTCTCATCTGCTGGAGACCAGCCCCTGGAAACATGCAGATCTTGGCAGGTTCCTTGTCTTGGTGGTGGGAAGAAGAATGGGTTGGAGGAGCACAGCACTTGCCTTTCAGGAGGACAGTGGCAGTGGTCTTGGGGCAGGTATGGAGGTGGGACCCTGCCCTGCCTGCTGGGGCCTTCCTGCAAACCAGAGGCCATCTTAATGTTAGAGACGTGCTCACACGATGTCTCTGTGGCTCTCACACAATGTCTCTGTGGCTCTCTTCCGTGCAGCAGCCAGCCTTTCCTTGGCCACCAACTCAGCAGTGAATGCAGAGAGCAGTGAAGATGATGACTCCTCATCAGAAGGGGAGACACCAGCTGGAAAAGCTGCAGTTACGGTAAGGCAATTTGAAGGCTGATGGTATTCCGTGGCTAGGACTGTCCCAGGCTTGTTGGCGTGTGTAGGCTTGTGGGCTGGGGTGGAATTTATATTTAAATGACCCTCCTACACTGGTATAAACCTTCTCTTAGATATCTGTCCCCCAAGTGCTTTCCTAAAGAGCTCTGTGGCTTGCCTGGCTGTCAGATTGCTGTTTTAAGGTATGTTGTGTCCAGTTTATCCCCTCATTTGTTTATAGGCCTCTAATTTCTTTTTGCTTCCTGTAGGTGACACCAGCTGTGGTGAGTGGTAAAGCTGCTAATTCCCGTCATTCTCCTAAAAAACCCACTGCCCCAGCAGGCAAAGCAGCAGCATTCTCTGCTGTGAATAGAACTGTGGTCGCAAACAAGCAGCAGCCCAATGCACTGGCTGCATCTGCAGCTCTGGCCAAGGCTGAGCAGAAACTGCCTGGTCCTGGGAAGCCAGGACTTGCCGCAACAGCCGTGGCCAAAGTAGGTCAAGGCAAAGCACCAGTAACGACCAAAGCACCAGAAGGCTCCAGCAGCAGCAGCGACAGCTCCTCATCAGAGAGTGAGGAGAAAAACGAGGCACTGACTGCCAAGACCCCAGCACCAAAAGTGGGTAAGGAGCCCATGGAGTGTGGTAAATGCACGTGTGCTCCAGCTTTGCTGTGAATCAAATCCGAGCTGTGCCTTCCGCCTGTTCCTTCCTGCTCCCTTGCTGGAAAGCTCAGAGCGATGCTCGTTCCTTGAGGAGGCTGTGAGAATACTGCAAAGCAGCCAGCTCCAGAGCTCTGTGGGATGAATCCAGCCTGCTTGCTCCCATTTCAAGCGGCAGATTCTGTGCTAAGATGTCTGTCTGGCAGCACCCAGCACCACGGGGCTGGATATAACAGCGCAGCATATCTGAAGGAGAGGCAGCACTAATACTGCAGATGCTTTCAGTTTTTTGGAAAGGCATTGCAGCATCTTCTCTTTATTCCCAATTGCAAAGTGATTATTTTGGGGTTTTTTGAAGTCTTTCGGGAAATGTTCTACTGCTTTGAAGTGGGTGTGTGTGTTCTGGGGAGTGAGGAACAGGTCGTAGAAGCTCTGAAAATCGTTTTCTGGACTGTTATCCAGAGCAGGTCCAGCCTGGCTGAGTGTCCCTGAAGGGAGCTGTGTGGGGCTGCGTCAGAGGGTGGCCAGGAGGGATCTCCTGTCTCAAGGGAGTGGTGATCATGGGCCAGCATTTGTCCGGAGAAGCGGTTCCCAGCAGGGCACTGATGCTTTCAGCAGGGCTAGGCCCTCTTCCCTGCAAATCCCCTTAGCCGTCTTTGCGGCTTGTTTTGTTTTCCTGACTTCAAAAGCCACATTAGCATCCCGCTCTGGGAGCTCAGAGCAGACAGCAGCTGTGACATCCCCTTGCTTGTGTTTCAGAGCTGAAGCAGGTGACTGGGGCTGCTGAGAGCAGCAGTGAAGAGTCAAGTGATGAAACGTCCGAGGAGGAGGAACTTGCAACTCCAGCCGTCCAGGTAGCTTGTCCAACCCGTGGTCCTCGTCTGTAGGAAGTCACTTCCCTTCCCTCAAAGGAGAGAGGAAATGCTGCAGTGCTGTAGTCTGACAACACTCTGTTCCCTGGGCGTATGGGATCCCCAAACACAAGGCCAGAGAAACATGCTGTGTGGGTGAAAGCCCCACTAATCCCTGCCAGCATCAACCATTCCATCCCAGTTCCTCCTAGTGCCTGAAGCTGAGGGAGATCCTTTGATCTGTAGGTGACTGGTGTGCAACTCCACAGATGTAGCCAGGCAGTCTGTGGAGAAAGTGTCTTGCTTCAGTGACTCCACAGCCCCTGGGTCTGAACAAGTCTGTCCCAGTCAGAGTTAGCAAGGCAGCCTTCTTCAAAACAGACCCCATGCACTTACAGCTTTCAATCAGTTTCTTCCAAGATGTTATGTGATTTCTTCTGTTCCTGTTCCCCCCTGTCCCTAGGCAAAACCAGCTGTGAAAACAGCGCAGGTTAATGCAACACCTGTGAAAAGTGCACCTGCTGCTCCAGTGTCCCTCAAAAAGAACACAGTGAAGCAAACGACACTGACACCAAGCCAGGCCAAACCCTTACCCACAACGGTTCCAAAGCCTGATGACACATCAGAGAGCAACGAGTCATCTGACAGTGAAGATGAGGAACCTCCATCAGTAATCCAAGTGTGTTTGTCTGAGACTCTGTCTCCTTGCACACCTCTCCAGGGCTAGGAATCACAGTAAAATGGAAATGTTGTAAATGCTTGTAGTGTATAGCAAAGTCATGTTGGGGGTGGGAGGAAAGAGGCATGGGGTGTTTAAAGGCACCTCAGTGTCTTTGCTCTGAGCTTTAATCAAGCCATTGTGCATTTCTTGAAAAAAAAATCTATCAGTACTTTTAAATTCAAAAAAGAACAAAAAAAACCCCAACAATTCTTTTCTCACCTAAAGAGGCAAATTGTCATGGCTCAATTTGCCTCTCAGCTATAAGTTGCAATAAATAGTGTGTAATTTGTTGAACTGTGTTGCAGCTTAGTCTCCCTGCTGTGGAGAGTGCAAAGTGCTGCGATGTACTTCACTGGAGGGGACTGGTAGTGTCAGCGGGCTGATGAAGAATGTCTGGTTATGCTTTCTCATCTTGGTCAAATTGTCCCCACACAGACAGATGAAAGGATGTCTTGTGTGTCCTGCCAGTTGCTAATCTTCCTTCAGCATTTGCCTTTCCCAGGAGGATTCCTTGTTTCACGCTGTTCTTGTCTTGTCCAGGCAGAGCCACCCCCAAAATCCTCCCAGGCCGTCCCATCCCCGGCGAAACCTACACCAACAGCATCACGCTCCAGCAAAGCAGCTCCAGCAAAAACACTTAATCTGGTCCAAGGGAAGCCAACACCCAAACCAGCAGTGCCAAAGCAGGCCAAAGCTGCAGCGGGAAAGACTGCTGCTCCCACCAAGCCTGCTGAAAGTACAAAGCCAGCGGAGATCTCTGACTCCTCAGACAGTGAAGAGGAGGATCCCCCTGTGCCCATCAGCCAGAAGGTAGGTGGTACCACCCTCAGCTTGGTGCCAAGGGATGCGATATGCAAGAAAATTGTTTAACCCTTGAATGTCACCACCGATCTCCGTGAAACGCCAGTAGCACGTAGTATGTTGTATCTTGGTCACTCAGAGGGGAAGATCTTTCTTCCTACCTGAAAATGAGTATAGCCTAACTCTTCTCACACAGTCATCCCAGACAAGGGTGGGGGATAACCTATGTGATACCAGCGGGTTCTCTCCACTCATACCAAGCCCCTCTGGAGTGGGCCTGTGTGCGAGGTCATGGACAGCTTGGTCGTGGCTGTCCTGGGAGAATTTGTTTAGACTTCTCTTGCAAGAAGGACCATGAACTGGACTCAGGTGGCTGAACTCTTAGGCAGGCAAATCCTTTCTCGAGACCATTCTTAGGCTCATTATACAGAGACCTTCTGCATTGACTCAGCTTCAAGGATCTTTGCAAAGGGCCCTGAAAGCAGCATTTTGGAGATGGCAGCTATTATCTGCTGGGGAGGAAGGGAAGCTGGGGGCAGAGCCTCCCATGTCCTTGCAAGGAGGTTCTTTGTCAACACATCCCTTTGCTATTGACAGGCAGGAGCCGGAGAGGCTCTGCATTTTTGTCTTTATAGCCTTGGTCTGCTAAGGTGGGTGGAGGGGGATGCATCTCTAACAGTTGGCTCTATGCTGCTCTCTTCCTGTGTGATCACTTGTGAAGGTTCAGCTCTGGGTGGCAGGAGCAGCTATTCTGATACCTGTGCCATGGGGTCTCGCTGTAAAACTATTGATACTTGTCCATTCTAGCAGGGTTGTAGGTGAAGGACATGTCGGGGTAGGTTTGTTTCCCCCCAGTGTTGATTTGAAGCTGACAGCAGCAGGTACAGCTATTTAACCACTTCAGTGTCTTCCCTCTTGCAAACTGGCAATTACCCTTCAACAGCCACCAGTTAGCAAGAAAGAGCTTGTCATTGAGCAAGCTCTATTTTTGCCAAACAGGCTATTTCTTCATGTGTTAGTAGCCTACAGTCAGAGACCAGGAGTGAAGCCTGAAGATTAGGCTTAGCTGTGTCCACAGTCCTGTCCTCACAGTCAAACTCTTAGCTCATCCTCACCATCTGCTGCTTGGGCATATGCTAACCACTGACTTACTGTATCCTACAACTTCCTCTGGCTTCTGTGCAAGATGCAAACAGATACAGGGCGTTGGAAGCTGCTTCATCTTTCCTTGTGGGGGTGGATTAGCACAATTAAAATGAACATCATGCCGAAATTGAACTGCTTAATTGGTATGTTTACCCCCGAAGAGTCAGGAATATTTAGTCAAAGAACTTGACAAGGTGTTTGCATATTTTGTGGGGGGAAGGATGGTGGCGGGGGACAGTCTGCATTGACCTTAAAGATACTGTGAGCTGCTTTTCTTGTGGAACTGCTAATTCTGTTCTGCTTCATCTTTCTCTTGGGCATTTTGGGCCAAGGATGGCACTCAAGCCCTCTGTGGACAGGCTTTGGCTTCTGCTTACCAGAACTGGGCGTGAGATGCACGTGCATCCGTTTGCTGGGAACCTGTGTCTTCCTTGACGATCCAAGGAAAACCTGTGCATGCTGCACTGATAGAAGCTGTGCCAGCAAGTTTTTATCTTGGACCACAGGCTGTGTGGGGAGAGGCCAAATCTCTCAAGAGCTGGAGGGTCCCAGTCTCTCTCCCTCCCCAAACCCTGTACTGGCTCCCTTGCAGGTGACAGTCCCACCTTTGCTGTGTGGTGGTGACACAGCCAAGATAGCAGTCCCAGTCCTGAGACTCTCTGGGTGCTTCCGCGGTGCACAGGCAGCACTGAAGTCTGACTGTTACAACGTGCTCAGCGCACGTGGCTCAGCGTTGTTTCCCCCTCTTGTCATGCAGCACTGTGTGATGCAAACCGACCCGGCGAGCGGCAGATGGGTCGTGCCGGAGCTGAGTCATCACACTCGCACTGAGCCACGGGCAGCTCCTGGGCTGCGAGCTGGAGGGGGAGCAGAAAAAATTATTTCCTTTTGAATTATTTTCTGCTTCTCTTGAGTTGCTTCAGTACCTGTGACTCTGAAGTTGTCAGAAGCTCTCTCTGCCTGTGTTACGCTGCTCCCTGGAGCTGTGCTGTAGGACATGGTGACTGTCAGCCATCTGACAGTGACCAAGATGAGGTGGATGGGGGGACCTTGGCCCTGTCCCAAGGTGATGTCAGGAGTCCTGAGGCTGTGTAAAGCTTATGGTGGTTTCTCTCTGGATACTGTTATGTTCCTTTTGTGTCAGGAATGGCAGCTCTTTCCCAGTCTCTTTTTACATCAGGAAATTAAGCAGCACTTGTGCCGTGCACCTAAGTAGGGGAGGAGCCAGTCCTGATGCTATGAAGGTCTTGAAAATCAGCAAGTGTGGTCTGATCGCAGTAGAATCTTACCCTGCACAGCAGTGCTCGGGACAAGAGGTAGAGGAGCTAGCACATTCAGGTAGAGTGTATGAATTCCTGTGTCCATTTCAAGTAGTTCTCTCTCTTCAACATCACAAATCTGGCCTCTCTCCTGGAGACTGTGACTCACTGGGATCAAAACAAAACAGACGAGTGAGGTTTGCAATCCCCCACCTCCTCCAAGCACTTTTGGAGGTTTCTGTTTCTCTAAGCGGAGTCAAAATGTGCTTGGCTTGTTCGGAGAGCTGCTCTGTAATGGGATAAACATGCAGATGCTGTTGTCTGCTTAGTGTTTGGCTTGGAGATGATAAACGCTGCCCCAGTGGCAGCCCTCAGCAGGGCTGTGCCAGGAAGCACGGGAAGATCCATCCTCCTGGGAGGCTGCTCGGCTGGTGCTCTTGGCTGCTGAAGTCCCCCTTGTCCTCTGCTGTGGGCTGAGAGGGTATGGCTGTGTTGGCAGCATGGCGGGGTTGGGACAGGCGTTGGCAGGGGCTGTGCAGCCGAGCAGGAGCCTCTCCCCTCACAGGAGGCCTGGAGACAGGCACTGGAGCAGGCTGCGTCACGTGCAGGTTGGATGGGGTCTGCCTGCCCTGGCAAGCGTGATGTGCTCCTTGGCAGAGCAGCCCAGAGATGAGCGACGAGTGCAGTAAACGGAGTGGGCGCAGAGCACTGCAAGCTTGGAGAATATCTGCGGGTGGTGAAGTTACCAGATCTCTCAGCGAGCACTCCCTCTGCCGTTGCTGGCCTTCAGCAGCATTTGGGGGTGCCTACAGCCCTCAGCCCAGGATGGGAGAGGGGCTGGGAAGAGATGGTCTTCCCTGGCAGTTGTGTATCTGGTGCGGTGACAACTCTGGCTTCCCAGTGCTGATGCATGAGTTGCTTGGGATGGTGGCTCCTGGCCTGTCCTGTGACATCAGAGTATTGAGGGGTGCTGTAGAAAGGCACAGCCCAAATGATTTGTAGGGTTTTTTTTTGCTGTCTGGAGATTTCTAAATTCTTAGACCTGTTGACAGACCAGTTTCCAAGGCGCTCAATTGTATCGTGGGTCCTTGTCTGTCTCTGCCTGCCCTCTGTGCTGCCAAACGCTTGTGTCAGCCCTGTATCTGCACCGAGCTCTCCAGCAGCTCTGGGATGTAGCTGCTCTGATACTGTGTCTGCGTTTTGGTGCAAGGCTTCCCAGCTCCCACTGATTCCCCACGCTGGGGGAAGGTTGTGCTTAAACAAGAGGCTTCTTTGGAATGTGGTTCTGGGGTTATGGTGCTTCTCCTGCCCTCAGGTTCTTGTCCAGCCAGTGTCTCAGCCTCCGTAAGGAATTGCTGCCATGAGCTTATGAGCACTGTTAGCCCTGTGAGCTCATGCGATAAAATGTGCTCGGGCTTCCTGTCAAAATCACATTGTGAAATGCGGCAGCGTGTGTCTGCAGCAGCTCAGGCCAGGCAGTAACTGAAGCCCATTCCAATCTTGACATGCTAAGGATGGAGTGAGCGTTAGTAACAGCTGCGTTAGGGTAAAATAAAGCCCAGCTTGAGCTGAAACTGCACTTAAACTCCTAAACAACACCTGTACTAATACCACGTTTCTGGGCTTGTGTTTCTTTTTTGTTAAGAGGTTAACAGAACAGGCTGGGCCTGTTTCCAACCTGAGCCAGGCTGCTAAAGCTGAGCCACCTGAAAAAGCAGTGGGAAGTACCTTGAAAAGCCAGGTCCCAGAAAGTGAGAGCAGTGACTCGTCTGACAGTGAAGAGGAGTCCCCTGTGGTACAGACACAGCCTCCACAGCCTGGTAAGTCTCTTGGCAGCAGCCAGGATCCCTCACCTGCATCCTTATGGATTTCCTTCTCTCCTCTGCACATGGAATGGCCCAGCCTGTTGTGATAGCTCCTGTTCTGGACAGCCACGGAGAGCAACTCTTGCTCTTGATGACAATCTCTTATGCTTTTCCTGCAGTGAAGACCAATGCTGTGCTCCAGCCAACAAACACAAAGAAGGCACCAGCTCCAGCAGCAGCACCAGCCCCTCCACCTGTGGACAGCAGCGGGGATTCTAGTGAGGAAACGGATTCAGAAGAGGAAATAGTTCCCCCTTCTCAAGTAAGGAGCCACTGACTCACTGGATGTGATTCTGTTAGTCCTGTACTCTCAGGAGGTCTCAGGACTTGGGAGGTGGTAGTTGGGGAGGTGATGCACAGTGCAGAGAGGAGCCCTCCCCTTGGTTGGGTCAGGTTTTCTTGGCAACATCCCTGAGTCTCGCTGACCCTGGCTCTGGGTGCATGTCTCAGCCGCAGCAAGCTCGCAGCGTGAGGGAGCAGCAGAGGGTGTGAATGTTTTGGCAGGAACACAAGTAGGTGCACGAGCCCAGACCTCCTCTGGGACTCTGTCCGCTTCACCATGCTTCAGGGAGTTAGACTGGAAAAGCAGCCAAATCCTTGCAGGTAGAGTCTTTGCACAAGCTGGGAAGCTCCAAGACAACCTGTCATGTTTCCTCACAAACCCCTGGGCATGGGCTCCAGCTGGAGCTCTCTGGACCCCGCCTTGGGAGGCTGGAGGGATCTGCCCTGTAGGGTGGCACAGTGACCCCAAATCTGTGCTGAGGACACTGCTGAATGTTGTGGAACTGATCCCAGCTCTCTGACCTGAGTCTCTTTGTGTCACCTCTCTGTGTCTCCATGCCAGTCCCTGGGGCCTGAGCTGTCCCAGGGTGAAGCTGGCTTGGGTATCTCTGCACTTCTGCTGCAGTTTGAGCCTGAGAAAGAAATTTCATGAAGAAGCTTTGACTGAGGAATGTGGCCACCGTTTCTGCATGGTGGTGGCTTGACTGGGGCTCTGAGCCCCAGGCTCAGTGACCAAGTGCACTTCTTGTCACACACGTACGTGTCCCCTGTCAGGCCAGCACCCCTGCTGGGAGAGAACGATTATGTGCATCCAAGGAAACCCTTCCCCACGTTGGCCTGATGCTGTGGCCACGGGAAAGGCTGTCTCCCCCAGCTGCTGGGCAGGCAGCCAGCCTGAGCAGTCCTTGATTAAAGCATGTTTTTAGTACCAGGATTGTATAAAATAATGCAGTTGCTGTAATTTGAGCTTTGTGCAAGACGGCTGAGAGCTCACGTCGGATGGCAGCTCTCTGCACGGTGGAGCATTGCCTTTCTGAAGGCCAGATGTTGTGCAAGGGAAACGGCAGCCCACAAAGGCCCGGCTTGTTGGATATCTGGAGGGGGGTGCTGCTCACGTAGCCTGGTTTATAACACAAACCGGGAGGCTGAGCACTCCTTCCTTGCTCCCACTCTCTCCTCTGCTGGTGTTTGTGTCTTGGACCTGATGTCAGTGTCTGATTTCCATGCCCCTGGTTCTTCTGTTTTTAACCCCTCTTAAGTTTAGTTTGATAGGAGGTTTCAAATGTGAGGCAACAATATTGCTTCTTGTTAATTTGCTCTCTAATCTGTGGCTTGCTTGTGGACCTGAAGGCAGATTTGCCATGTGATTGGTGTCTTTGCTTTACCTCTGTTGCCAATTAACTCTCGATGTGTGATTTTTAGAGTTAGATGTGGGCTGTACCGTGCATGAGAGGTTCTTGGGCTGACCTCAACACGAACCAGAGCAGTGTGACTGAAGAAGGGCTGAGGTGTTCCCAGCCCATCTGTTCTGGGCTGCTTCCTATAGTTCATGGGCATGAGCAGTTATTCCTCCTTCCAGATGCATTTCATCTTCCTCTCCCCAGGCCCCCACTTCTGGCCTAAAGCCAACAGTTCCTGCAGGAAAAGCTCCTCCAGCCACCACTGCCACCCCGCAGGCTGCTCCACTGTTGGGCAGTCCCAGAACCCCAGCCAAGAAGCATGAGCTGCAGCCAGCACAGAACACGCAGCAGAGTCAGGCCCAGCCAAGTCAGGCCCAGATGAGCCAGATTGTGACCCCCGTCCAGGCAGAGGAGAGCTCGGACAGCAGCAGTTCGTCGGACAGTGAGGAGGAGGAGACGCCCCAGCAGACCCCCAAACCCGGTCAGTTCTCTCAAGAAGATGCTCTCAGGGCTGTTGGCCAGTCCAGGGTGGGGACAGTGTTTTTTTTATCTCATGGGACACGTGTCACCTTCACGTAGTGGTAGCAGAGGTGTTCCCCTCTCCAGTGTGGCACGGCATGCCCCTTTCTGTGGAGGGAGAAGCCTTTTGGTGGCAGTGACTGGGTAGGTGAGCCCAGCCCCAGGTGGCAGTGGTGGGTTTAATGGGACAAACTCTGCTTCTCCAGCAGGCTCGCTGCAGAAACCAGGAGGGACCCAGCTGGCCCAGAGCTCCTCCTCAGAGTCCAGTGAGGAGGAGGAGGAGGAGGCATCATCACAGGTACAGTACCTGAGCAGGCTGGGATCCTCTCAGGTCTTGTAACTAGCTCCTAATTAGGATGAAGAGGGGGCTAAATTCTCAGCCATAGCAAACAAGGTGCAGGGTGGGTTTGCCAGCACAGGAGTGCAGTCTCCCCAGTGCAGTGCTGTGAGCAGGAGAGAGGCTTTTGAACCTGGAATGCTCCCCCAGGCAGCCAGGCCTGGGCTCCAGCTTCCCCAGCAGAAGGGATGGGAGGAGGTTGTGCCTTGCAAGGGTTAAACCAGGAGAACTGATGCACGGTGCCAATAGCAGCAGGATTTTTTTTTCCCTTTTTTATTTGTAACTTAACCCGCGTCCAAGCCATTAAATTTCCTTTCTAAGGAACGTGCAGGGCGTGCAGCACATCTGCAGTGCATTAGCTGTACGTTGGTGCACGCTGATGGCCAGGAGCCTCCCCCAAGCCTGCTTTACTGGGTGAGAGCAAAGAGGAGAGACCCTCTCTCCATCAGCTCTTGCTGCTGTAAGCTCAGCCAGCATCTGTCAGTGCTGGCCCCCTCTCCTGGCAGCCCTGCTCTTTTCAGGGCCACCTGAGCGGTGCAGAATCATTCCATGGGCGGCCAAAGGTGGGACCTTCACTTGGAGTATGGGGGCAATAGCAGCAGAGACAGATCTGTGTGCCTGGTGTGGGGGAGGTTGCCCTGCCTTGACTCCTCAGTGTGTCTGTGCTGTTTCAGTCCCTCCTCACAGGTTATTCAGGACTCTCCAGGACCCCAGCTGCACCCCAGGCACCAAAGACAGTTCCCCCTCAGCCTGTAGGCAAAGCGGGTCAAGCGAAAGTGGCCGTGACTGCTCCCAGCTCCCCCGCCAAGGCCGCCACGAAGGCAGCCACAGCCAACAACCCCAGCAGTGACAGCAGTGACTCCGACACAGACATCAACCAGGTGGCTGAAAACCACAAAGCAGGTGGGTCTCCCTTGCGAGGTCAGGAATCTGCTTGACACAGGAGCAAAGCTGTGCTGGCACAGGAGAGTGACAGTGGGATGGGGCCCTGTTCCCAGTGTGTCTCCACTGCAGAGCCCAGCAGTGTGCAGTGCTGCTGCCGTCTGCTGGCGTCTCCTAAACACAACACGGCCCTCTCCTCCTTCAGTGCCCCTTCTGCCCAGGTTGTCTTGCAAGGCTCTGCCTCCTCCAAGTTCTGCTTTAACTGCAGTAATTATTGCCATTAATGGGAGCAGGTAGGGCTGTCACTGAAACCTCTGCACACCGCATCGCTGTGATGCAGTAGATGGCTTCTGTGTAAGGTTTAAACACCAGCTGAAGAACATCTATTCTACAGTGGTGGTGTTTAAGACCCCCCTTGGTCTTTCTGGGCTCCATAGCATGTAAGGAGGGCAGAGGAGGGGAGGCGTATGGGAAGACCTATGGAGAAACAAAATGTTTCTGTTCTGCCATCTCCCTGTTGCTCTGGTTGTGGGCAAATTGTAAAACTTGGAGCTGGAAGCTGCTTCTGCTCTGGTTTGACCCTGACACCTTCAGATGAGCTCTGGTCTAGCTGTGAGCTCTGGCCCATTTTGGAGGCTCCAGTGTTGACCTCTTGGGCACGTGGTTGTTGTGCAAAGGGTTGTTGAGGGTGTCAGAACTATCCATAGACTCCAGAAGGGCCAGGTGCTGGCGGATGGGCTGTTGGTTAACTGTGGTGCTGTGGGTACCTCCTCCACCTTGGGGAGTCACTGGCTTGCCGGGGTGATGTCCTGGGGAGGGACTGCTCTGTGCTCACCTGTCTGGTCCTACAGTTTCCTCTAGTCCAGTCCCTGTACTCCATGGATGTGGCCAAAGGTGTTGTCACCTGCTTCCCTCACCACATACTTGATCTGAGGCTGAAGCATCTTACTCTGGCTCTGCTGTAGCTGGATGACCAACAGGTTTTAATTTTGAGGGAGAAACAGATGCTTCTCTTCAAATGCATATTTCAATCATCCAGTAATTCATGGTCTATGTAACAAATGCTCCCTGAGTTGTCTTCTCACTCTTGTCATTGTTTCTCCAGAAAACAACCCCCCTCCAGGGCAGGAAGCCACAGGAGCCTCCAACAAAGAGAAGGTGGCAGGAAAAACAGAGCCAGGTCATGGCAGCCTCAAACCTTCCCCACTCAAGAAATCTCTGGCTGTGAAAGAGAATGACATTGGGGCGAAACTGGCGCAAGTGACCCCAGTGGCCACAATCTCCATCCCACAATCAGAGGAGTTGAGTTCAGGGAGCGAAACTGAGGTCACTACTGCTGCTGAAGTTCCTGCAGTGCAAACACTGGAAGGGTTGGCAGTGAAGAAGAAGAAAAAGGAGAAAAAAGAAAAGAAGGAAAAGAAGAAACATTCCACCACAGCAGACAAGGCTGTGAAAACATCTAAGAGCAAAGACAAAGAGAACAAGAAGCAGAAAACGTCTCGGAAGCGGAAACTGTCAGGAGAGTCTGGGGCTGTTGGGCAGCCCAAGGAGAAGAAGCGGAAAGGGCAAGCTAGCGACGAAGTACCCAAAAAGAAAAAGAAGAAAGCAGCTGGTGACCTGGAGAAGCTGCCAGACAGCAAGGAAAAGAAAAAATCAGCTAAAAGTAAGCATCCCTCACTTGGGGCGGCACTTGCAATAGGTTTTTGCAGCTGATGCACATTCAGCCCCCGGTGTGGGGCCTTGTAAAGGAGCACCTGCCTTCCCAATAGCTTCCTGCCTGGTGACTCCCCTCGTGGGCTGCCCAAAGCCAATGCCAGATTTTTAACACCCCACTCTGGTGTTTTTCTGCAGTCTCAGCACCAAGTTGTGTTGTAGACAGTAAGCTGGGCTCTCCTGCCCCTCTGTCCTGCGTCCAGCACAGGAGGAACTGCATTAATTCTTGTGCGGATCCTTCCCACTTGCTGAGCAAGCTGGTGTCCCTGTATATCTGGTGTCCCTCTCTACCTGTCCTGCCAGGGCTTTCTGCTGTCCTGGGCCTTGTCCTGGCTGGAAGCAGCTGTGTAGCTGAGGGCTGGCAGAGGGTTGAGGTGAGTCTGCACTGAGCCTCCTGAGGCCTCCTTTGCCCTCCTTACATGACTGGGCTTGAGTTCTCGCTAGTTGTAATGCGTGAGAACAGTTCTGCCAGCCCAGCTGGCTGCTCTCCGACAAATTCAACACGTGCTAGCGAAGAGGTAAGGTGACATGTGGCTGGGGACGGCAGGCAGAAGGTCCCTGACGTGCTGTGGGCACGGCAGCGGAAGCCCAGCGTTCACACACGCAGGGCTTTGTGTTAGAGCTTCCTGGACGCGGCTTCTTGCTGCCAGCCTCTTCAAAAGACGTCAGCCATGAAATCTGCGCTGTCATCTGCCTGGTCAGCCACGGCTGTTCCCCGTGGGGTGACACTGCCCTTTCCTGACCCTGCCTGATCAGTGTCTGTGCAGTTACATGGTGAGCAGCTCATTCAAGAGACGTGACTCAGGGCTATTACCCGTGCTTTAAAACCCCTGGAGAAAGGAGAACGGTACCAGCCTCCTGCTCCTTGCTCCCAGTTAAGTGTTTCCTGTCCCTCTGGTCTGCATGCCTCTCTAATGCTCCGTTTGCTGCCCTAATGCATTTTTTTTTCTCTGCAGTGCAGACTGCATTTGCAAATCGGAGCTGGTTCTGTGCTGGATCTTGTAGGGTTGGTTTTTTTTTTTTTTTAAAAAAAAAAAAAGATGGAATGAGTGGGGCACTTCTGCTGGGGTTTCTGTTTTGCAGAGAGGCAGACCTTCGTTTTGGAGGAGACAAGATTGTCCAGCAGCCCTTGTGTGGGCTGTTGCACAGGGTTGAGCTGGAGCTCGTTGGAGCAGTTGTGCTGAGCTGAATCACGTGTGTTTGTAGCTCTCCTTGCTCTGTTTTCTGCCACGTCCCCAGCTACTCCAGTGCTGAACTGGTTCCTTGGGGTGGGTGGGCAGCAGGAGGTGGAAAGAAGGGGATCCTGTGTAGTTCTGCCCAGACCTGTGCATGGATGTTGGCATCAAACCACTCTGGCTCAATGGTGGTGTAGAAACAGCCCTTGTAGCAGGCTTTGCCCTCACCCAGTTACCACTCTGGAAAGCTTGCTCAGGTTTGGATGAGATCAAAAGCTCACAGGGGATGCTCCATCTCAGAGTCTAGCAATACCAGAGTCCCCCTTGGTTGACTTCTCTTTCCCTCTCCCAGAAAAAAAGACTGGAAAAGAAAAGAAGAGCAAAAAGGTGTCTTCGGAAGGGCAGCCTGTAGCAGACAGCTCTGCCGAGGTTCAGAAGAAGAAGAAGGTATGTGCAAGACCCTGGGATGGGGTTACCATGGGAGAGCTGTTCTGAATCGCGGTGGTGGTGCTCATCCCTGCAGTGTGCCAGGCTGGAGAGGATCAGCCATGTCCTGCCCTTGCTGGCAGCACAGGGGAGGCCGCAGGTGGTTGTGGCTCATCTTGAGACCTTGGGTTGGTGGGGATTGGGGTGGTTTGAAGAAGGGCTTGTTCCTGTATTGCTCCCCCAGGAGAGATCCCTTTCCCTGGAAGGGTCAAACCCAGGAGTGAGTGCTCTTCTTCAGCTGCCTGGTCATCTAGTTGTTCTCAGCAGAAACTGGAGTTCCTGAGGGGTTGGCAGGCAGTTCTGTCCCATCCCAAGGGCTAGGAAGGGGGACAGAGGGAGGCTCTAGGATGTCCTTGTCATGGGTATGTCCCTGTAGGGATGGCAAGCCAAGAAGCCTCTGTGGCTTGTGGCTTTGATGGGTCCTTCATGTTTGTGGTGTAGAAGATACTGATTTATTTTTCATCCTTTACTTTTTAGAAGAAGAAAACATCTGAACCTGAAGGACTGTAAGAAGGTACATGGTCTGTAGGGACTCTCGGTGCCTCTGAATGGCGGTAACCTTGGCCAAATTCAGTACTTCTGGGCCAGTCTCGGGAAGACGGTGTCCCCGCTAAATGTTCACTGCACCAGCCTGGCCTAAGATTAGAGGGCCAAGGAGCAGAGCGGTGTAAGGAAGGTCACGCAGCAGTGTGCTGGCTTCTCTGGATGTGTTTGATCTCAACTCTTTAGCTGCTGAGAACTGGATGTCCAGCCTGGATGTTGCTGTCCTCTGTCATCAGCAGAGACAAGTGGCCTCTGGCAGTGTCCCTGCTGACCATAGGCAGCTTGGAAAAATAATATGGATTAGATGGTGATGGTGTAGCCACCTGGAAGTGGACCAGATATCCCTGCTCTGCTCAGCTGTGCGGTTGTTCTCCTCCTCTCCATCCCTAACTCTTTTAACTCCTCTCCCCAAAGGTACCACCTCCCTGTGATTAAGGATTTATGAGTGAAGATGAAACAGAGGAAAAGGAAGCTCATCGGGAGAATTCCAATCTTTTTTTTTTTTTTATAATAATTTATAACTTCTTTTAACTGTGACTTTTAGAGCAGAGCAGTGTAACTTTATGCCTCCTCCTGCCCTGCTGTGGCCCAGAAACGAGTTTATTCCCCCTCCTCGCGGCTCACCTGTTGCACAAGAACTCAACTGAAGGAGGCAGGTTGACCAGACAAGAGCCAGCGTGTATAAACTGCTTTCCTCCTAGTTGACATTCAGCCATCTCTTTCTCATCACAGAGTTATATTTTTAAGAGAAACTTCTACCTTTTTCGTTTTTTTCCTTCCCCCCTTCTGTCACTTGTGTTGTCAGTCCTTTTGCTACTATGGAAGAGACCTCTTGGGTTGACTTTTTATTCTGACACTGACGGCAGCAATTATCGTGTCCCTGAAGTTGCACTGAACAGCTGTGCCCAGCAGCTGTTCTCAGCCAAGGCGGCAGAATTTTTTGTGGATTTTTTTAATGAAATACAAAATAAAAAATGAAAAAAAAAAAGTGAGATTTTGCTTCAGCTATTTGGAAAGGAGGTGGCATGGGGCAGGTCACAGCCCTCTCTGGAGGATGCTGTAGGTTGGACAGAGTGTAGCGTCTCCCGATGTTTGTGAGCACCACTTCAACCCCTGGGGAAACAGGAGTTGCGTCTGCCTGCTCCCTGAAGAACAGACGCTGTTGCTCCTCAGCTCTGAACTGCGTGTTCTTCCAGCGTTGATTTGTACTTTTTTTTCCATTACTATAGTGCTGAGAGGCTTGTGCATCACCCTGTGCAGACCCAGCCTCCTGCCCTGCTGGCAGCTGCTGCCCTGTGCCTTGTGCTGGGCTTGTGCCTGTTTCCTCACATCGCTCCCAGCCCTGGGGTTTGACAGGTGAGGATGAAGGGAGTGGATCCCCCCTCCCAGGCTGTGCCGCCCAGCTCTGGCTCTGCTGCTGAGGGCAGAGCTCCCTGGCTCCCTTCGGGTGCAGGAGGGGGAGGGCTCCAGGGCTGGGGACTGTTCTCCTCTCCCCCCACACTGTCACTCGCTTAAAGGTGACACCAGCCTCCTGGGGTGCAGGAGAGATTGAACAAGTAATGGGACAAGAGCATGGTGTATGTATGTATGAGCCTGGGTGGAGGCATACGTGTCTAAGTGTCTTTGCAGAGATTTTTTTTTCCTTAACATTCATTTATTTTTAACTTAGCTTCAACTCATTTGCAAGCACTGCCCTGATGGAGTTTTTATTAGGCTTCCTTATTCAAAAGTTTATTTGAAATAATTAGCTTGTGAAGTCATTTATAAAGGAACTAGCAGATAAATTCAGGAAAATTTGAAGCCCCTCTGCCTCCAGGGTGGGCTCCTCCGCCCGCTGTTACCCACTGCTGCGGCTGCTCTCCAGCCTGAAAGCAAAAGCCGAAGGCGAGCGTCTCTACAAAGCTGAGCACTCCACAAAAACACCCTTTAGTGTAGGAATCTTAACAGGGCCTCAGCCTACAGGGGTCAGTTAAGAAGCTGGTGGAGGTTGTTTTGCTGCTTTTAATGTTTGTTCAGTGTAAGAAAGCATTAGTGGCTCATTCTTCAGCAGGGGTGAGCTCTGCCACTGAGCAAAAGGCACCAGGATTTATGGCTCTGACATTGCTGAAGTCATTTTCCAGCCTGCTTTACCCCCACTCCAAGGGAACACTCCATCTCTAGCACTGATCCTGGCGGCAGCTCAGCCCTGCAGCAGGGGAGGGGTCGCAACCAATGCCTGAAGGGGCAGGAACACGCAGGGGTGCCTGCTGTTAATCGTCTCAGGAAAGCAATGTAAGAGCAGAAATGAAGTAGAGGAAAAAACAAACATGGGAGCTGGGATGCTGAAGAGGGGACAGGCATCTGCTGGCGTCCTCTTCTACTCGCCTGTTTTGGGGAAGGAGAGGAGGTGGTCAGGAAGGTGGCTGCAAGCCCCCACAAAGCCCAGGCTGCTTTTGCTCTGTCTCCATCACAACCCTCCTCCCCCCAGCAGTGCTGCCCTGGCTCCTGGGGCTGGACCTGTGCCTCCCCCAGTCCCACTTGGCCTCTCACCTTTCTCCAGACCCAGCTTCTACATGTCCACCCCAGAGGCCATCCCTGGCTCCACAGTGGTGGTAGCGACAGTGGTCGTGGTGGTATCTGTAGGAGGGGGGACAGAATATGGGTGCTGGACCCTCCAGGGCTGCCCCATCACCACCACCCCTCTGAAGGCAGTGGGGGAGAGCCTGCACCCACCCCCTGAGCCACAGGTTTGGGGACGGGGGGGCTCATAGAAAACTTTGACTGCACAGCCCTGCCATTGCTGCCGCTAACCCAGGAGGGCTGTGCCTGGGGTTTTTAGGGTCCCCTCCATCCCTCACATGCTGACACATGGTTGAGGGATGCTCTACAGCTTGGACACCCTCTCCTCCCTAAACACATGCAAAATGGGTCACAGCATCCACAAACGCTGCTAATTCCTTTCCTTCCCCTCCCTGGTGACCTACCAGGGCAGTCCAGTTTTTCCCGAGTGGCAGTGCCCTCAATCCTGGTGCCATTTTTGTAGGAGCACCAGCAGTAGCCCGTGCTGGCATTGCACTGCTTTGGCAGGTAGTCGCCGCTCTCATCGCACTGGGGTCGGAAGCGACCCGGATGGACACCCCCAAAATTGGCCTCCGCCTGGCATTTAGTTTGCACTAGGGCAATAAAAACAAAGGGGAGACACGGTGAGCCCCCCCGGGCCCTTCTGCAGCCCAGCGGCCTCGGTGGGAGCTTTTTATCCAGAAGCAGTTAAATTTAATGTAAGAGGCGAACAAGCCCCACCGCGGTGACATCTCCGAAGCTCCTGGGTTACCCAGGGACTGAGGATTTGGTGTAGTGCTCCACCTTTTCAGACATTTGCTCATCCTGAATACCCCACGGCCAGGGGCTCTGTGATGTCCTAAAGGCCACCTGGAGGGTCCCCAAGGAACCAAGAGGTCCATGACTGGCCAGGGGACAGAGGGGCCGGTTGCCTCTGGGATGGCCCATGCTGGCATCTCCTGGGGGGTGGTTGTCCCCAAAGGGTCAGTCCCAGCCCTCCCCAGCTCAGCAGCCCCCCCATCCCTGATACCTTTCTCTGCTGGGATCGTCTTAGGATCCTCTGGCTTGGGGTTCTTGGCCATTTCAAACAGCAACCACTTGTGCATCCAGGATTCAAAGGCCTGCAGTGAGGGGAACCAGCATGTTTAAGGGGACAGGGGGTACACCATGGGGGAACCATGCTCCGAGCTCCAGCCTGGACCAGGGAAGGTAGTGAGCAGCACCACCTCCCTTGGGGTGGGAGTAACCCAAGCCTGGCTCAAGCAGGACTTTGCTTTTCCAGGTGGGGTCACCCCAGTCCCTCCCCAAAGCAGGGGTGCTCCTGGAAGGGACAGGGAAGGTTGGCAGTGAGCACTGACCTTCCAGTCCACATCAGTCATGGTGTTCTTCAGGGTCTTCATGTTGTCCATCAGGCTGGCCTTCAGATCCGGGAACATCTTCCTGGGGTCTCCTTGCTGCAGAGCGACCACCACAGTGAGACAGGGCAAAGAAAAATGAACTGTAGGGGCAGTGAAGATCTGCTTATTTCAGCCAGATGGACATTGCAGGAGGCCAGGAGCTCCCACCAGCTCAGAGCACCCCAAGAGACCCCAGACCCAGACAAGAGACAGCTTGAAGCCGGAAGGAGAGGGTCCCTCCTACAGCAGAGGGGGCAGCTATGCGGTTGGTGGGGGAGCTGGGGACCTTACCAACAGCAGGTGCTTCACTTGGTCCTCGGTTCTGTTGCTAGGGGGTGACATGTCCTCAAGAGAAAAGACAAAGAGGCAGTGTGAGCACGAGGGCTGGCAGCGAGCCCTGTGGGCAGCAGCCAGTGCCAAGTGGCGGTGGGCATCTCTTACCATGATCTCTGCAGAGGGGGCGAGAGGCAGGACCCTCATGGCCAGGGGTGTGTTCACCATGGCCATCTTCATCTTGTTGGCCGGCTTGGCACCTGCCGAGGAAGGAGCAGTGTGAGGGGGGCCCGGCTGGGTGGTCCAGGGGGGTCCCATCCCCTCTCCCTGGCCACCCCCCCACCATGCTGGTGCTCACGGGGCTACTGACTTGCAGGCAGCTTCCTCTGCAGTGCCTCCAGCTGCAGGGTCTGGGAGGTCTTGGTCAGTTTGCTGATCTGCCCATTCTGCTGGTAGACGAAGTAGACGGTGACAGCCTGGCCAGCAATCAGCAGGGCCACCAGGATGGAGAGTGTGGAGAGGGCAGCTTTGCGGCCCCATGCAGACCTGCAGGACATGGAGAGGGAGCTGCAGAACATGGCCTCATATTCTGCCACCACTGCCCCCCCAGAAACCCCTCCTGCAGCCCACAACACTGTCCCGCGCTGCCCCAAGCACCCCCCTCCCAGGGGGTTGCAGCCAGACAAATGCAAATTCCCCTGTCACAGCGTGCAGAAGTGAAATCTCAGCGTGAAGGACATTCCTCCGCACATGGAGGAACCGAAACCCACTGCGGGGGCGAGTGGGGGCAGACACAGGATGGTACCGGAGGAGCGTGTGGGCACACAGGGTCTGCAGGCAGGACACTGCAAGGGGAATTGGGGGCACAGCATCACTCTGGGTGACGAAGCCACCTGAAGCCTTACCAGTCCCACAGAGCAGAGGACATATGTGATGGGATGCCATATTGCACTTAATTTTTTAAAATTTGTGCAAAAAGCAAAGGTGTGGGGCACCCCGAGGCTGCGGGCAGCACGCAGGCAGGCCAGGCAGGTGGGTGTCACGGTGCTGCCATCGCACTCAGGTGCCAAGCGAAGGCAAAGCCAAGTGCCAGGCAGCCGCCCACTGCGCTGCCGAGGCCTCCCCAGGCCAGATCCTTCCCCGCCGAGGGGAACGGGGCGCTGGTGGGGTGCAGGGGTGCCCCAAGGAGCCACCATCAGCCTCTACTGCCCGAGCAGGTGGGGGCACCCATGGGTGCTGCCGCTGCTGCAGGCGAAGTCCGGAGCGGGACGCGCTGCCGGGCTGTCTGCCTAGTGACTGATGCTGTCAGAGCTCCCGGGCTTCTGATTGGCTAGAGTGGGACGCCCTCAAGTTGGGAGATGGGGAGTGGTTGGGACAGGGGGGTGGCTGGGATGGGGGGGGTAGCCCCACAAATCCGGATGGGTCCTGGGTCTACGCTGTGCCCCCCCTGCCTCATAGCCACGTCATCAGCCTTCCTGCCCCATAGCCACACTGTGCCCCCCACAACCCCATAGCCACTGCGTTGACCCTGCCTGCCCCATAGCCATGACTTGAATGTGCCTCTGCCCCACAGCCACACTGTGCCCCCCACCACCCCATAGCCACTGCGTGACCCTGCCTGCCCCATAGCCATGACTTGAACCTGCCTCTGCCCCACAAACGTGCCATGCCCACATCTGCGCCATAGCTACCCCATGAACTTGTCCACCCCACAGCCACAGCATGCCCCCATCCGCCCCACAGATATACTACGACCCCCCTTGGCCTCACAGCCACTCCATCGCCCCATCCATCTCACAGCCACTCCTTGCCTGCCCCACAGGCACCCCACGGCCTCCTTGGCTGCACAGTGTCCCATAGCCACAGTGTGACTACCCACACCTTCTGCCCCATACCCGCTCTGTGCCCCCTTAGCCCAACTGTAGTCCCTTCCAACCCACGGCCATGCAATGTCCCCCCTGACGCATGTCCCCATCGTACCCGCTTCGCCCTCACCACACCCCCTGCCATACACCCCATGTCCCCAGCACCTCTGGTTGTCCCCAAGACTGAGCACACCGCTGCCGCGGTCGGACATGAGGTCCCGCTGCTCCTCGGCCATGGCTCCGCTGTCGGCACCTCGATGAGCAATGAGCACCCCGAGTGCCACTGCTGGAAATACCCCCGCGGAGCCACCCTGCCCCGCCACCCCGGGGGGGGTAAAAAAAAAAGTCCCATTGGCTGACGGCACCCACATCACCCGTTGCCGGGCAGACCTCTGCTCGGCAGGTCTCTGATCCAGAAATAATGCTGAATCCGGCCGTGAGCGCTGTGGCCAGTTCGTGGGACATCGCTCCCCACCCCACTGCCACGGGCAGGTCGTGACTCCCAGCCTGGTGTCACCCGGTTCCATGGGTCTGGGGACTCTGGCACCCCTGGGGGAGGGCAGGAGGTGGGATGTGGGGTACAGGAGCTGGGATATGGGGTACAGGAGGTGAGAAGTGGGATGTGAAGGTGGGACAGGGGAGGTGGGCATGAGAAAGGTGGTGGGATGCGGAGCTGAGATGCAAAGGCGGGATGCAGAAGGTGGGATGCCATGGGGAAGGCTCCCCTCACCAAAGGCTGAGCAGGACCCTCCATGGGGACATGCTGTCAGGGTACACCCCTCCTCACTCACCTTCGCTGCCTGGGAAAAGCTGCATTTTGACCCAAACTCTCCCTCAAGGGGCATTTTGGACCCTCCCAGATGGAGGTGCTTGGCCAGCACCTCTCAGGCTGAGGGAGTAACGATTAAAGGACCATCGAGTGTTTTCAAGCCCCTCTCTGTCTTGTGGCACCCCCTTGCCCTGCCTGCAGTGGCACTGGAGGTCTGAACCCCAAAACCTGAGAGGGGATGAGCAGCCCCCCAAGGTGGGTGACCCCAAAGCACCAGTGGGAGTGGGGCAGCTGGCTCTCCAGCCCACTCCACAGTCCCGCTAGGGCTCCATGGGTGAGAGCAGCCACCCATCCCCATAATGCTGATTTTAGGTGATTTCATACAAGGATCTGGCGCTGCCCGGGGGTAACACGTCCCCGATGCCAGCGCTGTGCCGTGGGGCTTGGCCTTGCCGGGCACACCGTGCCCAGCACTGAGCCAGCTCCAGCCTCAGGACCCAGCATGCCAGCGGGCAGGGTCCAGCCAAAAGTGAAACTCCAAGCATGAAATTAAAAGCAATTTGCTCGGGCGTCACTAGTTACCAGGCAAACCTCCCCACGCGCAGCCCAAGGGCCAGAGATTGGAGAGGGTTTCTCCAGCAGCTCCATACTTTCTCCCTGTCAGTCCCAGAACCTTCCAGGGTACGGAATATCCTAAAGCATTCCCAAGGAGTGTGCCAGGGCCTCCTGGCAGATGCTGTTTCTGGAGGAGAAGCAGGAGGTGGTGGGATGATTCTTTGGCTTCCCAGGTGGGATATCGCAGCCCCTGTGCAGATTTTGGTGCTCAGAGCCCACTCCCATCCCCAGGCTCATATGAACCAGCTGCGGAAGTCCCAGGGACACCCAGGGGTGCAGGGACCCCCTGCCCAATTGTGCCCATCAGCCTCACCTCGGGCCCCTGCACTCCTAGCTCCTGCTCCCACCTGCATTCCTCCCTGGAGGTTATTTTGAAGACAATTTATCTGCTACTTTTGAGGTGATGTTGCATTTAGAAATCACCCAAGGTGTTTAAAAAAGAGAAAGGAATTAAAAAAAAAAAAAAAAAAAAAAAAAGAAAAAGTGCATATAAACCCCTTCTATAATTTTTTTGGCTCTCCCCTCACTCTCAGCCCACAGCAAGCACAGGGGGTCTGGGGGGACACGGGTCTTTCTCACAGCCTCGCTGGGGCCGCATGCCCTCACGCTCCAGGCGCGTTCTATGACCGGCCCCAGCTCTAAGGGGAACTAAGGAAAGTCTCAGCAGGAACTCAGCCAGAAAACCCGCAGCGATTTCATGGAGCTGAGCCCAACTCTGCAAACCACAAACACGGGCGATAAACTGGGGGGTGGGAGAGACCCCCACATCCCCCCATGGGCAGGCTGAGCCCCCAGCCCAGCTGGGGACTGTCAGCACCAAACCAGTCCTCGCTCTGCACACAGACATTTCCATTAACTGATGCAGTGCTTCTATTCCCCTCCCGCTATACCTATCTGCGCGGGGATGTGGCATATAAAGTGTTTTAAATCTGTAAATTGACTTTCCTGGGAAGATACAGAGCAGTTTTCAGCCTGCCTCATCCCCCTCTCTTTCTTCCATAGCCTGGGACTGGCACCCAGGCACAACACAGGCTCCTCACCACCTTGTCACCCCCAGGGCTTCATATTTGTTCACATTTTATGCTGTTCATGAAAAATTTGACAAGTATCATTACAGGAGGGTGGAGAACCAGCTGCCTTTCGGGGGGAAAAGCAGCCATCTGGAGCAAGGAGCATTCTCAGGGCTCAGCTCAGACCTGCTCAGTCTTCCAGCGCCTTGTCCCAAGCCAGCAGAGCAATTATTCCATCTGGGAGGCAGAAATAACCCCACGGGCATTCACGTGAAGCCATTTGTTACCAAACGAGCCTCCATCTCGCAGCCCGCAGCCCCTGCACAGCCTGATGTTGGGTGAAAACCCCACATTTCTCACCCTCGTCAGCACAGGATCAGTTTTGGGCAAACCAGAGGGGAAGGGCCCAGCCGCGGGGCTCAGCAGCGAACACAGACCCACCTACAGGGACTTTGCAAGCTGGGGATGTGCTGCAGCCCCGTGCTCTCGGTGGGATGAGCAGCCCAGCCGGGGAGACGCAGGGTGGGCAGCCACATATGTCCCCCCACATGGAGCTGGGGAGCCATCACCCGGATGCAGGGGGGTTTGCAGGTGACGTGGCTCCTCACCGAATCACACAAGACAAGCCAGCTGAGTAGGGGCAGGAACAGGCAAGAGCCATGAAACCATCCACTAGCTCACCCAGGAGAGTCTTTCTCTCCAGACAGCCCAGAGACAAGCGCTGGACAGCCAGCTCCACACAGCTCCCGCCTGGCTCTCTGGTTTCTCTTCCTCATTCACCATTTCTCCCCTGGGGGGGTTCAAACTGACGCAGGAAGCTGTTTCAAAGACATCCGATCAGCTAAGAAATAAAAGTAATTTTTGCCACGGTGTAGTGAGCCCAGGAACACCCTGCCGAGGGCACAGCATAGCGAGGGCAGTGAGTGGCAGGGGCTGGGCTTAGAACAGCCCTGCACTCCCAGCAGAGCTCCTGCTTCCGAAGATTAAAGCCCAGCAAAGCAAATGTCCCTTCCTGCACTGGGAAGAGCTCCTGCCACCTGTGTGAGCCCCAGAAAACCTCGCGGGGGAGGATACGCCAAGCAGGGGAGGTCTGGGTTCCTCCTGTCTCGGGTTAGACACGAAGGTCTCAGCTTGTGCTTCAACAACCTGCTCCAAAAAACGACGTCACCACCGGGGGTGGTTGTGCTCTGCCAGTTTCCAGCCTCAGTGGGCAGCAGAAGGGAGATGGAACTGAGCAGAAAACATCACAAACTGCACCAAAGAGACAAAATACGTCTATTGAGTTTGTACCACTCCAAAGGCCCTGCCTCGGATGTTATGTTCCTATAGAGCTTTCCACAAGTGTACCCTGTGAAGCAGCCGCATTGTAACCTGGGACAGAGTAACATCCACCAGAACAGCAACAGGCTTCACTGCATACGAGTATTTAAGAAAGCAAAACTAAAGCTGTTAGTAAGACACCACACCTTTGCTTCCCTCTCCCCACGCACCTCTGCCCTCTTCCCCTCTCAGTTCAGCTCCACGTTGGCTGAGCTACTACTGGTTTCATGTTTGCAGCACCTTCTCCACACAGAGTTCAAAAAGCACTTCAAGGACAGGAAAACAGTGATTTGAACAGCAAATAGTATACTTCTAGGACAGTAAGGCAAGTTTATTTCTATAAAGTTTTCCATGGCCCTATATAAAATTACAAATAAAACACTCTGTCCGTGCCAAGGGAAATGCTGGCTTAGGAACATCTGTCCAGGCAGAGATTTTTTTTTTCCACAGAAAAAGGAAGTCATGTATTAAGTAACAGTTTGCAGAAAACCCAGCAGCAGTTTGCCTGCTCACAAGCCCAACTTTCTTTTCCACAGCAGGGACACCTCCAAGAGATCGTGACTCACTTTGAAACCACAAGCATCCAAGTTTTCGCTATGAAGACTAAGAAGCACCCTGGGCTTCATCTGAAACATGGACCCTTCCTCCACAGTGAAACTCGTCCCCTTTTACCACGCAAGAAATGGCTCAACAACCGAGCACCAAACCCGACAGGAGCAACGTGCCCGGGGTCCAGCCCAGACCAAGTAACTTCACCAGAACAGAGTGTTAGGAGCAGAACACTTCCAGTTGGCCAAAGCGTCTTTCCCGTGAGGGGAAGGAGGCTCGGGAGTGGGTGAAGGAATCCCCCGTGAAACATTTGACGATACAAAAGCGTGGGGAGCAGCCCACACAAAATCTGTGAGGCTCTCCAGCCTCAGGACCTGCAGGCAGACCTTGTCCAAGAGCCCAGCACATTAGAACACGGCCCAGCTCAACTTTATAGGTCACACTTCGTGTATCAGACTATTCATATTTGCCATATAACTGTACTAAGAATCCTGGTTTTTAACCAGTTCTGATAAATAACCATCACTTTAAACTTGACCACAAGTTTCTGGACAAACATGTTACCAGCTCCAGATGAGCTCCCTCACTCGGTGCCAGGAGTCCCACTGACCAGTAGGTGACTGCAAGAGGCACAACGTGATGAGTTTGTAGCCGTCTCTACAACAAACTACTGACCGCAGGGCTGGGGGAGCACAGGACACACAAGACAGACCCACGACGAACCAGGCACTGTGTGTATCGTGGCTGACGTCACCATTTCACAGGAGGAATTTTGATAATTTTCTCTCTCGAGCTGTAGAAGCCACAGCTATTTTAACCACAGGCAAAAAGCACCTTGACACCATGAGCACATAAACCCCACATATCTTAAACTGTAATCAAGTAGCGTAAACCCACAAAATCTCTGGGTCTAAAAATCCTGCTGCAGCCAAGGAAGCAACAGGAACAGGGGTGATTTCAAAGCCTGGAGAGCTGGGAAGAGAACATTGGCAGCAGCACATCTTGTGGAGGGCAAACATCAGTGCAGGTAGCCGTGCGAGACTAAGTTAGGAGTCATTTTGCTTAAATACCTCTAGAAATATAAATATATAAACAGAGCGGCTAAGGGAGCTGTAGTTCCAGTGCTTTTAGCAGCTGTCTCAGTGTATGTCCAAAAGCACCTCAGCCGCAGCAGTACTAACAACCCAAACCAGAAGCCCGGCTTTAGAGGATAAGCCATTCACGTACGTAATTAAATTGAAGCCACTCAGCTCCTGAGTGTACCCCAGTAAGAAAACACATGGCTGAGAAGAGGTTTAAAAGAGCTTTAATAACCAAAGGTGCAGCATTGTTTACAGACGACGTCCACGGCGACCACCCTTTCTGCGAGTGCTGTCAGAGGGTATGGGGGTGACATCCTCTGTGGGGAAAAGAAAACGCAAAACACACCGTTACCTTCCAGAGGTATCCCAAGAAAGCAAGCTGGCATGACCACCCTGCCTCAGCTGTCAGCCCAACATCCCCCAGCTGCACCCTGCCATCAGCCAGCACAGGAGCCAGGCTCAGGCACAACAAATGCTCTGTGGAGCGAAGATATTCATGAATACATCAAGGGCTGGATGCCCACAGCTTTTAACACTCCAGAAGCAAAAATCCCCACTTCACTTAAACCAAGCATCTGCAGCGTTTCCAAAGAAATAGAGGGCGCTTGGTGTAACTTCCAGAGTGCCAATGCTGACGCTTCTCGTGACTCCTCTACAAAGTTTGGGACTAGCCCTCATGCAGTTGGAGGAAATGCATTATTACTCAGTCACAGGCTCAAACCAAGGCAAACACAACATTTCTGAGTGACAGAATAGCTTCGGCACAAACACTGTTACGTAAAAGGAGCATCAGCGCCCCGCTGTGCAGCTGGGCTTTGTGGTGCAGCCAGACCCTTGGTTTCTACAGTCAGCTCACGCCACCTCCTGGTGAATCCTCCATTTACGAACCTGCTTAAATTAAATTTCACCTACAGCAGCACCTGACACAGACCAAGAACATCCCAAGTGAAGTCATAATAAGGGGCACATATGCCTATAAAGCTCCTTTTACTAAACAATCCCTCAAAACTACTTTTTGAGGTAGCAAGGCTCTGCACTGATACCGTGACACACGCATCCAGCAATCGCTTTCTCCATCACTCACCAATGCGGCCGATCTTCATTCCAGATCGGGCCAGAGCTCTCAGGGCTGACTGGGCCCCAGGTCCAGGGGTCTTGGTCCTGCAGGAGAGAACCCATAAGCCCTTTAATGATTCAGAAAGTGGACACAGTTCACAAACAACTGACAATGTTAAAAATCACAGTTTCCCCACCACAAAACATCCTGAGAGCAGAACTTGCCTTCTTCCCATCCCCAGACCCAAACCATTCCCACACCAACAGCCACCAGACATGCACTTCACTCTCACGCCAAGATAATCTCCAAATGTGACAGCACCTCCCCACCCACTACCAGATAAATCAGAGCACAGCACAGCTCCAGCCAACTGAAGACGTCCATTCCAAATGGGTTCCAGATGCTCAGCGAGAGATGAGCACATCAGCCACTCGCCACATGAGACAGACACCCTTCACGTCCAATCTAGTGTCAAATTCCCAGGGTGCATCCACCTTCCCAACTGAGGCAGCACAAAGAAGGGATGTGGTGCCACCTAGCCAGGTTCTGAGACCAGGCAGATCCTCCGGGAATGCCAGGGTCCAGCCCAACGTACCTGTTGCCACCAGTGGCACGCAGCTTGATGTGCAGGGCAGTGATGCCCAGTTCCTTGCACCTCTGTGCAACGTCCTGGGCTGCCAGCATCGCCGCGTAGGGAGAAGACTCGTCTCGGTCAGCCTTCACCTTCATGCCACCAGTCACACGGCAGATGGTTTCCCTACAACACAGGAAAATATTCAGAAAACAACATCCTCCCTCTTTCCTCCCCACCAACCAGCTCCTGGGTACACACAGAACCTGTTACTTTAAATGTTACTGGATCAATAAGCTGCCAACTGGTACCTTGGACACAATATTCATCACAGAGGAACACACCAAGCCATCTGGTCTGTGTTCAGGGACACATACCATCTCAGCTCGCAGCTCAACAGAAGCTCAAGGAGTGTGGTAGAACCTTTGGCCAAATGTAATTTCTGTTTCCAAAAGCCGGGTACCGCAGGGAGGTGACTGGCTTTCAGTACTCACTTGCCAGAGAGATCAGTCACGTGGACAAAAGTATCATTGAAGGAAGCGAAGATGTGGCAGACGCCAAACACATTTTCTCCTTCAGCAACCTGAGGTCCCAAGCTGATGACCTGTTCTTCCTTCTTCTCCTTGCCCTTACGAGGTGCCATTTCTGAACAAAAAGAAACAGAAGTATGAGCAATGGTGAATTTCCCAACATTCACTTACAGGAGTTTATGAACCTTCCTGCTACTGCAACCTTCTACCAAGCAACATGAGTTATCAACAATAAAACGCAAACAGTAGTTCTGGGGTACAACTGGACTTCCTAAAAAACCCCAATGCTGCCAGCTTTGCCGCACCCGGGCAGACAGGCCACCACCAACTAACTGTTCAATGGGGGTTCCAGCTGCACTTTGCAGCAGAAGCCAAGCTGTGCTTCATGTCAGCTCAGGCACAGCCAAGCACACCGAAGCCCCTTTCCTCTATAACCAGAAACACCGGAGCGCGGGGAGATGGTTCCCTATTGCCCCCTCCTGCCAAACACCAGCTACAACTGGCGCTTTGCACAACAGAAACGTCTAACGGCTTAATTAGGGCTATCAACCCAAGTTTTATCCACAGGCCTCAGCATGATGGTTCTGTCTCCACACACCGACCAACCAAGGCCCAACACGGTCACTCCACAAAGCCCAGCCCCTTCCCGGCACAGTCAGCCAACGTTTGGTGGATGTTATTGTCCCCAGCTGGGGTCCACAAAGCCGAGGGACACCTACACGACAACCGAAGCAAGGGCCGAGCCGTGAGCGCTGGGGCTCCAATCTTAACCTCAGAACCACGCACCCGCTGCTCTTTAACGATTACTTGAAACCGCAGCCCTGGCCGCTGAGGGTCCGGCTCACGCCACCAGCCCCGCAGCCTCGGCCGAGCACAGAGCCACGGCCCAGCCTCCCGACTCCCCCACGCCGCCAGGGCCAGCCGCCCTCCACCCCTAACCGGGAGCGCCGATCCATCCCCCGGGCACCCAGCTACGCCGGCTCCCGGCTCGCCCGCGGCCTAACGCCCCGCTCCGCCGGACGCGCCTCCCCTGCGCCGGGCCCGCTGCTCCGCGGAGTCCCGGGCCCGATGAAGCGGGGGGCGGATGGGGAGGCCGCGGGGAGGCGCGGGCGGGCGGATGGCGGCGGATGCGTCGCAGCCCCACACTCACCTGCGCGTCTGCTCCGGCGGCCGCCGCTGGAAAGGAAGTGGCGGCGTCAGGGGGCGGAAGTCACCGCCGCTCACCCGGAAGTGAGCGGGAGGCGGCCGAGTGCCGCCGGGGCAGCGGCGTTTCGCCGACCGCAGGCGCAGGACTCTTCCCCGATCCTGATCGTGATCCCCACCCTGGTCTCGATCCTGCCGCGCCGGCCGCCGCCGTTAAACCGTGAAGAGCGTTCCCGAGGGCACCCAGGGCCGACCTCCCCAAGATGGCGCGGCCGCCCGCTCCATCCCGGGTCCCTTCCCAAGATGGCGGCGGGCGCCGTTGGGCAGCGGTGCGCCTGGCCGGGACGCGCCAGGACGGCTCTGGAAAGTCGGGCCCGAGACGGTTTATAAACAACTGAAGAAAAATCGGTGTAATGCCATCACACAGCCCGCTGCCTCCTGGCCATGCAGCTGCGGTCGGTGCTGCCCAGGCTCAGCTAGAGCTGGGCTGGGCACAGGCCATTGGGCTCACAGAATCATGGAATGGTTTGGAAGGGACATTCACAGCTCATCCAGTCGGAGCCCTGCCATGAGCAGGGACATCTTCACCCAGATCAGGTTGCTCAGAGCCCCATCCAGCCTGGCCCGGGATGTCTCCAGGGATGATTCATCCACCACCTCTCTGGGCAACCTGAGCCAGGCTCTCAGCACCCTCAGTGTAAAAAATGTGTTCCCCATGTCTGGCCTGAATCTCCCCTCTTTCAGTGCAAAATCATCACCCCTTGTGCTATCACAGCAGGCCCTCCAGGCTGCAAATCTCTCGGTTGCCAGCAGGGAGAAAAGGTTTGGTCCGTCCGGCTCCCTGCACCACCTGTGCTGTGCTGCTTCCCCAGGAGAGAGAGCTCTGTGCTCACGGCGCCGCCAGAACGCCGGTCTTGACCCCACCGGCCAGCCTCACTCACTCCTCTCTTCGTTAGCAGTTTGCCGCTGCGTCAGGGATCTTCCTGTTTAAATATTGACAGAGGAGCTTTTAAAATATACATCGTTGGGACTGCTGTAATTCCAGCTGGGGGCTCCAATGACACCAGCCGTGTCCCGATTCGCAGAAAGAGGGGAAGGACGGGGCTGGCAGCAGGCGAGCACTCCAGAGGTCAGCCTGTGTCAGGCCATGTGTGCTGTGTGCAAGTGACCTGTCTGAGAAGGAGCTGTGGGGACAGCGAAGGGTGCACAGGCAGCCTGAGCCAGGCAGGGCGGGTTTGTCCACATGGAGGCTCCATGAGGCTTGCACCAGCCTACAGATGTTCTGGAAAAGCTGCAAGCCAGAGGCAAGGAAATGGGCAAGCTTCCATGTATGGGGTAACAGGCTGAAATAATCAGATGAGCTTCTAAAACAAACAAACAAAAAAAACCAACCAGCAGTTCAAAATCCAGTGCTGCCCTCAGCCCCAGAGCAGCTGGGAGCCAGGCTGCTCCCAGTCCCTCCAGGCTCTGTGCAGGATGAGGCTTTTTCCACTCTCCAGGATTAAGTCCCTCTCTTTGCTTCTCACCACTCCTGGCGTGACTGCAAGGGAAATTCCTGCCCTGCAAAATGCTCCCGGGGCTCAAACGCCAGCCCTGACTGGGCTGTCATAGCTGCTGAGGATCTTCCCAGGCTGGGGTGAGCAAGAAGGGAGACACCACGCAGGAGCTGCAGGGATTGCAACCTCAGCCTGGCCAGGAAGGATGCCCAGGCCACGGTGGGGTCAGTGCTAGAGATGATTTGTGTTTGCTTTGAGAAATCCCCCAGATTTAGTTCCTTAATGGGTAATTAACATTCCAGCTGCTCCTCGGTAATAGCCTCTCCAGCCCATGGGAAACCCACAGACACAGTGACGCTGCAGGCGGATTTCATAACTCAGCCAGTGACTAAACAAAAAGGGAGCCCGAGAGCCAAGGCAAATGGAAACGTTGCTCTCAACCTTTCCTCCCGCCCGGGCTTTGGCCCTGCTGTGGACCGGTCCTGGCTGAGTGGGGTCAGTGGGAGCAACTGACCTGACCTGTGAAAGCCCCAGCTCCCATGGCACTGTTTCCGTGGCCGTGTCTCATTCCCACGAGCCACCAGTCCAGCGGCCTTACTGGTGGCCTTGAAACAGAGACGAGAGCTGGAAGAGGCAAAAATTCTCCTGAACTCTGGTATGGAGCAGGGTCTGCATGCAGGGCTGGGGCATAACAGCTCCCAGCCCCTTGAAATGGCATCTTTCCTCTAATAACCCCACCAAAAAGAAATTCAGGGCTCCAAATGCAGCCATTCACAGGTTTAAAAAAAAAAAAAAAAAAAGCTTTTCCATTCACTTTTAAGGCCATTTTTAGTTTCAGAAAGGCAGTTTGTGCATGCACACATGTAAAATGATGTGTCAGAAACGAGCACAAGAAAATTTAAAAAGAAATCTCCAATGCTGAAGTTAAAGCACTTAAGGAATTGGCAGAGACTTCAAGAGCCAGTTTCTGGTCCTAATGAAGTCGGTGGAAGTGCTGCCATGGACTTCAAGGGGACCATAATTTGGCTGTAACTCAGTAGGGAGCTGGAAGTGTTGATTAATAAATTGGAGACAATGCGGAGGAAAGCCGCTGAACTTCTTTCTGACAGATGTGCTGAAGAAGAGCCTGTAAGTTAAAGCGTGCAGGAGAGGAACTGTTTTCCTTTGTGTTTGCAAACAGAAGATAGGGGGAAAAAAAGCAACCTGATATTCATGTAAAATGGCAGAGCTGGTATTTATAAATACCAATGCCTTTCTGAGCAGCCTTCTGTTTCCAGGGAGGTCATTCTTATTACAAAAAAAAGAAAAGCATTAGCAAATGCCAGACCAAGCATTCAACAAATTCCTTTTCCTCAGAAGTAATTATGCAGTGGAAAAGTTTACCGCTGGAGATTGCAGATTGTGCAGATTGTCCTCGGATTTTGGTGCGTGCCTTTGATTACTCATTGCTGGCTTTTTACTTGATGATTTGTGCATGAATCTCCTCTGCTAAAGCTCTGACGGAGGTTTGCATGGCCTCAGAGAGCCGTTCCTGGTGCAGATACATCTTCAGGCTGAGTTTGCAAATCATTTAAGGCTGAAAAAATCCCAAACCTTTGATACCCTTTACAGCGGTTTGTAGCTGAAAAACTTCCTGTTTGTCCCTTTTTTTGTTTTCTGTTCTTTGAAGTGACTTTGGCATAGACAAGATCTTCAGAGAAAAGGCTTGTGAAGGAAGCGAAATGTTTAAGAAGTCTTTGACTTCAATGAATGCTTTGGAGTGCATTAGGAAATTTGCAGCCATAATTGTCTGCAATTCTCTGTGTCTCCTTTCCTACGATTTCCTTTCTTCCTTTATTTTTGTTTATCTGCCCATTTCATTGATTGAAATTGCTTCCTTGCCTCCCATTAGGTCGGAAGCTCTCCCAGATCAAGCCGTCAAAGCCAAACCAAACAGACCTTCTGCCGTATCTCCACGGGCTGGACAAGAAACTTGTCCCCAGGATCTGGACATGAAACCTGGCAGGGTCTTCTTCATACACTGCATCCCTTCTTACAGGAGAACTGTGATCCCTTCTCACAGGAGATCCCACCTCCCTGAGATGGAGCCGGACAGCTCATACTGGTGATTAACATGGACCGGAGCGTGTCTGAGCGTGAGGCAGAGCCCCCGGCAGCCTCTGTGGCGAGGGCAGGAGCACCTGAGCTGTGTTAAACTCATTTTTCTCTTCTCTGAGGAATGAAGGGAATTCTCTGTGTGCCCTTGCAGGTCAGGGAGCAGCCAGCCCGTGACTAGACATGTACCTCGTGCTTGTCTTGATGTCGGGCTGGAAAAGCTGAGACGATGCGATGAACCGGTGCTCTGAAATCATGCTTGGGTTCTGTGGCTGGGGTAAGGTTGGCGACAACCTCGCGCTTAACTGGCTTCAAAAATCAGACACGAAGGGCACACACACACTGGGAGGAAGATGAAAGGAGACATCAGCCTGGCACCGCAGTTACACCAGAGGTGCTGCCTGGGCTTTACAATTCAGGACAACCTGTTGTGCTCGCCCTGGGGACCGGTGGTGAGAGGAAGGACCTGGTGGGAGCATCGCTGGGTAGATCATCACATGTGCCTCAGGCCCGGGGGATTGAAGGAGCCCTCTTGTTGGGAGATTATCACAGGGTTCACGGTCATCCCTTGTATCCCGACACGGCGGGGACTGGGGGCCGCTCTCACCCCGAGGCTGAGGAGCCGGGGATGGGCAGGGGAGATGGAGTAGCGGAACGGCAGCCCCGGGGGGGCCAACCCGCTGTGTGCGCTCCGAGCACCCCGCTGCGGCCGGGTGTCCGCAGCCGAGCAGCGCCGGGGCGCCTCCGCCGCCATCCGCCCTCCCGGCCCCGGCCCCACCGCCCGGACAGGAGCCCAGCGCGTCTCCCGGGGCGGCGCTGCCGGGCCGGGGCCTGGCGGGGGGCGGCGGGGGCCGGGCCGGGCGGCGGGGCGGTGCCTGGCCGGGGCGGCGGGCGGGACGCGCCGAGCGGGGCCGGGCCCAGCGGAGCCGAGCGGAGCGGAGCGGGCGGCGGTGGCGGCCTGGCGGAGCGGTGCGGGCCCGGCCGGGCAGGCAGGTACGGGCCGAGCGGGGCGGGGAGGCGGCGGCGCAGACAAAGGGCGGCAGCGCGGGCCGGGATCCGCCGGGCCTTGCAGCACGGGCCGGGCTGCGGGAGCCGGGCCAGGGGAGCCGGGCCACGCCGCCCTTCTCGTCCCCCCGGGCTCGGCGGCTCCCCCGCGCCGCCCCTTGCCCTGCGCAGGCCGCTGCGGTGCCCCTCGGGAGGAGCCGGCCGGGGGTCCGGAGGGGCCCGCCCGGGGCGGCAGAGCGAGGGGTCCGGTGCAGAGCCCACCGCGCCCCGAGCATCCCCGCCAGCCCCCGGCTCTATCAGGCCCCGTGTCCCCCAGCCTCCCCTCCGTCGGTCCGCCGCACGGGGGGCTCTGGAGGTGGAGCCGTGCGGGGTGGCCGGGGGTGCCCTCGCCCCACCGCTGCCCGGGCATCCCCCTGGCGTGCGGCACCGCCGTGCCCGGCAGGGCTGGCGGCTGCTGCAGCCGGGGGTGCGGGGCCTAGAGCATCCCTGCTCTGCGGGAGCGTAAGTGGCATTAGTTAAAAATAATAAAGGATTGAAGGAGATCAGGACAGCGTGGCTGGGAGCCGGTTTGATGGTGCACTCCTTTTACATGGCACGGCTTGGCCGGTCTGGCTGGAGTCCCTGTAAAGCACCTTATCACTCCCTCTGGAAGCAGTCCTAGTGTTTAGCCAGCCACCGCTGAACTCCTGGGCCTTTTACACATAGCTGTATGTATTATTTCCCCACAGTCTTTGGGGTTTTTTTGCCTCCACCGCTGCACAGGCAGGCTGTCTCCTGCTGTAAGGCAGCCGGCGATGCCCAGCGATGCAGAAGCCACACCAGCTTTGCCACCTTTCACTGTCACCTGGAAGGCTCTGCTTCCCTTGGAGGCTGGTGCTCGCTCCCAGCACCACGATCGCATCCCAGTGCTGGGGCTCTCCCTTCCCATGGTCCCAGCCGGCTGCCACCACAGCACATTGTGGGGCTCATCTTCTTCACACTGCCGGTGCTCACAGGGTTGTGAAGCTGGTGCCTTGCAATGCCGCTTTGTCACCAACAGCCTTGAAACAGCAGCTCTTCCTGCAGCAAAGCAGCATCTTTGTTACTTTAATCTCAAGAGTGCTTTTTACCGGGGCTGGGCTGGTGCAGAAGGGGGGGCGAGCAACCCAGTGCCTGCTCCTCTTGGCTGTTCACGGAGACCACGGCCGAGGAAGTTGTCCTTTTCCAAATAAAACAACCAGGACGAATTTGATAGGAAATAAGTTCCTCGCTTCTGAGTGAACTTGCCGTGGGTGGAGAAGAAGGAAATTAAACAATAGAAAAAATGTGTGGAGTTTTATACAGCAGGAAAAAAAACCCCAACGTTGCTGGCTTCTGGTGGGATGGCCAAGCATCTTCCCTTCGCCTGTCTCGGAGCTCCTCTTCGGCAAGGATGGTGAAGGCAATGCTCATGTTTCCTGACACCCCTCCAAGTCTGGGACATTGGTGTGGGGAGCCAGGACCTCCTGTGTTACCGGTCCCCAAGCCACCCCGCAGGGTCCCCTTGCTCAGCCCTGGTGGGTGCCATGTCACCCCGCTGGCCGCAGCCCCCAAATTCCTCCCTCCCCACCTGAAGCCACCAGCACAGGTGCTGATGGGAACACTCACACAAACGAAGCCTTTCCCACTTCCTGTGCCTTTGGGAAGCTGATGGGTCTGGTCTGGTTGTGTTTGGGTGGGGATGGAAAACCCGTCCCCGCAAAACAGACTTTTTATTACAGGTTGTTTTAGGTTTTTTTCCCCTTTTTCTTTCTGCGTGGCACTGTCAATATTCTAGAACAGCTATGTTTAATGCGCTGTTGGTGATAATTTAAAAAGAAGAAAAAGAGGCCTCACAAGATAAAAACTAGGCTGGGGTGAAGAGGGAATGATTAATATTTTTTTCAGTAGCGTGTCATGGTGAAGTATTGCACAGCCAAGCATGTCCCTGCTGCAGTGTCACCAGCACTGCCTGCCCCCCTCTGCCTGCAGGCTCTGGCTTTTATAACCAGGTTTGATTTGGGGGCATCTCTGGGTGCCTGGGCCAGGGACAGAAGCCCGTGGTCCCACCGGGGATCCTGTCTCAGGGGCTGGAGATGGAGCTGCTCTCGTGGCTGTTCGTGCTCTGGGGCAGGGGTTAAAAGGGGTTTTTTGGAATTTTACCTCCTAGATTTACCTTATTGCATTGTTTTTTTAGTTTTGACTGTTGAGGTCTAGAGTCTGCTAGAATGAGGTTAGGACTCAAGGCACAGAGAGCAGCAACATATTGTCTTTATCTTGCAATGGCTTCGTGATCATGGAGGGCTGGGGTTCCCAGTCCATCTTGACGATGCTTCCAGCTCTGCTCTTGAAGGCACTTTTGGACCTCAGGATTGCCCTTGGCTTCTTTGTGTGTTTTCAGCCCAGATGGTGGCCTTGCTTTGCGTATTTTTACAATGTGCCATGGTCACGTGTGGGCCGGTGGCTTTGGAGCCTGAGACAGGAGAAGGACCTGGGTGGAGGGCAAGCATGATGCTGCTTTCTTGAGGACCACCTCAGAAACCTCGGGGGCTGTGAGGATTCAGTCCCCAAGTGATGGCAGCCCCTGCACCCCGCTGTGCCCGTCCCCAGGTGCGGAGGAGCAGGACAGCCCTCGCACCAGGACCCCTGGAAGGGCTCGGTGAGTCACACAGCACGGACGTGAGGAGAGGGCGGCCTGTAGCTTATGATTCATGTTGTTTTCCTGCAAAAGCCACCAGCTGTAATGGCAGAGCTTGCAGAGGATGAATCAATATTGAGCCATAAATCCCGCATGTGACTGCTGACCGGGCAGCGACAGGGCTGGGGTTGGGACAGCCTTGGTTTCCGTGTCCTCCCCAAAAGCAGCAGGACCTTGCTGCAACCCTCTGCCTGGAGGAGGGGCTGAGATCCTCAGCGCTACCTTCAGGTGGTCTGAGCCTTCCTGGAAGGGTTTAGGAAAGTCAAGAGATTCCTAAATGTCGGGTATCCTGTGAGGAGCTACCCTGGTATTTGTGCGGGGGCATGCCCGGAGTTCGGTTCTGTTGCTGGTCTGGTCCAAGCTGTGAAGATGATGGTTGTCTTGGAGAGACTGAGACTCTCTCCCAGGGGCTCTGCCCCGTTGTTGACAGGGAACTCAAAATGTCTTGGAAAGCTCATCACTGATGTAAAGTGGGGAAGAAGGACGGTGTGTTCTCTGTCTCTCTTGGCTTGGGCGCATTGAGGGTTGGATGTACAGCGAGGGGTGTTGCTCTCAGATCCCTACGCTGAGTGAGGACATGTGTCTCACACAACGGCTCTGCGCATGGCCTGGGAGGATGACCGTCCCCGCGATGTCCCTGCTGCCCGGGCAGCCTGCCAGCTCTGCACACCTGCTGCTCTCTTGGTTCAGTCTCCGGTGCCCTGGCCTCAGCAAAACCCACATGCTGTCCTGCTGCTTGTGAGCATCTCACTGAATATCCCCCTTCCTTCCCAACCACCGTCTGTTTCTTCACAGCCTTACACAGCCTTACACAGCCCTGCAGCCCTACAGCCTGGAGCCTGAACTGGTGGTACCGGCTTACAAAAAAGGGCTACCTGAAAAGGGGTTAACGGCACGGTCCTGAAATATGGCTGCAGAATGCTATTGATGTCTGAATTCTAAATGTTACAGCTCAAACCGCTTTATATCTCCTCAATTCATCCCTTGGCTGCGCTGGTGCCTCGCTGACCTTGTGGATTTACGTTGGAGGGGGAGATGGAGGCCATGAGATGGGGATGCTTTTCCTGAGGGTGGGGACATAGGAACCCACTTGAGTGAAGAATGTCCCCAGGTAAATGGACCAGCAGCAGTGTGGTCCCCTGGCCCAGCTGGCTGGTGGGATGTGGAGCAGGACATGTCACCAGTGGTTTGTTGTTATAGCTCTCGCCAGCTGACACCACGAGCTGCTGTGGTGAGGCCGGCAGCGTGGGGAGTGATGGAGGGGCAGGTGGGGCATCGGAGGCTGGGTCCTCGAGCATTTGCTTTGCCTTGAGCCTCTGCAGAGGAGAAGGAGGGGTCAGGGCTGATGCTGTAGCCTTGGAGCAGGTAAACTAAAGCAACAGGCTTCCCATGGAAATGCCACCCACACGGATCTGAAAATCAGGGAGGCAAGAGGCAGCTCGGGTGCCAGCAGCCCCGGTGCTGGGCTTGCAGGGCGCAAACATGGGCTTCACCAGTGGTGTCTTAGAGGATGAAAACAAAACGGATCTTGTAAATACCTCCTGTACTCTGCGCCTTTTCCTGTTTTCTGCATTTCCCCTGGGCTGGTGAGCATTCCAGCTGCTGGTACTTTTTAAGGGTGGGAAAGCTTGCGTGCAGAGGTAGTGTCTTTTATTAGCCTAACTAATACCTTTAGGAAAAGACAGATGTGCTCTCGGGCCTGAGGAATGCCTGCATGTCCAAAACGTGGCGTTTTTTCCAAGTGTGTCCATTGGTCTAATAAAAGATCTGACCTCCACCTGGTCTGGCTGTGACCTTGGAGCATGTTGGCCCCGGCAGCATTGCGTCCGTTTGTCAGTCACCGCCTGGCCTTTTCCCAAAGGACCTGCCAGCCCGGGAGCCGTCACTAGAGCATGGCTGTGCTCACAGCAAGCGCTTACCTGCTTCCAAATTCAGGGCTGGCTGTGAGCACCCAGCCCCACAGGTGCTTGGACCCCCGGCAGGGTCTGTCCCGGCTGACTGTAGTGAAGCAGAGCTCGGCTGCGGCTCAGCAAAGCATTGGGGCACCAGGCGGGATGGATGCGGTCCAGGGAGAGCATCCTCGGGAGCCCCCAGGAGGAGGGGACAGCTCATGCCGTGCTCCATCCTTGCAGGGATTTCTCCTGAACACGAGCACCAGGGGGTTGGTTGCTCTCCATGAGCTGGTTCACACCATGGGTTTATGGATGCTGCTTTGCAAAAGTGCCATTTTGGGGCCAGGTTAGCGCTTGGCAAGGCAGCTCCCCAGAACAGCTAGTGGTTCTTCTGTGGTGGGATGGAGCTGCTCTCCCACCATCTTCAAATTCTCTGTAATGGGCAGCTGTCAAGACAATGAAGCAGCTGGCCCGTCCTGGGGGCTCACAGCACTGCACGGCCAAGGGGGGAAACACTGCTGCCCCCCACGATCGACCATCACCTTTGTGCTTGTTGCAGGACCAGCATCTCTGGCCAAGCAAACTGTCAGAGGCAGCAGAAGGTGGTTCAATTGGTGTGGTTTTTGGGTAAGAGCCCTGTGCGACCTGCGGTGAGAGCATAGGCTGCTGCTCCAGCGAAATATAAAAATTCACATGAGATTAGTTTTCTCTTGTCCTTTTTATGTTTTTTAAATACGTAGGATTTCGGCCCTGCTTACCCAGAAGGGCTTTCAGGCACTTGGAGAGCCACAGGAACCAAACACGGCACATTTCAAAGCAGGAAAACCCGATTCATTGAGTGGATTCCCACCCCCCCTGCAAACCCACTTAAAATTCATGGAGAGTTTTGTCAGTAAGAACCTGTTTCAATTAACAGACAAAAGAAACTCCTCGTTAAGCGCCTCTTTCAATTAAGGTTTGGGAGAATTCCCCCAGCTCTGCTTCCTCTGGAGCAAGGCTGTTCCTGAGGATTCAAGGGCAAAAAGCACCCGTGAGGAGGAGTCACCTGCGAAGAGCTCTGGCTTTTTTGGGGTTAGGCAGCGGCACAGCCTGAACCATAACCTGGGTGTCTGGTTGGGATGGTGTTGGGGAACATCAGCACTGTGGGGGTTGGCTGCCCAGCCTGGCATCCCTGGGGCACAGGAAAGCTAATGACAGCTGCTAATTGCTGGCCTCATTTATGGACAATTATGAACGATGCTGATTTTACGCAGGTGCTGGCAGATGGGGGGGAGTGTGGAGAGGTGCTGGGGTCAGGAGGGGTGACAGCCACCAGTGTCACCTTCCTGGTACTGGTGCCACCTTCCAGGCATCAGTACCCAAGGCTCAGGTGTGGGGTGACCTCCTGGGGGGTTCCTCTCTGCGGGGGGGCTGGGGAAGGGGCTGACAGGTGGGGGTTTGCAGAGGCAGGACCTGGGGAGTGGGGTTAAGAAGTCGGTTTTCCTAGAGCTGGTTTGAAAGCCTCACTGGCCGAGCTTGCCAGTTGCTCTGCCATGGAAAAGGTTTTAATCACGGGCTTCCAGAAACCTCACCCAGTTCTTTGGGGTTTTGAGTTAATTTTTTTTTCATTTGTTTGAGGTCTTTTTCTATCCTAAAAATTCATCAAATATTTGCAGCAATTTGCCACACGCCAAACCATCCCTCTGCAGGGACAGAAACATTTTCATGGTTGTTTTTTCGAAGAAAACTCAAGGAAAGTGTTGCTTTTATCTTTTCCAGTAAAACTGAAGTGCTAACAGGGCTTTGTGGGTGGAAAACGGCTCCTCCAGAGCTAGGTGCTTTGACCCAAAATAACATCATTTACGTGAAAAATCTTTGACTGCTTTTGCTGGGGGATCACTCATCTTGATTTCCTTCCTGCAAGAGCGGGCAGGCGGAGCCAGAGATTATTTCCAGAGGGGAAACTTAGTTCGGCCACAGCATCTCGGGTGGATGCTCTGACTGCTTGCTTCTGGCCAGGCTTTATAAATCAGATCTTAAATACAGTGTTGAGAAAAAGGGAGGATTTTCCTGCTGAAGTCCCCCAGGGGTATGAACGCTCTAGACCTTGAAAAAAATCAGGGCTAAATTTTCCTGATATTCCCTTGTGTTTGTTTCTATTCAGCCTGTGCACAGTGTGGAGAAGCTGAGCTGGGTGGGTTTGGGGTGGGAGCAGCGCCTGTCCCTGCTTTTCCCAAGGGCAGCTGCTGGAGCTGCCGTTGTCCTTCTTTAATTTTGCACCTTTTAGGCACTGGGGAAATGCCGGTGTCCTGAGGAACGCGGTGCTGGGGCTGTCCGCCTGCCAGCAGCAGCGTGTTTTTCTCCCTGCCTTGTTGTAACTACTGTTTGCAAAGCGCTTAAGCAGCCCGTGTAATCTACCATTAAGACGCTCCTTATCTGGCATTATAAAACTGCGCCGGTGGTGCACGGGCAACCGGGATGAGCTCATTTCTGTCCTTCTGCTTGTTTTCCCCTCTCCGTGTGCTCCACATCCCTCTCCCCTGTCCAGACATCCTGAGTTTGAAGCATGACTGGAGACAACTGGGTTTCCATAAAGCTTATCCCTCCCTCCGTGTCTCTTTGTGCCCATCCTAAAGGCTCGCCCAGGCTGTCAGTAAGTGGGGATCGCCAGGAAAATCCCCAGTTTTGCGCCATTTGAAGCTTTTATGCCAGTTTGTCGCTTCATCCCCTGTGGCGCAGGGCTCCGGTCCCTGCTCGAGGAGCACCTTGCAGAGCTGTGACCTGGTGCCTCCTGTGTTTTGATATCGCTGTGCATCGTACACCAAAGCAAAGGAGTTCATCTCCTGATTGTGCCTCCTCTTGGCCCAGGGATCCGGCCCTGGCTGCGGAGGGAGGCGATGGGGACAGGGACAGGTGGTCCTTTGCACCTTGCGATGGCTCTTTTCCCACGCCAGTACTCCCAGCTCCTTGCAGCTATTTCCAGTTGCAGTTGGCATCGCTGCAGTTCAGAGTTGGTAAAGGCAGCGGTGCAGAGGTAGGTGTTTAAAAGCAGGTCTTTCACACCAATTACTTGATCATTTTCAAAGCAAGCTCCCCTGTCTTCAGCTCACAGTTGTCTCTTGAATAATGTGGTGGTATTAATCTCTCTAAGGACATGCTTCACTTAGTGGTTTTAGATCTGCAGCCCTCTCAATATTACCAACAGAGTGAAGAGGATTCCCTCTAGAGGGAACTTAAACCTATTAATAATAATTTGTCTGCCTTTTGTGCATCTTTTACGGGTATTTGTGGTTCCCAGGGCTGCACGGCACCAGTTAGTTATTGCTGAGGGTGCTGGTGAGGATGCATGAGGTGCAGGAGAGATAGCAGACACGGTGGGCTGAGCACTGTCACTGTACTGGGCACCTGGGTCCCAACCTGGCCAAATTTAGACCTTCCAGTAGCCTTTTGCCATCAAATATCTGAGTGGGAGACAAAGCAGATGCGTCGGTGGCGCTGACCTGGCTGCCTGCTCTGCGGTGGTCGGGTACGGGAAGCGTTGGAGTGAGCAGAAGCAATTGCAAATTGCTGAGCTGGGCAATGCAGTTTTACATCCTGCCTCTAAATCCTTCTCCATCCAGGCTTAACCCCCAGGGCTGGCTTATGTGGAGAAGGGGAGCTGGTGTGGTGGTGAGGGGGTGATGACCCAGCAGTGGGGCTCTCCCTGGGTGGGGAGGACAGGGTGCTGGCAGGAGAGGAGTGGGATGACCCTCTTGGCTGTGGTGTTTCGGATTTGGCCCCATCTCCGTGGGCTGAATGTTGAGCGTCTGTGAGGTACCGGAGTCAGGGGCTGGGGTCCTAACTCATGCAAGGTCTTGGAGTCCCTTCTCCATGAAGGTGGATGCTTGCTCCCTCCCCTGCAGCCCTTTCCAAAAATGTGTGAACGATTTCTTGCCGTGTGGTTTTGAGCTCACTTCCCATCCCTGGGCTGTGGGGTTGGGACGGTTGATTTATTTGACAGCCAGGACTTGTGAACTGCCTGATCTTCACTGCTTGCACCTGCAGCCGGACCTGTTGCACTCCCTGCTAAATCGAACCCTACTGCGCTTGTCTGCTTGGACCGGCAACCCTTCCCTCTCCTCCAGATCCGCTTGCACTTCCTTGCTTGTATTTAATCCTCCCATTGCGTCCCTGCAAAATCCCACTGGAGGTTAAAGGGAGAGTGCTGCAAGCTGCTGATGGAGATGGTTTTATCCTCTTTCATCCCTTCCAGTGCCCCTCCACCTTTCCGGGGTGCAGTGGTTCCCCGGGGAGCATTTGTGGCCATTAACTCTGTCCAGGGAAAACCGCAGCCCCCAAACCACACCGGGAGGGGGGAATTTAGAAAAGCTTTTAAAACCATTTTTGCCTTCCTCCTGTGACTGTCTTAGGTTTGAAGTGCTGATAGTAAAGGGCTTCCCAGCCACCGTTTGCACTCCCCACCTGCCCCGGCATCGGATCCAGCCCTGCGGGTGCTCCAGGCTGCACTGGAGAAGCTGCTCAGATGCTGATTGTGTTTGTCAGGGATGTTGGATTAAGAGCACTGTGGCTAAGCCTCCTCGCTGAGCCTCCTCTCCAGCGGAGCCTGGCCCAGGGCTTTGCTCAGAAACCCACCAGAAAACAGCATTTTCCAGGGCTTTCTCCTGTGGTCCTTGACGTGTGGCTGTGGCTGAGCACTCCTCTGTGTGATGGGAGCCCACCGGCACTGTACGGTGTTTCTGGGGGCCTGAGGTCTGCGTGCGGGACTCAAGCTGATGTGTCCAGGTGGTGTCTTCTAAATAACCACTGTGGTTGTAAAAGGCACCGGAGTGGCTTCTAAAAATCAGGTTAAAAGGAAGTTTGACTCTATCACCTTGCAAGCTCTTGTGCGTTTTTTTTTCTGTTTTACTGCCTTGTTTCCCTTTTTGTTTTAGAGAAGCTGTTGGTCTCGAGAACTTGTTTTGTGTTCTTGGACCTAAAGCTGCTTCTTTCTGTGGTGTGGAGCTGTCGGCTCTTCCACCACTGCCAGGGATGCGCAGGGGTTTGCTGGGCAGTGTGCAGCCAGCACCCGCTCCTGTGGGGAAAACCCTGAGCAGGAGCATCCCTGCCCCACACCATCGCCCCAAGCCCCTCAGCATCCTCCCCACGGAGGGTTTGGTCTGGCAGTGAACTGGCAGAGCAGGATTCCTGCCCGCTTTCTGCCTCGGCGGTGGGTTCGTGGGGCAGGACACTGCCTGCCCTGGTCCTGGCTCACACCTGCCTGCTCCGGGGGTCCAGTGCTGCCCCCCTGCATGGGCAGGTGCTGCCTTCATGCTTTGACGTGACAGCCTCCCTCCCCGGTGACAGTCAGCCAATGTCTGCCCGGAGATGCTGTCTCCAAGCCTGGTCATAAAATGCCATAACGAAAAGCTCTTAGGAGAGGATGGACTAATGAAGCCACTTTGGACGTGGCAGGCGGTGTGGGTGTGGGGTCCCATTTGCGTCTGCTCCGTCTCGTGGAAGGTGGTGCCGCTGGCATCACACTCGCTGGCTGTCACTTGCCCATCACTATGGGAATGCGGCTGCCAGCACCCACTGGTCCTGAGAGACGAGAAAAATGGAGGGAGAACAGGCTGACACAGCCGGGATGCTTGGTAACGCAGTCCTGGCTGTCTGCATCCCTAGGGATGGTACTGGGCAGAGAAGCTTCCCTCTGCATGGGCACATCCCTAGAAACAATGGCTGCGTGTGCCAAGCTTAATTACAAACTGATAAGACCCGGCACTCCACCGTGCCTGGCACAGCCGGGTGTGCGGGTTGCCGGCAGGCTCTGGGCGAAAGAGTGCTGTGCTGGCGGGGTTGGGAAGCAGAGCCTGGAGCGGGGTTTGCTGCAGGGAAGGGCAGGGATGACAGGATTACCCTGCCAAGCCCCAGCCTGTAATCCAAGGTACAGCTCAGCCGGCTGCGTTTAATCCCGTTATGTGCCCGCCTGGTGCTTGGCTGCAGTGCCAACAGGGCACAAGGGGACTCTCCTCGGGGAGGACCTCTGTATCCTTGTCCCCAGCACCGGTGGTGGGTTTGGGGACAGTGCTGCAAGCCATCGTGCCAACACTTCGTATTTTCCTTAAACACATTGGCTGCATTGCTGTGGCCCTGGGTGGTTTAACTTCCTGGCAAGCGGTGCCTCCTTCTTCTCTTTCTCCTTCTCCTTCTCCTTCTCCTTCTCCTTCTCCTTCTCCTTCTCCTTCTCCTTCTCCTTCTCCTTCTCCTTCTCCTTCTCCTTCTCCTTCTCCTTCTCCTTCTCCTTCTCCTTCCCCTTCTCCTTCCCCTTCTCCTTCCTTTTCTCCTTCTCCCTCTGTCCCTCTCTTTCACAGTGGAGGGGAAAATATTCTCCAAGTCCTTTCAGCTGCTTGTGGGCACTCCTGTGTGCCCCTCTCGGTGACCTTGGCCAGTGGCTCCCTGCTCAGCCTGGTGCCAGCCGGCTGCCCACATCCCTCTGTGCCAGCCAGGCTGGGTGATGGGGGGCTCGCACCCCCCACACCTCCATTCTCCTTGCCACAGCCTGGCCCCAGCTGGGCAAACAAGAGGAGCAGGGCTGCTTCTCCAGCTGTTTGGTGCAACAGGGACTCACAGGAGGTGGGAACTCCCCTGCACAGCCCCCCAGCTGCACGGCAGCCGGGATCCTGGGAAACGCCTGCGCGCTGCGCTCCCGCCCCATCGCCAGCACGTCGGGAGCTCGCGGTGCTCTCCCGGCAAGCCCTGGCATGCCAGCCAGCTCGCCGAGGCATCTGCCAGGGCCGCTGCGCTGGCGTCAAGAGGCAGCGTTGGTACGGACACCGACCCTGCCCACTCACCCTGTCTCTCTCTCGCAGGGCACTGTGTGGAGCCGGGGGACAGGGGTGCCCCGGGGAGCCGCCATGGCCGTGTGCCCGCCGCGAGCCGCCCCGAGGCCGCCCGCCGCCCCCTCGCCCCGCTGAGGCCATGGGGCCGCTGCCGCCACTGCCACCACTGCGGGGATTTCGGCTCAGCAAGAGGACTCTCGGTGCGTCTGCCATGGTGACATGAAGCAGACAGCAAGGGACGCCGGACTGCTGGAGGGGAGAGAGTCTGCGCAGGCGGCCTGCTAGTATTTTAATTTATTAGTAGCATTCAGTTTTATTTTCACCTATTTTTGTCGGTTGGTTTGTTGCTTCTTCCCCTCCCCGGGGCTCGCGAGGGGAGGGGGCGGGCAGGGGGAGGTACCCCACCTCACCCCGCGGATGCAAGGATGACTGTGCTGGCCAGGGCCCGGCGGGGTATCCGGCAGCTCTCTCCGCAGGTGGTGTTGCTTCTGCTCTTCGCCTTCTGCCTGCTCAGTGTTTTTGTCTCTGCATATTATTTATATGGGTGGAAAAGGGGCTTGGAGCCCTCAGGGGACGTGGCAGGGCCAGACTGTGATGAGCCCAAGGTCGCCCCTTCCCGCTTGTTGCCACTAAAGACCCTTAAGGTGGTCGACTCCTCTCGCACGGACCCCTTGGTGCTAGTCTTTGTGGAGAGCCTCTACTCCCAGCTGGGCCAGGAGATCGTGGCCATTTTGGAGTCAAGTCGCTTCAAATACAGGACGGAGATCGCCCCGGGGAAGGGGGACATGCCCACGCTGACTGACAAGGACCGGGGACGCTTTGCGCTCATCATCTATGAGAACATCCTCAAGTATGTCAACCTGGATGCCTGGAACCGGGAGCTGCTGGACAAGTACTGTGTGGAGTATGGCGTGGGCATCATCGGCTTCTTCAAGGTAAGGGGGTGCACAGGGTGAACTGAGACCCCATAGCCAGCCTGGGTGTGAGCAGGGGACTCTGAGGTCCCAGTGCCCTGCAGGGACCCTGCCCTGCTCCTGCTTTCTGCCAGCGGCCCTGGTTTGTGTGCAGCCAGCCCACAGCCTGGTGTGAGGCACAGACTTCTAGCAGTGGGCATCAACTTAGCCCTCTCCTCATGGAAGGGCTGTGCAGGCCCTGGGTGATTGGGGGTAAAAACATAATTCTGGGATCAGTCTGGTTGCTTTTAGCATCCCATTTCACAGCAGTGATCCTTGTTGGGCTTCGCCAAAAGCACAAGTGGGTATTTTGCTCGGCAGCCTGCTGCCCTTCTCCTGCCCAGGGCTCGCAGCCCTGGGGTGCTTTGCATGTTGGATGTGAGCAGGATTGAGCGAGCGAGGGGAATGAGGGTGTTCCACGCTTGGGAGGGGAACAGGGGACCTGGTACCTGGATTTCTGTGGGTGCTGAGCCAGCTACCCTCCTTGCCACAGCAGTTCGTGGCCCTGGAATGCTCCTGGCTGCAGAGCCAGGCTGGGCACTTGCTGTGTGTTTCGACACCTCCGTCCCCTGTGTCCTGTCTCCTCCAGCTCCTGTCTCTCCCCACGCAGGCCAACGAGAACAGCCTGCTGAGCGCCCAGCTGAAGGGCTTCCCCCTCTTCCTCCACTCCAACCTGGCGCTGAAGGACTGCAGCATCAACCCCAAGTCTCCTCTGCTGTACATCACGCGCCCCAGCGAGGTGGAGAAGGGTGTGCTGCCCGGCGAGGACTGGACCGTCTTCCAGTCCAACCACTCCACCTACGAGCCCGTCCTCCTGGCCAAGACCAAGTCAGCTGAGTCCATCCCGCACATGAGCGTGGACGCGGCGCTGCACACCACCGTGATGCAGGACCTGGGCCTCCATGATGGCATCCAGAGGGTACTTTTTGGCAACAACCTCAACTTCTGGCTGCACAAGCTGGTCTTTGTGGATTCCGTCTCTTTCCTGACGGGCAAGAGGCTGTCCCTGCCCCTCGACCGCTACATCCTGGTGGACATCGATGACATCTTTGTGGGCAAGGAGGGCACGCGCATGAAGGTGGAAGATGTCAAGGTGCGGCTGTGATGTCCTGGGTGGGCAGGGTGCTCGTGCTGCTCTGGGGTGCTCCAGGGATGAGCTTTTCTGCCCCCAGAGTATCCCCTGGCCCCCTGGGAGCCCCTTTTGAGGACACTGATCCTCAGCCTGGTGTGACAGCTGTCCCCAAGACCACGTGCTGAGGACATCTTGCTTTCTCTCTCCCTTTCCCAGGCACTGTTTGACACACAAAATGAGCTGCGCACTCACATCCCGAACTTCACCTTCAACCTGGGATACTCAGGGAAATTCTTCCACACGGGTGAGGAAGGCGAGGGCATCGCTTTGCGTGTTGGTGCCATACAGCTGGTGTTGGGGCACAAACCCGTGCTCAAAGAGGCTGATGTTGGGGCTGCAGGAGGGTCCTCAGACATCCCACCCCTCTGTCCCTGTCACTTGGTCACCGAGAGGGGCTCCCCCTCCCTTGGCCCCAGCTGCTCACACACGGCTCTGCATGCCTGGCAGTGACACCAACCATTGTGCCCGCAGGTACCGATGCTGAGGATGAAGGTGACGATCTGCTGCTCTCCTACGTGAAGGAGTTCTGGTGGTTCCCTCACATGTGGAGCCACATGCAGCCTCACCTCTTCCACAACCAGTCGGTTCTCGCTGAGCAGATGACCTTAAACAAGAAATTCGCTGTCGTGAGTAAGATGCCGCCAGTGGGCGTGCTTGTGGTGGGGGGAGGATGGGAGAAGAGGGGTGAAGAGGCTTCCTGGGGGAGCCAGGTGATGGTCTCTGCTTCCCAGAGGAATGGGACCTGGTGATGTTAAGTCCTGTCCCCTACATCGCAACTGAGCGGTTAAATCCATTTATACTCTAGTATCTGGAGAAAAAAACAAAGTATTTATCTGCACCAGCCAATGCACTGCTGCATCAGCAAGCTGCCCTGGTGCCTGCCCGACAGGAGACATTGTCTGTGCATTGCCTGGCCATGGGTCATGTAGAGATCCAGCCTGAGGGATGTCGGGGTCTGATCCCGGGAGATGTGGAGATCCAGCCCGAGGAATGTGGGGTTCCGATCCAAGGCCCTGCAGGAGGAATGGGCCGCCTGGGTTGGTGTGTGCTGGGTTTTACCTGAGCCTGGGGTTTGGTGCTCAGCTGGGCACCGTTTGATGCTGCGCTGGGCAGCGATGCAGGATCTCGGAGCAGTTGCTGTGTGCTGGCAGACTCAGGCTGATGGAAACTCCCTCTGCAGGCTGAGCTGTCAGGGACATGTTCAGTTTATAAAGGCGGGCTCTGACCTTCAGCTGGGCACGGGGTTGTCCATCCTCTTGGGCTGTCCTTTATCTGCCCTGGATAAAGCCAGATCATCCTGTGATTGACTGGTTTGAATCCAAATGAGTGAAGCCAGACCCAGTAATAATAATTGGGTTCTATGGCCTAAAAGAGGGATCTTTAGGCTGATTTCATTAGAGATGCTTAATTAGAGAGAGCCCCGACCATCCCTACTTGAGATAGGCAGTTGTCCAGCTCAGAATTTCCAGGCTGTTTTATATCTACTGACATAAACCAATTTACAGTCCCGTATAAATGTGTCTCCTCATTCTCCACAGAAAAGCTTTGCTGCTGTTGTTTTATTGTTGACAGCAGAAATGGCAGCGATGAGGGTGGTCCACGTGAAGCAGAGGAGCAAGTGTCCACCCAACATGTCTGCTCCTGGGCTCCCTTTCAGGGAGACAGCCCTGGTTAGGAGAGGATGCATGGGCACAGCCCTGCTCTGGTTGCTCTCCAGGAGCACAAATAGACGATCTATAGTGGGGAATGGACAGTCTCTTGGGGAGAGATTGGGTTGGGACCTTGTGGTTTTGGGGTTTGCAGGGTCACCCACTCCCTGCTCTCTTCTCTGCAGGAGCACGGCATCCCTACTGACATGGGGTACGCTGTGGCCCCCCACCACTCGGGTGTGTACCCCGTCCATGTGCAGTTGTACGAAGCTTGGAAGCAGGTTTGGTCAATCAAAGTGACAAGCACGGAGGAGTACCCTCATCTGAAACCCGCTCGCTATCGCCGTGGCTTCATCCACAATGGCATCATGGTACGTGGCCAGGCTTTATCTCTGGTGCTTCTCTCCTCCTGCCTCCCCACAACACCCAGAGCCTCAGCAGGTGATTTCTGGACAACTCAGATGCTTTGATCTGAGGAGGCTGTGCCCTCTGCTTATCCTGCATGGGAGAACCTCATATGAGGACAATTTTTGGCTTCTCCATCTGTCCACCTCCATCCCTTGTGGGCAGCAGGATTCACATTGAGGGGCAGTGGAGCTGGTCCTGACCTCTGAGGGGTTGAGAACCCCCTTTTTGTTTGGGAGGAGAAGGGGACACAGCCGTGGATGCCTGGAGGAGCCCGTGTAGCTGTTTCCTTGCCTGGCTCCTCTGCCTGCTCCATCCATGTTTTTCTCCTGCCCCAGGTACTCCCCCGGCAAACCTGTGGCCTCTTCACACACACCATCTTCTACAATGAATACCCTGGTGGCTCCAGCGAACTGGACAAAATCATCAACGGGGGTGAACTGTTCCTGACTGTGCTCCTCAACCCCGTGAGTACAACCACCCGGCTGTCTGGGGACAGACGGGCAGATGTCTCTTGCAGAGCTGTCCGCAGTGCTGCTGTAGAAGATGTCCCTGATGTCCTCAGCTGGAGTGGGAGCCATTTGCACAGGACAGCTGCTGTGTGAGGCTCTGCTAACCCCTGCTCTGTCCTCTCTGCTTCAGATCAGCATCTTCATGACCCATCTGTCTAATTATGGCAATGACCGCCTGGGCTTGTACACCTTCAAACACCTGGTCCGCTTCCTCAACTCCTGGACTAACTTGAAGCTGCAGACGTTGCCACCTGTGCAGCTGGCACAGAAATACTTCCAGATTTTCTCTGAGGAGAAGGACCCGCTGTGGCAGGTACCCCCCGTGCCTGGGATGAGGGGAGCAGCCCCATTTCTTGTGCTGGGAGAGGGAAGTGGGGTGTAGCTGGCCCTGCTCTGAGCAGGGGGTTGGATAAAGTGACCTTCTCAGGTCCCTTCCAACCCAGATTTCGCTCTGATCCCCTGAGTAAGCAGCGTTTTTTCATGTCTCTGTGGTTCTGTGGGCAGTGCCAGGAAGGGATTTGCCCCTTAGACCTGGAGATAAGCCCGATCTTGGCCTCACATGTGTCTGCTCAGGCTGGCAGGGGCTGAGCAGTGGTGAGCGGTCCCGTCCAGGCTACCTGGACTCTAATCCTCCGCCCTGCATTTCAGGATCCCTGTGAAGACAAACGGCACAAAGACATTTGGTCCAAAGAAAAGACCTGTGACCGATTCCCGAAGCTTCTAATCATCGGGCCTCAAAAAACAGGTACTTCCCTTTACCCTTGGTGCCCTGAGCATGCTGGTAGGCTTGCCAGGTCCCCCCCACATACCCAAAGAGCCTCTCTCAGCCCTCCTGCCCTGAAGCAGAGCTTGGAGGGAGGTTTGGCCCAAGTCAGCTCTCTCTGTCTGTCTGAAGGAACAACTGCCCTTTATCTCTTCTTGGGGATGCACCCAGACCTGAGCAGCAACTACCCCAGCTCAGAGACCTTTGAGGAGATACAGTTCTTCAATGGACACAACTATCACAAGGGCATCGACTGGTAGGTCTCCCCGCTGTGGGGGCTGAGCTGGGAGCACCAGTTCCTTCAGGAACAGGAGCAGTGATGCTGTGGGTTTTCCCACCGACCTTGCAGCCACTGGGCTCTTGGCAGAGGGTACCTGGGTACTGCAAAGTGGGATGAATCCTGTGCAGGCTCTGCCTTTTGCAAGGGCGTGCTCATGCTCTGCCTTCAGGCCATCACACCGCCACAGTTTATCCCCGAGATGTCGTTTTGAAGGCAAAGGCCACTTGCCAGGACTCAAAAGTGCCCCCAGCAGAAGCCGGGTGCTTGTGAGTGCATCTGCTACCCCCTGGTTTTGGGGTCTGCCTGGGGTATCTAGTGAGGCCTGGCTCTCCCAAATGGCTGGAAGGGATTATGGAGCCACAGGCTGTGCGTCAGACCTGGAGGCACCCTGCAGAATTAGTGTGTGATACAGGGCATCTGAGATGTCACCTGCAAGGGGGGGATGCTGGGGACATCCCATGGTGCCAGTCCACCTGCCTCATGCTGTGGCTCCCGCAGGTACATGGAGTTCTTCCCCATCCCCTCCAACACCACCTCAGACTTCTACTTTGAGAAAAGTGCCAACTACTTTGACTCAGAAGTGGCTCCCCGGCGAGCTGCCGCCCTGCTCTCCAAGGCCAAAGTCATCACCATCCTCATCAACCCTGCAGATCGAGCCTACTCCTGGTATCAGGTGAGATGCCGCCCCCTGCCTCTCCTCCAGCTTGGGCAGCCCCATGAGGTGCTGGGCAAGGGGCTTGCCTCCATCACCTTGGTTTGGGAGGTGGGGTGGCTGTGGATGCCATGCTTTTTGGCTGAACAAGACACACAAGGACACAGCGTGGTGGCCTGGAAGTGGCAGCGCCTCATGGGCAGCCCAGGATTTGGGTTGCCCCAGGAACAAACCTGCCTTGCTCATGCCTGACAGCACCAGCGAGCTCATGATGACCCGGTCGCCCTGAAATACACCTTCCATGAGGTGATCACGGCGGGACCTGAGGCTGCTCCGAAGCTCCGGACCCTGCAGAACCGCTGCTTGGTGCCGGGCTGGTACGCCACCCACATTGAGCGCTGGCTGAACAGCTACCACGCCAACCAGGTAGGGATGACAGCACCACGTTCCTACGGTGGCAGCACCCCGAGGAGCCCCCCTCACCCAAGGAAGGATGCTCAGGGAAGAGAGCTTGGCTCCCAAGTCAGATGCCAGAATGCTCTTGTGGGAGATGCTTTTCTTATACTCTAAAAAACATGGGAAGAAGAGTAAAAGTACTTGGGGAAGAGGCAGAGGGGAGATACTAAGCAAGAGGGAAACCCTTGTAGTTTGAAGCTGGTGATGGATGATGTACAGAGATGTTGTGTCAGTCCTGGGCAGGGGGGTCCTGCTGGTCCCCTGGCAAAGCAAGGTTGAAGGGGGCTGTGGGGCAGAGGGCTGTGGGTGGCTCTGCAGGGACACGCACTACTCATCTGCCACTCTCGGCCACAGACCCTTGCGGGGCAGCCCTGTCCGGTGTCACCGCGGCATCGAAACAGGACAAAAATAGCAGGCAGGGCTGCCTGCAGTTCGAGCTGCCCGCAGGGGAGATGGGGCTGGACACCGGCCCCGCTGTGACCCACACAGCGCAGTGCTGCTGGCTGTGCATGGGCTCAGTCCTGGAATGATTTTTCCACTGTCATTTAGCCTTATAAAGTCTATTAGTTGTCTGGTTCTGTGTAATTGCTGTAATGCAATCCTGGCTGGCAGTGGCTTGGGTGGCCCTGAGCTCTGATGTTGTCCTGGACAGATCGTGGCCCTGGCTTTTATTTGCATTTAGCATTCTAACACCCAGTGTGAGTGAACACCAGGGCACGTTACCATTCAAAAGGGGACCCTGCATGGGTTGGTGGCAGGTTTGACTCTGAAATGGCAAAAGGTGCAGTGAAGGTGTTGTCATGCCCCAGGAGAGCAGGGCTGGCAGCCAGTGGCACCTCAGCACCCTGCCTTGCTCCTCACAGATCCTGGTCCTGGATGGCAAGCTGCTCCGAACAGAACCCGCCAAAGTGATGGAGACGGTCCAGAAATTCCTCGGAGTGACCAACTTCATCGATTATCACAAGACCTTGGCGTGAGTCCTTCCTCGAGCTTCTTCTTCCAAGCTGCCACTGGTCCCAGTGCGGTGGTTTGTCCCTGGGGCTCACCACGGAGCTGCCGCTGGTTTTGATGACACCACAGTTTCACCTGAGACTGGAACAGCAGCTCCTCCTTGCTGCGACCTGCACCAGGGCAGCTGCAATCAGAAATAATGTTCAATGAGCACCCTGCTTTGCTGTGCTTATCCAGGCACTGCAGTGCAGACAGTGGTGTCACCTGGGGCAGCTCAGGAGCAGCTCTGGGTTCCCAGAATGGGGTTCAGGGCTGTGTTTGTGCTGCTTGTTGAGCTCTGGCACCCTGGCTTTTTATGTGCTCTTGCTGCTTGTGATCTGTCACCTTGCCCTGAGCCTTCCAGACATTAAAACCTACCATAGGAAGCAGGAAACTCCAGAGCTGCTAGAAAAATTATAATTTGCTTCTGTGCTGCTCTTACCTCTATCATGGCTGCTCTGAGTCTGCACCCAGATGTTGTGGGGTTCTTGAGGGCATCCAGGGCTGAAGATGCTGCAGAAAATAGTAATTAAACCCATGTAGACTCCTGTGCTCCCTCAACAGGGCTATGCAGTGATGAATGAACCTTGCTCGGCTGCTTATTGTGCTGCTCTACAGGGAACCTGTTGTACCAGGGGGGTGGTAACGAGCTGTTTGCTGGGCCATGAATTAAAAAGGTGGAGAAGTGACCCCATGCAGGGCTGGGCAGCAGCAGGGCTCATCAGGGGGGCAAGAGGGGTGAGGCAGAGCTCTTGCTTTGCAGGTTTGATCCGAAGAAAGGGTTCTGGTGTCAGCTGCTGGATGGAGGAAAAACAAAATGCTTGGGAAAGAGCAAAGGGAGGAAATACCCCGAGATGGATTCGGATGTGAGTACAAAGAAAGCCTACTGGGATGGTCCCGGGCAGGGCTGGGGGGGCCGTGCTGGGATGGTGGGCTCGGGGCTGATGCCCCTGACGCTCCTCTCCATTCTCCTCCTGTTGCAGTCGCGCACCTTCCTGCGGGACTATTACAGGGACCATAACATCGAGCTCTCAAAGCTGCTGTACAAGATGGGGCAGACGCTGCCCACCTGGCTGCGGGAGGAGCTGCAGAGCACCAGGTAGCTGCCGCCTGCCGCCCCCAGCAATACCCCAGCGGGGCCGACCCTGCACCCGGCAGGACCTTCCTCAGCAATACTTGGCTGTGGCCTTGGAGGGGACCCCAGGAGCAGACGTGGCCTTGGAGGGGACCCCAGGAGCAAACAGCTGCGCCGGGGCTGCCCCAGCGGTGGCCTGACTCTGTGGTCCCTGCGCTGCCACCTCTCCACCTCCCCCACACCTGTTTCTCTTTTATTTTTCCTTTTTAATTCCTGGGCTCATCAGTGGGGTCCCTTCCTGCCCCGACACAGGGAAGTGGTACAAATTCCCCCTTTCTCTGCCCAAAGTGGGTTCCGACTCCCCTGGGCCTGAGGACAGCAGCAGAGCTGTCCCTCACGTCCTGGTCCGAGGGTGGAGGAGCCGCTCTGGGCACACTGGAGGTGGTGTTGCTGAGCTGAAGCAGAGGAACGGAGCTGGTGGAGACCCAAAGCACAGAGGGACCCAGACCCACTCCTGCCATCGGCCCCGCGGTGGGAAGCAGGAAAGTTTGCCAGATTCCGTGACACCTACTTGGAAAAGCTGCGAACAAGGCAGATTTTTCTTTCAAAGGCTCACCATGATTTCTTTTGTCAACTGTTCATTTTCAAGCTCCTGAATTTCATGCTCCCCTTCTGTGGGCAGTGCAGTGGGACAGCGGCTGAGCAGGAGAACGGGCTGGTGTGCTGGCCCTGGTGTGCTGGTGTGCGACGCTCCTGTCCCTCCCAAGCTCCCCTGCGATCTCGTACACACGTGGTGTTTCCTGTGGTAAAGCCGAGTGGTGCCCAGCATCCCCGGGCGTGGAGGAGATCCAGCCCTTGGGGACAGGGCAGACCTTGGGATAATGGCAATCGGAAGGATGCTGAGAACTTCAAACCTCTTGAATATTAAAAGCTAAAGTATTTTAATAATGGTGGGGTGTGGGGTGGGGGGAGGGTTCGTTTGGTTCCCATTTTGCAGTTTTTCTTTGGTGCCAGAATTTGTACCTAAACCCCGAGGGTTTTACGTGTTCTCTTTGGTTGTTACACGTGATGTGGATGAAGGTCAGTGGGGAAACGGGGACAGTTTCCCAGTTGGAGACGCATCTTTATACCGGTGGTGCCATACAGAGCTGCCACCCCGGCCCTGCCCCGCTGTGTCCCCTGGGTTTTGCTGCCAGGGCTGGCAAGTGACACTCAGCCATCATGGGATAAGGTCCCGGATTTCCCCTGGGATGGAGCTGCTCCTCCGGATGCAGGATGGAGGTGGTACCCGGGATGCTGCCCTGCCCTCCAGAGCGGGGCCAGGGCAGCAGGGGGGACACACTCAGTGCTTCACCCTCGTGGGTGGCAGCAGGGGTTCCTACATGGTTATTGTAGCAGGAGCCCCCGTAGCTGTGCGTGGGGCTGGGGGGACCGCACCCCGCTGCCCCTGCTGGGGTTGTGCTGGTAGAGGCTCCCGGCCGCTGCTGTAAGGTCCTGCCAAACGAATGGCTAATAAATGTTGGGGCTCTGGTTTTACTTGCTCGTTGTTGCCTGTTTCTCTCCTTACTCTCCAAGTGGGGCTTCCATCTGTCCCTGGAGGCCTTCAGGCCCATCTTTTGGGGGGATCTGGGGAGGAGGGAGGTGCGTGGGAGCAGCTCTGCGTGCACGAGGTGGCAGCAGCCGTCCAGTCCCAGATGCAACTGCGCCGCGCAGCCGCCATGGCCTCCTGCTCCCGGGACAGCCTCCAGCACCGCCTGTGTTGCATTTTGAGGGGCCAGGGGGTCCCCACTTGCCTTCTTCCCCCTGCCCAAGGGTAGATAGCCCCTGCCCGCCGTCTGCTGCCTCCCCACCGCCTTCTGCAGCCTGGCCCCTGCAGAGCGCTGGAGGAAATGAAGATGGAGCCTAATTAATCCCAGCTGGGTTTGTTTGAACCTGTCGGAGTGACAAACGATGTGCGGTGCCGCAGGAGCCGCCGGACGGAGGGGAGGGGAGGGGGCTCCTGCCTGCGCCCCTGGGGCTGCCTGCCTGGACAAGGAGGCTTTTCATTTTTGGTAATTCTGGAGCAAAGCCAGGCCATGTACCCTATGCCATTACCCCAAGGTTGGGTTCCCAGTGTCCCCAGCCCCAGTCGTCCCCATCCAGCCCCAGAGTGATGTGCAAACCCCTGGCTCAGCCAGGTGGCACCAGCTGCTGCCCAGCTGAGCCCTGAGTTATTTGCTTGTTAATTAACAGGGCCAGCAGCACAGCTCGGCCCTATGCAGTGTGGAATTATTTAAACCTAAAAGTGTCTTTACCATATTTTCCTGTCAGAGAAATCTTGCTGTGACCCTCCCCACTCAGTATCAACCTCCTACTTCTGCTCGTCCAGAGAGACACATGAAAGGGGCTGAGCCTGGCAAGCACGAACCTGTCCAGGACCTCGGCTTTGAAAACCCAGCATGGGAGACGGGAAGCTGCTCCCTCGCAGGGAGAAGGCGGCAGGGTTTGCACCCTGTAAATAACAGAGATAATTGACCGCGGACAAGCCCCTCACACCCCCGAGAAAGGCATCCCCGGGGCAGGTGGCTGGAGGTTAAATGGTGCAAATATTTCACGCCACGGCAGGATTGCAAAAGCAGCAATAGCTTCACCATCTTTCACAGCCCTTTCCTCCCAACCGGGGACCTCCTCCCGGGGACAATGTCCTGGAGGTGGGGGTGGGTGTCACGCAAGGGACCCGCAAGGACAGGGAGGTGGCAGAGGTGCTGCTGGTGGGGTTCTGGCTGCAAAGAGCCACACACAATATTTATTCTAATGCCTCATTATTTTGAAGTGGCGTGTTTACATTTTGTGATAAAACCATGCTAAACTCTGGTATCTGAAAAATGTCAATGTATTTCTATTATATGTTCATCCACCCCTGGATTACAAAGCCAAGAGAAATCTTTTTGTAAAAATTGTATGTTTTCCTGTAAAGATTTGTAGGTTTTGTTTTGTAGATCCAAATGTATAGAATGTCTTCTATACATTTGAAGATATTTATATATAAGATGCTTACAATGCCTAAGACTGTAAATACAGATCGCCCATTTAAATGTCACAGCCTAAATCATAAAATGCTGGAGATGTAAAATAGACTTAAAATGTCAAAGGACAGATGACAAAAAGATGTTTCTTCCATCCGGGAAAATTGTCTTATAACCAAATTCCATTAATCCCGGCTTTCCGGTGGCTGCAGTTAACCCAGTTCTATGAGTGGTATTTGTTTTAAAGCAGAGATGTGGTGATGGGCAGCTCAGGGCTGGGACCCCACAAAGCTCCTGGCCTGGTGTCCCCCTCAGCACCCCCTCACCTCAGCCCCAAATCCCCTCTCCCTCCCGATCTGCCAACCCCCCCACCACTGCCCTGCATCCCACCGCCCTCCTGCAAGGCACCTTTGTCCCTTTCTGTGCCATTTATTATTAAAACCAGGTGTCAGAGTGGCTCTGAGCCTGGGGGAGCCAGGGCTGCCTCCTGGGGGTCTGGGGGCAGGGCATCAGTGGGTCATTCCCCTAAAGAGGGACCGTGGGGTACGGGAGGATGAACTGGGGGGGCAGTTCCATCTCCCTGAGGAACTGGACTCCCTGGGGACCCGGTGGCTTTCTGCCAGCCAGAGCCAGCGGGGTCAGGGCTGAAGGGGTGTCCCGATGTCATCTGGCTTCTAACGCAAGTCCTGCTGGCTGGCAAAGCTAAAAGCAGGCAAGTGGAGAAAGATAAGGGGCTGATAAGGTGTTTCTGGTTGAATAATGCGGGGACAGCTGGGAGGCAGAGCAGCGAGGCTGGGACAGGAGGCTCAGGGCAGCTTCAGGGTGAGGAAGGGCTGCGAGGTGATGCTGAGTCCTGGAAAAAAAGCAAAAGCAGGTATTAAACCAGGCTTCAGGTGCTGAGGGTGTGCAAAGGGCAACAAGGTGCAGATGGCTCTGGCTGTCCTGGCAGCTTTTCCTTCAGCAAATCCAGCTTCTAGCCACATAAATTCAGATATAAGTTCTCCAGGCTCAGGGAGCAACAAAAATTGTGCCAGGAACAACAGCACATTCCCACCGCTGAGTGGCTGGCACTGCTGTGGAGGTACAGCTCAACTCACATAATATATAGATTTCAACCATGTTGATAGTTTTCCTTCTCTTTTTAAGACCTGCAGGGATTCGGTGCTGTTTGTTTGCTGGTGCAGAGCTTGCTTTCAGGATGCTCCTTGCTGCGGGCTGCTTGCCTCTCCCCTGCTGCCTTCCGCAAAGACCCTGAGGATGCCCAGAGCATCCTCAACGAGTCCCTCTCCTTGTCCCTCCCCAGGAAAACGTCTGTGGCCCCTTTGCAGGGCAGCTGGGGAGTGAGAGAGGATACACTCAGCAGCCAGGGCTGCTGGAGGGAAATGCTGAAGGGTTTCCTGCTGTTGCACATCTGGGTTGAGTTTCACTGCTGATCCCTCCCCAAGCACCACAGGGCCAGAGCTGCTGGGAATTGAGAGCCGTGATGGGGGTCCCAGCACTGGGGCAGGCGGGGAGGGGTGCTCGGAGACATCTTTCCCACTGTCACGGGGGGCTCAGCATGGCTGATAGCCCATCTCAGCCCCCATCTTCCCAGCCTTTCCTCCACAGCCAGGCTTGAGCAGCCCAGCCCTGTGACCACCCGGGTGTACTGGGATCCCCGCAGCCACCCCTGGCGCACTCCTGGCTCCTTGTCCTTCCCTGTCACCTCCATCCACCCATCCTCACTCGGGGTTGCTGGGATACTTTCTCCCATCACCTCCGTCACCTCCTTCCTCCCATGTTCTACAAGGCTGGTGGCTACTTGGGTGCTGTTCCACAGCCAGACCCCGTGGCAGAGAGGGCACAGGCTGGTCCTGTCCCTGTGCAGTGCCACTGTCACACACACGGACCATCCCCAGGGCCACTGGGAAGATGCTCTGACTGCCCATCCTGCCTGTGGGGGCTCACTGTGGGACCAGCAAGCTGAGCAGGGGGATGATGCTGCCGGCAGCCGCGAGAGCCGGGCTGGCTCCCTGCCTCCCTCCAGATGTTGTGCTGGGGGGAGGTCCTGGGTATCCCGCTCGCAGCTGTTTGCAGCTCCCAAAAAACCTCCAGCTCCCCTCAGCCTCTGCAAGAAGGAGGGTGAGAGTGGGGCCACCACTGCTTGCAGCCTGCTTGCCCCCAGCACAGCCCCAGCACCTCGTGCCCTTCCACGGTGCTGCTCAGCCTGGCCGGGGCTGGGGGGGGACAGCAGCTGCCCCCTTAATTTTGGCAGCGCTGGGAGGGCAGTTGCTGGGCTCCTCCTGGATGTGGTTTTGCTGCCGCTGGCTCTGGCTGGTGTGCCGGACCTGAAAGTGCTGTCACTGGAGCTGAGACTTGTCGGCTCTTGCAGCAGATGTCCCGGGGGGGGTCCCAGCTGTGCCCCCCCATGCAGGTGAGCAGATTGTCCCTGGGGGCCGCTCTGGCGCTGGCACAGGCTCCCATAGGCCAGGGCAGGCTGGGAGGGAGCCCCACAGTGTGGAGGTGAGTGCAGCCCATGGGTGCGTGGAGGCCTTCGGAGGGGTGAGGTGGGGAGGGGTGAGCAGCGGCACGGTGAGCTGGACCCCCACTCCAGTCTGCTGCCGGGGTCTCTTCCCTGGGCCACACACAGCCACAGCGATATTTATACAGGATGGGAGCGGAGCATCCAGCCCTGCACACGCCCCCCACCCCCCCGAAAAGCCATACAGACCCAACATGAATCAAACGCCTCGGAATGAGCCAGAATAAATATTTTATGGTAAATTACCAAAGCTAATAATTATAAAAATCTGTACTTATGACCTAGAGGCAGAGAAAGCTTTCCAAGCAGCTGGTGACCACATGGTCCCCCCCCTGCTCCCTGGGCAGGCTGACAGACCCCTCCGCAGTCGAGAGGAGCAGCCTGGGGGTAGGAACTGGGGGGATCTAGGGGTGGGTGTCCTCCCATGGCTATGGAGCTGGGGCTGCTGGGGGGTCTGTGAAGCCCCGTGAAAGGGCTAGAGACAGGATTTCTCCAACAGCAATTGCTGCTGGGGTTTGGGGAGGGGACAGCATGGCTTGGGGGGGCTCAGCTTCCCCCCCCCCAGCCCCAGTCTGCAACAACTTGGGGTTATCTCATTGCTGAGGGACTCAGGGACAACAGCACTGCAATGCGGGGACAGGCAGGGGGAGAGTGAAGGAGAGAGGAGGAGGAGGGATGGCCCCAGCTGGCTGTGGGGTGGGCTTGTTTTACGCATTTGACCACTCAGAGGTGATTTTTTGGGGTGCAGCCACCCCTTCTCGGCCAGTAGGAACCAGATCTGCCCTCACCCCCCAGCCAGGGTTGCTGAGTTGTCACAGTCTCCAGGGGTTTTGCTCAGATGTGGCCACGTGCTCGGGGCTGGATGAGGCACGTGCCAGCTCTCGCTGTTTCTTTTCCTCCTTTCTGCTCCTCCGAGCATCAGTTGGAACAAGCACAGCAAGAGCTTGGGCACATGCCCCACCAGCATCTCTCAGCCTCTTTCCCCTCCTTGCAGGCCCTGGTGTCACCGTCCCCATCACGGTGCTCCGCAGCCCCTCGCCATCACCCTGGCCACTGTCGTGGCCCCATCTCCTTCCAGAGCAATTGGAAAGAGGGGAGATTTGAGCAACCTAATCCCACTCGCTGCTTCCACCTTCCCCCAAACTTTTCCCCTTCCTCTCTGCCCTGATTCAGAGAAGAAAACTGGCTGGATTTCAGGTCAGCACCCAGCTCTGCCTCACTTGGCTCCTCTGGGCCGATGACTCAGATAGCTGACGGTGGCGGCATCCGCGGCTCCAGCCTCGTTTGGCTCTGACGTGGCTCCAGCAACAATGGTGTTGGCCTTGAGCGAGTTTATGCCGAGCTGCAGGCTCCCTCGCACCCGCCTGGTTCGATTTAGGCAGCAAGCAGGGTCAAAGCAGCAGGGAGTGAAGGAGAGGGCCCATGGCTTGTCCCCACCCAGGGCACTCGGCAGTGTTTGGGGAGCACCTGGGTGCACCGAGGGCTGCAGGGGTTGTTGCTGGAAGTGGGTGGATGTTACGGTCCCCAGATCTCCACAGGTGGGTGCCAGCATCCCACCTGCACCCCCCCACGGCAGCACCGAGCAGCCTTGGGGTGAGCACCCAACCCCTCCCTGCCCCAGGGGTCTGAGCTTCAATCTGCTCCCCGAGGGAAAAAACTGCTCCCAGCCCCTCGGGACCGTTGTCCCCCATCCCCTGGGATGCCCTGGGGGGTTAACCTGGGTTCAGCCCTTTCTCTGCGTTACCAAGAGCCAAGCGGCCACAGCAGCCCTGGCTGAGCCAGACCTTGGCTTCCAGCGAACAACAGGAAACGGGAGATGGATTTCTCGGCAAACTGGGCTTTCCATAAACAGTCTGAGGGGCCGACCCGCGACGGCGGGAGCAGCGCAGAGCCAGGGCCGGGCTTTACAGCTGTTTATCACATTTTTCTGCTCATATTTCCTCCCGGCTCGGCAGCTCAGGGTTCCTCTTCTCTCACGTGAAAACTGGGTCTGAGCCTGGCGCTGTCAGATGGGTGCTGCCATCTCCAGCCTGCTGCACCCAGGATGGGATTGGGACAGGCGGCATCCCATGAGTCCTGAGCCCTGCTCAGCCCGGGTGTGAGGTGCCAGGGTCCCGCTCCAACACTTTCCAAGCCTTCAACCCAGCTCCTGTCTGGCTGCCTTTGCTTCGGAGCGTGTAACCCAGCTCCGTGGTGTTGGGGATCTCTGTCCCAGGCCAGCCAGACCTCACCGGCACACAAGCTTCCAATTTCTCGGCAATCAGGGCTTAAGAAAATACAAGCTGACCCTGAGAGGTGAGAGGGGACCAGGCGGGGCGATGCTGGGTTCTCTGCCTGCTTTTCATTAGAAGCAGCTTGTTCAGCGCTGTCTCCGCTCCCCTGTTCCACTCCAGCAAGCTCAGCAGCCCTCATGTTTCCCAGTGATGGTTTGCTGGTCTCAACCAACCATGAGGTGCGAGATTCAGTTGTAAAGACTCCATCCATCTGTCCGTCCCTCCCAGCAGGACAGAGCTATCCATAGCCGTGCACTCCCTGCAACCCGCACCAACATCCCCGGGCATGATCCTGATCCAAGAGGCAGCGTTGGGGGCTGCCCCCATCCCCGTCCCCGTGCACACCCCGTCCCATGGGACAGCGGGGACTGTGTTTTCGGGTGGTGGAGGTCGGCGCAGGGCGGTGGGGTCAGCCGAGCCCAACAAAGGGGCTTTCTTTCGGCTGGGGCTCGGGGGGAGCGCGGCCTGTCTGGAAATGAAGCCGCCTGCGTCAGAGGCAGACGGCGGCGGGACGGGGGGTCTTCCAGAGGGCAGGAAAAGTGGCGGCTGCAGCGCGGGGCTGCTGGAGCCCCTGGGGAGCTGGAGATTTGCCAGGGCAAGACCCCAGGACCCTCGTGTCTCCAGCCCTGGGTTACCCACAGCCAGTAGCAGGAGGATGCCCTGTACCCGATGCACCACCACTGTCTTCATCCCATGATGCCACCATGATGTCAGTGGTGCTGCCAGTCCAGCCTGCAAGCTAAGTAACCCTCATCTTTGCAAATTTGTTTTTTTTGGCTCTGAAAGGCACAAAAGCACCCCACAGATAGGCAAGAGTGAGCGCATAGACAGACGTTAAAGCAAAGAGTCAGAGACCTCGCACTCCACCGTTTTCCGCAGGTCGGTGTCGGTGGCAAGTGCCAGCTCCCGGCCACTCCCCAGCACACCAGGTCCAGCCAAAACCTTCCCACAAAAGCCAACTGTGCGAGCCACCAAAACACAGGCAGCTCTGTGCAGCCGTCCAGGCGCTGCTGGCGCGGCCGTTCCTGCGTGTTTTGGCACCGAAACACACATCCTATTTCCATGTGATGGATGTGCAAGAAATGTGTTTGCCTGCAGAGAGGGGATGTGGATGGCGGGATGGGGGCTGGATTGGGGCTGGCAGGGGAGGTGTGGTGTGTGGATACAGGGCTGGCCAAGGAGAAATGCTGCCTGGAAACGGGCTCAGCTGGACTGGGGCTGCATTTGGGAGGAAAGCTGGTATGTGGGTGTGTTGGTGTGTGAGGACGTTGGGCTGGGGAGTGTGTTGAAACAGAAGGGTTTGATTTTTTTTCATTTGAAACGGCTTTTCTGATCTCTTTGAGTATAAAACAAAACATTACCAAGGCGGGGGGGGGAAACAAAAAGGCAAAAAATTAGCACTAACCCTTCCCACCCTGAAAAATCCCCTTTGCAGTCACATTTTTTGCTTGCTTGTTTGTTTTTCAGCGTGAAGCTGTGCCTCAGAGGCTTACATGTCCCCTTGCCGTGGCTCTGCTGTCCCCAGGCTGCCAGGCAGGGATGTCCTTTGGGGAGCCATACTGCGGGGATGCTCTTAGCCAGGGATGCTCCAGCCCGTGGGACAACAGCAGTCACACCACCCTGTGTTCAGAGGAGGGAGGAAACCTCATGCATGTTGCTCTTTGCCCAAATGTTATAGGAGTGCAACCAAGCAGTGACCAATCTGGTAGCAAGAGATGCCTGAAGACCACGATTTGGTGCCCCTAGCCCTGCATCCCTGTCCCCAGTGGGAGCAAAGTGACACTTAACCCTGGGGCAGGGGAGAAGCTCCAAGGGTGATTCATGGCATCATGCCTGACCTGGCATGACAACACAGCTGTGTGGTGGGAAGCTCCTGCAGGATTGGCTTTTCCAGCTGTAAATCAAAAGAGCAGCTTGTCTGCAGGCCAGGGGGTGGATGCTACCAGCTGTGCTGTGATTTTGGGGCTTCCCTCCAGCCTCCTCTTGGGTATGGGCGCAGGTGGGGGCTGCAGTTGTTGGAGGTGCAAAGCCACATGTGGGTCTCTGGCACAGCCCATGCCCCTGCCTGTCCCTGGGCAGCAGCCAAGAAGGTTTTGGATCTATATCCCTATTCCCACGGGGAGGCTAATTTACCCCCCAGGTTCCCCACTTTTTACTCTTTCTGGCAGTATTTGGTTTCACTTGTCGCTAGGGAGGTGTCAAAGCCTGCAGGGTGCCCTGACTGGAGCCATCCCAGCTATAGCCACTGCTGTCCCACACAGGCCAGCATGTTCCCCATGCAGCTGTCCCCGTCCCCTCTCACAGTGTGAGGGACACCCAGGGGTGCAGACACTGACCCCCCCAGCTTGTTCCAGGCATTGCTGCGTCTCCACAACTTCCCAGTGCGCTGAGCCCCAGACCCCGCTGATTAGAGACGTTTAACATTCCTCCCAATGCCAAAGGGATATTTTATCAGTATTGTGTATTTTTTTTTTCCTGCAGACTATTTTCTTTTCATGAAAACATTAAATGGTGTGTGAGATAAGGAGCAAATTTATAGCAGTTCACACCGAGGCAGCCAAGACACTGGCAAGGAAAAAATGCTTTCCCTCCTGCTACCCGCCTTCCCTCGCACGCTCCCCACCCCGGCCGCTTCCTCTCATTCTCTCCAAATTCTCCTGACTCCCACGACAAGCTTGGCTGCCCCATCCTGGCTTTTCCTGCTCCGCACCAGGGCTCACCGCAAAGTCACCCACTGAGCCGGGGCCGTGGCACAAGGAGGGGCCAGGCACAGTCCTGCTTACCATCACTCTGGGGATACTGGTGAGGACTGCCTGCATCCCGGGGTGATGCAGCCCTGCGTCAAGACAGTACACCACCTGGATCTGTCCTTGTGCCAGGGCTCCTGGATCCAGGCTGTGCGAAGTGTGTCTCACCTTAAAAATGAGCCAGTCTAAAACCAGGTTGATGTTAACCATGGGTCTGGGTGAGACCTGCAAGCCGTCTCCTTCCCTCCCCCAATAAAGCATCCCTTGTTCCATCCCTGCTGCTGGGAGCTGCTTGGCAAACCAGCCCTGGGGTTCACAGAGCTGTAATGTTTCACTTACCAAAATCTGCAATAAATTTTCCTAGCGGCCCCCAATCAGCTGGCCCCCGTCTGCCGGCGCTGCAGGTTTATGAGCTCTGAAGAGCTATAAAGGCCTTTTACTGCCTGCATTTTTTTATTCAAATTAGAGTGTGACTGGATAAACACTGGACAAAGTACCGATTTACTGTGCACCCCGCATAGTGTGGGGCTGGGGGCTCGCAGATGGGCTGAGCTGTGGTTCCATGGGATGGACGTGTCCCTTCACCCCCAAAAAGCTGGGCTGATGCCTTGTCCCCTGGCCAGCCAAAAGAACCAGAGCTGGGGAAAGGGGAGCCCACTTGGAGAGCCTCCGTGGGTGCTGTGGCAGGGAGTGTGATCTACCGAAGGGCCCCAGTGTCGAGGGAACCCAGTTTGGGGAAAACAGAATACCTCGACAGTCCCCTCCATCTCAAACCTCACTTGGAGGTTTGCCACCAGCTGATGTCCTCTCTTGCCCAGAAGGTCAAAGTCAACATCTCTTCTATGGGAATAAGGAAGGGATAAAATGCCAGGGACCCCAGATGTCCCCACCCCACATCAAGGTGGACAGTGGGATCTGCGGGGAGCAGTGCCAGCCACCCTCTGTGCTAAGGACCAGGGATGTCCCTTCCCTGCTGGCAGAAGTGGTGTCACCCTGTGTAACAGACATCATGATATGTCCCCGGGCACCATGGAGGGAGGTGGAGAGGGGAAATGGGTGATCAGCATGAGGTATCCAACACGGATATTTTCTAGCCCTTCCCTGCTGGCACCTTGCCTGCTTGCTGCTCTGAGGGACGCTCTCATGTCTTCAGGTGTCGGCAGGGAGGGGAAACACTGCCAGCCCCTTCCAACCTCTCTCTGCCACCGTTAGTCAAAGCTCCATGGGACTGTGGGGGTCCGCTGTGTCCCCAGGACAGAAGAGCTGTTTTAGAGTCTCAGCCCCCCATGATGGTGGGGCTGGTTCCCCCCTTATTCCCAGCAGGGACACACAGCATGTGCGAAACCAGGAACCCCCCTTTTCCCAGCCCTGAGTTTGGGGGCGAGAGGGGCTGGCTGCCCTTTTGGAGGGAGAAAATCATGCAGGGAAGTGATGGTGGTGAAACAGAGCAATTTTCCAAACTGTGGTTAAGGGTTCCCCCCAGCAAGGAAGGGTGTGAGGGCAGAGGGGCCACTTGCTGCCACCTCCAGCCCCCAGAGAGAGATGCCACATCCCAGACCCGAGTGCGAGGCCATGCTCCCAGCCGCTGTGAGCTCTTGAAGAATATAGGTGGTTAATGCCTTCAGCATGTATGAAATATCCCATATGCTGGGAAACAAAAGGGGCTCTGTGCTATTAAAGTTTCATTTCCCCACTCCCCTCCTCCCGCCCCTCTCCCCCCGTTCACCCTGCCCTGCGCAGCGCGGCTGGAGCAGAGTGAGCGAGGAGATCCAGACGCTGCTGTCCCCCAGCTCCCAGCTGGGACCCCAGGGTCCAGGAACGTCAGGGGGACAGCACGCTTGATCCCCCTGGGCTCAGCTGGAGCATATGGGGAGCAGACAGCTTTCCTTCCCCACGGGAGAAAACGGAAAGGGAAAAGAGGTGAGCATGGCGAGTGCGAGCATCCCCGCAGCCACCCGGGGCTCTGGGGCCATCCTGGTGGGATGCTGGTGTGGACGGCTCTCAGTGACCGCAGGGGCAAAGTGGTGTCACAGGACACGCTCCTCCAGCAAACTCCAGGATGGAGGGGGCTCCTGGCAGAACAGAGGATGGGGATGGTCTTCCCTGAGCTCCCTGGCATGTTTTTCTCACAACGAGGGTTCCCGTGGCTCTTTGGTCCTGCCCAGGACCCTTGCCCAGGGGTGCCTCCCTTGGCCAGGGTGTGCTGGGGATTTGGAGGGGGGAGCAGCCCTTTTCCCTGGAGCTGCTGGGAAGAGGATGAGTTGTTGTGGGGCTTTGCTGGAGAGGGGAGACAAGGAGGGGGAAGAAGAGGGAAAGCAGCACTGGGCAGGGGGCTCGGTGGCTGCAGAGCCAGCCCAGGGAGGCAGCCCTGTGCCTTGGGGGGGAACCTGGGCACCCCATGGGTGTCCCTTCACAGGGACAGCCCTTTCTCATGGCTGGACCCCCAGGAGTCTACGGAGTTTGGGTCCACCAGCTTCCCAGGTTCCCAGTGCTCATCCTCTGGTCTCCCGAAGGGGTTAAGAGAGGAGAGGAAAAGCGGAGAAAGAAAACAGAGGGCTGGGAGAGAGCGGCTCGGTCAGGGGCTGTTTGCGCTGGTTGGGATGTGTCCTCTGCATGTTTATTCCTACTGCACAAGCACTTTTGCCAGAGTGAGAGCCAGACTGCTGAACACACTGCACACACACATGCTGCTCCTGCTGCTCATGCATGCACAGCCCCATCCTAAAATGCTGCCCAGTTGCACCCTTTCCCTTCCACCTCCTGCCCGTTCCCTTCTGCACTACAAATTACCTGGAGATCCCACTGAGCAGCGATGGCTGGTGGCTGTGTCCCAGCCCCAGGGATCCCCAGAGCCCAGCACCAGGGCTGCTCTCCTACCCCTCCTGCCCCACCACCTGTCCCAGATGGGTTCACAGCCTTGGCCAGCCGGATGGGACCAAACCTTGTGTCGCAAGGTCACCAGCCCGCTGTGTTGCTGGGGCCAAGACCTGGGAACGGGCATGTGCTGGGGTTTGGCTGCTTTCCTGGGCTGGAATGAAAACATCCCCCTCCCTGGGGTGGTCTTTGTTTCCTGTCGACTGTCCCCAACCACTGCCGCAGGGGCTCAGAGGGGCCAGACCCTGTGCTTGGGTGCACTCAGTCCCTGTCTTCTCACTGGGTTAAAATGTCCTTTATCCTGGTCCTGGCTGTCCCCAGGCTGTGTGCATCCTCCTCTCCTTTCAGGTCCTACCCTGTGTCTCTGGACTGGAGCTGGGAACCAAGGGACTGGCCAGGGCTGTGGGTGCAGGAGCCGGCAGGGAGCAGCTCCCCCTCTCTTAGCAACCAGGTCCTGTTCCCCAGCCACCTCCTGAAGGCTTTAGGGCTCCAGGGATGCCTGCCAGGGGGTCACAGTGGGGAGGATGGAGATGCCAGGGCTCAGCAAACCTCAGCCAAGTTGCTGGCTCTGCCACTGACCTTGCATCTATGTGTGGAAAGGTCTTGTGTCCTGATCCCAGCAGCCCTGGGTCGTGGCCCTTGGTTTGTCTGCTCAGGGGAACAGGGGGAGATGTGTCAGCAGCAAACCTGGCTGTGAAATCCCAGTATGGCCCGGGAAGCTTGGCAGCCCCTGGGGACTGAGATGCTCTGGTTGTCGGTTGTCACAGCTCCGGCAGCCCTGAATGTGCAGAGGTTGCTGCTACTGGCTTTTCAAGACTCTGTGGGTTTTTCTGCTTAGTTAATGGGTTGTGTTTTATGTCTGCTGAGGCTGAGCTCCTGAGGCCAATGTGGCTGTGGGATGAGCCCCAACCCCACCGCGGGGTGAGCCCCAAGCCCACTTCAGGAGGCTGCCCTGCCCTCCTCACCCAGAGAGATTTTTGGCACAACCAACAACAGGTGCCCCAACAGCCTCGGGGTGACCCCATCCCCACTGTGCCCACCTCCAGAGGTGGGATTTTGTTTAATTAGACAGCATTCGTCATCACCCTCCCCAAAAACGTTCAGTGGTATTGCTTGGGAAGGGCGTGAAGGTGCAGTGGTGCCAGCCTCCCCCACGGCATCTGCTGCTGGGGTTCTGTGGGGAAATTTGGGTGTGGGACCTGCTGTGCCGGCAGCCAGTGGCTGCAGAGCCGGGACTGTTCCCGTGTGATGGATAATGAAGATGAGCTGCCTGGGGCAGGCAGGGGTGTGCAGAGCTGGGTGGTCAGGAGCTGCCTGTACTCGGCTGGCCACGCCGGCTCACTCTGACATGGCTTGGGTCTGCTTTTTGGGGAGACCCATGCTGTGCTGGGCTGCTGGACCCAAACCTGAGTGAGCCCCCTCTGTCCTACCTCCCCCTGGCCAGCCACCTCAGCTCTGTATGTCCCAGGGGCTGGAAGGAGCCCCCGGTTCATCACTCAGCCCTCAGTGGGTTTGTAGCAGCGGGGATGTGCTTCCCTGCTCTGGCTGCCAGAGCTTGGTCTTTAAGGTCATCTTCTCTCTCAGACCTCCCTGGTTTTGCATTTCGTTTGAGCATTGAAAAGTCTCAGCTGCATTTTCATCCCTGGCTTCCCGCAGTGATCTGCCAGGGCTCCAGCTGATGGCCCTGTTTCCCTGCACAGCAGAGGCCAGGGGTCCTTGGGGACTGCCACCACCCTCCGTGGCACCTTAGACTTGCACTGGGCTGCAACCGGTGGGACCTGGGGTCTCCGGTGCTTGGCAAACGTGGTGCTTTGCTCCCCAAAACTGCTCTGAGAAGGGCTTGGGACAGCTGTAACAGCCAGGCTGGGGATGTCCTCACCCTCAGAGATGCAGCAGCTTAAGTTACTATTTAGATCTGGCCTTGCAGGGTCCAAGATAAGGACAGGGCAGGAGGACAGCCCAAGGCCTGCCCTGTGCAGTCAGGGTGCAAGTGACTCCTGAGATGGTCTGAATGGGGCCCCCAAGTCAGTCAACCCCCTTAGGGATGATGGGGGGGAAAACTGATTTCTGGACCCAGCCAGGAGGACTGAGAAGGGTCAGTGTCACTCAGCTGAAGTGCACAGGATGAGGTTCAATGGATGTAAATCCCCACAGAGCATCTGCATTTGCTGAAGCCCCCTGCCAGCCTGGGGCTGGGAGGTGGTTTGAACAGTGGGAGGAATGGAGTAAGTTTGCTGAGGGCTGTGACCCGACAAAAAGCACCCTGGGAGCTGGGGTGGTGGAGCAGGTGCAAAGATCTTCTGGAGTTTGTTTGGGATGTTTGTGCTGGGGTACAACATGCATGTAACCCCAAGATCAGCCCAGCCTGCACTGTGCTGCCCTCCAAGGGACCAGCATCCCTCCAGCCCAATGCTCCACCCCAGCCCACTCCCCGCCCCCTATAGCAGAGAGGTGAGCTGTCCAGGTGAGCTCTCCTCCCCTTGAATGGTGGAGGGACAAGCCCAGGGCCTGGGTGAGGAATCATGCAGGGGTGCAAAGCGATGCAAAGTGGTGCAAAGTGATGCAGAGAGGTGCAAAGCGATGCAGAGTGGTGCAAAGTGATGCGGAGAGGTGCAAAGCGATGCAGAGAGGTGCAAAGGGATGCAGAGCAGTGCAAAGGCATGCAGAGTGGTGCAAAGGCATGCAGAGCAGCCCATGCAGCCACATCCAGCCCTTGCTTCCCCCGTGGGGTGGAGGAGGAAGGGGACATGGTCCAGCTGTCCCAGATGCCTCTGTCTTCCCTCCTCCTCTTCCCTTGCTTGGCTCACTGCTTAATCAGGATAACTCCTCGGGTGCGCCACAGCCCCCGTGCTGTCTTCAGGCATTTCTGCTGCTGCTTCCCCTCCGCCAGCTGTGGGCAGGGGACAAAGGCACAGCTCGGCGGGGGCACCCGTGTGCCAGGATGTTTTGGTCCACGGGGGTTGCACAGGGATGGGAACTCAGGAATGTTATTTTTTCCATCTCAGTTTGCATCAAGGCAGTAAATCAGCCCTGAAAAAGGCTTTCGTTTTCCCCAGGACACTGCCAGCAGCTGTGCCTGCCATCCCCTGCAGTGGCCAGGATGCTGCTGTCCTTGCCCACATTCCCAGGGCTCACTCCAGGGACAGGATCCATCCCAGCCCAGCAAGGCTGGTGACCTGTCATGCCAAGGGAAGCAGTCACATCACATCACAGCTTCCTTGCACCCCTTCCCTGGGCACTGGATCCCTGCAGAGAGCCCTTGCCCTGCTGCAGAGGCTTGCATCCATCCCGCACAGCCCACCCGTATCCCTCCCGCTGCCGTCCCCTCTCTGCTGGAAACGGTCTCACTCTCCTGTGGAAGGATGTCAGGGTGGCACAGGGTGACACTGAGCTGGCCCCAGCCCTGCAAGGCTTTGGGGTTTAGCAGTGGGGTCCTTGTGTGAGGGGGTTCACCCCGCAGGCATCTCAGCTATGTCTCTCCCAGCACGTGGCTTGGCAGCATGTCCCAGACAGGTACCCGGAGAGCTGGGGGGGGATGTTGGATATTGAATTGCAGCAGATGGGAGACTATCCGGGCACAGGGTGGCCCAGGCGTGGCTCCAAATGCCACTGGGTGACAGCTACACCGCAAAGATGTCTCCCATGTCAGCTGTGAAGGCAGCGCTGCCTTAAGGAAACACACAACCCTCCAGGGAACTGCAATCACCCTTTGGGGGTGCAGCTGATCCAGGCTCCGTGTCCCCTGCGGTGCCACGGGGAGAAGGGGAAAATGGGGGAAGGTGACAATGGGGGAAGATGCCCACTTTCCCCGAGGGACATTCAGCTGCTGGCGTGGGGAAGGTGTGAAGATCCCCAAATGCATGTGTGTTGTGGCTGGGCTATTTTGGAAAGGGACGGAGCTGGTCTTGTGACCGGAGCTGGGGACTGCAAGTCTGGACAGCAAGGTCCTGCCTGAGTGACAGCGACCCGCTGCCTGACCTCAGGGAAACCTGAGAGCCCCCGCTGTGCTGGGGACAGCTTTCGCACCCCTTCCCACCCCAGAGCCCACCTCGTTTAATGATGATGCAAACCAAGACCTTGGCAGCAATGGGGCTGGGGACAACACAGGGAACTGGGAACAGAGCCCAAGCTTGGGTGCAAAACTGACCCCCACCCTATGACATCCTTGTGTCCAGGCCACCTACAGTCTGCAGGGCTGTTGTGGAGGTGCACCCCATTTTTTCATGGCTGTGCCACCTCCTGCCCCTGTGCTGTGGCTGGGATGGGACCAGCCCAGGCCACCATGGTCCCCCGGGGTCTCCCAGCTGGGGATCCACGGGCAGACGGAGACGAAGACTTTCTGCAGCATGAATGCCAGCAACGCCTGCCAAAAATATTTGTGTGGGAGGTGGAAAGTTAACTTTAGTTTTTCTTTTTCAATGGCGGGGGGGTTGGCAGGGTGTGAGAAAGCCAGGCAGGGGGGACTGTGCATCACCCGCTAGCAAGTGGGCAGGGAAAGATAGCCAAGCAAAAGGTGTCTCTGCTGCTAGATTACAGCACTTCGTGAATTGAAGGGGGTTTTAATTATTATTTTTCCCTTCCCTGGCACCATTTTGCAGCTTCTCGTAGGGACTTGCCTCTGCTGCAGAGTGCAAGATGCTTTCCCTGGGGGGAGCATGGTGGGCAGAGGCTTGTTGGGGCTGAGCTGTGTGCCAGCACCCAACTTGAGCATCCTTTGCACCCCAGTTTGGTGCTGTGTCCCTGAAGTGGTCCCCAAAACAACACTCACGTCCCGTTACAGCCTCATTCTGCAGGCGGGGGTGGCTGGTATCTCAGCCTGGTTTTGTGGATGTGTCTGGCAATGCCGCTCCTCGTTGCTGGTGCAATGATGCACTCGGGGTACATGTACCCATCCTACCCAGCCGGTCTTTGAGCAGACAGGATCAGCCCCCCAGCATTTGCTAGAGACGCACATTACCCATGAATATTCCTGTGCTGAGCTGCCTGCAGAGCCCAGAAGCCGTGTCCCGGGGGGAAGGTGCCTGCTCCGCCAGCAGCTCCGCCGGCATCCCCCCATCCGCACGGGCTCAGACTGGCCCCCGGTGACAGAGAACACACGTGACTCGGTATTTTGGTGGCATGGGCGGTCCCATCCCCACAGTGTGTCCTTGGGGAATGCTGCTGCTTGGGTCTCGCCAGGGAGGGGTTTGCCTGGGGAACGTCGGGACCGTGGGCGCCCGTCCCCGGGATATGCCCATCTGGAGAAAGCGCTCCCGACATGGAAGGGGGTGGCTTTGGAAGACGGTTTTCACGGTGGTACAGACTCGCAAACTGTCAAGGCAGCTCTGGTGTAGGATGGGCGGGAATCGTGCTGCCTGAGAAACCTTCTCCCTATGGATGGGGTGAGGGGGTGGGAGTGGGGGGCAGCAGAGCCTCTCCAACAGGGTCTCTGCTGACCCAGGCTGGGCTAGGACTATTTTTGGAGACTTTCTCTTTGTCTTCGTTTGAGATAAACCAGCTCCCTCCAGCTCCCACAACTTGCCATAATTGTAAGGAAAAATGTGGGTGGCTTCCTGCAACTATTGGGGCCCTGAATTACATAAAGAGCTGGGTGAGATTCCTTTTTCAGAGAGAAACGTTGACATTTTCCCCCCAGGATGTCTTTGCAAATCTGTGTTGAATAATTGCAGCAGAACAAGGCAGGAGGAAGGATTTCAGAAAGGGCAGAAGATTTCCTTTGGGCATTCTCAAAAACATGCAGTCTTGCGTTTGGGAAATGCCCGAGTGCCTGTTTGACAGCAAAGCTTTCACTGGAGGTTTTCAAAACTGTCTTATTTTCCAAAATAACCTTGCTAAGAGTAGGAAAACTTTTGCAGAGAAGCTGTGCGAGCCCCAGATGAAGCTGCAGGGTGTATTCCTGCCTGAGCTGAACCCACAGCTTGACCTGGTACATTTTCTTGTTTCACTGAAAGATCTTGCAGCAACTCAGGGAAAGTTTTGGGTTGAGCAGAAACATCTTTTCCTCCTCAGCCGGCTCTTAGGCTGGAAAATCCATCACAGTTCGTGTGCCAGGGGCTCTGTGGGTCTCCCTGCGGCATCGATGCCCCAGCGGGTGATTCCCTGGGACCCTGAGGCGAGCGGGGCTGGGTGAGGCTGTGCTGAGCATCTGCAGAGGACTCACGGCACAGGAATTTCCCCCATATCCTGCCCCAGGAGCGATGACATCCCCCCCTCCCAGTTGATCCCTCGCCTCTCGGCTGTGTCGGTGCGTGCATTCGTCATCCAGCAGGATTTATGCTCAGTGGAAGGGAAGCGGGTCTGTCTGCGCTTGTCCCGGCGCCGCGTGAGTCAATGGTTAAACACAGCTTGGTTAGCTGGATGCTGGGAATTCTGCTTTCCAGCGGGATGGAGCCAGGGCTCCTGCTGACCCGGAGCAAACCCCCATCTGCAGGGAACGGGCTTCTTCCCTGAATGCTCCCACCTCCTGAGCAGCAGCCGTCCCCCAGCGCTGGCCACAAATGGGGGGCTCTGTGGCCACGTCTGGGCTGCTACAGCAAAGGGAGCTGGGCACTGTGCTCCAGCCCTGGGCACTGTGCTGGGGGTGAGGATGGATGGGCAAGGGTGCTGGGGGGGGAGACCATGGAACTCGAGTTGGGAGGCATTTCCAAGTGAGCCCATTAGGAGTTTTTTCATCTCAGGGGGTCCTTCCTTGTGGGGAGCGGTGCTGCGGCTGGACCCCAGGCTGGGGACTCACAGAGACGCTCTGCTGGCTGTGGCCAGAGGAAACCAGTGCACGCACAAGCATCCTCAATGCTCCCCCTTCCCCTCACACAGGTCTTTGGACGCTGCTCCTCTGCCTGCCTGGACAAGAGAAATTCCTGCAAAATCCTCCTTGGAGACGTGTGTCCTCCAGGTGAATCCCTGTGGCTGGGTCTCTGAAAGCTGCACTCCCGTGGCTCCTGTCTGGTTCTTCTGCCTGCAAGAGGAGGAAAACTGGGCTTGTGCCTGACACGTGGCCACCTGCCCTCTTGGACGCTGCCTGTGCTCCAAGGGACGCGACCAGGGAGAAGTCAGCCCCCCAGCTATGTTGACAAGGTTTGAAAGGCCCTGGAGTGCCAGTGAAGGGAAGCGGCAAAGATGCTGAAGGCAACGCTGCGGCAGCCCTGCCTGCAAACCCAGCCCGACTGCCCCCCACCCGGCGAGGCTGCGCAGAACCCGTGTGTCTGCGGGATGGCCGAGCGGGACACCGAGGGGGACACTGGCTGTTGGCAGGAGATGGAGAGCAGAGGGGGACAGAGGTGTCATCAGCTCCGGGGTGCTCCCACCTCCCAGCCAGTCGAGCAGGAGGGATGGACGGGGCTGGTGGGAGGGAAGACAAGCGGGAGCTGCCGGCAGGAGCCAGGGGTGCTCAACAGGGACGTGCTGGTTCCCACACTGGATGGCAGCAACCTGGCCTCAGCAACTGAACTCACAGCCCCTCCAGAATGCCCCAGCTCTGCTCCAGAGCTGCCCCCCCCAGCAGCCAGCCCTGTGGCCGACGACAGCCAGGAGTGGAAAGTGGTGAAGATCCAACGGGTCGTCATCAACCCCACCAGCGAGCTGAGGAAAGTGGGTAAGAGAAATCCCCTTCAACCAACACCCCACATCCCAAAACTCACTGGTGTGACCCCAGTTCTGGGGCTGCTGCTGCTCAGTACAGTGGTGGGAACGCCCAGCTCTTCCCAGGGCAGGACCTCTGCTAGGTTAGAGGTCTCAGGCTCCCAGCAAGCAGCTGGGACTTTTATAGCTTGAGATGATCTCTCTGGCCTTAAAAATGAGGAGGAATCCATGGCTTTTCTCGGAAGGGGGGTGGGAAGGCAGCCAGTGGGTTCCCATGGTCTTTGAGAGCCCAATTCAAGTGAAGCACAAACAGGGTGGGTTTCCCAGCCCTCACCCTGGCCTCGGGGCTCAACAGGACCCTGCCAAAAGGGGGGTGATCAGGGACAGCTCCTGGGGTGTTGTCTGGGACAAGGACACCTCTGCCCGATCAGTCGGTGTGGGGATGGCCAAACGTGCATTATGTGGCTTGGAGCCATCTCTCTTTCAGCCCCTGGTTTAAAAATTAAGCGCTTTATTTCAGGCTGGTTGGTTCCTACAATGCTCAGTGCCATTGCCTCGCTTCACAGCTCTGTTTCACAGCCATTCCTCTCTGTGACTGTTCTTTCAGCCACAGTGACACAAATACAGGCGCATATCTAGCGTTACAACAGTCACCCCCACACCCGGACCTCCCCACCCAGGGGAGATGCTCCCACAGGATTAGACCCATCCTCTTACAGGCATTGGACCCATTTTTAAACCCTGCTGCCACCCTTCTTTCTATTTTGCTCCTGCCCAGCTGTTCTCTCAGCTGCCACATGGCGCCGAGGCAGGTGTGTCACTGTTCCCATGGGATGGTGTTATCGGATGCTGTTGCTCTACTCAGAGCCTGGTTTTCCCAAAGCAGCCCCCAGGATGCAGAGGGACAGGACTGGCTGGGGATGCTCGACATGAACCTGGTGTCCAAAAAGCTGTTCCCTGCCTTTTTTGGGTGTCAGATGTCCCCAAAGCCAGCGGCTCCCCAGATGGGATGAGGACTGGGAAGCTTGGCCAAGCTACTTGGCTCACTGCTGCCCCAGGAGCTCTCCCGGCCACCCGGGCGTCGTGTTTCAGAGCCCAGCACGCGAAACAGACAGACCCAAATAGCCTTCCCATTTCTCACCCTGCTCTGGGACAGCAGATCTGCAGCAGGGAAAGGTCAGGCCTGACTGTGTCCAGGCTCAGCATTTTCCTAACCCACACCACCATCCAACACTTTTGCTGCCAGCCTGGAATTTTAAAGTAACTCAACAGGTTTGTTGGAAAGAGTTTGTCTTTCCCGTTTCCTCCCCCTCCAAGTGAGATCACCACCAGCCACTGCCTGCGGGACCCGTCAGACTTTCCAGAGCCTCTGGGCAGGATGTTGCTGAGGGTCCTGAGCACCAGCAGCAGTGCCAGGACCTTGCAAAAAACCTGCAAGTTTGCGAAGGAGTGGTTTGGTTCAGAGCAGGGACCATGACAGAGGAGGAAGAGAAGGGCAGGTCCCCAAACAGGTGACAGCACCTCCTGGGGATGTTCACAGGAGCATCCCCAGGAGGTGTTGGGTATTTGCTCCTTATCTCCTTGGCTGGCTGGGGGTAAAATAACCTCTCTCCCAAGCAGCTCCCACAAGAGAAAGGGATGCACCCATCTGCACCCAAAATCATGCAGGGGTGGTCCTGCAAGCTGGGAGCCAAGCTAGTGCCCCCCTGAGCAGTGCAGACCCACCCAGGCAGGTCTCGAGCACCCCTTTGGTCTCCATCCAGCTGCCCAAGGCCAGGCTGGCTGCTCTCAAGTATCTGGCACAGCAGCCCAGGCTGGTTGGCACATCTCGGGGCAGGCTGGGGAGCACAAGAGCCCCAGGTAGAGGCAGCGGTTGGGAGATGCAGGAGGCAGGACTGGTTTCTCTGTCTGGTGTGCAAATAAACAGAAGGTTTCACTCCCTGGAGGCTGCCAAGCCAGCGCCAGTCACCCCCAAAAAACAGAAAAGCATAAAAAAAACAAAGATGGCAGGAAAAAAAGGAAATTAGAAAGGCAAAAAATAAAGCCAAGAGCTCATCCTGCAATGTGGACAGGCTCAGGAACAGGGTGACACTGGTCCCACCCACAGCAGTGCCCAGGAGCTGTGCAGACCTGGCAGGAGTGGGGTGGTGGAGGTGGGAGGTGATGCTGGCTCCCTGGGAATCATCCCACTCAGGGCTGCAGTCCCCACTCACTGGAAGCAAAATACTCCTGGTCAAGGTCTTTTAGTGCTCCTTCCAGAGGGTCTCCAGGACAGTGACACTGGCACTGGGTTTTTGCCCATCTCCAAGCACCCCAGCTCTTGAGGCATCATGGAAACCAGCACAAGCGGAGGCCTTGCTCCCCCAGAGTCCGAAACGTGAGGTGCTGCGTGTCCCCAGCAGTGCTGGGAGGAGGAAAAGGGGGTGACAGGCCGGTTAAGGGAATGTGCTGGGCTGGGTAAGGGGATACTCAGGGCCGGGTAAGGGGATGCACAGGGCTGAGTAAGGGGATGCGCAGGGCTGGGTAAGGGGGTGCACAAGCCTGGGTAAGGGGATGCGCAGGGCTGGGTAAGGGGGTGCACAGGGCTGGGTAAGGGGGTGCCCCGCTGCTCTCACCCGGCCGCGGGCTCGGGGCAGACCCAGCCGGGACGGGAAGCGCCGGGGCAGGGCAGCCGGGGACAGCCGGGGCGGCTGCGGTGCCGCCGGGGAGGGGGACCCGTCCCGCCCGGTCGGGCGGGCGAGGAGGGCAGGGGCAGAGCCGGCGGGACCCGCCACCCCCCCCGGCCCCGGTCCCCGCCCGCCGCCCCCCCCGGGCCCGCTCCGAGGGCGGAGCTGCCGCAACTTTCCTGCCCGCCGCCTCCTCCCTGGTGCAGTCGGGCTGCGAGGGGCGACGGCGGCACCGGCACCGCGGGTACGGTCGGGGCTGGGGGGCGGCGGCTGCACCCAGGCGGGGCTGGGGGAGGGTTGGGGGAGGATGCAGCCGGTCGGGGGGGACCAGGACAGGGACGGGGTGCCGGGAGGTGCGGTGCAGAAGCGGGGTGGGAGCACAGCCGGGGTGCAAGGGAGGTCCCGGGGCTGGGTATGACAGGGGTGCCGGGGGCCGGCAGTGCACGGGG